>NC_135048.1:23450269-24099132 GCF_051014685.1 Ptiloglossa arizonensis | reverse complement strand
CTTCTCAACGATTGGCGCCCCTGTTCCTCCTTTCATCTCGAGAGCGTCCTCTGTCATCTCCTAGCTCTCCTAGTCTTGCGAGCAATATCCCGGCTCGTTCCTCGCGCGAGCATTCCGCCCCTCCCTCCCCACCCCCATCGTCGGTTCCATTTTTAACACGCAATCCGTCGGTTCGGTTCTCCTTGTTCGGTGGAAAAATTTCATCGAAACATCGCCACCCTCGGTGCCCCTGCACCCCCGACGCCCCCCCCCCCCCCACAGACGAACGCGGCCCGGTTCCGGGCGACGATCGATGAACGAACGTGCGCCGAATACGGCGATACTTGAAAAAGCAAACCGTCTTCATTCGAGCCTCGCCGGGCATACCGAAATAATACGCGGAACGAATCGATAGGTCGGCGGCCGACCGGGGGGTCGCGGAACAGCCGGGGGGCGGGGACGGCTGGGAAATCAGTCTGAGGGGGCGGTCCGCGAGCCGGGAAACCGGGGAGGGGGTCGACAGGGAAAGCAAGGGGACCGATACCGAGTTTTTAGAACTTACTCGATATCGAACGTTGTAATTTTTCCCAAAAGAGGGTACGAAGGGGGCACGAAGGGGGCAGTCTGTAATTTAGAAAATTGAGAACGAGAGCGAGGGGACCGAGAACGATTTTTAAGAATGTACTCGATGACGTACCGTTCAACAGGATGGTTTTTCTCAGAGGGGGGCTAAGAGGGGGGACAGTTTGTGATTTAGGAAATACGGGGGCAGTTGAGAGTAACCGCGGACTGACGGTGATTTTTAAGAAGCTACTCGACGATGTATCGTTAAATTGGCTGATTTTTTTCAGAGGGGGGCTAAGAGGGGGGGGGGGGCAGTTTGTGATTTAGGAAATACGGGGGCAGTTGAGAGTAACCGGGGACCGACGGTGATTTTTAAGAAGCTACTCGACGATGTATCGTTAAATTGGCTGATTTTTCTCAGAGGGGGGCTAAGAGGGGGGAGGGGGGCAGTTTGTGATTTAGGAAATACGGGGGCAGTTGAGAGTAACAGGGATTAATGGTGATTTTTAAGAAGTTACTCGACGATGTATCGTTAAATTGGCTGATTTTTCTCAGAAGGGGGCACCAGGGGGCCCGTGATTTGGGAAACACGAGGACCGACATGAGAGTATGAATTATAGCGATTTCTAGGGATCTACTCGACGATGTACCGTTCAATGAGGATGATTTTGCTAATGGAAGGGGAAATAGGGGACGTTCAATTTTGAAGAAAAGTTTCTCTCGGTTGCGGAAGACTGGGTCGCATCAGTGGTCACGTAGTCCTTCTTAGTCGACTAAAGTTTTTGATAGACGGCCTCTAAAAATGAAAGAAAACTCCCCCGGCCGAGATAAATGGCGGATTTAAAACGATAATAGAAAAATATACTTTTACGTTATTTTGCTTACTACGTTTACTGCCTATCATACTACATACAATGAAAAACTCCTTTCGACTATCATGAAGTACTTCGAAAACTATTGGGTACAATTTTCCTTACTGTATAACAGAATTCCCGCTGTCAATACGGTCACATTTACCAAATGGATCTCTGTCTCGGTTTCGAATTTCCTAAACGATACAAGATCGACGAATTACGAAGAGAGAGAGAAAAATCTTCGAGATCGTATACGGAGGCGTAGGCGAGAACACGGAGAGCGCAGCGTAGTTACATTTATTTGGTCTCCCGGGCGCAGGAAGGTGATATTTTTCTAAGGGGAAAAGTTTCAAACGTAGACAGTAACTGCTTTTTACCGTAAAAGGGCTCCATTGTCTGCGGCGTAGCGCGGCATCCACGCCTCCTCTTCCCCCACCACGACCGCCATCGCCTTTCTCACCTACCCTTTACGTCCCGTTTTCTTTCCTCCCCACCCATCGGCGTTCCCGACAGCATAAACACTTCGCGACGGCCGGAAGTCAGAAGTTTGGCTTGCACCGGCGAGCGGAGCAGGGCCGAAACGGGTTAGAGGAGATTTATTTCTCGTCCGTTTCGTACGCCGATAAGCCGCGAGGGGACCCACGTAAACTTGAGACGTCGCTCGTAACTTACTAATTGACGAATCGCCCGGCGCGAGCGCGCGGTAGTACAGCCGTAAAGCACGAGAACTTACGTGCAGCTGGTCTATCTCTCGCGGGAGAGGGGAGGGGCGGAGAAAGGAGACGCGCGGAGAGGAGTGGGGGAAGCGTTCCAGAGGAATCGAAGAAGCGAGTGCACGCGTAGCGTAGTCGAGTGGGTTGACGATTCTTTTTTTTTCTTTTTTTTTCTATCCTCGCAGCGGTAACACCTGTCGGATTTGGCTCGCGGAAATAGAAAGTGGGTGGGACGGAAGAGGGGAGGGGACTCGGAAGAAGGTCGCGTTGGAATCGTTCCGTCGATAGGGCGATTGTACACGAAACTCGATGATGTTCGTACGTCTCGCCACGAAGATGCGATTTAAATACGGGACTCGAGTAATTCGTCGAGAGAGTTTCCTTTGTACATCGCGAACCAGTCGGACAGTGTTATCGGGTAATTTCGAATCTCTGATTCATTTGAGCGAGAATTTGTATGCGTCGCGGTGACGAGTGGGGGGACGTCGGGTTCACCAGTGCGTTTAATCGGGTTGGACGGAAAGTTTTCTCGAAAGTTTTCCGGAATGAAATTCTAACTAATTCCGAGGGACGTATTTTAATAAGTTAACGAGTGCGTACGTTACGGTCGAAGCGCTAACTTAACGAATGTTAATATTTCACTGGCGAATTTGGTCTGGGTTGGGTCCTCGTTGGCTTTCGTTGCATTTATAAATTATGTAGGAGAGAGAGAGTAGTTAACCTCCGCTACGCTAAAAAAAAAATGCACTAAAAAAAAGTGCATTTCGTGTTATTAGATCTAGTATGCTCTTTAACCGCTAACTACGCTCCTCGATAAATATAAACTGCTGAAATTCGTTATAAAAGGTGCTGATGGTTAGCAATGTTAGAGGTCCAAGTACAATCCTTCCAAAAACTACGTTCTATATTTTTCCACGATAAACATTTCTGTTATAGTTTCACAGCCTGAGTGGAAAAATTATAAGCGCAATCTTCTCAAAAACTTCACTTCGTATTTCTTCACGATATTTATCCTTTTCCATTCATTTTAAACAACCTCCCTCCTTTTACTATAACCTAACCTACCTCGATAGGTTACTACCCATGACTTTAATCTTCTCAAAACCACGCTTCGTATTTTTCCGCGTCAAATATTTATTCCTTATTTTCCATTCATTTTAAACAACCCCCCTCCTTTTTCCATAACCTAACCTACCTCGATAGATCACTACTTACAACTTTAATCTTCTCAAAAACCACGCTTTGTATTTCCCCACGATATTTATCCTTTATTTTCTATTCATTTTAAACAATCCTCCTCCTTTTTCCATAACCTAACCTACCACGGTAGATCACTACTTACAATTTTAATCTTCTCAAAAACCACGCTTTGTATTTCCCCACGATATTTATCCCTTATTTTCTACTCATTTTAAACAACCCTCCTCTTTTACTATAACCTAACCTACTTCAATAGATTACTACCCATGACTTCAATCTCCTCAAAAACCACGCTTCCTATTTTTCCTCGACAAATATTTATTCCTTATTTTCCATTCATTTTAAACAACCCCCTTCCTTTTACTCTAACCTAACCTACCCCCATAGATTCCAATCGAAAACTTCGATCCTTTCGAAAACCACGCTTCACATTTCCCCTAGAATCTCTTCTTAACCGTAAGTGAGGTTATCCTAACAGCAACGTTGGCCACGTTTCGAGCAGGGGGCGCTCGCGTCTCAAAGAGTTCGCAAATCCCCTCCACGGGGCCTCCTGTTCCGTGCGAGGTAACCTCCGCCAAACCGGCGACGACTCGAACGTGCACCGTGCTTCACCGATCCTTCCCTAGAGCGTGAAGCTCCGCGTCGACGGGGCGCGAAACCGCGCCAAGATCTCGCGGCCGTAAGAGGTCCCCGTGCCACACGGGGAGAGCGGTGGGGAGAGAGTGGGGTCACATAGGCGCACCGCGGATGAATCCGGCAGATGGAATCGGCGCGGAACGTTACACAATTCGCAGGAGTGAGCACCGTGCCGATCCTAATCCGATTACACGGCCCATTGAAGTCAGAAGTGCGATCTTTTAAAAGGGGCTAACGTAATGCGCTTGTTAAACGGCGACCCCCACCAAACGAGGAAGGGAAATCGATATTTTCCGCGATGCGCCCCCACGGACAGAACGACGATACACGTTGCCAACAACCCCTCCGTGTTCTGGCCCGTGCTCCGCGACCGGACGCTAGATAATCTCCCAGGAAGCTCGTTACCCCTACGTATCGCGGTATTACCCAACTCCTCGAATCTCCACCGACGAGGATCACGCGGTTCGGTCCACCCACCGGCAACCATCCTCCGCGACTGGACTGGTGGATCGGCCTACCCGCGTTCGTATCCAACCAAGAGCTTTCAATACGGTCTCCTGGTGCGAGGACAAAGGACGATTCCTTCGAAAGCTCCGGGGACGTCTTTGGGAATTTACAATGAGAGATTGTTTCCGAATCGTGCGGACCGCGAGAACCGTGAACCGGACCCCCCCTCCCCCTGGGGCTAACTCGCTCACAAAGAGTAATTGTCCGGGTTCCAGCGAGCTAGTTTCGTTTGTTTCCTCCAGGTGTTTGGACTAGATTTAATTGTCCAGGAATTCCGTGGATAGAACGTGTCGAGAATTGTCGTTGAATTTTTACAAGGATGAAGGTTTCTTTGGGAGAAATAATGGGAATTTTGTAAATGAAGAAACAGAATTGAAGAATAGGTGAAACGCGAGGATGAGAGCGACAAGATCGGAGAATTTTTAGAAAGAGGTGCGCTCGCGAAGGAAGATTGTCTCTTTCAGGGGGGGATATTGGAAATAAAAAGGGGATAGGGAATTGTACAAGTGTCTTGTTCGAGTGAATCTGAGGATACAAAAGGGGACGAAAAGTAAGGAGGCAAGAGTAAAATATTGGAAAGTAAATTGTCCATCGAAGATGAATATTAGGAAATCTCTATCCATTGTACGATAAAATAAACATTAACTCGGTTTCGCATACGTGGAGGTCACAGTACCAAACGAGGGTACGTTTCTAAAATCAGAGTCGTAGTTTATCGATACACGAGGCACAGAATGGTGAACTTTTTATCGCGATCGGTCCAAGAGAACGACCATGGAATACAATGGGGCAGAAGTTCGAGTGGCACGGAAGACGGTGACTCTGGATCTTGAATCCGAGCAACAAATTCGATCGAGGCGCGGAGACGTCTCGGTCGTACGGCGGAGATTTCTGATTCGTTCCGGGTGACTCGTAGCAAAAGGAGGAAACGAGTTTATCGAGCGTTCGGTCTCGTCGCTCGATATCTGTCGATCGGTCGCGGATGGAGGAACGCTGGGGGTGCACTTAAATAAAGGGCCACCCCGTCGTCCGTGGACGTCTAAATAGATGGGCAATGGGTTCTTGAATTATGAGCCGGCGCACCGGTTCTCGCCCGGTTGTAATGTAATTATTGCTCTCGGAGTGTATTGGCTCCCCATTTCTGTATTAAAATCGACTGCGTTTACCGTGACTGCGCCCGACCTTCGTACAGTTCGATTAAATGGACTTTAATTCGCGTAAGAGGTCGACCGTGGAGGGGAAAAAAAAAAAAAAAAAAAAAAGAACTCGCGACAAAGGGAAAAAACTTCGATAGACTTCGTTGTTGAATTATTTCGAAGTATCCCGCGGATATTACGAACGCGTATCGAGGTTACGTGATTTATCGTATTTTCGTCCACCGACCCTTCCAGACGCGAACTATGCACTCCGTGGAACCGATTATCGGACGAATATTCCGGAATATTACGTAAAACTAACGGAAATTTATTTTTCACGTGTAACGTTCACTCAACGGTTATCGGAGAATTATATTGTTTTCGAGGTTAGGTTAGTCGCGGAACCGTACCTCGTTATTTTTACTTCGACAAATTTAGACTTTCTGTTGCGATGAGGAAATATTGTTCATATTGTTTATTCTGAAGTATAATAATTTCTGAACAAAACTTTCGTGAATTTGATACATTGTGATACTAGATGTTTCTTTTTTATAATTTTTAACCGTTCAGTATCGGTATTAGAAGTTGAATAAAATATCCGAAACTTTTCAGTTTCTAGATAGAACCAAAAACACTCAGTTCCGGTCCCTAGGTAAACATTCCGAGTATTTTTCACCCAAACACCTCTCCAAGTGTACAGTACACTATAGAAACCTTTCAAAGACCAAAAACTCCCACGAAAACAGAATCGAGTTTCCCTCCCGCCAAAAGTATATTTCTAAATCTACGATAGAGCCCAAGAATGTTTGAAAATCGAGGGAAGGTATCGATATTAGAAGTTGGATAAAATATCCGAAACTTGTCAGCTTCTAGATGCAACCAAAAACACTCAGTTCCGGTCCCTAGGTAAACATTCCGAGTATTTTTCACCCAAACACCTCTCCAAGTGTACAGTACACTATAGAAACCTTTCAAAGATCAAAACCTCCCTCGAAAACAGAATCGAGTTTCTATTCCTCCAAAAGTATATTTCTAAATCTACGATAGAACCCAAGAACGTTTGAAAATCGAGGGAAGGTATCGATATTAGAAGTTGGATAAAATATCCGAAACTTGTCAGCTTCTAGATGCAACCAAAAACACTCAGTTCCGGTCCCTAGGTAAACATTCCGAGTATTTTTTACCCAAACACGTCTCCAAGTGTACAGTACACTATAGAAACCTTTCAAAGACCAAAATCTCCCACGAAAACAGAATCGAGTTTCTATTCCTCCAAAAGTATATTTCTAAATCTACGATAGAACCCAAGAACACTTGAAAAATCGTGGCAAGAGTCATTAAATGACCTTCTGGAAAGGAGTTTCTGGAAATCAAGTCACGAATCCAGTTCGTAGGAGCCACCAAAATCGCGACAAAGTCTCTGCCGAGTTTACGCAACAACCGGGAGACGTTGGCTCCACGGAGTCTGGTGTATTCGGGTTTAGCGTCTCCGTTGGACGAGGTCGTCGTCTCCGGGAGACTCCGGAGGTACCGTGTCAACGTTCGTACCCTCTGCGGGGTCTAGAAAATCGTCCATCCCCCTCCCTACGGCCACGAGATCGGTTGGAATTCTCGTTCCAGGAAGAGAGAGGGAGGCGACAAAAAGCTCCTCGTCTATTTTCCATGGCGAACACTGTTCCATAGTCCGGCTCCGGGTCTCCTGGCAACCGGCGGCCGACCGGCTGGACCAGTTCCAAGGACGACGATCTGGGTTAACGTCGCGAAATTGTGCCGGGTTCGCGTCTTCGCCGCGCCCGACGAAACCGGCTTTAAAGCTTGAAGCCGCAAGCGGTGAATCGATACACGCGACACAACGAGGATAGGGCTCGCCTACTGGTGTCTGATGCACCCGTTTCGGCCGGGACGGTTAGCTTCCATAAGCAACGTACTCGAAGTTGATTTTCCGTGGGGGGTAAATAGATCAATACCACGACACCGGTGCCTGGAAACACTCCGTGCTCGGTCCTCGCCGCTGTTTAATCCGGAATGAGTTTCGGTTACTCGGACCGCATTCTATCTCGCGGCATTCGCCGTATCCAGCTCCCTCGGCGCTCCTAGTCCTTTCGTTGTTCCACGGTGTTGGTTGACCTTAACCCTCGTCTACTCCAGTCGATTTCGATCGGAATGCAAACGTTGCTTCTAATCACGTTTAAAGAAAATAGTTTTTATTATGATATTGCTAATTTAGGTTTTGATCATTTTTGGAGAAAATATTATTTGTAATTGTGATATTGAAAGTGTAGGTTTTGTACAGTTTTTGGAGAAGATATTTGAAAGTTTTGAATTGCGAATGTAGGTTTTGATTATTTTTAGAGAAAATATTATTTGTAATTGTAATATTGAAAGTGTAGGTTTTGTACAGTTTTTGGAGAAGATTTTTGAAAATTTTTATATTGCAAATGTAGGTTTTGATCATTTTTGGAGAAAATATTATTTTTAATTATGATATTGAAAATTTAGGTTTTGATCATTTTTGGAGAAAATAATTTTAATTGTGATATTGAAAATGTAGAGTTTGTATAGTTTTTGGAGAAGATATTTGAAAATTTTTAATTGTGAATGTAGGTTTTAATTATTTTTAGAGAAAATATTATTTTTAATTATGATATTGCAAATGTAGGTTTTTATGATTTTTTGGAGAAAATATTTCTAATTCTGAAATTGTAAATGTAGGTTTTAATCATTTTTAGAGAAAAAATTCATAATTTGGAAGAACAAATGTATAATAGTATGTAATAAGTTTTGTAGAGAATATTCTGTGATTTGGAAATGCAGATGTAGCGCGTAATTATTGTTGGAGAAAATATTTGTAAATTAAAAATGCAAATGTAGGTTTTGATAATTTTTGGAAAAAAATAGCCGTAATTTGGAAATACAAATGTAGATTTTAAAAATTTTTTGAGAAAATACTCGTAATTCTGAAATGCGAATGTAGCGTGTAATTATATTTGGAGAAAATATTCGTAATTTAGAAATGCAAATGTAGGTTTTAATCATTTTTGGAGAAAATATTCTGTTCGCGCAAAATTTGCTATTAAAGTAGAACGTCGATTATTCGAATGCGATGTATTAGAAAATTTCTATTATTTGTAACTTTGATGCACGACAATAGAAATGTATCTTTTTCAAAAAATTTCTAACAATACAAATGTACTTATTTTAGAAAGTTCGTAACAATGCAAATGTATCAATTTTAGAAAATTTCCTTTATTTGCAGCTTCGGTGCATATACAGTGGTAAGAAAGAAGAGTTTATCGAAAAGAACATAACCTAATTTCCGTTATTTATGAATATTCGATGTCGCGAGTGAGTTTCTTCGCAGTAAATTGAATGTAAATCGAGGATCAAAAACCTTCGACGCTTTGAATGGAAGGTACTAAACTATCCTGCCCATAGTTTGGTTTTATTTTCGAGCGACTACCGTTTTGCAAACTTGAAAGAGTTTTTAGTGAACGATGCTTCACAGAAGAGGATGATTTAGAGGCTAACGTGGAACAATGGTTAGGTGAACTCGTGGCGGAAGTATACGACGAAGGTATATAAAAATTCTTCTCACGTTACGATAAGTGTTTAAATAGAGGCGATGATTATGTTGGAAGATAACTAAAGTATTATATATATACTAAAGTTACGAATAAAGAAAACTTTTCAAAATAGATTCGTATTGTTTTTACCGGAGATAAGAAAACGAGGAAATATAGGAGTATCCAAAAGTATGGATGATAAAGGAACGATATGTATTGAGGACCTGAGGGGTCGAAAATGACCCGAGGAAGGCAATAGGGTCGAATGAAGAGTCAGAGAAGTCGAACGAGGCGAGAGAGATCTCTGAACCTATTGTTCTAAATTTCTGAAGCATGGTATTGGGGAAGGTTGTATGTACATACGTTGCGATGGGATTTCGGTATCGATGACAATCGAGTAATTCAATAGCGAGGTAGTTGAGAGGATGTGTGGAAAGGTCGAGTCAAGTAGACAGGGATGCAGAGAAAGTTTAATTCAATTCTCGATGAATGATTGGATCTGTTTTTTATTTTTTTTTCATCTCTTCGGTGTATTAGAGATTCAATTAAACTCCGTAATGGAGAAAATGAAAAAGATCGTGTATCATTTTACAAGAGGAAGTAATATAAATTTCATTATAGTTTTTGTATCAAATTATAATAGAAACTTATGTATACGTGCTCATCTAACGAACATCCTAGATATTCTTATATATTGCGATTGAGAATAAGATAGATTATTATAAAAAATAAATATTAAAGATTAGATAATTATCGTAAATAAATAATAATAAACAATCTATCCTACTTAACATCAATACTAAATTTTCATCTATCGTTCCATGTTACAACGAATTTACAACGAATTGTAACATTGGACATTAATTACAACGAATTTCTACATTCTTAAATTTATATTTAACATTTCTTCGGGATTCAATTCTTTTTTCTACAAAAATAGTCTCGAATTGGGTCGAAATTCAGAAAAAACTCCTCGAAAGGTTCGAAGAAATAATTTATCATCGTCAAACCAGACGAAACTCGTTAAAAAAACACCGACTTCCAAAATAAAGGTTGAATTGTTCGAAGGTGGCTAACAACGAACCACGCTGATAAATAAGACGAAATGTATAATTCGTGAAGAGAAAAATTAAGTTGGACGATGACACGATAATCTACTTCTCTCACCCACGCTACTAATACTCCAAACGAATTTTCTCTTCGCGAAATATCTAGACCGTACCACACCACACTCATTATCGTAACATAAATTTGCTACTAAAGTCGTTCTTTGTTTAATTATTCACTTTTACATCCGAATATACCACGTTCTATGCTAACCAGTATCGCAAATAATACCCTCTTGATTGAGTTTCATTATTTGCTACTAAAGTCGTTCTTTATTTAATTATTCACTCTTACATCCGAATATACCATGTTCTATGCTAACCAGTATCGCAAATAATACCCTCTTGATTGAGTTTCGTTATTGCACGGTCCCGTGACTAATCATCGTCCTGCACAACGAGGGAAGAATTCGCTCTATCTATGTGCACACTTAAATATACAGTGGGAAGCCTCCCAAGTCGATTCTTTCTTTGGTCGAACAACAGCTTTCGTAACCCGAATCACGGGTCAAACTATTGGCCTGTCGTAGCACGCTCAACCCTATTCCAACCCCGAAGAACGCTCACGAATGCAGTATTCGAGTCCCAGTTCGTCGTCAACACGCTCCCGTATTTTCACGTACACACCCTCGCGAAACTTCGTATCCGCCATCGACGTACAAATGGAAGCCCGGTGTCTTATAACTATTCCCGCGGACCGCCCATCTATTATAATAAACGCGAGTAGGCGAGCCTGTTTCGGAACTGAATTATTACCCGCGATGAAAAATGGATTTTCCGCAACAATTTTAATTGCAAATGGCACCGAAGAACTCGCGCCGTGGTACTGGCTTGTCCGGAGAGTCGTTTCGTTTTCCAAAATTGGAGAATATATAATTTAATAAAATATTTATACCCTCTGAAAAGATCGTGTTTCATTTTTACCAAAAGAAACGAAATTTCAATTTCCAAAATTGGAGAATATATAATTTAATCAAATGTTTATAGGCTTTAAAAAAATTGTGTTTCATTTTTACCAAAAGAAACGAAATTTCGTTTTCCAAAATTGGAGAACGTATAATTTAATCAAATGTTTATAGGCTTTAAAAAAATTGTGTTTCATTTTTACCAAAAGAAACGAAATTTCGTTTTCCAAAATTGGAGAATGTATAATTTAATCAAATGTTTATAGAATGCTTTAAAAAAATCGTGTTTCATTTTTACCAAAAGAAACGAAATTTCGTTTTCCAAAATTGGAGAATGTATAATTTAATCAAATGTTTATTGGCTATAAAAAAGTCGTGTTTCATTTTCACCAAAAGAAACGAAATTTCGTTTTCCAAAATTGGAGAATGTATAATTTAATCAAATGTTTATACGCTCTAAAAAAATCGTCTTTCATTTTTACCAAAAAAAAACGAAATGACTTTCCGAACAACCCAATATTTATAAAAATACCAGGGGTTCGACTCGACTTTTACGTTAATCTTGGTTTCGAATCAAATCGATTCGAGAACGAAATTATTTAATCGGTAACGTGTTAATTTTTTAACGCGAATAACGTGCAATCTTTCATCCTAGTTACTCTCAATCGAGGTCACGATCGATTTTGATCGTTTCTGTCGAAGAAGAGTTCAAATTGCGATCGTTGAAGTCTCATTTTGTTTCATTTTATTGCTAATTATAACAAAACATAACGCGTTTAAACAACTGTTATACACATTTGCTTCTAAACAGAGATCTCGTTGAATCCACTAAAACTTTGTTCCCTTTCCAGAATTATCATCATCAAAGAAGCACGAGAATTAAAGGTCTCGACCATAAAACGACACGTAACATTAACCTGAAAAACGAATAAAAGAAATAAAACCTATCCAATTTAAACCAAAAGGGAAGATACTTAAAGAAAAATAACTTGTACTTAACATTTCACAAAATGATAATACCAGATATTGTGTAAACCTTGATACATCCCCTTACTATACAATTTTCAGGATTATGATGATGAAAAAAGCACGAGAATTAAAGATCTCGACCATAAAACGACACGTAACATTAACCTGAGAAACGAATAAAAAAATAAAGCCTATCCAATTTAAACCAAAAGGAAAAATACTTAAATAAAAATAACTTACACGTGACACTTTACAAAAGAATAATACCATAAAAATTAAATATTTAAGTTAATAAATCGTTAAATAATTAAACGAAATATTCAAGTTACCTAACACGCGTAACGTCGATCGTTGAAATTTCCCTCAAGTACGCGACAAATGTTAAAATTTTCCATCCACTTGGTGAAGTTTCTCCAATTTTCAAAAAAAAACACACACAAATTCTCCGTACATTTTTAACCGCATCCACCGTGAACCACGGAGCACGCGATGTCTCGCCTACAAGTTCATTCTCCCCGTTTTACTGCGAATAGAATACCCATGGCTGGTGAAAGCATCAGACACTCGGATTCAGCGCGGCAGAAAGGATTCTTTCAAAGAGCGGGGTATCGTGACGTTGCGCGGTGCACGTTGCGTAAACAAGATACAATCCTTGTTCGTTTCACACGCGATAAGTTAACGCGTAGCGCTCGAAAGACGGACCGTGATTGTTTATTCTACGCGTGGTGGTATCTCGATCGATAAATTAACGATTCACACCGGTCTGAACAAATTATAAACGAACGATAACGTCTTTATCCGAGTGGACGTGCCGTGACGCGATTCGCACCGTTCCGTATCAACACCAAAGACTCCGGCGATGAATTATGGATCAATTCCGCGAGCATGATGCCCCGTTTCGTCTGTTCGGGCTGTTATCTCGTCTAATTAGGACGTTAAGGCGAGCAATGGAGGCTCCGGAGCGTTCCTCGCCATTATCGTTACAGCTCTTAATGAAACTATCGTTTCGCCAATTACAGCCACGAATCGTTGGCTACGGCGACATGTTAATTTGTACACCTTTACGTGTGTCGGGCGTAACGATTCGCCTTATTGCCTGGATGGAATTAACGTTACGAAAGAGGTAGTTGACAGTTGAATTTCTTCGTTTACTTGAACAGACCCCTTGGAATACTATCAGCGACGCGTATGTGTACCTTATTAAGTTCCGTAACTTTGGAAACGGTGGGCGTCAAAGAGACCTGCACTGTTGCAGTTGTGCATCGTGTGCAATTAGTTGCGGCAGTTGTCAACCCGATGCTTTGTCGAGGTAAGACGTATCTCTCTGGTTTCACAGAAGGGAGAATTCGTTTGATTTTATTTGTTAGAATTCATTTGTTGGAATTCATTTGTTAGAATTTATTTCTTAGAATTTATTTCTTAGAATTTATTTGTTAGAATTTATTTCTTAGAATTTATTTCTTAGAATTTATTTGTTAGAATTCATTTGTCACAATTTATTTGTTACAATTTATTCGTTACAATTTATTTGTTAGAATTTATTTCTTAGAATTCATTTGTCACAATTTATTTGTTACAATGTATTTGTTACAATTTATTTGTTAGAATTCATTTAGAATTCATTTGTTAGAATTCATTTGTTAGAATTCATTTGTTAGTATTCATTTGTTAGAATTCATTTGTTAGAATTCATTCGTTAGAATTTATTTCTTAGAATTTATTTGTTAGAATTCATTTGTTACAATTTATTTGTTAGAATTCATTTGTTAGAATTTATTTCTTAGAATTCATTTGTTAGAATTTATTTCTTAGAATTTATTTCTTAGAATTTATTTCTTAGAATTTATTTCTTACAATTCATTTGTCACAATTTATTTGTTACAATTTATTTGTTAGAATTTATTTGTTAGAATTCATTTAGAATTCATTTGTTAGAATTCATTTGTTAGTATTCATTTGTTAGAATTCATTTGTTAGAATTCATTCGTTAGAATTTATTTCTTAGAATTTATTTGTTAGAATTCATTTGTTACAATTTATTTGTTAGAATTCATTTGTTAGAATTTATTTCTTAGAATTCATTTGTTAGAATTTATTTCTTAGAATTTATTTCTTAGAATTTATTTCTTAGAATTCATTTGTCACAATTTATTTGTTACAATTTATTTGTTACAATTTATTTGTTAGAATTCATTTAGAATTCATTTGTTAGAATTCATTTGTTAGAATTCATTCGTTAGAATTTATTTCTTAGAATTTATTTGTTAGAATTCATTTGTTACAATTTATTTGTTAGAATTCATTTGTTAGAATTTATTTCTTAGAATTCATTTGTTAGAATTTATTTCTTAGAATTTATTTCTTAGAATTTATTTCTTAGAATTCATTTGTCACAATTTATTTGTTACAATTTATTTGTTACAATTTATTTGTTAGAATTCATTTAGAATTCATTTGTTAGAATTCATTTGTTAGAATTCATTCGTTAGAATTTATTTCTTAGAATTTATTTGTTAAAATTTATTTGATAGAATTCATTTGTTACAATTCATTTGTTAGAATTCATTTGTTAGAATTTATTTGTTAGAATTTATTTCTTAGAATTTATTTGTTAGAATTTATTTGTTAGATGGGCGAGTTTGATTTTTTTCTATCGTTTTGTCGATTTTACGGTTCACGATTTTAGAGAGACTTTCGTAAGACGATATTCGCATTGTTACGTATTTAAGTAGCGGGACACACCGCAAAATATCCCGAGAAACTAATTGGACAGTGGATAAGTATACTCGTAGATCCAAGGAACGATAATAATTGGCACTTTGGTCATTTTTGAAACGATGGCTACCGTATCTCTGGTTTGAGAAGATACTTACCGAGTAAATAATACACGAATAAATTTGAATCGATATAAAGACGATTGCATTCATTTGGAAGAATATTTTTGTAATATTATCACGAGAGAATGATTTGTAGTTTGTACTATTTAAATGATCGAATGTCACGATTGAACTAAAAATTTTAATTGATTATAAAACGATACTAAAGTTCCCGTTAATTCGTAACTAGATATTCGATCGAAAATAAAACGTAAAATAATAAGTATATGCACGATTGAAAAATACTCAAGCTTTGCAAAGGACTAAAATCTTTTCATAAATATCTATTATATTGTTTAAATGAGAACACAGTGAAAACTTGCTTGAAATACACGTTACTTCAAGTAAATCGATATGTCGATAATAATATATTTCAATTTTATCCATTACATCGATCAAAATATAAAATCAACGACGAAAGTATGTATATCGATGCGTTTATGTGCAAAATTCACGCATTGCGGAAAATTTGAAAAAAAAAAGAAATTCAACTACCGTACTATACCAGTTGTTTCTTATTCCAGTTTCGAATGGAATTTCCCCAGATCCGTTTCCCGTCGACCGTTCCAAGTTCCGAGTCCTCCTCCGGACTGATAATCGTATTTAAAACTGCTGCGCCCCAGAAGGGTTGAGAAACTTTCCAGCAACTCCCCGAGCATCTCGCAAGTTCCTCTGCCCACGAATATCGGTAAAAGTCGCTTAATCGTCGAATACATGGGCGTTTGGGAAATGTCGCGTAAACGAGGGCACCGATACCAACGGGCGTGCGTCGGTCCTCGTTTTTGCGTAAATGCTTTCCATCTCGAATATTTCAAGCGAAAAATTACTAATCTTCAAAGTTAAAATTCTATAAATATAATATATGTATATATATTTATTTTTTTATTATATATTAATAATTTCTCGAACGACAAAATTTATTGAACGGTACTAGGTTGTTTGACAAAACTTATTGACATATTGTATATTATATAGTACATATTATAGTACATATTATATAGTAATATATATTATTATAGTACATATTGTATATTATATAATTAATATTTATATAAATCTTAATTTCTAACTCACGTAAATAATTGATTTTATATTTATATTAGAATACTATATTTTATTCTAGCAATACGATCCGGAATAGTTAATTTATCGATAAGATTAATTATAATTCGAATAAAATTAGAAACTCTGGAAACATCGTGCACGCCATTACCTTCCCCCCTTCTTTTGTCTATTTATCAAATTGGGTTGTTAGGAAAGTCATTTCGTTTTCCAAAATGGAAAATGTATAATTTAATAAAATATTTATACACTCTAAAAAAATCGTGTTTCATTTTCACCCTAAAAAAAAATAAAATAACTTTCCGAACAATCTAATATTTATTCAAGATTGACGCATTTTAATTCACACTGGCGAGACGATTCCGTGTATAACCCCTTCAAAATTAAAATAATAGAAATCTTAATTTTAGAATACTTTACATCAGAATACTATATTCTATTTTAACAATAAAATCCGGAACAATTTCTTCATCGTTAAGATTAATTATTCCAATAGAATTAAGAACCCCAAAAGCATCGTGTACGCCCCCCTCTCACTCCGTTTGCGTATTTATTATATTTGTTCGAGATTGATGCGTTTCAATCGACACTGGCGAGACGATTTCGCCTATAACGGCCAATATGGTTCCGTATTGTTTGGTCCGCGGTGGTGCGGGACGAAGAGAGGTGGTAGAATTTCACGAAGTGGAATTATGGCGATTTCAGGCCGCGGAAGGGTAAATTTGACAGACGCAACAGCGGTATCGATTACAGGGGTCCCTTGCTTATTACCAGTCCCGTTATTAGCGAATACCATCCCCCCGAATGAAATTGCTCGATCAATCTAGCGTAACGTTTCCTACGATCGTCTTATATCGCGTTACTTTTGTTCAATCGAGCGTGTCAATATGCGCGTGTACCTACACGGATACACAGAGCCATCAGTTTTCGAGAAAATGGTACGGTAAACACGCGATCGGAAGTTTCCAACGGATGTGGAAACTATTCCGGTGAAATAATTGAAACTAGGATGCAGCTGGGATATCTTTGAACATTGTCGAAGCGAGCCGGTTTGTAGTTTGATAATGGACACGAATATTCTTGTTGACTGTACACTGGGTTGTTTAATCAGTTTCGTCGTTCGATGAAACTTATTGAACGGTATTAGGTTGATCGATAAGTTTTATCGAACGACAAACGGTATAGTACTAGGTTGCTTAATAAGTTTCGTCGTTCGATAAAACTTATCGAGCAGCTTATTATTTCTCTGTTTAGAAAAGAATACATTTTGTCGTTCGATGAAATTTATTCAACAGTATAGTATTAGGTTGTTCGATAAGTTTTGTTGTTCGATAAATCTTATTCAGCAGCTTATTATTTCTTTGTTTAGAAAAGAATACATTTTGTCGTTCGATAAAACTTATTGAATAGTATAGTACTAGGTTGCTTAATAAGTTTCGTCGTTCGATAAAACTTATCGAACAACTTATTATTTCTCTGTTTAGAAAAGAATACATTTTGTCGTTCGATAAAACTTATTCAATAGTATAGTACTAGGTTGCTCGATAAGTTTTGTTGTTCGATAAAACTTATCGAGCAGCTTATTATTTCTTTGTTTAGAAAAGAATACATTTTGTCGTTCGATATTCCTTGTAAATTTTAAAAGAATTAAACACTTGGATAAAAGCTTGTTTACTTAATTGGAAAGATACGATTAGTATTTATATATAATAAATCTTAGTTTTTAACTGGTGTAAATCAATGATTTTATATTTACATTAGAATACTATGTTTTATTTTAGCGATACGATCCGGAATAGTGAATTTATCGTTAAGATTAATTATAATTCGAATAAAATTAAAAACCCCAGAAACATCGTGCACGTCGTTACCTTTTCTTGTTTACTTAATTCGATACGATTTGTGCAAACGATGGAAATTTTTAAACTTCTAACCCCACTGTTTCTCGCGAGTTGAGAAAAGTAGGTAAACTTTACGTAAATTGAATATCTTCTCGGGAAGTTATTGAAAGTTACAGCTATGTTTTAAGTTATTTAGATCCAAACAGTATACCTTAGGGTTAAAGTGTTCTTCCATTGGAAGAAAAAATAGTTGAGTGTTTCAAAGTAACTAAGTATTCCAAGGAACGAATACAAATTTTTAATTTCTAAAACAAAAAATTTCTAAAACAAAATATTTCTAAAACAAACTATTTCTAAAACAAAATATTTCTAAAACAAAAAATTTCTAAAATAAAATATTTCTATAACAAAAAATTTCTAAAACAAAAAATTTCTAAAACAAAATATTTCTAAAACAAACTATTTCTAAAACAAAAAATTTCTAAAACAAAATATTTCTAAAACAAAATATTTCTAAAACAAAAAATTTCTAAAACAAAATATTTCTAAAACAAAAAATTTCTAAAACAAAAAATTTCTAAAACAAAAAATTTCTAAAAGAAAATATTTCTATAACAAAAAATTTCTAAAACAAAAAATTTCTAAAACAAAAAATTTCTAAAACAAAAAATTTCTAAAACAAAAAATTTCTAAAAGAAAATATTTCTATAACAAAAAATTTCTAAAACAAAAAATTTCTAAAACAAAAAATGTCTAAAACAAAAAATTTCTAAAACAAAAAATTTCTAAAACTGTTAACAGAACCAAATTCCTTGGACAATCGATAAGAATTGTTCTTGACAACAATCTTGTCTAGGATAGTAGCGAATTAAGCACACTCCATGTAACGTTGAGTTGTTTATAGTTTCTATTCGCTTGTTATTTCTTCAATTTTTTTAATAGGATATTTCGTTCGATTGTTCACTCTCTTATCCCTTATCAGTACCAAGCGTGCCTGTCAGGCACCGTCGATATCCAGCATTCTACACCAAGCGTACCTGTCAGACACCACTGGTATCAAGCGTTCTACTCCGAGTTGGCATTTCACTGATTAACTTGTTCCTTATCATTTTCGCCATTACAAATAAAAAAGAAAACAATTTTCATTCGATAAATATCACATATTGGTCGATTGTAACTATTAAATATTATTATCGAAATAATATTACGTTAGAAATAATATTACGTTAGAAATAATATTACGTTCGAAATAATGAAAGACAGTCTTAAAGAAATAATTAAAAAATTATTCACAACTTAGTGTCGCATTTAAAATGTAATATTTAAAATCTTGCGAGTAAAAGTTCATTTTTATATTCCATTTTAGACTTTTTTGACTCGGTACTCTTCGCTACTAAAGTTTCTGGTTTTTCCAAACTTTACGATTATTTTTTTCATAACTGACTGGTCATTTACGACTACGATTCCGGTTACGATTGTTGTACACGCGGACCTACAAGCCTGCCAAATTTCATTAAACTCGACAAGGATCGGTAAGAGGAAACCCTTGTAAGAGGAAACAGGACTCATCGACCAGGTTCAATTCCACGGTTCGTGCCGCGTCTTTTCCAATTTTGCTTCATTTTGTTCGACAATGTAATTGCTCAGTGGAACTAAACGAGGAGATCGAAGCAACTTTGATTCCTTCTATCTCCTCGGTTTGGTAATCTCGATTGTAGCGCGTGTAGAGGGAGATCGATGGAATATCGATTTCACCTATCTTCCTTTGGGTTTCTACTCGTGGCCAACCTCTTCGTGGTGAGACCTTGTAATCGGTATTACCAAGAATTGCTCGAACGCAAAATACCTTTTTAAGGTGTAAGAATTAATGTAATAATATTGGGTGAACTATTTTTGTAACACACAAATACGATTTATATATTTAAAAAAAAAAAAAACTGTGTTTCAAAGAAGAAGAACAAATAATGAAATGAGGTTACAAATAACTATCTTGGGCCATTCATATTCTACAAATATAATATATTGAGTAAACTATTCTTGTAACGCATAAATGCGATTTATATATTTAAGAAAAAAAATTAGCTTTCAAAGAAAAAGAAGAAATAATGAAATGAGGTTGCAAATAACTATCTTTGGCCATTCACATTCCATAAATATAATAATATTGAGTGAACTATTCTTGTACGCATAAATGCAATTTATATATTTAAAAGAAAAAATTATGTTTCAAAGAAAAAGAAGAAATAATGAAATGAGGTTGCAAATAACTATCTTTGGTCATTCACATTCCACAAATATAATTATATTGACTGAACTATTCTTGTAACGCTCAAACATGATTTATATTTAAAAAAAAGAATTATGTTTTAAAGGAGAAGAACAAATAATGAAATGAGGTTACAAATAACTATCTTGGGCCATTCACATTCCACAAATATAATAATATTGAGTAAACTAATCTTGTAACGCACAAACACGATTTATATATTTAAAAAAAAAACTATATTTCAAAGGAGAAGAACAAATAATGAAATGAGATTACAAATAACTATCTTCAACCATTGGATATTATTATACTTTTCTAGTTCTCTTCTTCCCTCTCTCCTATACCACGAACTCGAGGCCCTCTATGGGGTTTCACATTCCACATATTTAATAGTTTCGTAAAATGTGAAAATGAAATGTTTCGGTGCAGCTCGAAATAATCACACTGTTTGAAATTTTTTAACGACTTGGAAAATGGAAGTACAATCAATATAATACTGTAATAATAAAACTTCTGTGACACCTAAGAATCTATGAAACTTCGTATATTTTAATGAAGTAAAAAATATATATTTTAACGAAGTGTAAGAATCAGTGATTGTACTCACAGAGGTACAATCAATATAATACTCTAATAATAAAAAATCCATAACGATTAAGAACGTATGAAACTTAGTACACTTTAACGAAGTGTAAGAATTAAATCAGTCCTATTCGAGATATTTCAACGACTTGGAAAATGTAGATACAATCAATATAATACTGTAATAATAAAACTTCCGTGACACCTAAGAATGTACGAAACTTCGTACATTTTAACGAAGTGTGAGAGTTAAATCAGTCCTATTCGAGATATTTCAACGGCTTGGAAAATGGAAATACAATCAATATAATACTGCAATAATAAAAAATTCCGTAACGACTAAGAATGCACGAAACTTTTCACATTGTGTACAATTCCGATATATTTCAATAACTTCGTTTCCGGTTATTTCCTCTCTTCACTTTACATAGTCCGAAGTTACAAGATAAAGGAGACATTAAACTTCAAATGCTTCAGCAGGGTCGGTACTTCAACGAGACACGAACTCCCATTACGTGTATCCTGTAGCTCGTAGGTGGTGTCAACGAGCTGCATCGCGTTGCACGTGCAATGTTCCTGTTCCAGTTACGGGTCGTGGACATTTTCATCGTCGTGTTGGATAATACACCCGCTGATTCTAGCCGTGGAAACGTACTCGAGACGAAATAACACAGCGCCGCGGAGATTAACAACGGTGAAAGGTACGATCGAAAAGTACGTGAAGTGGTTGAACGTTACGCATGCCACGGGGAGTGTACCAATTATCATTTAATGATGCGTTATTGCGTTAAGTATTCGCCGATGCTGGAGCAAACATTATGCGTTTTACGTACGGCGTGTTATTGGTTCAAGTGTTATGACGCGAGAATCGCGATCGTTGCTCCGAACGAACAAAAGCATTGGCAGCATCCATTCAACGGTATCGTATTGTTCCTTCGAAATACTCGGCAGCCCTTCCGATACACATTTTCCGAGGCGTATCTCTGTTCTTTTGTCGAAGACCGACTGTTACCATTGGGGTGCGTCCGGATTCGAGTCGAGCGGAACACCTGAAGCCACGGTTTTGCTTAAGGGTGTCGGAGCGGTTGGGCCCAGCCATCGATTACTGAATCAGTATGTTATAATATTAATGTTAATAGTAATAACGGTAATAATAGTATTAGTAGTAATAGTAGCTAATAGTAATAGTAGTATTGAAAGTACTGATATTAATAGTAGCTAATAGTAATTGTAATATTGAAAGTACTAATATTAATAGTAGCTAATAGAAATGGTAATATTGAAAGTACTGATATTAATAGTAGCTAATAGTAATTGTAATATTGAAAGTACTAATATTAATAGTAGCTAATAGTAATTGTAATGTTGAAAGTACTAATATTAATAGTAGCTAATAGAAATGGTAATATTGAAAGTACTGATATTAATAGTAGCTAATAGTAATAGTAATATTGAAAGTTCTAATATTAATAGTAGCTAATAGTAATTGTAATGTTGAAAATACTAATATTAATAGTAGCTAATGGTAATAGTAATATTGAAAGTACTAATATTAATAGTAGCTAATAGTAATAGTAATATTAATAGAAGCTAATAGTAATTGTAATATTGAAAGTACTAATGTTAATAGTAGCTAATAGAAATGGTAATATTGAAAGTACTGATATTAATAGTAGCTAATAGTAATAGTAATATTGAAAGTTCTAATATTAATAGTAGCTAATAGTAATTGTAATGTTGAAAATACTAATATTAATAGTAGCTAATGGTAATAGTAATATTAAAAGTACTAATATTACTAGTAATGTTGAAAGTACTAATATTACTAGTAATGTTGAAAGTACTAACATTACTAATAATAGTTAAAAATACTAATGTTACTAGTAATGCTAAAGTGTTATTGTTAATGCTAGTATTAAAATACTAATATTAGTAATGGTGTTAAAAGTACTAATATTGATAGTAATATTAAAAGTACTAATATTAATAGTAATATTAAAAGTACTAATATTAATAGTAATATTAAAAGTACTAATATTAATAGTAATTAATAGTAACAGTAATATAAAAATTAATAATATTGTTAGTAGCTAATAGTAATAGTAATATTAAAAGTACTAATATTAATAGTAGCTAATAGTAATGGTAATATTGGAAGAAATAATATCAATAGTAATAATATTACTTTACTTTTTTTTTACTTATATTATTTATTACTTTGTTTTCAACCCTTTTGCTACGTGACTATAATCGCTCACTACGAAACACGAACTACACACAATTTTAAAAAATTTTGATTATACATTTTTGAAAGAATATTTATTTCCTACTCTTACGTAGAAGTGTGGCTTTGGACTCGGTTCGATCAACGGTTCCAATCTGGACACGGCTTTAGAGCAGGCGCAAAAAGTGACACGTGCGCAGATTAAAAATTAAATGGAGGAGAATCTTCGACGGTGGATGAATCCGTATAAACAAGAGATGGAAAGTTTGTAGATACACGTATCTAAATATGGTATCGATTAATGTAAAGTGTATATTAAATAGCGATCATTAATTATTGTATATGTGTTTTGAGAGTAGTACACTACGATGAACGATGTACATTTAAATTTGTAAGTTCTCTACTCTCGAAGCAAAGAAAGAATTATTACAATAATTTGAAGTAGTTTTGTTACAATACTTTGATCTTCAAAACAACGTAATTCGAACATCTTTCGTTTATTCGAGAAGAGTATAATTTAAGATAAGCGAAATTTTAAAAGAATATTTTCATTTATTTTCCATTTAGCACTTGAAACTTCAATGAAAATTTACATCGACTTACATAAATTCGATAAACTTGTCACAATTTTGTAATGTCGATAATTATCTGTTTCTAGATCCTTAGATCAAGTTCTTTCTTTCAAATATTTAAAATATTTGTACTCGAACGTAGGAATATCTAATCGAGAATACTCGTTGATTTTTCCAAAATCGTGAGACACAAATTTCGTCGTTATTCGATTGGAATTTTCTTAATTTCGACTCAACGATCTAAAATTTCGTCGTTATTCAAATTGAGTTTCCTTAACTTCTACTCAACGACCTAAACTTTCATCCTTATTCGATTCGAATTATCTTAATCTCAACTCAACGATTTAAAATTTCGTCGTTATTCAAATTGAGTTTCCTTAACTTCTACTCAACGATCTAAAATTTCGTCGTTATTCGATTCGAGTATTCTTATCTTCGACAAAGAGTTTCGAATCACATTGATCTTACAACTCGACGAGAAAATCTTGCGCAAATTTTACACTCGCGCGATCTAAAATTTCATCCTTAATCGATTCGAATTGTTTTAACCTCGACTCAACGATTTAAAATTTCGTCGTTATTCGAATTGAGTTTCCTTAACTTCTACTCAACGATCTAAAATTTCACCCTTATTCGATTCAAATTTTCTTATCTTCGACGAAGAGTTTCGAATCGCATCGATCTTACAACTCGACGAGAAAATCTTGCGCAAATTTTACACTCGCGCGATCTAAAATTTCACCGTTAATGAATTCGAATTATCTCAATCTCGACTCAACGATCTAAAATTTCGTCGTTGCTCAAATTGACTTTCCTTAACTTCTACTCAACGATCTAAAATTTCACCCTTATTCGATTCGAGTTTTCTTATCTTCGACGAAGAGTTTCGAATCGCATCGATCTTACAACTCGACGAGAAAATCTTGCGCGATCATTTTTCCAGCGTCGCAGTCTCCGAAATCGTGCAAACAAAGCTCGGGCGGGAAATTTAGAAAACGGCCCGGAGCTGTTTGTCAAATTGGGAACGGATATTCGTGTTTTCTCGTATCGCGCGATTCGCACTTTGCACCCTGTCGGTATCGATATGCGCGTGCACGCGAACGTTCTACACAGGCCCGCGACGATTTGCACACAGGAGGGACAGGGGGATACGCAAAAGCTTCTACATCGGATTTCACGCTTTTTTCCGACGTTCTCTTTTTTTTTTACGATCCGTTTTTATGCCCGCCATTTGCGCACGAACAGGTTGAGCTCGCCTCGCATAAGAACGAGCCCGATCCGGAAGACCGATGAGAAGTGTGCTCACACCTTGAGGGATTACGACGCTTCGACCGGCTGAAAAATAAGGGAGTTTGTTGGAAATTATTCTCGAAGACGAACACATGTGGAATCTTCGTGCATTACTTCAAAGTAGAAGAAAATTGTCCACTGCAGACCTTTTTAGTTTCAATTTTCTTTGTTTTTTTTTGTGATTTGGACCACAGTCGGTGGAACGCAACTTCAAAAAAGTGATTTACAGTGTAAATGATGCAAAAGAAAAATTTGGTTTTGGAGCTTTAATAACATACTTGTATATAATAATATATATGATAAAAATACAATAATTCGTAAAAATGAAGATAATAATTCGTAATGAAATTTTGTTTCTTTTTCTGTAATTTGGACCACGATAGAATAGAATTTTTAAAACAGTGATTTGTAGTGTAAAAGATGCTCGATGAAAACAGGAAAATTTTTCAAAGAAAATTTTGATAATCGGGATCGGTAATTTGGAAAAATAAAAATATTGTATATAATAATCCAAATAATAAAAATATAATCATTCGTAAAAATGAAGATAATTCACAATGAAATTTTGTTTTTTTTTTCTGTAATTTGGACCACAATAGAATAGAACTTTTAAAACAGTGATTTGTAGTGTAAAAGATGCTCGATGAAAACAGGAAAATTTTTCAAAGAAAATTTTGATAATCGGGATCGGTAATTTGGAAAAATAAAAATATTGTATATAATAATCCATATAATAAAAATATAATAATTCGTAAAAATGAAGATAATAATTCACAATGAAATTTTGTTTTTTTTTTCTGTAATTTGGACCACAATAGAATAGAACTTTTAAAACAGTGATTTGTAGTGTAAAAGATGCTCGATGAAAACAGGAAAATTTTTTAAAGAAAATTTTGATAATCGGGATCGGTAATTTGAAAAATAAAAATATTGAACTGTCCCCTTAGCAAAGCAGACGAGCCTCGTCTTTCACACGCGCACAGTGTGTATGTATTTTCTTACCGTGCGCGGTAATAAAGACATTATTATTATTATTATCGTCGAATTCTCAGAGCCGAGAAGACAGAGCCCTTAAAGCGCGCGGTTGTCGCCCCGAGCTCGACGTTCGTCCCTTTCTTCGTCAGCCGTCCGCGGGACTCGCGACGGTAAAACTGTAGGCAGCCACGTTTTTCGTCTCTAATTTACAGCCTGTCAAAGCTGCGTGCCACCCCATCGCTCAGCCACTCATATCGCGGAAAATATGCATAATTCATAGGCCCCAACGGTGCCGTATATAATATTCCGTCGAGGTCGGCGAACGCCGCTCGGTAGCCGAGCTTTCGCGATCGACCACTCGAAGCTTTAAAATTAAATTCAAACCCGTTAGTCGCCAACAATTCAGTGAATAATAATACAATTGGTAATTTAACGACGCAATGATGGATGCATTGCGTCCTTGGATAAGAGTTTAACCCCCTGCGACACATGTGGGGGGGAGGGGGACTAAATGGTGGCGATTTAATAATTTACAACAACGCGTGCCCCGGTGGTGGAACCAGGAACTAGGAACCCGGTGTTCGTTTCGAAAATTAATACACATACTCGACAATAATACAGAATGCAATTAATTTTGCCACGAGTGGAAATCGTTTTTCTCGCCCACGGACCATAATCTGTCTATCTGTTGAATTAATCGATAATAGGAGGAGCCTCTATGTTCAATTTTACAATTTAATTTCGCTGTTCATCCGCGAGAAGAAAGCTAATGACCGTTTCCGTCCCCACTCCACGGTCTACCGGTTCCCCCACCATTGCGCGCATTGACGCTATTGGCCGCTGTCGATCGTCGTCTCCGCCTTTGGGCAGCGGCGACAGTGCAGGTGGTGGTAGGGGTACTGGTAGACTCGTGAACCGGAGTGGGAATGTAGACACTCGTTGGCCTTTTTCTCGCTGACGAACAGTACATCATTCTGTTGGTCTTTGATACCATTTTTGACCAATAGCGACAGTGCTTGTGAGAGAGATAGTAGAGTGAGGTTGTAAGTACTCGTTAGTCTTCTTCTCACGCAGGGATAGTACATTTCTCTATTGATCTTTGTCAACAGCTTTGGCCAATAGCGACAATGCATGTAATAGTACAGGAACTAGTAGAGTGGGGATGTAAACACTCGTTAGCCTTTTTCTTGCTAACGAACAGTACATTCCCTTGTCGGTCTTCGTTACCATTCTCGGCCAATAGTGACAATGCACGATGATAAAGGAACTAGTAGAGCATAGAGTGGGGATGTAAACACTCGTTGGCCTTTTTCTCATTGACGAACAGTACATCACCCTGTTGGTCTTCGCCACCATTCTCGGCCAATAGCGACAATGCACGATGATAAGGGAACTAGTAGACCGTAGAATGGGGATGTAAACACTCGTTGGCCTTTTTCTCATCGACGAACAGTACATTACTTTGTACTTTCTGCAAACGTACCATTCTTAGACGTGTACGCGCGCTCGTAACAAGGGTTGAAACGTCTCGAATGAAAATTTTCACTGAAAACGGACCCTAGCTTCGGCTCGAGGCAAGACGGAAACTTTCTCTCGGTTTCGAGATCGGATCGTACGAGCTTGTATCGATTTCCTTCGATTAACGTGTTATTAGCACGGGTCGAGTGTATCCAGCGGAACGAAAGCGGTGGCCGCGTAATAAAATACAGCGAATGAACGAATACTCGGCCCCGAATCGAGCAAACAGCCGTTCTTTTTTACAGCGGCGTAACGCCAATACGGACTGTAAATATCGGGATCGCAAATACGCGCTGCGAGTGACGCGGTGTATTTTTCAACTTCATCCAGCTATTGTTCCACCGGCTCGATGGATTTTAACGACAGGGTTGTTCTCTTCGGGCGTTCGTTCCACGGTGGTTTTTACGGCCGGGGTATGAGAGCCACGGTCCATCGTCGACCAAACCCGTGATGTTGGAATAAAGAGGATGCCAGAACTGCCCGGACGACGACCACGACGATGACTCGGCGTCGCGGTTATTACACCAAGGGTCAACGAATTTCCCGGCAACGCGGCGTCGTCGTCACCGTGAAATCCACGGGGAAATGCGTCGACCAGACGTTGCACACCGTTCGATACGGTGTCCCATCAAAACCCACCGTGTTCCCATAGGTACGCGGTAGATCGGGTGTAGCGAAGCACCGTAATCGTTTAAACGCTTCGAAGTCCAGGTTATCCATCACGACGATTATTTCATATTAGCTACGCGACTCAATTGCACGTCGACACCTCGAAATTGACTACAGTGACGCGATAAGTGACACCGGAACGATAAAAGTGAAATATTTTTATATTTTGTCGTAGCTTCGCGAAAACGTTATCAACGTATCGGTAAGATTCTTCCGATGAAAATGAGTCCAAACACGACCACATTCCGACCACTTTTGGTTACAGATAGTTGGCAATTTTTTTTTCATGATTTCAATGACGTTTAATCAAAGTGCTCGGAACGTGGTCGTGTTTGGACTCGTTTTCACCGGGAGAATCTCGCCAATCCGTTTACAACGAGCTCAGACTCTTCCGATACTCCGATAAAAATATAAAGTAAAATTGAACAATTTTAGAACGAAGAGTTTTTCTACCGAAAAATTAATTCGTTCGTTCCACTAGCGATACATTCGTTGCCGTTGAAAAAGTCTCGTTAACGTTCCACGAAAATTCGTTACCTCCGTGTCCCCTGCAACGCTGTTATCCTCGTGACGCTCTCCTTCGGTCGACTCGTAAACAACGTGTCACCCACGCATATACATACGTACCCTCTTCATCGTCAACAGTATCGACGAAGCGTGGAGAATCGAGTCACGTTCGCTCGCCTTTAAGCCCCGACGTAATCGCCGCTACGGGTCTGACCTACTAGGAAAACGAGGATCATCCCTCCCAACCGCCCCCTCCACCCCCTCCGGCTCACTTGACGCTGAATTTTTAATCGTGACGTCCCGTGTGCGCGCGTGTCGCGCGTAATCACAGCCCCGGCCCATGAATACGTTACCGTGAATAGCCCAGAACCTGGTTCGGACGAAGCCTGTGGATTTAATTAACACGGAGACTCGTGTCACCACGCGCTATATGAGTACAGCGGAACCTCCGTTATCCAAACTTCTGTCACTCAAAATACCCCCACCCGTCCCGATATTCGAACGCTTTGTTTCCACCTATCGCGTCCCTTTTTCTACGTAAACGTTCCTCGCCGATATTAACTGCGAGCGTGACGATTCAGCGACAACCTACTGTTCGCGCCCGAGAAGAATGCCGATGGGATCCGTTGATGCGTCCCGCGTGCACAGAATTCCGTAAAATGTTGAATAAAGTAAATGTGCTCCCATTAAATTGTACGAGTTCTTTTAACCGACTGTACAATGAGTCTAATATTAAAATTCCAGTAGGTAATATTGTAAATTAAATATAGTAAACGAAACTGTATGCAACATTGCAAAAACGAGTTGTAGATGTGGTAAAAATATTTGCATTCTGTATTATTGATGGGTGTTTGATGCGTTTTAGGAGAAATAAATTTTGAAAGTTTCTACTTGCACGGGAAGTGTTTTTGTACTTCAGAGGCAATCTTCTCGGTTGCGTACTGTACATGTTAACGCGAAACCATGCGCGTGAAGGTGTGTAGTATTGATCAATGACTCGTAATTGTTTTTTGATTGTCCTTTTGTTGGACAATGTCCTGGTCTTCGTTTTTTGGGGGTTAAATTCTTTATAGGTATTTTTTCGAAAGTCGTAACATTGACAAGTATATAAAAATATTTTGGTACCACGTGTTTAAGTGGAAGATGTCTTCGTTAAGAATCTTCGAAACATATGGTCGACGCTCGTTGATCCTTCCCTAGGCGTGATCCCAACAGCCGAAGAGTTCTCGAACGAGAAATTTTATGACAAATGGATGGTTCGCGAAGAACCTTTTTCTTCGTCTGATCGATCCCCGGATTTGAATCTATTGGAATTTTATTCATAAGATATGAATATGTCCCGGTATGAATTGTTTACCGAGAATCCATCGAGAAACCAGAAAGAAAGATATTTTCAGCAATATCACCGACGCCTACTCGTGCGATAATCAATCTTCCATGATTTTCAATCACGATTACGCGATGGCGTCGCTTAAAAAAAACAAGAAGAAAATTCCCAGAATACAAAACAATTTCGAAACAAATTACTACGAAATACCTGTCGGCTTAATGTACCCACAGTACGAATTTCCAACATAATTATCACCGACTCGGTGAAACTAATCGATCAACGCCCAATTACCAGCGATTTAAAAACATCGTTTAATTCCTCGAGAGAAAAAATTCTCGACTACATGCTAGCAACGTGTAACAAAGAATAAAGAGACGGTGTAACACTTGCCAATCCAGCGTGCACCCGCGACATGAATTTTCAACAGATCGACATTGTTAAACATTCCAGGATTAATAACAGTGTGAAATATCGCGTTCCGCGTGGAATCGGCGCGTCCAATTAATGTTTCACGTAGCTTTGTGCAATTTATTATCGGCGTTCACGAGTGACAGTGGCACTCTCTGTTCGTTTCGTTAACCGAGTTAACAGACAAGTAACGAATCCCATAAAAATGAACGTTGTTTGCAGTATCGAATTACCCGGAAAGTGTGTCCGACAAATTTCCCTATTTCGGTTCGCGATGACGGTACTATTTCGCCGATAATCGCGTTTGCTCCCCAAATACGGGCATTTACCTCAATACACGCGAAACGAGACCGTGGCTTCAATGGGAATTATACTTTATAATGGATACTAAACGAGGGAGGCATCCGGACCGTTTCGCTGGAAGATAAACGATTCAAGAAGAAACGAAGGAAATATTTGGCCACCGTCCTCCGCGGGCCAGATTCAAGGGGGCCACGGAAATTGAATAATGGAGGGAACCCGGGTTGAAGTTTCAACGGGACGAATTTTTCGAATCGTTCGCCCCCGACACCCCGATAACGTTGCGGTATCGAAGCTCTGGTCGCGCCGGACGCTCGAATAATACGAATAGAAACGAATCGAGTGAAATACGGTGCTTGCTAAACTTTTAATACCGTCCACTTTACGTTTGTCGCCGGTCATTTTGTTCTGCGAGCTTCGCGCGTTAGAAATACCCAACCGACTTCAACACCTCGCACGATTTATTAACGCGCGAGCAACTTTTCAAATATGTAAATATTTTCTGTTTTTCCAGCCAGCGGATTAGAAAGTTGAATAAATATTGGTAATGGTTTGTTTTCTTTGCCGAAAAGAAAGATGGGGACAGCTTTGTCGTACAAGTATGTGTGAGTAACTTTTCAAATATGTAAATATTTTCTGTTTTTCGAGCTAGCAGATTAGAAAGTTGAATAAATATTAGTGTTGGTTTTTTTCTTTGTCAAAAAGAAGAAATACGTAGAGATAATAACTTTGTCGTACAAGTATGTGCAAGTAACTTTTCAAATATGTAAATATTTTTTTTGTTTCTCGAGCCAGAAAATTAGAAAGTTGAATAAATATTGGTAATAGTTTTTTTCTTTGTCGAAAAAAAAGAAATAGAAATAATAACTTTGTCGTGCAAGTGTGTGCAAGTAATTTTTCAAATATGTAAATATTTTCTTCGTTTTCCGAGCTACCAGGTTAAAAAGTTGAATAAATATTGGTAATAGTTTTTTCTATGTCCAAAAAAAAAAAAAATAAAGATAACAACTGTGTCAAGTAGTACAAGTATGCACGAGTAATTTTTCAATTATGTACAAGAATCGGCTCCGAGTAATATTAGCAGTAACATTATCGGATTATTTATTAAATGGGTCAACCAAACGTTCTGAACAGTTTCAGACATGTATGACACTAGTCTATAATTCATATTTCGCTTGTTTACAACGTGAGATGAAAAATCATCACTGTCATGGATATGTAAAGGGGTGGTAGTGGACACACTGCAAAATAAAATTTATCCATCAGGTTTGATTAATTCTTGTCGTGCAAAAATACATAATACAACGAGTGTTATTGATATTTATGTATGTCGCAGTTGGTAGTTTCAAAAATTAAAAATTAAATTTTAAAAGTTAAATTCTATCTGAACCGACTGCAACTTTATTTTTAAATTATCTACGATTTTCGTGAAATTGCAGTGTTAAAAAGAGATTGGACAGGCTGCACTTTAGCGAGACGATGGTTGAAAAACTTCCAGACACTACATCCATCATAGCTGATGGATCGACCTACGACGTTATAGCTACCTTATAACCGAATGGCACCATAAGTGTTACACAGTCAGCATGCCAAAATGTTTGGGGTGCGACTATTATTTGATCGAATCTATCTTGTTTCTTCTCTAATAATTTTTAGAAAAGAATGAAGAAAAACCATGTTTTTGTTGCAAATGAAATATATTTTGAAACAGTTAGAACTTTCTTAATTTTAAAACCATCTTTGCACTTCGTATAAAATATTCATCGTGTACAACAATTTTTCACCGTTGATAAAGAATCTGTCATAATAAATCTAAAATAGTTGGAATAGCTTTTAATATTAAATGCCAGTTTCTCGTTTCTTCGAAGAAGAAAAATACCTTTGAACTTTTTGTATTTCCCTACAAAATATCTCCAAACGCAATTTGTATTTCTCATTATACTTAATTACTGTCTTCCCGAGAGGCGAGAGTAAAATTTTCAAACGAAACAAGTATATATTTAGAAAGAAGTTTCTACTTCCACGAAGATCAAGTGCTTCAAACTTTTAATCAACCTAGTACGCATGTACACCTCCGACCATAAGTACTAGGGTAGCCTGCATTTTTCAATGACACCTTTTTCACATTGTTTTAAAACAAACTTTCTTTTTATATAAAAAAAATTGTCCTCGGCCAATAGTGACAATGCGTGTTCTATTTTAAAAGCACCGTGAATTCATAACGAGGGTGTAAAAGAGAAGATATTTTTCCAAAAAAAGATTCCTCGGTTAAAATTACAAAAATGTATAAAAACTGACAAAAAGCGTAATTATTTTACAGATCGAAATATATAATTGAATTTTTTGGTAAAAAGAATATTAAATTTATTTTAAAAGCACCGTGGATTCGAATATACACTCGATACCTCTTAACGAGGGAGTAAAAAAGAAGATATTTTTCCAAAAAATGATTCCTCGGTTAAAATTACAAAAATGTACAGAAACTGACAAAAAGAGTAATTATTTTGCAGATCGAAATATATAATTGAATTTTTAGTAAAAAGAATATTAATTTTATTTTAAAAACACCGTGGATTCGAATATACACTCGATACCTCTTAACGAGGGAGTAAAAAGGAAGATATTTTTCCAAAAATGATTCCTCGGTTAAAATTAGAAAAATGTATAAAAACTGACAAAAAGTGTAATTATTTTACAGATCGAAATATATAATTGAATTTGTTGTAAAAAGAATATTAAATTTATGTTAAAAACACCGTGGATTCGAATATACACTCGATACTTCTTAACAGGGGTGTACGTGTAATAAGAAAAGTACTCAGAAGTGGTGCAAGCGGATCGAGAGAAGACGTTCGTGGAAAATCCGGTGATTCGAGTTGCTCGGCGGATTGTCGTCGCGTCGCAAAGTCGATAACGTTGTGAGGCATTGGAACGACTCATCACTCAGAGATAATCCACCCTCAGATGACATAAACCGAACTTTGCCCTTGTAACGCACCAAAACAACCCACAGTCCAGGGATGACAGTAGCTAAATAACGCCAACTTCGTCCTGGCTCCAACTCTCACTTATCGTACCTACACCCAATCAACAAGACAACACCATGTATTACAGTGGATCGAAAAAGTATTTGCATACTATTATACATTAAAAGGAAATTTTCGTAACCTACAAGTCTGATTTTAATGAAAGTTTGTGTGCCTATAAAGCATACCGGGCCACTTTATATGGGCCGACATAATATTTTTTATTGAAGAGAAATATTCTCGAGAGAATAAAATTACTATATTAAAAGGAAATTTTCGTAACCTACGAGTCTGATTCTAATGAAAGTTTGTGTGCATATAAAGCATACTGGGCCTCTTTATATATGGGCCGACATAATTTTTTTTATTGACGAAAAATATTCTCGAGAGAACAAAATGAAGAGTCGAAAATTCAATATTTCTTCATTGTTTTAATATAATTCTTTTGAGGGGCTTTTTTCATAGTTGAATGATAGAGCAGTAAAATGTGAATTTGGTGGGGAAGTATTATACAATAACGTGGATGTGTTACAGACGGTGACTTAGGACGTCGTCATCTTGTTTTAGGGGCCTTTGGATATTGTGATCAGTATCACCTTATCTTGTTTTCGTGCCCTTTGGATATTGTGATCAGTATCACCTTATTTTGTTCACGTGCCCTTTGGATAATGTGATCGGTATCACTTTATTTTGTTTTTGTATTCTTTGGATGATGTGGCCGATATTAGTTTATTTTCGTGCCCTTTGGATAATGTGGTCAGTATCACCTTTTCTTGTTTTTGTGCCCTTTGGATAATGTGGTCAGTATCACCTTTTCTTGTTTTTGTGCCCTTTGGATATTGTGATCAGTATCACCTTATTTTGTTTTCGTGCCCTTTGGATATTGTAATCAGTATCACCTTATCTTGTTTTCGTGCCCTTTGGATATTGTGATCAGTATCACCTTATTTTGTTCACGTGCCCTTTGGATAATGTGATCGGTATCACTTTATCTTGTTTTTGTATTCTTTGGATGATGTGGCCGATATTAGTTTATTTTCGTGCCCTTTGGATAATGTGGTCAGTATCACCTTTTCTTGTTTTCGTGCCCTTTGGATATTGTGATCAGTATCACCTTATTTTGTTTTCGTGCCCTTTGGATGATGTGATCGGTATCACCGTATTTTGTTTTTGTGCCCTTTGGATATTGTGATCAGTATCACCTTATTTTGTTCACGTGCCCTTTGGATAATGTGATCGGTATCACTTTATCTTGTTTTTGTATTCTTTGGATGATGTGGCCGATATTAGTTTATTTTCGTGCCCTTTGGATAATGTGGTCAGTATCACCTTTTCTTGTTTTTGTGCCCTTTGGATAATGTGGTCAGTATCACCTTTTCTTGTTTTTGTGCCCTTTGGATATTGTGATCAGTATCACCTTATTTTGTTCACGTGCCCTTTGGATAATGTGATCGGTATCACTTTATCTTGTTTTTGTATTCTTTGGATGATGTGGCCGATATTAGCTTATTTTCGTGCCCTTTGGATAATGTGGTCAGTATCACCTTACCTTGTTTTTGTATCCTTTACATGATGTGATCGGTATCACCTTATCTTGTTTTCGTGCCCTTTGGATAATATAACCGGTATCGTCTTACCTTATTTTTGTATCCTTTAGATAATGTGACCGGTATCACAATGTCGTCGTTAGCAGCGCTGGACGAGTTCGCTACTCATCCTCGCATGAGCGCGTTGCATCCTATTAACGTTTCGGCCCCACGGCGTGGCGGGTGGCCCACGCTTGTTATCTGACAGTTATTAAAATGGACTCCCGGTCGCGTCATCGATCACGAAGCCGTGCGTCGGCCTTCGAACGACCGCAAAGGTGGAATAAAATTCATCGACTCCCATGAGCCACGGAGTACATCAAAGCCAAACGGGAGGGACCACCGCCACCGCCGCCGCCGCCGCCACTGCCACTGCCACTGCCGCCGCCGCTACTCGCGGAGGACGCAGGCCTGCCAGGGGTTGCTCGGCTAAATGTAGCGTATAATTTAGACAGCAGCTGCGCCGCGCGACAAATATAATTCGACGCATCAATCTGCGGCTTTAGGGTCGAACTTCTGGAACCGAAGCGTCGTGCGAAGTGTTCGACGCTCGAAACTCGGCACGACGGGGAAAAAAATAGAAAAAAGAAGAAATGGAAGAAGAAAAAAAACGAGAACGCTCGATGATACGCGAGAGATCGTCGCCAACGTGGCTGGAAAATTAGCGAGCACCCGGTGAAAAACCTGGCTACGGATCGGGGAACGATAAATAAGAAATTAAATATCGGCGGTTCGGGCACTGGCTCCTACCAGGAAGTGAATTTATAGGGAAAGTTTCGCCGAGAGGGAAAGCGCAGACGCGTTTTTGCGCGCGACGGAGCGGGAAACGGTCCGCGAATAAACGCGAATTACTATTACCGGAATAAATCTTTTCCGTGAGAGATATTTTTCGGAGACGGTGGAGCGCGATTCAACGTTGAAATTATCTCCAGGCGATGGTTCTTCGAAAATTATTTTTATCATCGAGAATTGGATATTTTTCTTATCTCGCGTTGGAGATTCGCGAGAGTGGTGTTCGTAGATCGGCGAGGTTCGCCCGATGAGAATGAGCCCAAACACGACCTTATTCGGACCACTTTTTATTTTTTCGAAATTATTTCAACGATGTTTTACCGGTAGGAAAATATTCCGAATGGGGTCGTGTTTGGACTCATTCTTTCCGGGAGAATTTCGCCAGTCTATTGATGATACTTTTGAGAGAGTATGACGAAAATTATGATAAATTTACACTTGTGAATTTTAAGCCATTAAGAACATTGTAACGCGACACTCTCGTTGGCTGGTATATCCTGCGTTGGAGCTCAAATCGAGACAATATGAATCAATTCTTGGGGTAAAATCGTTAACCTTTCTCGATGTAACAACACGATGTACTATTTTCGGTTAACAAACACCGGATTCAATTAATTTGAAATTCTGATCTCTTATCGTAACGTTATATAATGCGTTTAATCCGTTCGTGGAAACCAAGCCACACGTGTAGGTTTACTTTTTAAGTGATTTTAAATATTATAATATGTAATTAAACTCTGAAATTATAAATAACAATTCGTAATTAACGAAATTGTATATTATTTGGTTTCATCTAGCAAACACCGAAGATACGGCCGAATGATATATAATTCCCCTATCGCGTTTATCTTGTACACTCGCACGTGGAAAAGAAAGAAAACAATCCCCTACATCGTGAGTGTAATTAAATTTTACCACGATATAGCACGCGAAACATCGCTCGGAAGATCGATAAACGTCACGGCCGGACATCGGTTTAAACTTTTATGTATTTTAATTAAAATAATTCGTCCCCCGAGGAGGTTCGAGGAAATTATTCATGGCAGAGGATACTAGTCGGTTAAATAGGAATATTGAAACGGATTTCTCAATTAAGGGAAAATGACGTTCGCGAAGTTGAAGCTCAGGCTAAGTACTCGTAACAGGACCTCGTACTGTTTCTTTAATATCGCAAGAGAACATCTGCATTTACAAGTTAATAAGACGTGTACCTCTGTAGCGAACATTGCAGACACCAGTAACGAGGATCATTAAATTCAGTTTTAGTCCCGCGTACAGTTTCCGGAAAAACAAAATCTCGCTCGAAATATTATTCTCTGATTGCCGATCGTTTCACGTGGCACTCTGTCTCGAACGAGACGAGACATCGAAAAGCTGTTTACCGATTCGTAGCATCGAAACGCTCGTTAATGGTATGAAATTCGTAAAAGCGGAAAACTCTTTTTAATTTTCACTTTAACCTTCGAATTAAATATTCATAAACATCGCTCGTATCAATCTTTCATTTCTTCGATCTCTATTTTTCACATTTTCTCAATTAATTTTGACATTCATTTACGAGTGCACATTTTCCAATTTCTTTAATTTTTACGCGTACTTACAGCCACAAATTTTCCACTTCTTCGTTCAATTTTTACACGTACTTACAACTATAAATTTTCTATTTTGTCGTTCAATTTTTACACGTACCTACAACTACAAATTTTCCACTTCTTCGTTCAATTTTTACACGTACTTACAACCACAAATTTTCCACTTCTTCGTTCAATTTTTACACGTACTTACAACCATAAATTTTCTACTTCTTCGTTCAATTTTTACACGTACTTACAACTATAAATTTTCTATTTTGTCGTTCAATTTTTACACGTACCTACAACTACAAATTTTCCACTTCTTCGTTCAATTTTTACACGTACTTACAACCACAAATTTTCCACTTCTTCGTTCAATTTTCACACGTACTTAAAAATAAAGACAATAAATTACGAAAACGATAAATTCGGGAAAGGTTTAAAATTGATAAAAAAAAAAAAAGAAAAAGAAATAAAAAACGACTGCTTTGTATACGGAATCCGTACCACGGAGCCGTGCAAAATTTTCCATATCGATCATCCATTCTTCGACTTTTCGATTATTAAAAGCGCTTCGACGATTTTCACGCGCATTGAAATTCCCGTGACATTCGAAGACGGAGGTCTCGGATTTCGAGCTCGGGTGGAGAGTTCGAGTAATTCGGGGCCATTGTGCGGGTGTTCGCATTCGAGCCGCGTTTCGATGCAGCAATGTGACGCACTTTCGATATACGCGTCCCATTTAAGTGTATATTTGTGAAAAATCGTTTCGTCGCGGGCCTGAAAAACGGTATCCATAAAGAGAACCTCATGAATACTTAATGCACGCATTCGGTGCGTTACAGGGACGCTTTTAGCGTTCAATCGATTCATTTGGGATCGTATTGTGGGCATAGATCCGTTTTCGTTTTATACACAGCTATTTCTACTCGAAACTCTAAGGAAACAATACGCAGCCGATACCACGGGCTCATTGTGTGTTTAATAAGTGGCTCGAGTCGTACGTGAGAGAATTCAATCTTAAATTACAACCGAGCCAATAACACGCTTCGTTGCGACATTCTGACGAAACCCGTCGAACCTAACTAACCGCTCGATTTAAGTTCACACTGCGTGTAAATATTTTTTCACTCGACTCGACCCCATTGTGCTTTGTTCTTCGTTTTCAAATCTACGAATCTCGAGTTGGAGTCTAAGAAATATAATGCTTTCACGAGCGAAGCTGTAACAGTATAGTCTGCTTCGAAGCTTGGAAATAGTTCACTATAATCGCCGAAAATTAACCGACTACCAACTTCTAGCTACACGAGTGCATAACATGCAATATGCATATAAGGTTTAGACCAAAATGGAACCGAGCTGGAGGTAGATTGAACTATGAGTGTCTAGATTAGGAGTGGACTAAGAGTGAATTATGAATGAACTCGAGTACTGTTCTCCAAGAGATATAAACGTACAGGTTATGCTCACAGTTTGAGGATACATTCTAGTCGTTAGAATGACAAAAATATATCGTGTGGATATACAGGGGTTATGTAAACGTAACGTTTCGTAACGAATCTAGAAGAATTATTAAAAATAAAGCTTGTATTTATTACCTCTCTTTAACGTAAGGAGAAAACAACTTTTGAATTCGAAATTAATATATTTTATCAATTTTCAATTTGTATCACCTCTAATAGTACTTAGGAACTTTAAACTGAATACTTGTGTCTCTTGCTAAACCTTCTTTCACTATGAAACGTTGAACGTTAAATTCAACAGAATTTTTCTCAGTTGAAAAGATTCGTTTCTTTGATAATCTTTAGAATTATTTTTGTTTCAAATATTTATTTTACCAAGTGACGGGCAAAATTTTCGTCACACACTACTGTTCAGACTAAGTTACAATCGTCCAATATTCGTCTCTTTGATAATCCTTAGAATTATTTTTGTTTCAAATATTTATTTTACCAAGTGACATGCAAAAGTCCCGTCACACACGACTGTTCAAACTACGGTGCATCTCTCGCGAAAAAGACGATTCTGTGAATTATCGCGAGACGAAAAAAAAAAAAAGGAAAAAAAAAGAAAAAAGACGCACCCCTTCGGGCTGGAAACGCGTCGAAGAATTTCGTTCATCCCGTTATATTGAAATTTCTGCCACGCACCAGGAACCAGGAACACCGGTGCTATTCGTACTCACGCATAACGAGTAACGCGGTCTTTATTGCGGGAAAAAGTCATATAATAGTCGGGAGAACGTGTTTTCCTTTTATGGGGTGCGTGCAACTGCGAATGGAATATACATGAGAGAGAGAGGGCCACGAGGAGGTATGCGACAGGGGTGTGCAACGCGTAGACACGATGCCACGTGTCGATGATACACGCTTCTATACATCGTAGAGGCGATCCACGAAGTGTCTTCCTCGACTGTACGCGCCTCAGGAGACCCGGGGAAGGTCCCCTAAATCGAACGGCCCCGGACGACCCTTAATTTTGTACTAACGCTTTTCCTACTTTGTTCGACCGACTTCTATCTGTCACACGGGTCTCGCGGGAACTTTGAAGGGAAACGCACGGGACACGGGCGCCCCGTGCTCGTAAATACCACCGATATCGTCGAAATGTTCCATCCGTTTCGTTTTCTATTAATAAATTAAAGTTACAGTTTTATTTATTTCTTTTTTTTTTCCTTTTTACGAAATTGTCAGGCGACCAGATTTCTTTCGATCCCTCTCGAACGGAAATTTACCGCTTTTGTTGCTAGGTATGCAACGTATCGAGTGCAAGAATTGTAACGTATCGAGTGCAAGAATTGCAACCTATCGAGTGCAAGAATTGCAGCATATTAAATGCATGAGTTGCAGTGTATTGAATGCATAAGTTGCAACGTATTGAATGCAAAAATTGCAACATATCGAATGCAAAAATTGCAATGTATCGACTGCAAGAATTGCAGCGCATTGAATGCACGAGTTGCAACGTATCGAATGCAAAAATTGCAACGTATCGAGTGCAAGGATTGCAGCGTATTGAATGCATAAGTTGCAACGTATTGAATGCAAAAATTGCAACGTATCGAGTGCAAGAATCGCAGCGCATTGAATGCACGAGTTGCAACGTATCGAGTGTAAGAATTGCAACGTACTGAATGCAAAAATTGCAACGTATTGTATGCAAAAATTGCAACGTATCGAGTGCAAGAATTGCAGCGTACTGAATGCATGAGTTGCAATGTATTGAACGCAAAAATTGCAACATATCGAATACATGAGTTGCAACGTATCGAATGCAAGAATTGCAACGTATCGAATGCAAAGTAACACAAAGAAATTATTATTGTGCTTTTCGACTTCTTTTTTCGATAACGTTCGTCGATCTTTGACCAAATCGAAAGGGATATTATGCACGTGGTTCGGTCCCGTGGATCTAGGTCGTCCGAGTTTTTCGATTGCGTAATGGATGAACGACCCCGTAAAAGTTAACGCACCGTGGATACATTCGAGAAAATGGAGTATGGGATAACGCGATGCAAGGAGTAGTGTTCCCGAAAGTGGGGAAGGGGAAGTCCTTGGAGAGAAGTCGAAAAGAAGGAAGAAAGTTTTTAATAGAGAAAAATGGGTTTGAAGTGTGAATTATTAATGGAAGACGTTGAGTCTACTTGGCTTTTTAGATAATTTACACCTAGTCGTTTTTCGGTTGGAAGTTTCGTAAATTTTTAGAAAGTTAGATTTTTGCATCGAAAGTGCTGAGAGAACAGGTCGTAAAACACAAAATTAGTTTGAACGTTCCTTTGTGTCGTACATTGCAATTTTTACATCTATAACCAGAAAACAATTAATTGAATCGAAAAAATCTGATCGCTCGACAATCTCGTAAAAAATTGTGAATGACATTAATTTTATTACAGAATAAATTAATAGGAAAAAAAACTACTCGACTACTACTGCGCGACTGAATTAATAGAATCGATGTAATCGAATTATGTTCAAGATTTCACAACTGCAGTTTAACGTTATTCGAGCTGAACCAGTCTGTACACATTTCTCTTGTATCAGTTTATACCTAACGCTTATCGCGGACGCAGAAGTGTACTTTCTTGAAGGTGTTGAAACGCGCTGACAGCAATTCCGTGAGTGAATTATACACAACGTCGTACGCGTAATATAATAACCGGCTGTTAAAGATTCAGTGATTGAATGCCTCTTCTGTAGGACTTGTTTGGGTTTCTAAAGGCTCGCGGAGCGAGAGTGGCGTTATAAATCAGAGCAAGGTTTACCAAATGGCGAAGCGTGGAATCGGGTTCGATGACATAGTGTTGACGTAGAATTTCGCTACCGCGATGAAACGTTGCGCGTAGCTAGAAGAGTCGATGTATTAAAGTTGTAAGTTGTGTGCTTTTAGTAGGTGTGATATTTGTCAAGAGAGAAATTATCGAGCTGGGGTACACATTGAATCTATTTACGTCTTAGGATATATACACTGTCGCTCAAAAGTACGGAGCACTTTAAAATAACCTCTGTATACAAAAATATTCTATCGAAGATATTAGATACAATATTTCAACGCTTTGAAAATTAATTTGTTCTTATTCCGTTCGACTATACACTCAAGTGTATAATTGGATGTATATCTTTGAATGAAAGATATTCTGAATGTATAGAATTCGTTTTAACAAAGAGAGAACCGAGAAAAGAACAGGAGTCTGCAGTTTTATTTATTACCAATAGTTTTACATATAAAAAAAGCATTACGAGGACACAAGGGTCAAAGAAGACCCGAGAAACATACTAGGGTTATGTTTTCGATAAGTTTGACATTCGTCGTTAGAAAAATTATTAAAGATTCCGATTGAGGTTCCACGCAAGGAGTCTATCCACGTCTTTAGACACGTCGATCCTTAAAATAGAGGAATCTCTCTGTTTACGTACGTAAACATTCCACCGAGCGTAACAATCTCTGTTTCCTCGTCACCAGTATTCAGATGACCTCTCAACCGAGAAACCTATCCAGGTTGTCAAGAACTCCTCCTCTCCTACACCCACTACGTATAATATACGTCAGGACTTCGCGAACTATCAGAATCGTGACGGCGCGCAAGATTGTGTCCTGCGTAACCAAATTGCAGCGAATTGGATTGTTGAAGCCATCTAAGGAAATACAGAAGCATGCAATAATATTCATTGTAATAGCTTTAACCGCCAGAGGTAAGAGTGTGCCTCGAAACGGTTCGACATTCATCGATAGAAAGATTAGTAAACATTTCAATTGACATTGTCATCAACTGTGGAGACATAGGGGGTCAAAAAAGACCCAAAGAATACACTAAAGTTAAGAGTATGCTTTGAATTGGTTCGACATTTATCGATAGAAAGATTAGTAAACATTTCAATTGATATTGACAATATCAACTGTGGAGACATAGTGGGTCAAAAAAGACCCAAGAAATACATTAAAGTTAAGAGTATGCTTTGAATTGGTTCGACATTTATCGATAGAAAGATTAGTAAACATTTCAATTGATATTGACAATATCAACTGTGAAGACATAGTGGGTCAAATAAGACCCAACGAATACACTAAAGTTAAGAGTATGCCTTGAAAAAGTTCGACATTCATCGATAGAAAGATTAGTAAACATTCCAATTGGCATTTGGTACACAGAGTCTATCAATTGTGAAGACACAGTGGGTCGAAAAGGACCCAAGAAATACACCAGAGTTAAAAGTATACTTTCAGAAGGTTCGACGTTCATCGATAGAAAGATTAGTAAATATTCCAATTGGCATTTGGTACACAGAGTCAATCAACTGTGAAGACACAGTGGGTCGAAAAAGACCCAAGAAATACACCAGAGTTAAAAGTATACTTCGAAAAGGTTCGACACTCTTCGATAGAAAGATTAGTAAATATTCCAATTGATATTTGGTACACAGAGTTTATCAACTGTGAAGACACAATGGGTCGAAAAGGACCCAAGAAATATACCAGAGTCAAGAATATTCTTTGAAAAGGTTCAACATTTATCAATAGAAACATTAGTAAACACTCTAATTGGAAGAATTTCACATACAGAGTCTATCAACTATGAAGTCTTGGGTCAAAAAATACCCATGAAATTCACCAGGGTTAAAAGTATACTTTCAGAAGGTTCGACGTTCATCGATAGAAAGATTAGTAAATATTCCAATTGGCATTTGGTACACAAAGTCTATCAATTGTGAAGACACAGTGGGTCGAAAAGGACCCAAGAAATACACCAGAGTTAAAAGTATACTTTAAGAAGGTTCGACGTTCGTCGATACGATTATTAAACCTCCGATCGAAGTTTCACCCACACTGCTCTACATCCTGGAACATATCACAGAAAAATAACAACCTGCATCTTCTCTTCGTCCAGGTGACCCTCTCAACCGAGCCAATCTACCCAAGTGTCAATTCCTCGTCTCGCAGATCTACCGCATATAATACACGCCGTGAGTTCGCGAGCTACCAGAACGGTGACAACGACCACGGCGCAAGATCGTGTCCCGTGTAGTCAAATTGCAAGCGAAATGGATTGTTGGAGCCAACCGACACGGAGGATTCCCAATTCCTGTTCCGTCAGAACCGTCGCGTCGGATCGACTTTACCCGTGGAATCTGGAACGTGGTTTTGCGGCACCCGATGATATTTCCGAGCGTGGCTCGATTTATTCGATTTGGCTGTCGCGTAGCCTGGCTTAGGTGTCGCCGTGAAGAAAAGTTTATCGAAAGGACGATAAGCAGGGAGTCTCGAGGTTGGCGGATGGCGTCATCGGTTTCGCCGTTGGATCGATGGTGAAGTGCTCGCGTGAGTGGTTCTCGTCGGTTGTTTAGACTTCGAAAGACGAGCCTGGTCACGTTCTCGGTATCGGAGACGTAGCTGCGTTTTGTATACAGTCGCACCCTTCTTTCACCAGGAGAGAAATTACCGGCGTAACGAACCGGACGACTCGACGTCTGCTTTGATTTTTTCACACAATGGACAAGCTATGCGCGACCCGTGTCCATGGCTATTCCGACGCCCCCCTCTCTTACTTTCTGCGTTGATACGTTTTGACGGTCCTCTTCACGCTTGCTTACGCCCGGGGGAAACCGTTACCCTAAGTCCCCCTCTGAAGGATTTCCTACTTCTCGGTTTCTTTTTTTTCTTCTTCTTCTTTTTTTTCTTCTCGAAAGCCACGACTTCGTCAGCAATACGCGCAATGAATACGAATTGTACGACAGTTCTTTTTTTTTTAATTCGCTCAGAACGTTTCACGATCAAAAGGAATTATACCGCGAGTACGAAAATTCCCTCGATGGGTATCGTGCAAGTAAAAAATTCCCTCGAAGGGAATTATATAAGTAAAAATATTCACTCGAAGGGAGTTATACGATAAATGAGAAAAATTCTCTCGAAGTGAATTGCACAATAAATGAGGAACATTCTCTTGAAGGGAATTGTACAATAAATAAGAAAAATTCTCTTGAAGGGAATTATACGAGAAAAAAGAAATATTAAAATTATTCAATAATGAGGAATTATACAGTAAGTAGTATATAAAAATTCTCTCGAAGGGAATTATACACCAAGTACAAAAATTCTCTTGAAGGGAATTATATGACAAGTACAAAAATTCCATTGAAGGAAATTGTACAAGTAAAAAATTTCCTAGAAGGGAATTGCACAAGCAAAAAATTCCCCAGAAGGAAATTGCGTGTGTAGAAAATTCACTAGGAGGGAATTGCGCGTGTAGAAAGTGTTGCAAAAGCAAAAAAATTCCCTAGAAGGGAATTGCGCAAGTAAAAAATTCACTAGAAGGGAATTGCAAATGTAAAAGGCATTGCGCAAGTAAAAAATTCCCTAGAAGGGAATTGCACAAGTAAAGAATTCACTAGAAGGGAATTGCGCAAGTAAAAAAATCCCTAAAAGGGAATTGCACAAGTAAAAGATTCACTAGAAGGGAATTGCACAAGCGAAAAATTCCCTAAAAGGGAATTGCAAATGTAAAAAGTATTGCACAAGTAAAAAATTCCCTCGAAGGAAATTGCACAAGTAAAAAATTCCCTAGAAGGGAATTGTACAACAAAAAATATTCCCTTGAAAAAAATAGTAAAAGTAAAAATATTCCCTTGAAAAGAAATTACAATACAAGTAAACAAAAATTGCATTTTCCCATTTTCTCGCATCGCAATACGAAGGAAAAATGACGCGCAAAATTTTCCCCCGATTCTCCGTGTTTCCATCGATCATTGGGTCATTCACCCCGCTTCTAAGAAACCTTACGTACCGGGACTTGGTACAACTACGAAGTAAGAAAGGTCTCTGAACCGAATTTCCCGATTAATCGCCCGATCCACGTTGCAACGTTCGAGTTCGCTCCAATTCGTTCGAAGACCGAGCGAATATCGCGACTCTTTTAATTCGGTCCCGATCGACAGTCGCAATACCATTAGCGGCGTGGTAAACAGACCGAACGAAGTCCAACGGAATATTTCAACGGAGCAACGTCCATGTTTAACGAACACTCGAAAATCGGCCCTTTCGTAAAATCACGTCGTTGTTTTTCCCCGTCGCCGAAGTTTCGCCCTCGGCCGAGTATCGGCTGTTTCGATGCTTTCGCGAGCCGATGGAGTTCTCGAGCAATTAGCCTCGTTAAGGAGCCAGAAAGAGAAGCGGACCCGGAGGAGGGACGCTCGACTCTCGGGTCGCCTTTGTTCCCGAGTCGCGGCTCCAGGGCCATGGAGGGAGAGGGAGGGGGAGGGAAGGTGCCAGCTACAAGACGCAACGGGTCGCAGCGGAGGGCGCCGAGGAGAGACAGGGCTCCTCAACTTGGCAATAAATAGCTTAATTTCCTTAATTAAAATCCCTCTGTTCGATTACGAGCCGTACCGAGCGAATCCACGACCGAATTCGTTTCCTGTCCCGATCGGGGAACTCATTGGTAGGGAAGCCCGCCAAATCTGGACGATACGTTTGAGGTTAGGTTTGGACAGCGAATTATTCCCTTAAGGCGATACGTATGTGTCGCGTTTGTACACGAGACGAAGGTTTACTAATGTGTAATTACGCGAATTATGATTGACGATGAAGTTAGAATGAGAAAGAGAGAATAAGAGAGTGTAACGAGATATTTGGATTTTGTTTTATCGAGATAGAGATCGTGATAACCTCGAACGAGCGATTTTGATACATTGTGTTGATCGAGATGGAACATAACCTTGAATTTGGGACTCAAGAGACCATTGTGTCGAGCAACTTGGGAACGAGCGATACTTACGAAGGTTGTTTCACACGGAGAACAACAATAGCTAACCTAATTTCGGAGAAGGTATAGATGGCGCCACTGGAAGAATAATATTTTCTTGCATTGATATTTCTTGCACGAGATAATCGTTCGCATCGGAAATACCTGGATAGATGCAACGAAATACTTTTCTTCCAAATTACCGGGGAACGGAACAACGAGCTTCGAGAAACGGGAGTAGAGAAACTTTTCTCATTAATTATACTAACATCGGCAATTAGACTGTTAGAATTTTGACAAGGTTTGGGGAGAATCCGCCCCCTTTGCGTCGGTTGAGCAACGGGGGCTTGCACTTTCCGCCTTCGGCTTGTGATTATTGCGAGCGTGAGCTTCGAGTGCTTTCAGCGATGCGCGTTCACCGATACGTACAATTCGTCGTACTTTGACTGTCGAGCGCCCTTTTTCGCGAGCAATTATGCGCTCACCGTGCGAGAGAGAGACACGAGGGGTGACAGACGAGAGGAAGAGTAAACGAGTGAACGAGCAATCGAGAGAGAGAGAGGAACAGAGTCATTGGGCGAGCGTAAGAGAGAAGTGGAGTCATCGGGTGAGCGAAAGAGAGAAATGGAGTCGGCGAGTAAGTGGAAGAGAGAGAGGAAGAGAGAGAGAGAGAGAGAGAGAGAGAGAGAGAGAGAGAGAGAGAGAGAGAGAGAGAGTTAGTGTACGAGTGAAAGAGAGGAACAGAGTCAGTGAGTGAGCGAAAGAGAGAAATAGAGTCAGTGAGTGAGTAAAGGAGAGAAATAAATTCAGTGAGTGTACGAAAGAGAGAGATAGAGTCAGTTACTGAGCAAAAGAGAGAAATAGAGTCATTGGGTGAGTGAAAGAGAGAAATGGAGCAGTGAGTAAGTGGAAGAGAGAAATAAATTTAGTGAGTGAATGAAAGAGAGGGATAGAGTCAGTTAGTGAGCGAAAGAGTGAGATAGAGTCAGTTAGTGAGCAAAAGAGAGAAATAGAGTCATTGGATGAGCGCAAGAGAGGAATAGAGTCATTGGGTGAGTGAAAGGGAGAAATGGAGTCAGTGAGTAAGTGGAAGAGAGAAATAAATTTAGTGAGTGAACGAAAGAGAGGGATAGAGTCAGTTAGTAAACGAAAGAGAGAAATAGAGTCAGTTAGTGATCGAAAAAGAGAAACAAAGTCAGTGAGTGAGCAACAGAGAGAAATAGAGTCAGTTAATGAGCGAAAAAGAGAAACAGAGTCAGTGAGTGACTAACGGAGAGAAATAGAGTCAGTTGGTGAGCCAAAAGGAGAGACACAATGTCAGTAAATGAGTGAGCGACAGAAGAAGAGAACGTGAGCGAGTGACAGAGAAAGCGAGAGAGAAATATGGAGGTAGGGGGCGCTGCTGGAGAGGAAGGTAGAACGATGGGACAGGAGGGAGCCGAGTGGGGAGGTGGACGAAGTCGTGAAACAACGCGGCCGGGCGACAGAGACGCCGCGCGATGATGATTATCGCGGAGTTAATGAGAGAGCGGTAATTGGTTGTGGCAAGCCTGCCACGCGGCTGACCAGCCACCGATCGTTCGCCACACTCACCCGAGCCCTGGGCGCCGATCGTCGCGCTGAATATTACAGGGCACGCGCGCCTGCGTGCATGCGTGCATGCGTGCACGCGTGCCCGAGCTGCTCGCGCGCGGACGCCTGTCCGTGTTTCGCGTGCGTGTATCACGAGGTAATTGTCGGAAAATACGGTGGTTTAGCGACACCTCGGGCAGGTCAGGGACGCGTGTCAGCCGGCGTTTATTGCGGCCCGAAATCCGCGATAGCGTAACAGTTTGTGGAAACGAACGGTTCGATTCAAGGCAGACCAATTTTCGTTCATTTTTCTTGCCACGAGTGGCAACCGCTCGCGTGACGACGGCGTATCGTTGATCGTACCAACGGGGGGGCTGGAAAAAACTGTGACTCTTTTTTGCACGCGGAGAAACTACATACCTCGTAATTACATCGCTTAATAATTTCCCGAGTCTGGTAAATAAGTGGGGCTAGTTTTCGTTTATCGTCGGGCAGCCTTTTCGAGAGTACACGGAGAGTGAAAATTATTGGTAGAAAATCGACTTTTGTTTGGAAATTATGGATTCTTAAGATTATTGCGGAGAAATTATGAGATGAAACCGTATGTAATTTTGCAAAAGAGCATTGTCGATGTAACATTTCTCACTTTTGTGGTCCCTGATTTCATCTTCACCTAACCTAGAATACCGTGTAACGCGTTTATTGCACTCTGGGTAATGTACATAGTTCACTTGTCGGGCTTAAAATTTTCAAGCAGCGAGGTTCTTTATCTTCGAGGAATATCAACGAAACTGTGCACTTTGTAATAGACCTTCTTGGGAGAATATACTCGTAATACTCTTAAGGACTCGAACTCGGTGGAGAAGAATCGCTTAAAAAACAATTTTCGAAGCTATACCGTAATAACCGGCCGTGTCTAAAATTTCAGCGGGCTTGGTTAAAACCTGCGACACGTGTCGTAAGGCTGTAACAGACTTTTCGCGTGATCCGCAATTAAACGGATTAATGAGAGAACGGTAATTGGCTGCGGCGAGAGCTCGCGCGACCGCTTGGACCGCACCCTTACGAAGCTGAGTACGCGCGTCGTTCCATACGTGCGCGCCCTGTCTACGTGACGGACGGCGCCGCGCTATTAATTTATTATCACCAATTACGTGACTTATATGACCTGTAACGCGAGTACCCGACACCTTTTACGTCATTATCTCCGCAAGTTGGAATTCGATATCGTAAAATTGAGATCGTTATTCGGAATGTTTCGGTGGATCGAAATATATAGAAAAATAAACTTACACCGGATCGTAGCTCGTATTAGCGTGTATTGAATGTAGTGTCATTAAAAGTAACTTCGATTCTTTAATCCTTTCCGATGCTAAATAAATCGCTATTAATACTTCCTCTTGAAGGTTACAAATATAATTCAATTATCTCGGATAAATATATTTACGGATCAAAATTTTTAATTTAGATACCTCGTAAAAGTATTTTTAATAGAAAAACGAATTCTGTCTTCTCTCTCGCTGAAGATCGATTGTGTACGTACTTGTCTGCGTAAAATAAAATGCAAACATTCCAAAACTGAAATTAATATTTCTTAACCAATTTGTATCTCCTCTCTCTCTCTACAGATCGATAGTCCATTTTTCAAAATTTACTCTTTGGAGCAAAAGTAATACTTGTCCGCGTAAAATAAATTACACACACTCTGTATAGAATAACCTGGGTAAATTAATGTTCCGAAAAACTGAAATTAATATTTCTTAACCAACTTCTACCTTCTCTCACTATAGATCGATAGTACATTCTTCAGAATTCCCTCTTCGAAGCAAAAATAATACTTGTCTAGATAAAATAAAGTACACACGTTTCGTAAAAAATAACTTAAGTAAGTTAATGTTCCAAAAAACTGAAATTAATATTTCTTAACCAACTTCTACCTTCTCTCTCACTACAGATCGATAGTACATTCTTCAGAATTCCCTCTTCGAAGCAAAAATAATACTTTTCCACGTAAAATACAATGCAAATATTCCATAAACAATAACGTATGTATATCAATGTTCCAAAAAACTGAAATTAAAATTTCTTAACCAACTTCTACCTTCTCTCTCGCTACAAATCGATAGTACATCCTTCAGAATTCCCTCTTCGAAGCAAAAATAATACTTCTCCACGTAAAATACAATGCAAATATTCCAAAAACAATAACGTATGTATATCAATGTTCCAAAAAACTGAAATTAAAATTTCTTAACCAACTTCTACATTCTCTCTCTCTACAAATCGATAATACATCCTTCAAAATTTACTCTTCGGAGGAAAAACAATACCTGTCCGTAATCTTGTACAGATCGACGACACTGTCGCGATCGAGACCTCCGTGGACGCGCTTGCTCCAAATGGAGGGGGGTGGAAAAACCCTGGAAGACCGTACCGGAATTGATTCGTGACGTTAGCCCGATTTCGCCGAGGTCTCGGGATATAAAGCACAACGTTGAGACGATAATAGAATTTTCATGTAATCCTTAGTAATTCCCTTGCGGTTGCGCAGGAACCCACGGACGGGGACCCTTGGCAAACCCCCCGGGACGCATAAGCGGGAACCGGGCCGATGGTCCCCCTCCCCCGCCGCTTTTAAATCCCCTCGAGGGTTAATTGCTCGGTGTTTTGACGCGCGAGTTATCCGCAAAGGGTTTTTGCGGGCTGCCGCGGCGGTGGTCTGGCCGTGAACAATTTTGCAAGAGCATTGTTTTGCAACGCGTGTCACAGCCACGAACGAGAGGCTACGCTTTCACCCACTTACGTAACAGCGGAAACACGCGCTCGTGTGTCTATTAAGAGCGCGCAGTGTGAACACGGTTCAATGTGTCCACCGTGAACGGTTAACCCTATTTATCGGAGAGGAACGAGGACGCGGAATGTCCTCGGAACAGGGGTTCGCGGTTCGTCACGCGGAGCTCATTGAATTTAAATAAAATTTACTCCGCGCCTCCTAAATTCCGATCGAAATGAATAATTCGTAGAATTGAAACGACACTCGCGAATCGCCACGGGAATCCCGATAAAAATGAATCGCGCGACGCGTTCGAACGAGAACGATCGCTCTCGAATCGGAAAATCGACCATGGATTTTCCTTCGAGCCGAATGGTCGAATTACTCGAATATCGCGATTAAAATTAACGCAGGGGATCGCAGGGATTATGTTCGAACGAAATCTAAAATCGTACCGTGGAATCGTTCGTAGGAAATTGGGATTACGTTCGAGCCGTAATTGGCCGAAACAATTCCCCGAAAGCAACGCGAAATTTACCTTTAGAGATTTCGATTCGAGCGAAGGCATACGGTTGAGAGATCTACGATCGTAATATCGGAATAAAATTGCTACGCTCGAGTGAAAATACAACAGCTTTTAAGAAACGGTGCCGTTCGCGTGTACGCAAATACTGGTTGCAACGTTCTCTTCCGCGGTATCTTCGCTGTTCCTCGCAGGTAGGTAAGATCTACTCAACGTAGCGGCCCGTAACGCGAGTCGATGCTACTACTTCACTCGTATCTCCTCCGAAACGTGTAGTTCCGGGTAAAATTCTTCCTCCGTGTCTCTATTTCCCTTTTACAGCCGGAATTATCACCCACTCGTATCCACCGTGGCGAGATACGTGTACACCGTTAGAATCGTTGGACGATCTCGTATACAGCTGGCGCGATGTGCGGACACGTGCGCGCGTCAGTTGCGCGTTTCCCACAAGCAAGTGACGCGTCACGCCGCGTCACGCCGCGTCACGTCGTCGTTCTTTCGCGCAGTCTCCATTGTCGGTATATCCAGTTTAATCCATTATGTCGCCGGATACAACGCTGACAGGCGGTGCAACGGCGCTAATAGACGTTTAATCGCGATTGTAACGCGATTCGACAGTCGAATTATAGCCCGTGCCGGGAGAGATTGACCGGACAGCCGTAACACCTATCGACCAATTATTTGTCGGATTATTGTTTCGCAACAGGGCGGATAAGCGGCTTCCTCGATTACACGCGCCGCGCCCCGTATCGATTCCGCCCCCTCGCAGCCATGAAATTATTATTACGATGTCACTCGAACGCGCGGACCCGCTCGGTCTATTTGCACTCTTCCTCGATGCACCCCCTAACCCTCCCCCCGGGTTTAAATGGCCAAATGTCCCTTCCTAACCCTCCCCCCTCTTCGTCGAACGATACAGTCGAGGAAAAAGTATCCACCCTTACGACGACGGCTCGAAGGAGAGGAAAGAAATACGGATACTGTCTACCGGCTCGTCGCTAACTTATCCCCCGACGCTTCTCCGACTATTTATTTAGCCGAACCTCGGCGTTGCACGTAGTAAACTCGAAAATGTAACAGCCCGTGCCATAAAGAGGCACGAGCGACCGACCGATATTGCGTTATATCTCCCCTCCGCTCACGGCGCGCGAGACTATTTGCGATGATAACATTTCTGTTAATCCACTTGTGTTTGTTGCGTTCACCGACGATACAGATCCCGTTCAACCTGGTGTATTAGTTGGGTTCGGGGTCGGAGCGACCCCGTCGCGTCCTTGTAATATATTTCCTTTTTTTTATAATAAAAGCTATCGGAAAAGAATAGATTGGACGTTCTCGTATTTTCTCGATCCTCTTGGGACGGAAGAAATATTTGTTCCGTTGGAGTAATTCGACGATAAAGATTCTCTCGAGTGTGGTACGTTCCTCGGGTCTCTACCGACCCGCCACGCCCTTGAGATACATAATTTATTTTTTTCTTTTCATAAGAAATTCTAGTGAGTTGGATTTCGTTAGATATTGTACTTGTTTCATTGGGTGTGGGTTATTGTAATTTCTCCTACCTCATTTCCAGGTTGTCACAGTCCCGCCCCAAGTCTGTGGCAAGCCAGTAGTCGATGCTGTACATCGGTGACCTCGACTTCCACCATAATAAAGCGAATCGATCCCTTCGGCGGGCATCCCAAGACTAACGGCAGTTGGCGCCCACGCGCCTGGAATCTCGCCCGATTTCTCACAGAACCAGCTTTTTCCACGAGTCTCCATAACTCGCCAGTTTGCCGACTCGTCGGTTCTTTTATACGGTTTAATTTAATATCGCGCATAAACGATGCATTTAACATTTTCCCGATGAAACACGCGGAAAATTTTATCGATTTTATCGTATCGATAAACACAGATTCGCCGGGTTGCGGCAAAATGATTTATTTCTGGAACTGTTTATTTAGCCGAAGAAATTCTCGGTGGAGCAGTAAGGTACAAAAATCCTCCAAAATTGCCGCCATTATTTTCCTTACCACTGACTTTGCTTTTCTTGGAGCTCTCGCTAGGTCGACGCCACTGCGTAAACTCCGGTTTGGTAAGATCAAGGTTTCCACGGTCACAGTCGTCTCTAAAATTCCAATTTCCCAGTTTTTCCACAACATTGGTGACTCTTTCTCGGTGAATAAGAATTTTAAGATCGTCGTTATCATTCGAACGCAATACGTACAACGAATACGAACAGTTCGAGTCCCTTGTGGATTCGAGAGTGGATAAACGTAAGGTAATATCGGTTAGTGCCTGCGCCTATGCATTATAGGTCTGTTACTTCGGGGTCAGGGGACTGTGAACGTGTTAATTATGATCAGACCAGAGAGGTCCGACGTCGGTCCACTACGCTTGGGAACTAATGTGTCTTCTCGTCCCTTAAGCAAATTTAAACATTCTTGGTTAGTTATATTCTTCTTATATTATTTATCCAATATGTTTCTAGGTTAAATTGTCGTTCTTTCATCGATAGGTGTAACGTACAATTCAATAATGACATTTTCGTTCTTGTAAAGCAGTAAAGGGGATGAACCTAAATTATTTCGATGTTATTTCTTCCTTATGGTCAATTTCTATATTATGCAATATATGTTGGGTTGTTGTGCAATATATATTGGGAAAGTCATTTCGTTTTTTTTTTTTTTTTTGGTGAAAATGAAACACGATATTTTTAAAGAATACAAACATTTTATTACATTATATGTAATATAATATATATATTCTTCATTTTGGAAAACGAAATTACTTTTCGAACTACCCAATAATAAGATTCTTCGACAACCGTTCTCTTTTAAATTCTCGATTTATTCGCTAAGAGCTCCGATAGCTCTCATCGGGTAACGATAATTATCGGATTCGATTTTTAATGTATAAACATTTTATTAAATTATATATTCTCCATTTTGAAAAACGAAATAACTTTCCGAACAACCCAAAAGTTACAATTTCTATATATACAACTTCAGAAGTGAATACATCTCGAATAAAGCGTTTACGAGCATACTTCCGAAAGAAGATTTTCTTTCTCTTTCGAGCTTGGGATCATTCTGTACAATAAAGAGAGTATACTTCATCGACTTTTCGTCTACCAATTGCGCTACTTTTGCCACCTTATTCCCTCCGTTATTACCAAGAATTCACATAACGTTCACATAACCTTAAAATTACGAAAAATCTAGCCTCGATGTCCAACTATTAACAACGATAAATTTCACCCAATCTTCGACGAGCCTGAAAATAATGAAAAATCTTTTTCGATTTCGGTGTCTCCTAACTCTCCTTCAACACAACACCTTATTCACCTACTCTTCACTCTACTCGAAGTGTTCAAAAATCCATCTCAATATCCAACTCGGGGGAGAACAACGATTCGTTTGTAACATTTACAAAGAAAAAAAAAAATTAAAAATCCTTCAATTTCTAACATTCTTTTTCTCAGTGATGGTCGAACTGTTAGTCGTCTCGAGTGTTACTTTCCTAACTCTCCCTCAACACAGCACATTATTCACCTACTCTTCACTCTACTCGAAGTGTTCAAAAATCCATCTCAATATCCAACTCGGTGGAGAACAACGATTCGTTTGTAACATTTACAAAGAAAAAAAAGAATTAAAAATCCTTCAATTTCTAACATTCTTTTTCTCAGTGATGGTCGAACTGTTAGTCGTCTCGAGTGTTACTTTCCTAACTCTCCCTCAACACAGCACATCATTCACCTACTCTTCACTCTACTCGAAGTGTTCAAAAATCCATCTCAATATCCAACTCGGGGGAGAACAACGATTCGTTTGTAACATTTACAAAGAAAAAAGAAAATTAAAAATCCTTCAATTTCTAACATTCTTTTTCTCAGTGATGGTCGAACTGTTAGGCGTCTCGAAGGTCACTTTCCTAACTCTCCCTCAACAGAGCACATTATTCACCTACTCTTCACTCTACTCGAAGTGTTCAAAAATCCATCTCAATATCCAACTCGGGGGAGAACAACGATTCGTTTGTAACATTTACAAAGAAAAAAAAAAATTAAAAATCCTTCAATTTCTAACATTCTTTTTCTCAGTGATGGTCGAACTGTTAGTCGTCTCGAGGGTTACTTTCCTTGGTGATCGCCTCGCGTCCTCCAGAAGGGGGGTGGCTGGCTGACCGTGGAAGCATACTGCGCGCATAGACACCCGGGGATGCAAGTGCCGTGGCTCGTGGCTCTCCTCGTTCTTATAATGTTTTTCCAGAATAAATGGGCTTTCCAACGGGCGCGGTGGCGTCGGTGCCGTCGGCGTGTTCCATGGGGTTTCGTCGTCATGGCAACCCCGTAACGCCATTAAGCGGGTACAGGGTTTCCTCTCTCTCTCTCTCTCTCTCTCTCTCTCTCTCTCTCTCTCTCTCTCTCTCTCTCTCTCTCTCTCGTGCGGAGGGTCTCCGGCCGCGGTTCTCCTCTCCTTTTTCGCGTGTGCGTGTGTGTACGGGGTTGGCCGCTTCGAATCCTCGAGGACTACGGTCCCAGGGAAGAAAGCGACCCCGGAGAACCGGGCGAAAGAGAGAAACCCCATAAAAATAAATAACTCGCGAGCCTACCGAGCATAAAGGTGATACGCGGAGGTCCCCCTACGGGTTTTTTCTTCCCTTCCGACTGTCGACACCGTGGCGACCTGGTCACCGGCCGGTGGAGTACCTCGTGTTAGGCTGTTCTCCCACCTACAGGGAAATGAAACTTTCCCTTATGGTCGGAACGCTCTGTCGAACCTCCAGACGACAAACGTTACTTCTTCTCGGTGGAGATTTGGACAAGTTTTTGGATAGAATTGTTACTCGGGACGGAGTAACGGTATTGTGAGTAGAAGGCGAGGGGATCTTGCTTTGGGAAGACTATGGGAGTTAACTTTGCGGACCGAAATTCTTGCGATTCAGTTGGAATGGTTTTGTGTGTATATAAAAGTAACTTTGGTAGAGAAATAATCTAGGTTTATCCCTTTAGTTAAGTACACAATAGTAACTTGACGTGTATATGTATATTTCTAAGTATTTCTTTTATGTAGCTTTAAGGTAGTTGTAAGTACAGAGTGCGTTAGGTTACTATTGTGTACTTTGGACCATGATTATTTTTCTACAGCCTAGATAGTTGTGAGTACCAAAATTCTTGGGATTAAATTGAAATGGTTTTGTGTATATATACACATATGTTTTTAAGTATTTTTATATTATTATCTTAAGCTTTAAGATAATAGCTTTACAGCCTAGATAATTATAGGTACGAGGTGTGTTAACTATTAGGTATCTCGAACCAGCAATGGTCCAAAGAATTTTCTTTAGTTACCAGGTTGACTGCCACGTAAATTTTTGCATATGTACATACATCCTGAACTATAGCGCAAAAAATAGAAATAATCAATAGTTTGTCGTTGCACTTGCTGTTGTCTAATATTTCTCGTGACAGTAACTATACTTAAAAGTTTACAAATCCGAGGTTTCGTTCCTTGTAAGTGCTTTAAAGTACAGTATTCCTCGTGACAGTAACTATACTTAAAAGTTTACAAATCCGAGGTTTCGTTCCTTGTAAGTGTTTTAAAGTACAGTATTTCTCGTGACAGTAATTATACTTAAAAGTTCACAAATCCTAAGATTCGTTCCTTGTAAGTACCTTTAAGACACGTGACCACCATGGTATTCAACCTGACAAAAGAAAGATTTCATTTTTATATGGTTCAACCACTTCGTCGTTTAAACGTTACGTTGTGCAGAAGGTTAAAGAGTACGCTGCGTTACAAATTAACCCAATTTAAACTTAGACTATGCAAACGTATGATAAACGATATAGAACGTTGTCCAAGAAGAAAACGATTTGGTAGGATATGGATGCAGTTATCCATTGCGAGCTGCTAACGGCCAACCGAACAGCCCCGAAGCTGTATTGTTAACAATTGGAACGAGCGGAGCAATCCATTTCTAAAAAAAGAGCACTGCCCAATGGGAAGAGGGTCATTCTTCATTGCGACTACGCCAAAATCGTTCCGAATGGGAAGTTAGAACGCATCTGCCATATTCTCCTGACCTGGCATCAGACATCTTTTCAGCAGTCTCCAGAACTGCATTACTGAGAAACTGTTTAATACAGAAGATATTTACCGAACGGAGCATGATTTATTCTCTTGCTTGAAACCGAAGGACTTGGCCAGAGATGGAAAGCATTTTATTGGAATTATAAATGATGAATGGAGCTTCGTACGACTATTTATTATCAAGGTTTATTCGATTGACGATAAATTTTTAAACCAGAATTCCTCTCGTGGATCAAAGTTTCGTTACGGTGGAATTTTTATCCTCGAAAGTGAGATATTATTCGACGATTTTCATTCGAACGTTAATATCCAAACGAAGAAACAACGTATCGAATAAGTTTTATCCTTTAATGGTTATTCGAAACGTGTGTTTAGATAAGAATTTTTTTTCATCTCTGGACTGTCTAGTTCTATTCTAAGGGAAAATTCTAAATTAAGTACAGAATGATACGTTTTAATCTGTGAATGCAAAAAATACTTCGAATGGAACTTTTTCGTTTCGAGGTGGAAGTAATTTAACGCAATGAGTATCTTCGCAGGTGGTCGCGTAAAGAACATAGGAAATTCACCGATGTTCTTTTAAATGGAATCGTATATTTGAATACACCGGAATTAAAAAAAGATCCAGACCACATATGGCAGAAAATCATTAATTTAGGAGGTATTTTAATTTCAGTATCGTGAATCGCGGTACCGCTGCTACGTACTTTTTCCATAGGGAAACTACAGCGATCGGTGCATTGACAAATCTATGGTTCCATTTCGATAAAAATTCTTGATCTTCGTACGTCCTTTACGTGTGTACCTACGAAAAAACTAATTACGTCGAATTAATTCTCCCTCGAAATGGAAAACTTTCATTTGGAACATATTTTGCTTAACGAACGCTAACGGAAATAATTGCATTTATAAATTAAAATACAATTACCCTGTATTTAATCTAAAATATTCCCTGATAATGGTCCAGAGATGGAAACAAATTCTTAGATTTAACTAAATCATCTTGCATATGTTTTAAATTCAAATTAATCAAGGGGCGTGTCCAAAAATGAGGCGTGGCCAAAGGCGGAGGGGTGGAGTTTAAAGAGGGGGGGATAAGGAGGCATGGCTTAAAGGGGCGTGTCCTAAAAGGGGGCTTAAAGGAGAGGGGCGTTGTCAAAGGGGAAGAGGCGTGTCCGAAAAGGGAGTGGGCGTGTCGAAAAGAGGAAGAGGGCGTGGTCAAATGGGGATGGGGCGTGGCCAAAAGGAGCGGCGTATCCTAACAGGAGAAGGGGTGTGTCCGAAAAGGGGGGCGTGTTTGAAGGAGTAGGCGTGTCTGCAGGAATGGGTGTGTCTGAAGAAATGGACGTGTTTGAAAGAGTGGAGGTGTTAGGAATGAATTTAGACGATGAAATGTTCGGCTATCGGAAGTTCTTTAATGAAAACTTGTGAGCAACGTAGATAGAAGTATAAGCTCATTTCTAAACGCGAGGACTGGGAAAAGTAACAAGTGTTTCTATTGTATTGGTGTACCAGATATAAGGTACAACACGGTATACCTAATTACAATACAATAGACACATCCGTTACTTTTCCCACCCCGGCCATGCAGCACCCCACTCTTTACACATGAAATTCAGCTTACTTTTCTGTCTACGTTGCCGGTGAGTGGATAAATTATTTAAAATTGATGAGTAATGAATGAAAGTAACCACCGATTAAACGAATTAGAATAGTATGAGGCGCCATCGTGGGAGTTAGAGTCTGTGGCGATGCTTGGTGGGAGAAGAGGTCTGGACCAAGCTTCTCCCATCACAGGAATCTTTTCTAAGTGGTCGAGCTATATATTTATATACTTGAAATACATTTTCTAATCAATCTTCCTATTAGACTGCTCGAGAATTTTATTAGACTTTCATATTCAAAAATACATTATTAATAAAATTTGATTACGATCTGGTATTGTAACAGATTACAATTCTATATTTAAATGGACCTATTTTCCCATCTTTCTGTATATGTTTTGAACTAAAATTAATCAAATGCTCGAAAAGAAATTCAAAAACTCGAAGCAATGTGGAAATATAATGTGGTACAATACCAGATCGCAATAATTAAAATTATATTATAATATGGACCATTATTTGTACAATTTGACTTAAAATTAATCAAGTCGAAAAACAATCTGATACAATACCAAATCATAATAATTACAATTATACTATATCAGAATGGATCATTACGTGTACAATTTGAATTAAAATTAATCAAATGCTCGAAAAGAAATCCAAAGACTCGAAGCAACGTGGAAATACAATCTGGTACAATAGCAGATCGGTCGAGTATTTTTCGCGATGATATCGCGTAGGTGGAAGCACGGCCTTAGCCGGCTTTGGACGCCGCGATAGCCAAACGTTACTCCCTGCGACGGGCACATAAAATGAGAACGCTGCCACGAGTCTCGAGGGTGGCCGTACACGGTCGAGGTTCCACGCGTGTTGCGCTACGCCCGATACCGGGCTTCGCGTGAATGGCCGAGATATCGAGATCACGCGAGTTACGCCGGGAACGAGTATCGATCCGCTTATATTTTTTATCGCGGATACAGGAAGTACGGCTCGTGCACCGACGAGGAGAAATAGGAAGCGCGCGGTGCTACGGTTTTGTAGTGGTTCCGAGCGAGAAAAAGTCGCGCGACCGGAAGTGGGGTGCTGCCAGAGAGTCATTCTTGGTCTCGAAATAACTCGAAACCGAGGTACGGGTCTCCTCCGTAGCCGCGTGCTCCGTTTTCGAGAGAAACGACTTCGAAGAGCGTTCATTTTCAATCGAACTCGGTGTCGCGTCAACAACGGAAACAACGCTACTCAAACTAGCCGAGGAAAATAAATTTTCCAACGACTTCGCATCGTAAAACTTTCTCACCTTTCTTTCGATACGTGTGTTCCTCTCTCACGCGCAAATTTGAGAATAAAAAGTAACAGGAAGAATGTACCTGAAAGTTTGGAGCATCTCTCTGGAAATGAAACGTTTTCGTGCACTTGAGTTTGTTTCTTCGAAAATTTCACAGTCGAAACGAAAGATATTACTCGGAGAATAATTAGACATTGTAAACTTTCTTTACACATACACGAAAAGTTTACAAATCGATTTTACGAACTGTCGTGTTACATCATTTTTCCGAGTATCTCTTCTGGTAATTAAGAACAGTTGTTTGGAATACGTTTAGTAAGAGGTGACGACAATTGTCCATTCTCGAGCAATAGTTTATATCAACGATTTATCACTTCCTCGAAAAGTTCACAGAGAGAGATAATTACAAATTCACGGTGATAAGTATAATTACAATATTTGTCACAGAGTATACACAAGTGATGTTCGATTCATATGTAAAGCTTCGTTTGTCTGGATCATCGAAATAATACTCCAATTCGTATTTAATATTTATTACATTCGTCAGATATTCGTATTTAAATATTAATCGTCTTACAATATTCTTACTTCACATTCTTACTGTCGTTAAAAATACCTCGAATTCGTAGAATGGGAAAATCGTTAGCTTCGATGTGCAATCTTTTCAAGGAACATACATTACCCTCACTGTGACATTATATTGCATCCGTATCGATGAAAATTTTAAATAATACACGATCAAGTCTCTTATCACGAAGTACCGTTAAACACGCGCGTGAAATTCACGGAATCGCAAGATCGTAACGTTAAACATCGATGTGTAACCTTTACAAGGGATTGAATCGACTTGAATTAAAATGATTCATGCACGAACGGAACGTTTAAACAGTCAGCAATAACGTGGAGCGAGGTATCGACCAGTTGTGTATCGCAATCTGGTGAAGTAAATTATACTTATAAAGAGCCGAGTGGGCACGCAATCAGCCATATCGGATTATTTATAAACCGAACGAAGAAAGGTGTATTATATCAGCTCGTGAAAAAGATTACCGACAAAGATGCAAGTAATTTCGTTTAGGTTTCAATGGTCGTTGAATTTCGTTCGGATAATTTTATTTAACGCGTTTGAAATGTCTTTGCACGGCCCCGTATTGCGTATACACTCAATTATTTTCTTTATCTCGTTTCAAGAGTTAGTCCACGACCATGAACAAATTTGATTAGAATTTTACCGGTTCGAAGATTTAATTTTAAGCGTTCTGTCCCGAGCTCGTGTTTAAACTGGCGGCCACGTGTTACTAAATGCGCTCTTGTTACAAAATTACTCCGCTATTGTAATTTCTGTTTCTCTCTACCGCGAACCATTATTCCGTACTTCTAGCCCGCATTGCCTAGAATTACGTTACAAGGTTAACGATCCTCGTATTTTTCCTCCTCCAATTTCCGCGCGAATTTCGCGATCTCTGTAGGTATTTAAAAAAAAAAATACTCCTGTTCGTTGCGCGACGCGAATAATGCAACGAAATCGCGTACGTTAGAAACGAAAGTCTACGCAACACAGTGAAAGAAAAAAAAGATTATTTCATCTTTTCGTTTGCTCGTGCAAGTGTAGAAGAAAATGTGACATGGAAAATGCATATTTTTTTAACTATATCGAACACGACTCCGTTGTACGTATTTTATTATGTTTTAATTATACAGTGGTATGACCGTCCTCGAGATGTAATAATTTAAGAAAAAAATATTATGAAAGGACAGTGTGATTTTAACCGAAAAAAAAAATACAAAATTGTAAAATAAATGAAAATGGTACCGGACAAATTTACGGTACGGTGAACAATTCACCGGAATAATTTAATTGCAGCGCATAGTGGTTAAATTTCCGCGTTTATTCGAACTTTGGTCATTTTATTCCTCTTTGTTCAATGAGCATTGAATAAAAAATTGTTTGTTATTCATTGTACGAAATTTCCACCTAGGTAAAAATTGTTCTCGTCATTGGTCTCGACGAAATCTGGTAAATAATAATTGAACACTATGGAAGAATTCTCGAAGCAAACGAACAGAGAGAATAATCGTAAATTACTTTAATTTTGTGACGAAATCGAATGGAATCACAATTAGAGACGATAAAAGACAAATTGTTCGTGAAGCACCGAAGTCTCGAGTCTCGGCAGGTGTTCTCCAAGTAGGAAGACGTCTGACACAAATTCAACAAATGAAAACTTTATCGCAAACTTTCGAGAAGTTTAATCAAAAGAAAGATGATAATATTTACTGTTCCTTTCGTAGCAAGAATTTAACTTTGCGAACTCTCCCTCGACACGACAATTACTGCACACTTCCTACAAACGTTTACCTTCCAATAAATATTTTCTTCTCAATTATAAACGCGTAGCAGTGCCTTCGAAGCTCCATTTCTTCGTTCAACGCGAAGTTCGTGAAAACAGAGGCATTCCTTCGGCTGCAAGAATTCTCGATCCCGGAATTACGTTAAAAAAAAAAAAAGAAGCGCAAACGCTCGTTCCCTTTAAACGTGAGCAAGGAGAAATCACCCCGGGCACGCCTAACCGTTTAATTTCGGGATGCTGCGTGTGCTCGATCGTTTCCACCGCGAGAAACATTTATTTTCGACGCGTGAGAGACGAAGGGCGGTAACGTGGGCGCTGGTGGCAAAAGAGGGGCGGTAGAAGAAAATCGATAGAACAATTACAAAAGTTTCGTATCCTTCGAGCGAACTACGTAATCCGGCTGCAAAAGTTCGGGCATTCGAGGCACGCTTGCCAACTCCAGGGCCAATAATCGCGCGTCAAGTGACTCTCTCCGCGCCTTCTTCGACGAGCCAGCCGTCTTCGACAACGATACACGCGCTCTCGTTCTCGACATTCCATCCCTTCACCTACCACCACTTGATCCATTTCTCCTTTAACCGTTTGCAATCTTCAATTCTTTTGTTTTTACCTACCAACGCTTCTGGATTAATTTACGAAATAGATAAAGAAAGGGGGTCTCGATAAAATTGGGACTGCTCTGTTGCAGCAGTACAGAATGTATGAAAAGTATGTCTTTCATTTGTATTATGTAGTACAGAGTGTGTAAGGAATATACTTTTCATTTGTATTGAGTAGGAAGGTGTATAATGTCGAGTCTACCTCAACGTTGTGGTTGGTGCAAGAAATGTCATGTCGAGTCAGACTCGACGTAGGAGTGGTAAGGGGTAAGGTACGTTGTGACTTCGACGACGATACACGAGCTCATGTTCTCGTCATTCCTCCCCTCCACCTCTACTTTCTCCGTGATCCCTTTCTCTTTTAACGCATGCTGTGACTTCAAGGACGTTACACGTGCTCACGTTCTCCTCATTCCTCCCCTCCAACTTTACTTTCTCCGTGATCCCTTTCTCTTTTAACACACGTTGTGACTTCGACGAAGATACACGAGCTCACGTCCTCGTCATTCCTCCTCTCCACCTCTACTTTCTCCGTGATCCCTTTCTCTTTTAACGCATGCTGTGACTTCAAGGACGTTACACGTGCTCACGCTCTCCTCATTCCTCCCCTCCAACTTTACTTTCTCCGTGATCCCTTTCTCTTTTAACACACGTTGTGACTTCGACGAAGATACACGAGCTCACGTTCTCGTCATTCCTCCCCACCATCTCTACTCCCTCTGTGATCCCTTTCTTGTTTAACGTACGTTATGACGTCGACGACGTTACACACACTCACGTTCTCGTTGTTCCTTGTCTCCACCTCTACTCCCTGTGTGATTCGTTAAGTACGTTGTAACTTCGACAAAGATATACTCGTTCACGTTCTCGTCATTCCTCCCCACCATCTCTACTCCCTCTGTGATCCCTTTCTCGTTTAATGTACGTTATGACTTCGACAAACACACGCGCTCACATTCTCGTCATTCCTCCCCTCCACTTCTACTTTCCCCGTGATCCCTTTCTCTTTTAACGCACGTTGTGACTTCAAGGACGTTACACGCGCTCACGTTCTCGTCATTCCTCCCCACTACTTCTACCTCCTCCGTGATCCCTTTCTCCTTTAACGTACGTTGTGACGTCAACGACGTTACACGCGCTCACGTTCTCGTCATTCCTCCCCACTACCTCTACCCCCTACGTGATCCCTTTCTCTTTTAACGTACGTTGTGACGTCAACGACGTTACACGCGCTCACGTTCTCGTCATTCCTCCCCACTACCTCTACCCCGTCCGTGATTCATTTCTCGTTTAACGTACGTTATGACTTCGACGCAAACCGCTCGCGGTTCCCATTATTCTCAATTAGCACGCGGAGGATCTCCTTAATTGCGCCAAGTCGAACGAGCTTAATCGCTGTGTAACTATCTACCCCGCGGAGACACGGCGGAGAGGAGAACGGATGTTCGGGTAAAACAAAGAGGAGAGTCGGAGGAGAGGGATAGGACCAAGTTGAGAAAAGATACTCGCTGTGATTCGTTTAAATGTATACGCTCAATTAATTTTCAGGTTATTGAAGATCCGAGTGGACCAGGGGTTGAGGGATCCCGGCAACGAGAAAGGAGAATTCACCCTTCTTGTTATTTAACGGGACGAGCATTCTTCTCGCGATGAGAACCACCGATACGAGACAACGAGCTATTTTGTTTAAACGGTGTTGGGGAAACGGAACGATTCGAATTGGCTTTTTGCGCGGATCCATACCTTATGCTAACAACGAGCTCGTATTTCATTTGTATTGTTCTTTCGTTATGGAATTTTTTTTAATTGTACACTTCTAGAGATAAATGGGAGAGAAAAATTTAGATGTTTTTTATTAGGGATTTTTTAATTTTTGGATATATGTTTTTAGAGATACGTGTCTCGAGTGGGATACTCGTCGATTTTTGTGATAAATAGTAATTTTTACGCGTGTGTGTATCTTTTTATTTTTTTGGGACGATTTCTTATACAAGAAATGTTATCGATGTTTGAACTGCTGTAACATTTTGAAAAATAGTCGTAGAATAATATTCTTGGGGCGGTTTTAAAGTTCGAGTTCTCTACTTTCGGATTCCTGCGCCGAATTGTCCTGAAAATATTCTTACACTAGGAAACGATTGAAAAAGTGAAAATGGTCTCATAAAAAAAATTGAAAAATATCAAACCGCTCTCAATGGTTACAAAAATTTCTCACCCGTTCAAGATTACCGTGAAATTGAAGATCGAAGCCTCCCCTTTGCAACGCTCCCCTAAAATATGGTCAACTATTTTTTCTTCACCGTATTATTCTACTTCGAAACGCGTCCTGTCGATATTAAAACACAGTTTGGTATCAATATAGTAACCACCTAAACACTTCCGAAATGTTCAGTAACAACGCACATATATGAATTAAACATCTAAAATAACGCTTCAAATGTCACTGAAACCAAAACAAACTTACAAAGATTTCAATTATTATTTTACACATTTAATTCACATTTACGCGTATTCCACAAAAAAAATTCTCTACCTACAAAATAACTAAATACTACTATTAAAGTATACTCTCTCCCAAACCGTTCAACTTGTACCTAAAACATTTTTCCTTACGGACAATAATAGCGACACAAACATAACAGGAACATAAAGCTGGCAAATATCGAACGAGACGTCTTATGCGGTACTATTATTCGAACAACACTCGTGTTGACGATTGTCAGCAAGAACCATTCCTTCGTGGAACAGTGCCCGAAGATCCATCCCCCTTCTGCAACGGTTAAGTAGGTCGATGGGTGATAAATTCGATCCGTCCTCCATACGGCAGCGATCCCCGAAATTCCGGTGGTTATCTGGCTGTCTGGTGTTATCTTGGAGATAATCTCGCCGGGCATAAATCGCGCGGGCCATTCTCGCCTAATGGGGTAGTAGAACGCGCAACACCCTACGAAACAAATTAAATGGCGTTCCGGGTTGTCCCGCTTACGTTACGCTTTCTTCCCCTTTTACCAACGCGGTTCGCGCTCTCGTCTATTCTTCTTATTCGTTACCACGACGACTATGACGCATCCGGGACTCGCGCAAGAAACGAGCCGTGACCGGTCGCGGAACGTTCGCGGCTAATGCGAGTTTCCTGTTGCAACCCTCCCGTGTTCTTCGCTTTGTTATTTATGAGATTCGTCTAATTTCGAGATAACAAAATATTGGTATTTTTTTCGTTTCGTATTACCTTATTGGAATCGTGTTTCTTTGATACGGATCGTGAGAGAAGCAAATATTGTAGGATCGTGTTTATGCTTTTGCAGTGTTTGGTGTTTGATTTAATAGTAATCGAATTTTACAATAGTATTACTATTTGTAATTATTATTGCGAATAGGTAGAAATAATAGAGAAAATTTAAAAAATATATATATACACGACTGTCTTTTAGAAAAGGAGGAATAATGTTATAGGTGTTATAATGGTTTATTACGCGAGTTTCCAGTTGCAACCCTCCAGTGTTCTTCGCTTTGTTATTTATGAGATTCGTCTAATTTCGAGATAACAAAATATTGGTATTTTTTTCGTTTCGTATTACCTTATTGGAATTATGTTTCTTTTCGTATTTCTTACTTTATTAGGATCATGTTTCTTTGATACGAATCGTAAGAGAAGCAAATATTGTCGGATCGTGTTTATGCTTTGTTATTTATGAGATTCGTCTAATTTGGAGATGACAAAATATTGGTATTTTTTTCTTTTCGTATTTCTTACTTTATTAGAATCATTTTTCTTTGATACGAATCGTGAGAGAAACAAATATTGTAGGATCGTGTTTATGCTTTGTTATTTATGAGATTCGTCTAATTTGGAGATAACAAAATATTGGTATTTTTTTGTTTTCGTTTTTCTTACTTTATTAGAATCATGTTTCTTTGATACGAATCGTAAGAGAAGCAAATATTGTAGGATCGTGTCTATGCTTTGTTATTTATGAGATTCGTCTAATTTGGAGATGACAAAATATTGGTACTTTTTTCGTTTCGTATTACCTTATTGGAATCATGTTTCTTTGATACGAATCGTGAGAGAAGCAAATATTGTAGAATCGTGTTTATGCTTCTCCAATGTTTGGTGTTTGATTTAATAGTAACCAAATACGATTACTATTTGTAATTACTACTGCAAATGGGTACAAATAATAGAGAAAATTTAAAAAATTATAATAATATTTTAAACAATATACATGACTTCTCTCCAGAAGAGGAGGAATAACGTTATAGGTGTTACAATGATTTATTACGTTAAAATTGGAAAAATCGAACAACAATAATGAGACTTAATTACAAGTTTTAATACAAGTTTTATACATTCCGTATACTTTCATATACTCAAAGAAAAACTATTTTCCAATTCAAAACATTGACTTGAAATTTCAATCGAAATTACCAATAACGTTCGAATACTTTCTACAATCCAATGAACATTTCCCTTTCAACAATAGCAACAATAGTAACACTAAAATTAAAAAATTCCAACTTGATTAAATCTCGACAATTACGACCAAAGAAAAAAGAAAAAAAGAAAAATTCCACCGATAAGAAAATTCCGCCAGTACTTTGAATAATATTTATATTTTCCATACAAATGAACATCTTTCAACAAAAATTGGCAGTAACATTCCAAGTACCTTCGATACACGTACGGTGCATTCATATCGGATATTCCCAGCGGTTGGGAAAAAATTCCCAAACATCAGCATTTTTTTCCGTCCCGAAAGGCGGTGTTCTCCCTTAACCCGCCCTCCCCTTCGCCCATAGGGCTCGCAGACTCCTGGCAGCGAAGTTTTCGCCCTCCGCGGGCCAACAGCTACTTCGCCCCGGTGAGTTTAATGGGACGACGACTGCGAGCGCAACGTGTGTTAAACGGGCGACGTCGAAAGGGCTGTATCGGTGAAACGTGGCGCGGCCGCGTTACGATACCGTGCAGAAATATTGGCTTTTAATTGGAAAATGTATCGAGCGACGACCTCTTGTTCAAATACCGCGTTTACGCGACCGTCGCGCGGCGGGGTATTACGCGCGCCGTGAAATGAAGAGAAAATGGATTGAACCGGAACCGTGGAAAAATTGCGACGGAGAACCATTTTTTTTTTTTTTTTTTTTTTTTTTCTTTTTTTGCCGCGGTAATGTAATTGATGGCTGGCCCGCAAAAGTCGACACACGGTGGCCGCTTCGAAAGAATTCCCGAGGAGAACGACTTTAATTTACAAGGTACCTGGGTATATGAAAGATAAGAAAGTATTGGTAGACGCGTCGACGACGAATTGAGAAGGATTCGGTGGTTGAATGTTCGCGACGATGTTTAGTTGGAGATCGATCGACAAAGATGAAGTGGAATAGTGATATAGAAACGAGTTAGTAAATACGAGTTGAATATGGGGTTGGGGGTTCTTGTAAAAATAGAGCGACAAGATTTAGTTTCGTTTGGGTCTCTTTTTATGTTAACGGTGTAGTGAATACTTAATTATCGAGAGGATCGGTAGAGATTTAACGGTTGAATGTTTAATAGGAGGTTGATTTGGAAACGGAGCTGAAAAAGTTGGTTCGGTAATTAAGAATCTCATAAGATGCTGATAGAGAAATAATGTGACGAAGATTTGGATGTTCGACGAAATGTCTGCTATGTGGATTTCAAGAATTTTGATGCAGAAACGTGGGTGAACGTCGAGTCAAAGTTTGAGGCATTGTATTTCGTAGGTCTAATCAAGTTCAGATGGCGCAGGGAAAGGTCGAGTCGGAATGGAAACATTTAGCTGGGGAACTTGGTACATTACAGTAAGATCGATTGCAGATAAACGCGAAACTCGAGCGGAAAGTTTACACGTGACTGAAACTTTAAACGCTTAATTAGTAAATACCGTAAAGTTTCTCGAAAATATCGAGTTTCATGTTTTTTTATCTTTCACGTAAAAGCAATTAAACTCCAGTAACAATATATATGTGTATCATTTTATAAGTTGTTGAATTCGCTTCGACATCGACCACAATACGTTCCAAATACGAATGCACACTATTTAAGAAATTTAAAGAGACCTTGAAATCTCGCAAAATATGACCTTGGAAGAATAATAGGAATGTGCGTAGACGTATCGAGTCATACGTCAATGAATTCGTCTCGACGTCAGCTGCAACGTCAACTAAAAGTAGTGGACTCCCCTTAAGAAGAAATATACGCAATTTATCTTGAAAACTCAACAAATATGTCCTTGGAAGAATAACAGGAACATACGTATACGCATCGAGTCATACGTCAATGAATTCGTCTCGACGTCAGCTAAAAATAGTGGACTCCCCTTAAGAAGAAATATACGCAATTAATCTTGAAAACAAATATAGCCTTGGAAGAATGACAGGAACATACGTATACACATCGAGTCATACGTAAATGAATTCGTCTCGACGTCAGCTGCAGCGTCAACTAAAAGTAGTGGACTCCCCTTAAGAAGAAATATACGCAATTGATCTTGAAAACTCGACAAATATGTCCTTGGAAAAATAACAGGAACATACGTATACACATCAAGTCATATGTCAATGAATTCGTCTGGACGTCAGCTGCAACGTCAACTAAAAGTAGTACACTCTCTTTAAGAAAAAATACACATAAGTGACCTTGAAATCTCGTCCCAACGTCAACTACACCATACATCCACTACGCATACACACACCCCTCGAAAAGAAACACACACAGACCTCGAGATCTCTCAAAATCCAAAATTAAAGAAAATTCCCCTTCCCTGATCTCTGTAAAGCCCGTTCTCACGTCACCGAAAACGAAAGAAACCTTTTATCCCTCCTAAATAATTCTCCCTCCACCGATTGTACAAAAGATGACAATCGTTCTCGATCTTCGCTCGAAAGCGACCATTCCCGCGCAAGTACCGTCGCGTGGCACGCGCATCGAGCGCAACATTCTGTCCATCGCCCGAGGGGATTCCCGTAAGAATCCCACCCGAACGATTTTCCACCACGGGCCAAACCAACCGACCGAGGAATGCCTCGGAGGGATCGAGGGCCCGAGTTTTGATTTTCATTTGTGCGCCACGCGATATAACTTAACCGCCATCGAGCGTATGCGACGCGAGATAGGGGCGGCGCGCGCGACCCGATAAGATCTCGAAGATGGCACACGACCGGCTGCTTCTACTCACGGAGGCCTATTCTTCGTGGTGAAATCGAGGGGCGAGCGGACATTCCATTCGGTATCAAAAGCTGGAGGCAACGAGTCTCCGCGCGATTAGTCTCGCAAAGTTTCGCGGATCGTTGGCTTCGAATCGTGGAGTTTACCAGTATCCGGGGTGAGCGCGTGCCCCTCGTCTCGCGTACGTAAGAGGGGCACCTAAATCGGGGCTCACCTAAATCGTCCCGCGAGAAGTCGAATGCTCGAAAACACAAGGCACGGTGGCCCCCACCGCCCCAACCAGACCGCCTTCCACACCGATGGAAGAGAAACTTGGCCTCGTACGTTCCGGTTCACAAATTGCCGGCGTCGTCGCGGCGACCGTTCGAGCACACCTGCATCCACGAGGGAAATTTATTACCGAGGTCAAACTCGTTTATCAGACGGGGAAACGTTGTCGCCAAAGCGTCCGCGCTTAAAATTCAATCGAACCTAAGCCACCAGCGCCGCTCCCGCGCTTCTCGAACCTACCGCAGACCCGTCTTCGAGAAGAATTTTTTCACCCGGTATGCAGCCACACGAGGTACCAATCGACGACGTTGCGTACCTTTTCGTTAGAAAATTGCGCGAGGTTTCGTTGGGTGTGTTTCTAGAGAGAGGGAGAGTGGGAAATAAGGGGAACGAATGTTTTCGAAATTGTTGGTAGCGACGAAAGATATCATTGGACCAAGTCGAAGGGTTTTACTAGGGAAGGTATATATTTGGATAATTTAGCTCTGTTGTAGAGGATGGTGGGGGAGGATAGTTTTGGGAAGGATATTTTTGTAAATATCGATAGTGGAAGAAATATTAAATTTTGGATTTTTAAAAAGTATTTAATGTTAAATACAGTGATTTAGAAGGGTTTGAGTAATGGCTGGTATTTTTTAATTGTTATTAAGCCGAGAAGTGTGCCTCGTGTGGGCGAGATTGAAAGACTTGGCGAGAGTGTCTGACCAGTCGTGTTTATTTCTACTTGCATCGGTGTTTGGAAACAGTAGACTATAAAAGAGTGTAAGATCGATGAAAAATAGACAAGAGCACCTTCGACTTATAAAAAGAGACACAGGTAGAAACACTAAGTAAGTATGCAGGTAATTAAAAAGGGCAAGTATTTATTATAAATAAAAGTACATTGTTTTAAAATCGTGTTTTACAAGATTTCAAACTGATCGAGATATTTTTCTTCAAACGACCTTGAATAAAAGAAATTGAAACACTTCGATGCAAATGTACACCTATCTTGTTTCAAAGGATGCGTATACACTGTCTCTGGAAAATCCAATATTCAACATCGAACCGGTGAAGAAATAAAAAAATGCAGATTGCAACACCTCCCCGTTTTTTTTTTTTTTTATTCAATCCTTAGAAACCTTTTGCATCGACTCGGACGTGCTCCGCGAGATTGGCCGTAATTTCGAGCGGGATAAAAATTTCTCACCAGAATTTAACAATTTGGTGGATCGAAGGACACGGTACTCTCAACGGAACATTCCACGGAATTACGTACTCGTGTTCGCGCGACGATTCCAAAAGCCACCTTATTTTCCAGGCCCCGTCGCTCTGCGGTAATCCCTTAAACCCTCCGGGCGCCTTTTGTCACCGTCTCGTCGCGTCGCGTCGCGTCGCGTCGAGTCGGCGAGAAAAGTGGATCGGGAACGGAATCGAAGCATCCCGCGCGGGTTAGAGTCTGTCGGAGGCGGTTTCGATGTACCCGGTCTGATCGGAGCAGGGATCCCGGAAAAGTGCAATTACACGGGACGGGACATGGCCGTGGCACGGAATCGATGTCGTAAATTCCTTAAACAAACACCTGTTTGATCGATGAGAAGTGGGAGGAGGAGAAGGTAAACGAGAGCGGTTCGATCAGCTCCTTGCTCGATAAGGTGTACAAAGTTAGCTCAGGATCAGCTGGCTTAACCTTCCATTAGCGCGTTCGAACTCGACAAGCCGCGCACGTTGAACCACGGATTAAACTGTGCCACCCTTCACGCTCCTCTCTCTCTCTCTTACCTACTCACCGATTCACACTGTCTGTGGTTCTGTCGTTGAGTCACTCGTCCATTCTCTCTGTTATTAACTCGCTCTGTTCGTTGCTCACTTAGTTACTCTTTTCTTCTGTCACTCACTTAGTTACTCTTTTCTTCTGTCACTCACTCTCTCTATTACTCACTCTGTCTCTACTCACTAACCCACTCTTTGTAAATCACTCATTAACTTACTTACTCCTTGTCTGTCACTCAAAAACTCACCCACTCCCTGTCTGTCACTCAAGAACTCACTCTTTGTCTGTTACTCAGTAACTCAGTCACTTTCCACCTGTTATTCACTAACTCACTCATTCTATCTGTTACCGAGTAATTCACTCCTTCTGTCTGTTATTCACTAACTCATTCACTCCTTTTCTATTACTCAAGAGCTCATTCATTCCCTATCTGTCACTCACTAACTCACTCACTTCCCGTCTGTTACTCAGTTCCTGTCTGGTATTCATTCTCTCTGTCTATTACTCATTAACTCACACTCACTCTCTCTTTCTCTCTCTGTCACCCACTAATTCACTCCCTCTCTCTTTCTGTCATTTACTAACTCACACCCTCGCTCTCTTTCTGTCACTCACTAACTCACACCCTCTCTCTCTCTCTCTTTCTGTCACTCACTAGCTCATACCCTCTCTCTCTGTCACCCACTAATTCATTCCCTCTCTCTTTCTGCAACTCACTAACTCACACCCTCTCTCTCTCTCTCTTTCTATCACTCACTAGATCACACGCTCTCTCTCTCTCTCTTTCTATCACTCACTAGCTCACACCCTCTCTCTCTGTCACTCACTAACTCACACCCTCTCTCTCTGTCACCCACTAATCCATTCCCTCTCTCTTTCTGTCACTCACTAACTCATACCCTCTCTCTCTTTCTCTCCCTGTCACCCACTAATTCACTCCCTCTCTCTTTCTGTCATTCACTAACTCACACCCTCTCTCTCTCTATCATCCACCAATTCACTCCCTCTCTCTCTCCGTCACTCACCAACTCACACCCTCTCTCTCTGCTAAATCCCTGACTCGTTCACTCGCACCCCTTCCTCCCTGTCACATTCTTTCTCGATCGCTCTCTTTCTCCCCGTCGCTCCCTCTCTTTCCGTCACTCCGGAAGTCCATGGACGGTGTATCGAGTGCACGTGTCCTCGTTCCGGTGTCCCGCGACGGAGAACACTACGGCCCGGATATCTTTAAACTTTAAACTCGGGACTTCGGTACTCGACTTCGAGACTTAGGCGGATTTTCCGCCCATTCTTCGGCCAGAGCCACCGTCCGTCCGTTTTCGCTCGCTGTTTACCGTACATGTGTACATATATGTGTGTGTACGCGCGCGTGGGTGCACGCTCGCGCGGAATCCTTTCAGACGTCGTATTTTAGGGAAGCGCACGTGATCATAAGGCCGTGCACCGTAATACCGTGCCAGTTCCGCTATGGTGGAAGACAGCTACCGACAGAAGTGGAATTTCCACGGGAAAAGCCGATTCGGTGGTACCGCCTTGTTCCGTATTTTACGACGTCGTCTCGCATCTTCCGGAAGACGTAAGACGTATACTTCGCCCGATTTCTTACGTACGGGGATTTAGCCAGCGTTTGATTCGAATATGAGATGCAGCTTTTCGCGTGTAGGTCCGTGACAAAATGGCGGAACGAAGAGACGGTCCTTCGACGTCACTGAGCGAGAAGAATCGAACCAGAGGTGCTACGGATCGTTCTACGATCGATATCGTGGAAATATTGCGACCTAGTTCTTCTAGTGGAGAAATGGAAAGAAGCAGAGATCGATACGTTTTTCATTCGAAGTACAACGAACAAAACGAAAATACAGCGATTAATTCGCAACGTTTGTACGATCGAGCAAGTGGTTTCTTTTTTTTTCTTTTACTCGTTCGTTGGGAAATGTTTCTTTCCGTGCAATTAAAAATCAAATTTTTATTCAACGAGCCACGTACGCCGCGTTTCTTTTATTCGTTGCTCGAAACTTTTATTTGGATGCAAATTTTTGCTCGTCCCTGACAAGAAGTACGTATACAGAACGTCTGTTTCATCTCGACACGATGGAATATCTCACGAGCAATTCATGATGTCACAATAACGTTTTTGTTATAGTGTTGTTCGGTACGAAGAGGAGGGAACGGGGTGGAAGAATGATTTATACCGTGTGATGTCTTTCTTCGTGTCGAATACATTTTTAATAGTTTTAAGGTTTTAGAAAGATCTTCCACCGTGTTGAGATCAAACAGACACCCTATACACATCTGAAACCAACCACTTGGATAATTCATTTACTTTTGGGGTGGAACGAAGTTCTTGGGAAAAGTATTCCTTAAATTCGAGGGGAATATATACTTTTTGGTTAGCTCAATTTTAGTTCTTCAAATGGAATAATAGTATTAATTTGTTCACCTTCTAGCAAAGTATTTTGAAATACATACAAAATCTCAAGATCGAAGATCAGCTTCTATTCGAAACATTTGACTTCGAGACAGATCGATTTTGTACTTCTCTCGCTTACGAAACGCTAGCAACGATAAATAAATAATACCACGTTTTATACTATTGAACTAAGATACCAGAATTTCAAAAAAAATACACGTAAAATTCATTGAAAAGACAAAATCTCAGATTTGTAAATTATGCACATTTTTCCGCGTTAAAAAATCTGTAAATAGTAAGATACACCTGTTGCATTCGCTTTGAAAAATCTAAGAAAGGTGGCAATTATTAAAGAAAATAATTGGTACATTTAAAAAAAAAATATACATAAAATTTATTAAAGACATAAAATTTCGAGTTTGTAAACTATTCACATTTTTCAGCGTTAAAAGATCTGTAAATAGTAAGATACTTCTGTTGCATTCACTTTGAAATATTCAAGAAAAGGTGCATTTATGAAACGAAGCAACGAAGTACATTTAAAGAATATACACGTAAAATTCACTAAAGATATAAAATTTCGAGTTTGTGAACTATTCACATTTTTCTGCGTTAAAAGATCTGTAAATAGTAATATACCCCTGTTGCATTCACTTTGAAAAATCCAAGGGGGCAATTATTAAACAAAGTAATTTGGACATTAAAAAAAAAATACACGTAAAATTCACTAAAAAGACATAAAATCTCAGACTTGTAAACTGTCCACATTTTTCCGCAATAAAAAATCTGTAAATAGTAAAATACCCCTGTTGCATTCGCTTCGAGAAATCCAAGAAAACGAGCATTTATTAAACGAAGTAACTGAGTACATTAAAAAAAAAATACACGTAAAATTCAGTGAAAAGACCTAAAATCTCAGATTGGTAAACTACCCACATTTTTCCACAATAAAAAATCTGTGAATAGTGAGACACCCGTGTTGCATTCGCATCGAAAAATTCCGTTGCAACGCAAATATTCGAGCTTACCGGATCGCCCCGTCGTCGAAGGAATCGAACGAGGCTACGTTGAAAATAAATTACGATTCATCCATTACGCTTAGAATAAACGAATACCAAATGGCACGATACATCAAACAGATGGAGTTACGCGAAACGTCGCGATAAATCGCAGTAGGGCCGCGCCAGATTGCCCGTGGAACCTGGAACCCTGGAAAATAATTTATCCTCATTGCCATGCGTCTCGAGGATCGCTTTCGAGTAATTCCGCCATCGAACCTCTCCGTGGAATCCGCTTTCCATTGAATTATTCGCGGAGCCACTTCAACGACGTTGGAGAGAGGAAAAAAGAAAAAAAAAAGAAAAAAAAAATAAAGAAGAAAGCGCGGAAAGATTCAGGACAAGTCGAGGGCAGCATCGAACACGCCTTGATTAAAATGAAATTACACGAGCTGTCCCGCGGATCGATCGTAGATATAGGTAAACCAATTACCTAATTATCCCTGCTGGCCCTCCCCCACCATTCACGCTTCCTCCACGGGCCGATCTAATTATTGTTCCACAAACCCCCGCCGTTACTGAACAACTCTTGCCAGCCCTCGTCCCTGTCGCCTTTGTGTCCCACCATCGACCCCAACTTTACAAAAACGAAGCTTCGCGTTTGAAACGCCCACGCGTCGGAATGTCGGCCATGGGTGTGTTCCTTGAGGCGCGAACTGAGCCAGAATTCGATCGTAGAGAGAGAGAGAGAGAGAGAGAGGGCCACAGTGTGAATCGATTCGGTGAGTATTGTACGCGTAGAAAGATTCAATTGGTGATTTTTGCATCAGAGGGTTATCATTAACGATGCAACCAGCAAAGAAAGGGAACGCTTAGTACGTGTGTTTGGATTTGGTGTGAAATATTGGAGAAATATTTTTGGACAGGACTGACTTTGGAACAGTACCAATTAAGAGATATTTGAGATTGTTTTGAGAGAACTACGGAAAATATTAATCACGAATTTTTCTCAATTGTAATTTATTCAATTTTTCCAAACGATGGATTTCAATTTTGACGTCTGGACCGTGCAATATTAATAAGAACATCGATGTATTTTTTTTTTTTTTTTGACACGTCCGAATGAAATACTCAATTAACGACCGAGATATTTGTATTTGTATTTCTTCCATCGTTATTTTGCATTTAGATACTCGTAACGTAAAATTTGTTTCACCCACTGATGTTTTCGTTCGAAAATTTACGAATCCCTCGCGGATCAATTTTCTCCTCAACGTCGTGGGAAAATATTACAGAAATGTTTTCCTCGATATTCGGCCGGTGGTTTTCACCGCCGATGGTGAACAATTAATTTATCGCGGAACGAACGAATTCCGTGGCACGGTGCATCGTCCGGAAAAACGTGGACGATAGTGCCGAGCCGAACGAGTGATTAATGAAGTACCGTCGACTACTTAGGTGTCGATCCCCTTTCGCCCGGCTAAATCCCTCGGGGGAACTCTGGCGATCGCCTCGGGAGAACGGAAAGAAAAAAAAAAGGAAAGAAAAAGGAATCAATATCCCCGGCGTTTCGTAAACGTGTTCCGTGTGACGTAAAACGGCGTGAAATTGATTGTTCGTCGATAAGGTGTTTCGACAGCTCGCGACAAAGACACCAGCTGCTGATCAGAGACGACGTCCAAGTGGCTCGCGATCACCTGGCACAAAGAACCGAGGAGACTTCCACCCTTTGAAAACGTATCTGTTGCTGCTCGACGGTCTCGTTTCGAAGTCACGTGGGTCAAGACCTACGCCTTCTTAACAACGCGCTGGATTAGTCGCTTTCATGTTTTATCGAACGTCAAGTGAAAATATGTACGAGTTGAACGTCCAATTCGTTCAACGCAATTTTTGAACGATAATATTCTTGCGGTAGAATTAACTTAGGAATGTAGATCTGCGTTAAAATGTAGTTTCTTGAAAAATATAGTAAAAAAAATGTTCAGGCCTTATTTAAAAATTCATATTTTATATGATAAAAATTACGTTTTATATAATAAAAAAGTGTTCAGGCGTTACTTTCAAAATTTATATTTTGTATGATGAAAATTACGTTTTATATAATAAAAAAATTTTCATGTGTTACTTTAAAAATGTATATTTTGTATAATGATAATTACGTTTTATATAGTAAAAAAATTTTCAGGCATTACTTTAAAAATTTGTATTTTTTATAATGAAAATTACGTTTTATATAATAAAAAAATTTTCAAGCGTTACTTTCAAAATTTACATTTTATACGATAAAAATTACATTTTATATAATAAAAAAGTATTCAGGTGCTACTTTAAAAATTTATATCAGAATAGGAGTAACAGGTCTTGTCAAGGTACAAGGTCGTCCCATTTACTAAAAATAAAAAATAAAAAAGAAGAAAGTTCTATAGTCGATGATCGATTGAAAGTCCTTTTAATACATCGAATGCAATGGCGTCGATGAATGAAATAACGTTAATTTTCGCACAGAAGATAGCTACGAAACAACTTGTTTCTCCAATATTCGATTCTCCACTGTACACTCTTTTTTCCTGTTCTTCTTCCAAACGCCCACTATCCATTAGTTACTCGTAGGTGGAGTCCGGTGGCGGATCATTGGCTACGAGTTACTCGGATTAAAATCAAAGAATCTAGATACATTGCACGGTGATAGAGGATTTAGTAGACAGAACGATTGGTTACCGTGAAAAAAACCCTATCGACTCTTTGTACGTACCCGGTATCTACGTTTACGGGCAAGAATCGCGAGAGTGTTAAATAACACGAAATTTCTACACTGAAATCGATAGCTTTTCCACGTCGAAGGAAATCTAAAACCATGTTCCCACATGTGAAGCCCGCGTCGTGTCACTTGAGACGCCTCTTCGGCGCGCGTTGCCTTTGAAAAACAACCCTTCTCAAGTGTGATCAGCGTGTTCTCTGCTTGCACGTCGCACGCGCGAGAATGCGGCTTAACCGATAAAATACCGAATTATTGGTCCCTCAATAGTCGTTCTTTCTGTTCAACGATACTCCGTTAAAATCATTTTTCTTTCAACGTTACAACATACGAATGGAACACCGACGAGTATGTAACAATGTGAAGACACTCGTACGGCATTGTGAGCTTCTACAAATATTTTATTTAATAAAAAATCACAGTAGCGAAAAATTGAATCGACATCGAGAATATACTGGAAAATCAAGATAATTATTCGTAGTTCGTAAAGTGTTGCAAAATAGATTGTGAAACATTTATAGTGCACTTTATTCGGGTCTCAACTTCGTAACGTAAAAATTATACCAGTAAAAAATGTTTTCCCCAATGTCCTCTAAATAGAACACCTGGTCCTTAATGGATTACGTCCCTCGAAGCCATTGCTTGAATTATTTTCATTATAATTTTCTCCATGCACCTGTATTGGACGCCTTTGTCGACACAATAGTACTCCTGTCATCAAAGTTACTTTATCGAGTCGCCGTTTTCGAGAAAATCAAGTTAGAAAATTCTATCCACTACGTGCTCATTTAACTACACTGTCCGACAAATTGAAACTCTTTTTCTGCTTTCCAATAACCAGTGGGTGATTCTTGTAGAGACACACTCCCCAAATGAGAATCACCCTTAGTTTTCAAAAAAACCGAGGCTTTGTAAAAAGCCTGGATTTTCTACAAAAATGAAGTATAACGAGCAAAGTAAAACAGTTAGAAAGTTCTAATTCGTCTTCAAAAATAGAAGGAGAGTTTCTCGAATATAGTGGTATATAACATATTAATTGTTTTTGGCTCCAAATAGTTATACATTAACGTCAAAGTTTAAAGTTTTTCTGGACTATTTTTGTATTTTTACGAAAATTTCTTTACCTAGGACGAAAACTCTATCTACGATCGAAGAAGTGTCGAAACGACTTACATTTCGAGCAGGTGGAGCCACAGCTATACGTAACCAACGCCGACGGAGGAGTTCAATGGGGCATTCACTTTGTGTAAATAATGTTTAACTTTTCTTTTTAATAAAGTAGTGTTGTGTCTTTTTTCTCATATATTACTGAGGATATCAATCGCTAAAGTATAATGTACTTCTTAATTAATTTCAATTAAGAGAAATTTTACTAAGGGAATATTTTAAATTCGCAGCCAATTAGCTCGGTACTACCCTCGACGAATACTTATCGTTCGTCGCGAGTAATACCGATTACCAGGTCTCACCACGTGGTTTCTCCACCTTTACGATGAGAGGGTCTTATTTTGGAGGCTTTCGCAGGGACCGGCAAAAATGCCTGCTCCTGTGCTCGCAACATGCCCCCTCTGGAAGCGAACGCACTGGAACAGACGGCGATTGACCGTTCGGACCACCTACACGGCCGGTCACTTGCATATGCAACTAGCAGTGGTGACCGGGCTGAGGAACGAGGAAGCGAGCAAAAGTAAGCTAAAGATTGGATAATTGCTCGGCAGATCACAGATACTCGGACATGGTGGCCTTAAAATTAACTTAGTCTATTCTTAGAATTAACAGTCCGCGGAGGATGCAATACATCACTCCTCTTTATTCTTCGTTTTCTGATACATCTCCCTAGGGGAGCTAAATTGATAAATATTAAACAAGTCAAGATACAATAAACAAAGAATATAAACGAAGCAGTGACAAAAAAATTAATATGGGAAAACAATGACAAGTTAAAATCAGAGAACGAATAAAATGAATTAAACAAAGAAAAAATTAAAAAAAAAAGAATAGATGGAGAGAGTGGTCGCCAGCACTGACCACTGAAGTATTTTTCGTTCGCGATGTAATTGTTGTCATTGAGGTCCAACCGACATTGTCAAGGCTACACATATCGATTATCGAATCACAAGCGTTCATCGCGATGATTTTTCTACTTAGAAAAGCGATTAATTGAATTTCGGCGCTTTTAAGTAAAAAATGCAACTTCTTTGCGTATTGTGTAAATTGTAAGAATTAAACAAATGTTAAATTAATGTACCAAATAGACAATTATTACTTTCCATGCTTCGAATATTTACGAAACACGTTTTTACTTCGAATCTCGATCAAAATCAATTTCTATAAGTTACTTAATCATTTGTAATGCATAAATAAAATGCACATTGTTCGATTAATATTGGGAGCACGTGTAAATGTTAATAACAATCGCGGAAGTGAACAAACATTCACAGAAACCGTTCTCCTTCGCAAATTTCGCCATATCTTGACGTTTATTTATCATAATTATTAACAACCGTCGTAGGAGTATAGTTTAAACAATTATTAACAATGTCCTAGTGTAAACAATGGCTTAAAAGCCATGAATTTCTTGAAATATTCGGTTAGATCGAACAAAGACAATCGAAGTAACGGAAAGTGACCTTGTGGTGGGTATATAAGGATCCCCCAGTTGCCAAAAATTTCATTCCATGGGGAGCCTCCGAGGCGGACGGATGGCTCGATTATACATACCTGGACCCTCTGCAGACCATCTTGGTGACCGGTACTGACTGTCAATAGGCGGTGGTCAGTACTGGCGACCATTCTCTAATTTCTTTTTCAATTTTTTTTCTTTCTTTCACTTATTTTATTTGTTCTCCAACTTTAATTTGTACTTGTTTTCTGATGTTTATTTTTTTATCACTGCCTCGTTTATTCTCTCTATTACTGCATGAATGTATTTAACCATTAACCGACATATACTGTGTTAATTTTTTGTTCATGTCTTCACTTGTTTAATATTTATCATAAATTTCATTTGGCTACCTTAGCTAGGTATAGAAGAAATCGAAGAACGAAGATCGAAGAACGAAGATCGAAGAACGAAGAACGAAGAACGAAGATCGAAGAGGATTGTTTCATCGCATCCTCCGCCGCATCTTTAATTTAATTTTAAGTTTAGACTAAGTTAGTTGTAAGGCCACCATGTACGAATATCTGTGCTCTGCCGAGCAATTACCCAATCTTAGGCTTATTTTTGCTCGCTTCCTCGTTCCTCAGTCCGGCCACCTCTGCTTGTTGCATACGCAAGTGACCGGCCGTGGAGGTGGACCGAACGGTCGATCGGCGTCTCTTCTGGTGTGTCCGCTTCTCGGGAGAACATGAAGTGAACACAGGGGCAGGTATCGATGCCGGTCCCTGCGGAAGCCTCCAGAATAAGACCCTCTCTTCGTAAAGCTTCAACAGTCGGATCCACGGTCTGCGTGTGCTGACACGGAGTTGAGAGAAACGGGGCACTCCTCCTCTGAGGAGGAGTGGAGGCGTCGCGCATTTCCCTCGACAATCGGGCCCAACGAGGGGAAACGGGATCGACCTAGTAGGATCAACTTCACGGTTCGCGTCGCGTCTTTCCCAATTTTGCCTCATTTTTCCATAATGTAATTGCTCGGCAGAACTAAACGTGGAGATCGAAGGAACATCGATTCCTTCTATCTCTGGAGTTTAGTAATTTCGGTTGTATTGCGTGTCGAGGGAGATCGATGGAACTTTGATTCCATCTATCTCTCTCCGGGTCTCCGCTTGCAGCAACCTCCGCGTGGTGAGACCTGGTAATCGGTATTACTCGCGACGAACGATAAGTATTCGTCGCGGGTAGTACCGAGCTAATTGGCTGCGAATTTAGAATATTACCTTAATAAAATTTCTCTTAATTGAAATTAATCAAGAAGAACGCCATAGTTTTCAATGTCGCAATAACCATTGATAATACACTTAACGGTTCCGCGTGTAAATTGCTTTCCCTGTACATTATCGAACGTACCGTTCAAAGTGACGCCCGAAGGAGAATGCTCGTAGCGCACCGATTAACTGGGGAGATAGTTATGTGCACGCGTAATCGATAGAATCTTCCAACTCCATTTACCTCGAATGAAAAGGTATTATTTTTTCCATCGACTTTTTTTTACACTTAGAACAATCCTCTGTCCAAGTGGATCACCTGTCGAGCCTCGCCCTGTACATTCTAATAGAATAACAACAAGGATGAACATTACTTCTCACTCGAGTGCTCACTCGAGCATTGAATTCCGTTCACCGGTTGCAACTCGTCTTCTAATGACTAGATCGCGTTATCCCGTTAGCTCGCGATTCGCCTTAATGGTGGTACACGCGAGTACCCAAAATTCGAAGCACCCTGAAACCAAACACGACTCATTGTCATCCAACGACACCAATATCCATCGGCGTTGCTCAGACGCCATCCGGCGCGGAAACTAATTAATACCCGACACAGTGCACGCTAACCGGTGGCATCGTTACGCCGTAATATTTACATAATTCCCGCAGAGAGGCTTCCGGCGATAGAACATCGTTAAATGGCATCTACGCATTGCTTGCTCCGTTTATCGAATTACAAGACCCGCCCCGTCTGTCGAACTAGACAGGCGTATCCGTCGTCGTCGTGCAACAGGATGCACTCGGGATAATGCAATCACGATCCCGGAGAATCTCGAGTATCGACCCAACGAACCCCGTTGACGAAATTCAAGACATACCGTGGGCTCAAAGATGGTCCCCCGTGTGTGTTGTTCCATCGGTTTCGATCCGATGGATTCGTGCTCGAGACACGCACCGGTTTCTAATTTATGTCCAAGAGCGGTTAACCTCCTCGGTATCAACAGTTCGAGCGACCACGAGAGAGATCTGGATCCGAACAGACTCGTAACACGATCTCGCACAAATATTACGAATAAAAATCCTACTACTTCAACCACTACGATACCTTCTACACGTCGCATCCGTTGTCCACGTTCTTCGTCTCACTTCGTATTTTCATATACAGAGGTTTTCCAATAAAAGCGACAGAACCTTGGTTTTCCAATAAATGCGCCACGTGTACGCTTGATTTGTCAGAGTCACGTGACACACGTATTCGATAACGCTTCACAAATCATCGTGGATTAGAAATCTCCTAAAGTTACTCTAACAGCATTCACTCCGTTCGTTTAACTATACAAATGAATAATTACATGATACCTTTCTCAATTTCTACGCAAACTTGTACGAACGGTAGAATCGAACGGGTCAGAGAAGACCCACGCGCGGTACGAGTGGTCCGATATCGACTCCCGAAACGCGGCCAACTCGCGGTGCAAGGACGGCCGCAATCTCCTAAAGCTACTCTAACAGGATTCACTCCGTTCGTTTAACTATACAAATGAATAATTACATCGCACCTTTCTCAATTTCTACGCAAACTTGTACGAACGGTAGAATCGAACGGGTCAGAGAAGACCCACGCCCGGTACGAGTGGTCCGATATCGACTCCCGAAACGCGGCCAACTCGCGGTGCAAGGACGGCCGCACGGTTGCCTATAAACCGGGGCGACGAAATTAAAGAGGAAACGAAAACCCCGTAGCACGTGGTCTGCCCACTGGCGGCCACCCTACCGCCCCTACCGCCCCCACGGGCACGGACACCCGCGGCGGTTTTGCGGCTGATTTTATGGCTGTCCCCGGGAAACTTTACGGCGTGACCCCTGATCCTAAAACACACCGAATTACACCACGGCGGGAGTTTCGTTCGCTCGTTGCCGCAGAAACACACCGTGGCGAGAGACGAAAATTGAGAGCGGCTATCGATCCCTCGGCAGTTTCCTTTGGACGCGTACCAACAAAGAGAGCACCGACTCCGATGTACCAACCGCGCGACGCGAACGGAATCTTAACGATTTTTATCCGTTCCTCCGTCTTTTGCCAACTCGCGCGTTCCACCGTTGCCGGGGTAGTTCGTTCGGTCGTGATTGTAATGATTTTATTTGGATAGAATGAAGTATGATTGCGAGAGGTATGTTTCGTTGGACTTATTGTAATTAGACGCGGCGATTCGTGGCACACCAAGCATTTCTAACGAAATGGGCTCTGGTTTACCTCGAGTAAATAGTGAATTGACCGGTGTGATTGTAAATAGATATGATTCTAAGAAGTATACTTTGTTAGGATTATTGTAACTAGAAGAAATGGGGTCTATTTTACTTTAAGTAAACACTGAATTGACCGGTATAATAGTAAGTATGATTGCAAGAACTACGTTTTATTAGACTTACTGTAACCAGACGCGGCGATTCGTGGTATACGAAACATTTTTAACGAAATGGTCTAGTTTACTTTACGTAAATACTGAATTGACCGATATAATAATAAGTATGATTGCAAGAAGTACGTTTTGTTAGATTTATTGTAACCATACGTGACGATTCGTCGCGTTCGAAGCATTTTATACAAAATGGGGTCTATTTTACTTTACATAAATACTGAATTAACCGGTATAATAGTAAGTATGATTACAAGAAGTACGTTTTGTTAGACTTATTGTAACTATTGTATTGTATTGTGATGATTCATCGCGTTCGAAGCATTTTCTACAAAATGGAGTCTATTTTACTTTAAGTAAATACTGAATTGACCGGTATAATAGTAAGTATAATTGCAAAAAGTACGTTTTATTAGACTTATTGTAACTAAACTTGATGATTCATCGCGTTCGAAGCATTTAGTACGAAACAGCACCACTTTTGCTTTAAGTAAATACCACATAAACCGGTATAAATAATTCACTACACAGACAGCTTCTAACGTTTCGTGTTCGTATTCTTCATCTAGATAACTCTTCTCGAAAACATAAAACGTGGAACAGTATCTCTCTCGAGAATCGAGAAACTATATCTCGTTCTCGGTGAAAATTAGATTAAATTAGTCCCCTCTCGGTGGCACAGGATTAAATAGTTCGTAAGGTTGTACAAAAACCTCCGACCCTAAGAATTTAATTCCGCGGGAATCGTTCGGTATCACGGTCCCTTAATTGCGGGAATTTCGAATTCTGTACGCACCAGAATTTTTTTGTTACCTGGCTCGTTGAAAGAGGTTAATTGTCAAACACTGGTGGGATTGATAAGCAGGGCGACGCGTCACCGCGGGACTTGGATAATTTCTCGAAGGAGCTTGAGAATTGCAGCGAGGATTAGACGTCGAAGAGGATCAGTGGAAATAGGGTGTATCCGTGAAACGAATCAGGCTCGAATTAGGGTACCCGCCACGTGAATTGATTCCGAATGAGCTCAGATATCCCGCGTAATCCGACGACAGCTTACTTACCGCGGGTAGACAGATATGTAGGCGCAACAATCTAATTACCCGGCCGGAAATACTTCATGCTAGACACGTTTCTCATAAGGGGGGACCGCCGGCAGTCCGCTGATTACGGGACACCAGTCACGGGAACACACCGGTCTCCAAGGGACAACCGGAAGTTTAGACACTTCAAGGTCCAGAGTGTTCGTCTTCTGATAATCGCGACGTTGCGTTTCGAAAATCATAAAAACGATACGGGAAGAACGTTGGTTCACCGGAATGTTGATTTATTGGGTTGTTCGGAAAGTCATTTCGTTTTTTTTGTTGGTGGAAATGAAACACGTTTCTTTTAGAGTGTATAAACATTTTATTTTATTATTCTCCGTTTTGGAAAACGAGGAATATTTTTTTTTTGGTGAAAATGAAACACGGTTCTTTTAGTGTGTATAAACATTTTATTAAATTATATATTTTTCGTTTTTTTTTGGTGGAAATGAAACACGATTCTTTTATAATGTATAAACATTTTATTTTATTATCCTTCGTTTTGGAAAACGAAGAATATATCTTTTTTTTTTGGTGAAAATGAAACACGATTCTTTTAGTGTGTATAAACATTTTATTTTATTATCCTTCGTTTTGGAAAACGAAGAATATATATTTTTTTTTTTTATGAAAATGAAACACGATTCTTTTAGTGTGTATAAACATTTTATCAAATTATATATTCTCCGTTTTGAGAAACGAAATGACTTTTTCAACAATCCAATAAAAGAGTCTGTTGTAGGAAAGAAGAAATTAAATTGAAGCGAAATTGCAATTGTTAATAATTATTATTTCGGTTGCAACGCGAAAGATACCTAGTGACCCTCTCTGAGGCATTTTTTGTCGGTTAATAATTATTATTTCGGTTGCAACGTGAAAGATTTCTAGTGGACCTTCTCTGAGACGTTTTTTGTCGGTTAATAATTATTTCGGTTGCAACGTGAAAGATTTCTAGTGGACCCTCTCTGAGACGTTTTTTGTCGGTTAATAATTATTTCGGTTGCAACGTGAAAGATTTCTAGTGGACCTTCTCTGAGACGTTTTTTGTCGGTTAATAATTATTTCGGTTGCAACGTGAAAGATTTCTAGTGGACCCTCTCTGAGACGTTTTTTGTCGGTTAATAATTATTTCGGTTGCAACGTGAAAGATTTCTAGTGGACCTTCTCTGAGACGTTTTTTGTCGGTTAATAATTATTTCGGTTGCAACGTGAAAGATTTCTAGTGGACCCTCTCTGAGACATTTTTTGTCGGTTAATAATTATTTCGGTTGCAACGTGAAAGATTCCTAGTGACCCTCTCTGAGACATTTTTTGTCGGTTAATAATTATTTCGGTTGCAACGTGAAAGATACCTAGTGACCCTCTCCGAGGCATTTTTTGTCGTTTAGATTGTTAAAAGAACGTAGATTTGGATATTTGGATTAGAAGAATATTTATATATATTTATCGTCGAGAATATGAAATGAAACTAAAATCAATTGGAATGTTAGTCGTTACGAGAAAGAATCAAATCCGTGCAATAGTATTTTTGACGTCGTCACGCATACGTAATGTATTAACAAGACTATTTTTCCGGACAAATTATATCCTCTTCTGGAAACAACGTTGCTGTGTCGTTTCATTAAAAGTTTTAATTACGAGTATTTATTCACAGTCATGATTACTCCCATGTCCAGTATTTAATATAACTTGAAAAATAACGCCGGTATCCTTGAAGAAGTTATATCACTTTTTCTCATTTAACAATGTCCCCCTTGTTTCTATTCCAGTTCGAGAAAATTATACAAATGTATTATTCACATCATTACTAAATAGTACTATTCCACATCTCACTATTTACATTCTACAGTAAATATAAATTACTTTCAACGATTCACTCAATTGAAAGAAAAATTGGAAAATTCCAGAATCGATTAAAACGTAAACAATAATTCTTCCTTCCCAAATTTCAAGTACAAAAACTCTCTCTTTTCTTCAAGAAGGAATGCCTTGGGAAAAATTTCAAATTGTTCTAAATTCTACCACGACCCTAAACAAATCAAAAATCTTCCAAACACTATACCGTGAGCTCGAAAAGCTCACGAATCGCTGTATCGACATACCGATGCATCCACCTATTAATAGTAAACTACAACAGTTGACTTATGTATTAATAAAAAATTCATAGGAATACTCCACAACAGACTCTTCTATTGGGTTGTTCGGAAAGTCATTTCGTTTTCCAAAACGAAGAATACATAATTTAATAAAATGTTTATACACTCTAAAAGAATCGTGTTTCATTTCCACCAAAAAAAAGAAAAAAAACGAAATGACTTTCCGAACTTTGGAAAAGTTCAAAAGCCATTGCTTTAATCTTTCGGTGAACCGTGATGCAAGAAAAATATCCTTCGAACTGTAGGTAGTTCCGTGAAGATTAAAAATCGTCGCGCCTACGTATTGTTGCATCCTCTGAGCAACAATCGTAGGTAATAATTGAGGAAAAGGCGAGGTTGTCGTCCTGGATCTGGGTATTTTCCTTAAATAGCTCACCGTGAAAAGACGCGTACACTGTTCGGCGTTCCGGTGAAAAGGATCAATACCCAGTGTTGCCCGGTGAAAGCTTCCTTTATCCAGTATCGGGACACGTTTTCGTCCCGTTCTATCAGGTGGCTGTTGGGATCGTGACAACTGACCCAGAGCCCGTACAACCGAAAACCAACGATATTTTCAGTTATGCTTTTCATCGTCACCTGCCCGCGGAACTCATTTTCCAGCTTCCCGCGAGAAATTCGATCAAACTTTCTCGATCTCTGCGCAAAATCCTCCGGGGAGAATAACGTTATTTCTAACTTCGCGGTATACTCGCTCGTGCGAACGATCCTTCTATTTCGCGATAACACAAGCATATTGGCCGAGTACGGACTCGTTCGTGTGCACGTGACCGAAAGAAGGGGATCGCTCGTTAAAAGACGGTGACGCGAAATTTCTTGTAGGGTCGCTTGAAAGTCTTCGATCGATCGCGAAATTAAACGGTCGTATTATTCTGCCCGATTAATTAAAGATGCTTCGATTTCATTATGAACGATGAGTATACTTGATCTTGGATTTATTTCGAAGTCGATTCTTGTACATTTTTCTAGAATTTTCTGTTAAGAACACAAGTGAACTGTTGTGTTCTTTTTCCTAGAATTTTCTATTAAGAACACAAATCAACTGTTGTGTCTTTTTCCTCGAATTTCCTATTAAGAACACAAGTCAACTGTTGTGTCTTTTTCCTCGAATTTTCTATGAAGATCATAAGTCAACTGTTGTATATTTTTCCTCGAGTTTTCTATGAAGATCGTAAGTCAACTGTTGTATATTCTTTTTCGAATTTCCTATTAATACACAAATCTACTGTTGTGTCTTTTTCCTCGAATTTTCTATAAAAATCATAAGTCAACTGTTGTATATTTTTCCTCGAAATTCCTATTAAGAACACAAGTCAACTGTTGTGTCTTTTTCCTCGAATTTTCTATTGAGACTACAACTCAACTGTTGTGACTTTTTCCTCGAATTTTCTATCAAGATCATAAGTCAACTGTTGTATATTTTTCCTCGAATTTCCTATTAAAAACACAAGTCAACTGTTGTATATTTTTCCTCGAATTTCCTATTAATACACAAGTCAACTGTTGTGTATCTTTCCTCGAATTTCCTATTAAGAACACAAGTCAACTGTTGTGTCTTTTTCCTCGAATTTCCTATTTAGATCATAAGTCAACTGTTGTATATTTTTCCTCGAATTTCCTATTAAGAACACAAGTCAACTGTTGTATCCTTTTCCTCGAATTTCCTATTAATACACTAGTCAACTGTTGTGTCTTTTTCCTCGAATTTCCTATTAAGAACACAAGTCAACTGTTGTGTCTTTTTCCTCGAATTTTCTATTGAGACTACAACTCAACTGTTGTGACTTTTTCCTCGAATTTTCTATCAAGATCATAAGTCAACTGTTGTATATTTTTCCTCGAATTTCCTATTAATACACAAGTCAACTGTTGTATATTTTTCCTCGAATTTCCTATTAATACACAAGTCAACTGTTGTATATTTTTCCTCGAATTTCCTATTAATAGACAAGTCAACTGTTGTATATTTTTCCTCGAATTTCCTATTAATACACAAGTCAACTCTTGTGTATCTTTCCTCGAATTTCCTATTAAGAACACAAGTCAACTGTTGTATCCTTTTCCTCGAATTTCCTATTAATACACTAGTCAACTGTTGTGTCTTTTTTCTTGAATTTTCTATCAAGATCATTTCGTCAAATTTCTTCTTAAAATCACACGGAGTTTGACTACGAATAATGATCATGGATAATAAATTGGTCGATACATTTTAATCGAAAAGTACTCGAAACCAAATGGACGAGATTTGCAACCTGCGAATCACTCATCGAGACACTGTGTCTTTAATTAAACGTATTTTCCCAGTAAAACGTAATATTGGCAGTTAAGTGGTAACTCTTCGTGGAAAAATATATCGAAAACGTGGAATAGAATTTCTCTCCACGAGGCTTCGATTTCGGGGAATATAAATATGAAAATTCTTCGATTGGGCGCGCGATTTGACTATCGCGACTGTCTATTGCTCGTTACTTCTACTTGGATCACTGCGCGTAAACATTCAGAGAACGAAAACAGATAATACCGCTATCAATGGCTAGAAACTTCGATGAAAATAGAAATAACGCGGACGCGTTTTCGAGCGTGCCCCAAAATTGTTAAAAATCATTATTCTCGAAAACGAAGCCTCGCGTGAACAAACTTTCCACCACGATTCTTATTCAATTTTTCACGAAGAATCATTTTCTGTCCACCGATTCCACTCTTTCTTCGCCAATATTCGTATCAACACCCTAGAAGATCGTACCATTCGGTCAAGATGTTCGAAGATATCACTCATCGTCTTGGATAAATAAAACATCGAGAAACTCTTTATCTCGCATAAATTACACATTCGTTAGAGCACTCCCTGACAACACTCATCGCGGATAATTCGTTCTCCCGATCGACCTCGAAAACACACGTCCTCCTAGTTCGAACCGATGCTCTCTCTTCTTGCGTAAATTCCAACGAACGATTTCCTTCGTCTATCCGGCGTCGTGTTATCGAACATCGATGGTAGCAGGATGGGTAGGGGGAAAAAAAACGAGAGAACGAAAACCAAAGCTGAAAGGACGCCCCTCGTATTTTAATCCGAACGATCACGTTTTATCCCGCTCGTTCCTCTCTGCGATATCGGGCATCGTAATGCTAATATCGTTATCGACGTACGAATCAACGATTATTAGAGCTTCCATCCCGCGGAGGAGAGTCGAGACTCGCGTTTGTTCAAACGAACCACCGCCCCCCGACCACCGCCCTGTTTGCCGAGATTCCAACGCGCCGCGTTGAAAGAGAGAGAGAGTGGGTGGGGTAGTAGTAGAAGAAGAAAAAAACAGAAGAAAATCGAAAAAAAAAAAAAAAACAAATTGGCCTCTGACAAGAAAATTGAATCTCCAATAAGCGAATACGTGCAAGTGCCGGCTTAAAGCCTAATCCTCGAGCGAAGGCACGGCCCTCGGGGCAAAATTCAATCGTCCTATCGTGCTCATTGCGCTCTTGCCGGGAAACGTCCGTACGTGCGGCTGCCGCGTGTTCACGTACGAGCGGGTACCGCGCTCTCGAGGGAGGAGGGAGTTCGAGGCACCCCCGTGGCACCCCCGACGCACCCCCGTGGCAGCCCCGTGGCTCGTCCTCGCGCTGAAAAAGGCTACCCTCTTCCACTCCCCTTACATCCACCAGCCCCGAGTGATACACAAGATCAGGGAAAATCCGTACGTGCGGCGCCTTCCGCAATCTGCATTACGCGTTCGTCGAGAATCGATAAACCCTCCCCCTCTCCTGAGTGCCCGACCTGGGGAATCGAAATAAAATAAAGAAAAAAAATAAAAGGGAACTCGAGGAACGGTGATCGTTTCGGCTAATTGTGGAATCCCGCTTCCACGGGACCGGTGAACCAACTTTTACCGGTCGAGAACCATGACCGAGACGAGTCTTCGGGAAGGATGTTTGGAAAAGAAAATTGCATCGGAGGCTTAGTTTTTTGGGAAAGTGGATGTGGAGTGTGTACAGATGTGAGGAGATTCTAGGGTTCAAAAGAAGACAAGAATAATAGAATTGCATTGGATGCTTAGTTTTTGGGGAAGGGTGGATGTCGAGTGTGTGTATAACTATGGGGAGATTCTAGAGTTCAAAAGAAGATGAGAATAATAGAATTGCATTGGATGCTTAGTTTTTGGGAAGAGTGTATGTCGAGTGTGTGTATAGCTGTGGGGAGATTCTAGAGTTTAAAAGAAGACAAGAATAATAGAATTGCATTTGATGCACAGTTGTTTGGGAAAGTGAATGTAGAATATATACAGATATAAGGAAATTCTATAATTAGAAATAAGACGAAAATAATGGAATTGCATCGAACGCTCAGTTTTTGGGGAAAGTGGATGTAGAATGTGTACAGATGTGAGAAGATTCTAGAGTTCAAAAGAAGGCAAGAATAATAGAATTGAATTGGATGCACAGTTGTTTGGGAAAGTGGATGTCGAGTGTGTGTACAGATGTGAGGAGATTCTATAGTTAGAAATAAGACGAGAATAATGGAATTGCATCGGAGGTTCAGTTTTGGGGAAAGTGGATGTGGAGTGTGTATAGTTGTGGGGTGATTCTACGGTTCAAAAGAAGACAAGAATAATAGAATTGCAGTTTTGGGCTATTTTTGGGGGCAAATGGATGTGGTGTACAGTTGTGGGTAAATTCTTGTTGAGGAAAGTGAATATGGAGATTTATTTTGGTACGCGTGCACGTGAGTATAACTACGTGTATAACTATGATATTGAAGGTCATCTCAAGGTCACAGTATAGAAAATACTTCGTTTCGACGTTAGCTGAACTACATAGCGTCGAAAATGTACTGTTCTGTTTAAAAAGGGTCAAAATACCATTCGATAATTGAAAATATAATTTTCTTCAATGAGAGAGAACAAATCAACCGCAATTGTAGACTTCGGTTGAATTACAATCTATAGTATCCATGTGAAAAAAAAATCGAAAAAATATCCTCGGTGTTCATTAAACCGATTGTAATCTCTCCACCTGTTAACATATTCCCAAGTAAAACGATTAAACAATAAAAACCGTTCGAATCTCGATTCACGTCTCTACGATAACCTCCGCTCATAATTACCTCGTCCATCATCGAAAAAAAAAACCATTTCCTCGAGAAAAAGTCGAACCTCGGCTCCAAAATTCGCTTAATAATTCTTCCTTATCGAACTCAAAACACATTTACCGAAAATTCGTCCCCGTAGAACGCGGACAAATATATTCCCGATCGTGCTCGATGAATAAATTCTCTTAATTCCGACCGTTACGAGAACAAATTTAAAAAAAAAAGGAATCATTCAAGGGGATGGGGATAAAAGCCCACGAGGTCGATAAATACGTCTCGTCGAACAGAGAACGTCAAACTTACTCAAACACCCTCCACCTAGCGGATACGCGCGACTCAGGGCCACGAAAACAGATACCGCGTATCGGTATTAATGATTACACGATTGAATCAGGTCCCGTACCAACGACGGGCGAAACGAGCGGCGCACAGGCTAATTCGCGAAACGCGCGCGCGGCATTGAATTAATAACGGCGTATCCAACTTGAAAATTTCGAAGCGTCGATGAAACCGAGGCGCGCGCAAACTCCGAGCGAAACTTTCCCTCCGCGGATTAACCGGTCCCCGGGGATTGAGGAGAGGGGATAGGTTCGACGCGACTAGATTCACAGCGTTATTAGCCCCTCCCCCTGATTCGTCCATGGATGAAGGGGAAACACTGTACAGGTATTGGAGTGTGTGTACTGAGTGTTTGAAAGTTCGGGGAAATGTTAATGAAAATTATTTATTTTATTATTTCTTCGAAGTAGTTTCTATGAGAGACTCAGTCCAGCGTTGTTTTCATTGTAAGAAAATGGAACTTTTCATTTGGATCAGCCTTTAACTCTTTCCACTCGAGAGGTGATTCTCGATTGACATTTAATTCGGTGTACTTTCTCCAATTTGGAAAATCATCGTTCTTTGGGATTGAAATTAAAATTCAATTAATTGTTTCTTGTAAGATGTAAATATATGTATGTGAAACGTTGAAATGAAAATGTTCCATTTGAAATTAATTACACGATTCGAAGGATTTCATCGAGGTACTAGTTTCTGGTAACAGAAAAGCTTCGAGTGCAGGGGGTTGACAATCACTTCTGTGCTAGGTCCAAGTGAAGTCGATAAAGAGAGAGGAAAGTTTGGATTCGAGGGATGAAAGAAGATTGATCGTGATTCAGAAATATGTGTCTGGACTTGAGGAGGTGAATCTACGCATCGATACGAGTAGAAAGTGTCTTATGAACGTAGGTCCTAGAGATGTTAGTTTTCGAGTTATGGACGATCGAAGATAATGTTCACTTTAGTGTACCTTGGTTTTCGAGTTACGGATAATCGAAGAAAATATTCAAAGTGTCCCACGAGTAGTTTCAAACCATTGTGTATCCTTTCTCGCGATCTGTAGTTGGGAAGATGACTCTTGGATCAAGAAGAATGTAGTACCATGTTACAGAGGAACGTGAACAGAGCAATGTTTGCTTTAACGTTTTCTCGAGCATTCTCAATTTCTCCCAGAGGTCGACTCCTCAGCTCCTCGCAGTACACATCCATTGGATATACGATACTTTGATAATTCGTAACTCGAAAACCAAAGTATTTTCCTCAATCGTCCACCACCCTGAAGTATACCAAGACGAGCATTCCCTTCGATCGTCCGCAACTCGAGAACCAAGGTACACTGAAGTGAACATCCTCTCCTCGCATACATAGGATAAAAGTACTTTGTCCTCGAGGACAAAGGTACACAAGACGTACCTTCGCCCAACATTTTTCACCCGTCCAAGTGCGTAGATTCACCCCCGGAATCCACGAACAGGTACTACGGAATCACCCTGAACCCGATCCAAGAGAGAAGAAAAAAAAATCATTTCGCAAACTTTTCGAACAGAGTGGTAAAATGTGGTCGTTATCGAGTTAGCCTGACAGCGTAGACGACGACAACGACGCCTCTCCTCTATCTTTCTCTCTCATAAACTCTCTCTCTTCCTCTCCTCTCTCCAGAACTCTCCTCGTGTTACCTGCTCGCGCGCGGAGTCTCCTCGTAAGTAGCTTTGCGAGCCACGGGCGCGACGAGTGCGGAGATCAAAGATCCCCTCCCACCACCGCCCACCCTCTGGCCGCGGTGGCAAGCCTTACAAGCACCTTAATGATTAAAACAGCCCCGTTGCGCGCCGCTTGTCTTCGTTCGCCCGTAGGCTTTGGTGAGCACGAGCCGAGGCGAGGCGAGACGAGGCGATGCGAGGCGAGGTCGCTGTTGCTCCGTGAGCCTTCGCCTATCCAAATGGGTGGGGCGGGAGGGGGGAGGGACGCGCGCGAGAAACCTGCGACCTCTCATCGAGGGAAAGAGGGACACGACCCCTCCTTCGATACGGCGAGATCAGAGCGAAGCCCGGCCATGCGGCATCGTCCCGTAATCTGTATCGCGTCTTTCTCCCCCACCCACTCGCTCGCTCACCCGCCCACCCAACCCGACCCCACCCACCGATCCACCCGTGACTACGCTCCCCTCGCTCTTCGTCTTTCCAAAATCGATTTCGGTCGGGTGGCGGGGCCGCGCCCAGCTCGACATACCGAGTTCGACTCTCGGAACCGGAGGGCGAGCGAGCGAGTGAGAGAGAGGGAGAGGGCGCGCACGGCCCACGGGAGAGGCGGAGGGGAGGGGGAGGACACGGCCACGGGAACAGGGAGCACGAGAAAGGGAGGGAAATAAGAGCCGAGAGGGTGAGCCAGCCTCATTTAACCGAGAAGGCTCCGGCTCCTGCCACGTCGTGCGTGCGATACTCCGACCGCTCCGTCCTTCGGTCCCCCTGCTTGCCCTTTTCGCGGTCCCACCGCTCGAGGGTAGGGTGGAGGGGGGGTGGCAACTCTTCCCTGGCCCTTCGGGGTACCTTATGGACTTTGTCCTCCCTCCCTCGAACCCCTTCTCTTACCACCGGTCGGGAGAACGCGGCATCAATGGACAAGGAAAGACCCACTTGCGCGCACGGAAGAGACAGCTTCCTGGGGAGGTGGGGGGCCTCGTCGTCGCGCGACAGCCCACGGGACAGGGTCTCTGGAACGGGTGCGTGCACGGGGATGAGGTTGCACGGGTATGGACGAGGATTTCCAGGGAAACGGGAGCGATAGGTTACGCCCGTTCGAAGCAACGATTTTGTTGCTCCGTGAGTGGGTTAATGATCGAACTCGCCGAGTGTTGTTTTTTTTGTTTTTGTGGAAGGTTTAAATTGTTGGTAGAGAATCATTGGATCGAATGCGATATTTTTTCCCTTTGCTCTTTCGTGGGTTTATTTCGACGAATAACCAATCTTTCGCGAAGCTCGGGGATAAGAGTTTTCAAGGAAATCGGGAGATCGAGTGGAACGAGAATTTTCAAGCTCGGTGGGTGGCTCAATGATCGAACATAGGGAAATTTAGTTTCTTTTTGTGTATGGAATGGTAAACGATCGGATAATAACTGGAGCGAATATTTCTTGTCGTTGGTAGGTTTGTTTGAACAACGACGGGACAATACAGGTTCTGCGAGAGGAATTTTACGATATTAAATTACATTAGAGGAAAAGAGCTTTTCGTAAAGCTTCGTGTATTTGACATTTGTTCGAGCTGATGCACATGTAACAGGGTTGAGTATTATTTAAAAGAAGTTTCGTAAACATTTTTAGGGACGTCGAATTCTCCCGTGTAAATAATAGAAAATACCATTTGTCGTAGTTAGCCATTGGGCGTTCATTCGGTAGATTGTTTTCGATCCCGTACGTGCGTTCCCTTCGGTAAATTAAACTGCAGGCATTAATAATCGCACCGTAATTAATACATTCATAGGAGCGTAATTTTCAATAATATGAAAATCTTAACAAATGGCTTCTGCGTATTATTCCGTAGAATTTAATTTACCGAGAGGGACATACGTTTCAGATTGAAAACGTTCGAACGAATAAATGTTCAATTATTAACACACAAACGATTTTTCTTCGTCAACTGAATTTTCTTCTCAGCAATTAATAAACAATTACTTGTACTTATTCTTTTATAGCGTTTCCAACGATAGTGACGTTATTTCGTATCAAGTATTTGTTATTTGAAAAATCTGATTGAATTGCCTGTAATAAGAAAATTAATTATTTTTCGATTCTAATTTATTGTTTAATATTTCCAAATCTCGTTGGCACTCGCAAGACTCGAACCTATCAAAAAGTTACGAAGTTTTGGCGCCACTTTTTATCGAGAAAAGTTGAACGTACTACGAGATATGTTTATGACCGGATGTTGGTACGACAAAAGTAGAATGTTTTTCGCGAGATGAAGATCAATTCGTGATATTGATTTTTGTTACGACCTTTGAGTATCGCGCGGAGAATATTCGTTGAATTTCTGCGAACGCGATACAAGAAACGGCAACGACAAGGAGAAGTATTTTAAAGGGAGATCGCGTCTTCTTTAACACCTTAATTAAATTTCAAAATTAAACTTGTACATTGCGCTCGAAACTAAATTTTGAAATATCCTTAATTAAAGGACTTTTATTCAACTAAAAGAGCGGTACCCGTTTCTAAAGGAAGTGCAGGGCACGCAACAATTTATTATCCCTTTAATTAAAAAACTACCGAAATGGTTTACTACTTATGGTAATTACGGAAATAAAAATAAAAGTTGACTTTTATGAAGTAGCATCACTATGAAAATTCATGCAATATTCCTGTACACGATAATAACTTATAAAACAATCGTGGTTTGCTTCTTCATTAACAGGAATATTTCCTCGCTGATATTACAGATTTTGAAAAAATGCAAAAGAAAAGAATTGCTAACAAAGAGAAGAAGCGAAATCTGCAAAGTCCGTGTAATGTCAACTGCAAGTTACGGTAGCTCGTGCACGATGAAGGATTTGTTTCATTTTGGAATGGAAACTTGCGTTGCTTCGGCAAAACGCTTCAACAAAACTAATTAATCTTCTTACTATATAGAAACAACTATTCCAAGTTTTCAGCGGCGACTATACTAAATTTGAACGCATCCTGATAAGAACACCGCAGGGGAGACTAAAACGTATCGCAGCAACAAAAGAACTGACATTATCGAAAATTTATTATTTCGGTAGCCGGTCTCCTGCTGAAATTAATTAGACTTCTAAACGCAGAAATAGAATACCAAATTAAATCTCTCTATCGATATCATTTCCATACACCCCTTCGTTGCTTATTTCCAATGTTCAAATAATTCTAAAACAATACATTCAATCTCCCTAAAGACAAACAAAATTTTCTCTCGAAAAGTCTCTCATTTCAATTTTTACTTACACCTAAAACTAAAAATTCCTTCTCAACTCTTCGATATTTAATTACATCTCGACCTCGATATATTTACATTCGATCATTATTTATAATCGATAATTATTACCATTAACTCGGATCATCGTACCGAGAAAGACTCCCCATACTTTAATCATCAATCCCTTGTCGATGCCACGGGTACGCCTTTGCATGTATTCCCAAATGCGAGTACGCCTTTGGTTTCGTTTTCAATGCAAATACGCCTTTGGTTTCGTTTACAAAGCGAGTCCGCCTTTGGCTCCGGCTCCGAGTCCGAAAACAAGTGTCACGAGCCGCCGCTCGTTCCTCTCCGCGTCGCCCCGGCTCTTCTCCCCACCCCACCCCTCACCCCGCTCCCCCCACTCCTCACCGAGCAACGCGTCCCTCGAGGGCTCGCTGTAAGTAGCGAGGTTCGAAAGAAACGCGACCGCTCGGGTCCCGCGGGCGAGTGCGCATCGGCGCGGCGTCGCGTGCATTGAAAACCGCGCGAGACTCAAGCGCATCCGCATTCGGCGACCGTGCACACGTAAACGGGGCAGTTCCGCGCGGCTCCCGTCACGTGTGCACGTTCCAGCGCACATGACTGCCTCGCAGTCGCATTTTCGCGAACCAATGACTGTGAAATCGAGCGTTTTCCCCAGGTTCTTCCTTTTTTCTCTTTCTCTCTCTCTCTATCTCTATCTATCTCTTTCGTTCTCTGTCTCTGTCTACCCTCAGTATCGTCGCTGGGGTCCCCTTCCGCGGATTGGCGGACGCTCCAGGTTCGGAATTCCTCGCGAACCGTACCAAGCGGATCGATAATGAGCTCCGGACGAAATCGAACTCCTCGAACGCGATTTTCCCTACCTCTATCCAGAGATGGATCCTCCTGACCCGATTCGCCGGGGAAACATCGAGGGAAATTCATCGACGAGACTCTTCTCGCGAATTAATCTTCGCCGGGGTAACGACCTGTAATTCTTCCGTTTCCCCATTGGCTGCGGTTAGGGCCAACGGATACTGTGGAAATCGTTGCGCGAGAACGGTTTCCGCGGAACTTACGAACCCTTTGGGAGCTGAAATCGATTAAGACCGTTTGGACGATCCGGGCGTGCGGTGAACGCCTGTAAGGCGTTCGGGGAACGTGCTTCACGGACCCAGCGATGAGATTTCCGCACGGAGGGGGGGACAGAAGATAATTTTATTCGTCTGAATAAACTGTGGAATTTTTACAAATAACAGAAATTCGTTTAAGGGGACGGGGATATAAATGATTGAAATAAGGTGAAATTTAATACTTTTTTAAATCAATTTCTGGTAGAAATATAATATTATTTATTACAAGGCAGACATTCGAGGAATTTTTAACATGGAAATGTAAATATGTTCGTAGAATTCTATGGGATGGAAAATTTGGATATTAAATTTACGTAGTACCAGAAGAAGCTTAACCTCGTAGTAATTTGCATAACGATTGAAATCTTTGTCTTTTCATTTCATCCGTTCTAGTTGGACGAACGAATCCGTTGAAACTATGTGAATTTCGAAGGGAATAAACTGTTCGTAAATAAATCCCTTTCGCAAATCCGTCCGTTCGGATTGTACAAATATAACCGGTTCCGACTAATTAGGAGGTAGTAAGATCGACGGAAAACAGATAATGCCGTGCCACGATCAACGTTTACGAACACCGACGAAAGTAGAAATAACGAGCAATGGACAGACACAATAGCAAAGCTGTAGCCGGTCGTTCGTGCAACCGTTGAATTTTCAGGATCGATTTTCTCGAAAACAAAGCCCCGTATGACAAAATTGAATTCCATAGGTTCGATTCAATCTCTCGCGTAACATCACAGCTCGTTTCGCTTTCACCAGCGGTTACACGACACCCGACATTTTTAGAATTATTACCGTCATAATTAAACGTAACGGAGAAGGCCGGGAGAACGAAGATCGAAAATTTCGTATTAATTAGACAAGAGACTACTTAATTTTTTCTGTATTCGATTATTCGAACCACTCGATGATGAAAATACTCGACTAATATTGTTCAACTACTTGACAATTCGAGGAAAATTCTACGTTCGATTTCTACTATTTTGAAAAATTTATATTTTGTTTAATCATCGGAATAGCAATATTCGAAGAACGATATTCCTTTACGGTATTAATTGTTACGTGATATCCTGTTCGATCGTTGGATAATAATATACGAACAACGATATTCCTTTACAATGTTCGGAAATGAAATCACTCGAACGCGTATCGAGTAGCCAAAGATTAAAAATTTTGAATACACGTGAAATATTCGAAAATTAAATTTCGAAATAACCATGAAATGTACAGGCAGGAGAATATCGTATAAAATATTCGTGTATTTTGCTCTCGTGGAAATCATTATCAACAATCCCTCGATGTTATTCGAGTATCAATTTCCCTCAACGTCTTGCGCGAAAATAATTTTTAACAATCCCTCGATGATATTCGAATATCAATTTCTCTCGTCGTCTCTCGCGAAAATAATTTGCAACAATCCCTCGATGATATTCGAATATCAATTTCTCTCAACGTCTCTCGCGAAAATTATTTCTTCCCGCCATTGAAATCAATCTCTTCTTTCCACGAGAACCTCCATAAAATGATATCCACTGTCAAAAGAAATGGAATGTTTCCTGTCAACACTAGATTTATCAAAAAATATCAAATTATTGAAAAGTGTTATGCAAAAATTATATGAGTTATACATTATACAAATAATTTATATACTGTAATTAAATAGATAACGATAGTATATAAATTATTCGTAAGTTTTATTATACGATTGCTTTCATAATCAAATTTACTTCAAATTCACTTCAAATTTACTTCATCGAAAATGTTATGATTATATAAATTCTTCTTTTTCCTCATCGATCGATTTTCTTCTAGATATTATATATAATATTATATATTAGGTTGTTCGGAAAGTCATTTCGTTTTTTTTCGGTGAAAATAAAACATGATTTTTTTAGTGTATAAATATTCTATTAAATTATATATTTTCCATTTTGGAAAACGAAATGACACTCCGAACAATATATATACACAAGGTATACCTTAATATTACGAAATCTGTTGATAGTTCCATCATTAACATTTTGTTCAATTATATATTCTCCATTTTCTCCATATTAGGTCGTTTGGATTATTTTCACGAGTATTTTTAACGTTGAGAAATTTACTAAACATTTCATTAAATTATATACTCTCCATTTTGGAAAACGAAATCACTTTCCGAACAATCCAATATTTATTATCGTTAAAGATGTCCTAAATTGTTAAAGTTCAGGGAAGATTGTTCCAAGGTCGTTTGGATTATTTTCACGAGTATTTTTAACGTTGACAAATTTACTAAACATTCTATTAAATTACATATTCTCCATTTTAAAAAACTAAACGACTCTCCAAACACCCCGATACATACACAAAGAAAGCATACCTCAATATCACGAAATCTGTAGTTCTAACATTAACATTTTATTCAATTATATATTCTCCATATTAGATCGTTTGGATTATTTTCACGAGTATTTTTAACATTGACAAATTTACTAAACATTCTATTAAATTACATATTCTCCATTTTAAAAAACTAAACGACTCTCCAAACACCCCGATACATACACAAAGAAAGCATACCTCAATATCACGAAATCTGTAGTTCTAACATTAACATTTTATTCAATTATATATTCTCCATATTAGATCGTTTGGATTATTTTCACGAGTATTTTTAACATTGACAAATTTACTAAACATTCTATTAAATTACATATTCTCCATTTTAAAAAACTAAATGAATCTCTAAACACCCTGATACGTACACAAAGAAAGCATACCTCAATATCACGAAATCTGTAGTTCTAACATTAACATTTTATTCAATTATATATTCTCCATATTAGATCGTTTGGATTATTTTCACGAGTATTTTTAACGTTGACAAATTTACTAAACATTCTATTAAATTACATATTCTCCATTTTGAAAAACAAAATGACTCTCCAAACAACCCGATACATACACAAAGAAAGCATACCCCAACATCACGAAATGTGTAGTTCTATCGTTAACGTGATTCCGCGCAGAGACGCGGCCAGCGAGAAAATGGAGCGAAAGGTCTCTCCTCGGTAGCGAAACTTCTCGTTTCTCCTTGTCCCCGAACTTTCCGCAACGAACCGCGCACTTCCGGCGAATTAATCATCGCCCGCCGCTGCTGGTGGTGGGTAGTAGTGGGGGTACTAACGACCCGATCATTTTTCCATCGTCTCGTTGACCAGAACCCGTGGCTGGAACCGGTCGTTCGAAAATCGAGATACGTGCAATCTAGCCGTGGGGCGGGTTAATAATTCAACGGTGCACGGCGCCGGTTATCGATAAATAATGAAACACGAACCGGCAAGACTCCTTCTTTCCCCTTTGAGGTGACGGTTATTTTCGCTTCGGTTTCGTTTCCGAGGGCAAATATTTACCCGAAACGTCGCTGACCGTTTATTAATAAAGAGACCGTGGACAGTGAACGGGTGAACGTGTAGCGGTGCGGTGCGGTTGAAATAAGTAGTCACCGTGGTAGAAAAACGCAGAGGAGACGGGAAGAAAGGAAACGCGATCCGCTGGTTGCCGCGGCGGGCACTTTCGGCGTTCCAGGAGGCATCGGAATCCTGTACACGAGCTCGAAGCCGAAGTAGCATCGGGGAATTTAAAGTACGTCGCCTTCCACGTCCCCTCCACCGCCGGCTTACCCGCCTCCGCTTCCCCCCACCCAACCCCCGGTTCAGGGTTATATTTTCAAGGCGAGTCGCGGATCTCGCCGATTTCGCGATGTACACGAGCACCGGGGAGCTTTCTTTGTAAAATATAGAGCGCTATCAAATTGCTCGAGAAGCTACGCCACCACGCGTTGTATACAGGGTGAGACGGAAACGAAACGATCCGCATCGCTCGGATTCCGTGGAGGGAGAACTATGTTTCTTCTTTTTTTTTTTCATTTCTTTTTTTCTTTTCTTTCTTTCCTTTCTTTTCTTTTTTTTCTTTTTTTTCTTTTTTTTCTTTTCTTTAATTAGTTCACAGCAGCTGGAACCTCGATTATTGGAGACTCGCGAGGGTGGGTTCGATGAGTGGAAGATTTATTTTTTTTTTTTTTTTAATTTTAATGCACGTAAGGTGGAACGGGTGATTTTAGTGGTTTTCGAAAGTTTTGATGCGAGGGGAGAGGAGTGATTTATTGGTTTTGAAGATTTAGATGGAGAAAGAGTAGTGGAATTTGTTGGTTTTGTATGTTTACGTGTAGGGGGAGCGATTAGTGGTTTTGGAAATTTGTAAGAGGTGGAAGAGTTGGGTAATTTGTTGGATTTGAAGATTTAGATGTGGGAAGAGTATGTAATTGATTGGGTTTGAAAATTTTAGTGTTGGATGAGGAGAATATAGTAATTGATTGATTTTGAAAATTTAAATATAGGAGAAATGTAATTGATTAGTTTTGAAGATTTGGATATAAGAAGAGAAGAACGATTAATTGATGTTGAAAATTTAGATATAGAAAAAAGAAGAGTAATTTATTGATTTTGGAAATTTAAGTATAGGAGGAGAAGAATAATTGATTAGTTTTGAAGATTTGGATATAAGAAGAGAAGAGCGATTGATTCGTGTTGAAAATTTAGATATAGACAAAAGAAGAGTAATTTGTTGATTTTGGAAATTTAAGTATAGAAGGAGAAGAGTAATTGATTGGTTTTGAAGATTTGGATATAAGAAGAGAAGAGCGACTGATTAGTGTTGAAAATTTAGATATAAACAAAAGAAGAGTAATTTGTTGATTTTGGAAATTTAAGTATAGGAGGAGAAGTGTAATTCATTAGTTTTGAAGATTTGGATGTAAGAAGAGAAGAGCGATTAATTGATGTTGAAAATTTAGATATAAACAAAAGAAGAGTAATTTGTTGATTTTGGAAATTTAAGTATAGGGAGAGAAGTGTAAATGATTAGTTTTGAAGATTTGGAAATAAGAAGAGAAAAGTAATTGATCGATGTTGAAAATTTAGATATAGACAAAAGAAGAGTAATTTGTTGATTTTGGAAATTTAAGTACAGGAGGAGAAGAATAATTGATTAGTTTTGAAGATTTGGAAATAAGTAGAGAAGAATGATTGATCGATGTTGAAAATTTAGAAAAAACAATGGAAGAGTAATTTGTTGATTTTGGAAATTTAAATATAGGAGAAGTGTAATTGATTAGTTTTGAAGATTTGGATATAAGAAGAGAAGAGTGATTGATCGATGTTGAAAATTAAAATGTAGGAAGAGAAGAGTAATTTGTGGTTTTGAAAATTTCGACAAAGAAAAAGAACGAATTACCTCTATTGTTATCGTATCCCTTTATGAAACCAAATTAAACGTAAAAAGAAAAATATTCAACTCTTTAATAATTTATAACGACTTTTCAACTCCTTCGATGAAAAGTAATTCCCAAAGAAGAATTGCACACTCCTGATATGTTTTCATCGTTGTAAAACGAGCCAGCGAAATAACGCATATAAACGATCTCCTTGGGAAAAAAACAATGAATTTTCGAGGCACGATGTTCCACTTGGAACGAAACGATTTTTATCTCGGGATTCGCGAGGGTTGCATTCTAAGAGTCACCCTGTGCACGGCCGAGAAAAGGGGAAGGAAAAGGGAACCAACGTTGGCAACAATATTTCAATCCGGCATTAAAGGAAAGTATTCGTCCCCTGATCTCTTCTTGCCCTTGTCCTCGCGGCATAAATTCTCCTCTGTACGACAGAAGTATGTTGCGCAAGAATAATTACCGCGTAATCTTCGCGGAGTTTATTGGGCGCGCTTTAATTGCTCCCGTTAAACGACGCATGAAGCAGTATCGTTTTTAAGCGAAAGCCTCGAGTATGAAATTCTTTCTACCTTTGAACGCCATCAAAGAACTCAGTGAACCGTTCACTTCGTGGAAATCATAATTTTTATTCGAAGAACGAAGTACAATATATATATGATTGATATATATATTATTGATTGATGTTGAAAATTTAGATATAGACAAAAGAAGAGTAATTCGTTGATTTTAACAAAATTATAAAATTCCTCTCTACCAATTCTAAAAACCACTAAACATCCACAACCTTATTACGAACAATTTTCATCCCCGGTTTCGTATTCATAATTTCGCGCGAATAATTCAAAACACCAAAAACAAAATTATCGGAGAAAATTTGTACAAACTTCAATTTCTGTGCGATATAAAATAATCTTTTCGATGAACCGATTTAAAAATTGATCCAAAACGATCAACGCAAAGTTATTCGTTGTTTCGTTGGAACGTTCACGTACCAATTTGTCGTTCGTAAGAAATTGCTGTTTAAAAGGTATTACGATTCTTCTCGATTTTTAAATTGAAGTTCGTTAAACGCCTTGAGAAGCGAACGGGACCTTTATTAATCTCCAGAAGACATCGGACTCCAGCTCGAACAAAAAAGGGTACGCTCGTTAACGTCGTGTTTGTTTAATCCGCTAATATTCATCGCGCGTGTAACAGCCTCCTACGGGCAACACCCACGCTGAATAATCCAATCGATGATCGGCTAATAATAAATTTGAACGAGCTGCAGTCCCTAATGAGACGCTGCGGTGCATCCTCTAAATTATGCACCGTCCAAGAGCACCGGCGCGACGGTCCGAAGTGAAACGCGCGAGAAAGATGTCCGATAATTTTCGATACCCGTGCAGCGGCACATAGAAAGCGATAACGTACAGGGTGTTAATAAATTATGCGCAGAAAGATCGCTGGTACATGAACCCCGGTGAAACGAACGAGAGAAAACAGGGAAATTAATTTTTAATTTTTAATAAGACACAAACGGAGCTAGACGTTTCTTTCGGTGTCTCTCGTGTTACGCAATACACTTATTGCTTTCGTTCTAACGAACATTACACTAATGCACGAAAAGGGAGGAACAGTGAGTCGTAATGGATATTCTTATTTTTCTCGTTACCTTGACATCAACGCGCCTCTTGCATTTTTCATTTCGTCCATTATCCATTTTATTCATCTCCGTCTCACTGTTTTATTCCGTTTCCCTCAATTTCGATATTACGTTTACAGATTACACAATGACTCGGGGCCGAGCCCGATAATCCGTAGAAATTTGTTTACACGGAGTAATTTACTTTTTACTTCGCGTATGCAACGCGAGTGAAATTCACATACGTGAGAATAATTCTTTACTCGATAGAAGCTTCTCGGTATTCGATAAATGTTCAATCCACTCGGTGCTTCGATTAAACGCGGTTTCTATCAAAATTTGCGAATGCAACTTTAATTTGTACAAATTTGTTTGCATAGAGTAATTTACTTTCTACTTCTAATACATCACGATACACGTATCGGAGTGTAAGCAACACGAGTGAAATTCACATACGTGAGAATAATTCTTTACTCGATAAAAGCTTCTCGGTATTCGATAAAAGTTCAATCCACTCAGTGCTCGAATTAAACGCAGTTTCTATCAAAATTTGCGAATGCGACTTTAATCTGTACAAATTTGTTTGCATAGAGTAATTTACTTTTTACTTCTAATACATCACGATACACATATCAACGCGAGTAAAATTCACATACGTGAGAATAATTCTTTATTCGATAAAAGTTTCTCGGTATTCGATAAAAGTTCAATCCACCCAATATTTCAATTAAACGCAATTTCTATTAAAAATTGCGAATGTAACTTTAATCCGTACAAATTTGTTTACACAGAGTAATTTACTTTTTACTTCTAATACATCACGATACACATATCAACGCGAGTAAAATTCACATACGTGAGAATAATTCTTTATTCGATAAAAGTTTCTCGGTATTCGATAAAAGTTCAATCCACCCAGTGTTTCTATTTTCAGTTTCTTTCAAAAATTGCGAATGCAATCGAAAACAATTATTCCAAGATTACTCCACTCTACTCCTTATAAGTAAATATTGCCTCGAAAATAAATAAAAATTCCAAAGGAACGAGAGACTCGTCATCGATACCTCGTAACACTTACGAAAGACAAATATACAGCACTCCTGAAACCAAGTGCATTCGAAGGGTAATCCTTTTCTGTATTCCCCTCTCCTCTCCGCTACAAGTGTCGAACATCCCCTCCCCGAAAACAACCGTGACCAACAGTTTTTCAACACCCTGTGTGTACAAACGTCGCGTTACCTCGTAGATGCTTTCCATCTCGCCGGTAATACGGTCCTTTGTAGGCTGGCCGACGGATTATTAACTATCATCGGACGGTAAATGTAGCGTGGTCGCGGCGCTGACGATCAATAATTCATGCGCGACGAAGTTGCTCGCGCTCGAAAAGGATTAATTCGGGCATACGACCCTCTCGAGCATCGCGGTCCTCAGCCACCTCCTCCCCCTCCCCCACTCCTCTACCGTGCACTCACCAGGGTCCATTGTCGCCACACCCCCTAACTCCCACTCCTCCGACATAGGGTCTACAGGGTCCATTGTCGGCCCCCCCTTCCCCTTTTATCATCCTCCGGCTCTCTCGCAACACCAAGATCGACGAACTCCGTATTTATAAAGTTTTATGCCTCCTCCCCTCCCCTTGGACCCCCTCCCCTTGCGTCGTTCTCGGTAAACGCGGCCGACGGAAGATTCGAGGAAGACGGGCCATTGAAAGGCACGATGAAAACTTCTTAATTCCGGACGTGCTCCAGTTTCCTGGCCACGATGGAGCGGAGAGGGGAATGGAGGAGGGAGGAAGGGCCGTGCCCTCTTCGTCGTTCGCGGGGAAAAACCGGCCTTTTCATGGAGCCGCGGCGTTATTACGATCCGGGAGGAGAAAAGTTCCGCTTCACACTCAACTGGGTATTAATGGAGCCGACCTTCCCTCCGCGAGGAACGCGAGTCGTGTCGCGCGACGATAAATGCAAGCCCCCCCCCCCCCCTCCATTCCTCCACCTGGTCCCTCTCTCTCTACCGACAGACGTCGTAATCGAGGAAACAGATCCACCTAGGAGACGTTCCACGGGGATTTATACTCATCGGGCGTGCACGCCTCCGTGACCCCCACCACCGCCGCGGAACGAATGGGAACGTATCGCGTGACTATGATTTTATTAGCCGCCCTCTCGACCCTCGGCTTCCGAGTAATTTAAGCGACTCGGTGACCGTGGAACGCGAGTTCGTGCACGGTACCACGAGGAATCGAGTGACTCGCGCTCGGGGCACGTGACACCGTGATCAACCCCCGATTCATGGAGGGGGCGGCGAAATCAGGAACGTTTGTCCTTGGAACGTGTCGCGGATCGATTGTTACGTTTGAACTTTTTTTCTTTTCTTTTTTCTTTTTTTAGAATGGAGGCTTCTGTTATTTTCTAATCAACTGTGTAAATAATTGTTCAGTCAACGGTGTTGGAATTTTTCGATCGCGGTGCTCGGAACATCTTTCGAGGGTTGAGATCAGCTGGGATTGTAATGGGAATTTTCAAGCAGACTCGCTGGAATAAATAGATTGAGATTATTGTTTTGAAAACTATTGTTTAAAGTCTGATAGTTACTCGAGTGTACGAGACTGACCAAACTGACTGCATTTGTATTATTATTATATATAATATTGGGTTGTTCGGAAAGTCATTTCGTTTTTTTTTTTTTTGATCAAAATTAAACACAATTTTTATCAAGTATAGAAACATTTTATTAAATTATACATTCTCCATTTTGGAAAACGAAATTACTTTCCGAACAACCCAATAGTATAGATAACAGTAAGATCGAATGTTAAACAGATTTTTTGTTACTTCTTCTATTTTCTCTTCGATTGCATTATTGAGATACACACTCGTGAAACTGTCCAACGATTCTAGTAGAACATTGATAACTTTGCATACTTTGCACAGTCTATTTCTGAATCGTCTAAAACAATTATTTATTAAGGAAACTCGATCAAAACATTGTAATAAAATACGTTCTCCTCGTGCCACTTTTAGTGCATCGAACTAGTGTAATTTAGTAATATCGTCGTGACTGATCATTTCTCATATGAGATCTTCACTTTCTCATTTTACGTATATTTTCATATATATTTTAAGATCGTCGCGAAACAGTGACAAGAAAGTTCATTTCGTCGAAGATTTGATATAAATTCGTTAATCTTCCCGACCATAGTTCGCCGGTTTCTCGACAGACATATCCGCGAGGGTTGCCCTCTGTAAAAGTTATCGTTTTCATAACTCATCCCGCTCAAAGAGGGTGGCTCGTGCCAGGGGTTGACCGACCAATGGAAATATGTCCCTGTTACGAGAGGATTAGCGAGGATTAGCAGAAAGATTTAGAATCGTCTCTCGCGTTTGGCGCTCGCTGCGTCTAATCTGAAAATATGATTGTCTTTCCTTAGAATTCCCAAGGCATGGGTCTTCCCTCGATATAAAATACTAATAATCGAAACGTCGTAATAGTTTTCTCATTTATCGGGTGGTTGAGCGATCTTTCGATACATTATCATTCCCCGGAGTGTTGCAATAAATACGAGGAGAATCTGGCGTTGAAAATTAATGAAAATTTTCACTTGAAATTTTAGTTAAATTCTCTTTGCGTCTGAAATATAAAAAAAAAAAATTTGTTTATAAACTTTCTTTCGCATTGCAGAAAATTAAGGTAAACGAAACAAAGAACACCAATGTCTCGTCTTCTGGAAAAGAATTACAAAGGAATAGTTTTTTTTTTTTTTTTTTTAATTTATTTTTCTTTTCTCTGGTATTAATCTTTCGGCTCGCGCGTACTCGAAGACCACGTTCGCTCGAGGAGGAAGAAAATTTTCGAAAAAGAAATTTCTACGTGATAAAGATGCATCGTAAAAATATACCGGATTCAGCGGATTCGTGTTATACCTACCCCATGCTTACCGGTGCGAGTGAGGCGAAGAAAAACAAGATAGCGTCGCGACTCGTCATAAGTTCAGATTACGAGTTGTTCAAACGACCACCAACGTAAAGAAACGAAGAGAACAGTTTTCTTATCTCGAAGGAAACGCACATAAGCTGCACATTTCTTTTCATAGTTTTCGTTGAAACGCTTCAAAGTTTCGTCGAATACAACTACAATTTCGAGAATCTCGAAGTAAACGCGATAACGTGAACATTTTCGCAATCGATACTGTACGTACGTATTTACAAACTCGTTCGAATTTATCGAACTGTTTGAAATTCAATGTTAAATTTCGTCGAGCTTGTTGCTCTATTAGAATTAAAGTAACTACAAATGGTAATTAATAAATTTCTACGCAGCATAAATCCTTCATTTTCCTAAGTGAGGAAAAATTAAGTTAGTCTTGATAAAATTTGTTCAATTTGCTTCGTAAACTCGAAGACAACATTATTATAATAATTTACAATTAACGCGTCGAAGTGTATATGAACAAATTTATGCATCACATTTAAGAAAGTAGGACAAATATGTCGCATAAATTTGTTCGTAATTCCACGAAAATTTTATTAACAATTTTCACTTTTTCCATTGTCGTTTCTTATTATTTTTAAACAAAAATATAAAATGATTGAGTTACTTATTTGCACACTCGTTCGTTAATATTCCTCGATGTTAATTTTTGTTATATGTTGCCTCTTCTTTGCTAATCCAAATATTCAAGAATTATTCTGAAATTCAAATGTAGGGAAACACAACGAAAGATACATTTCCGCTACATAGCTTCACCATTAGTTTACTGTTCCCAGGGGCGTACGAAGGGTTGCGTACGACGCTCATGAAGGGCTACCGTTCAAAGTTATAATTGCTCTATGTTACGCGAAAGGATAGACGGACGGAAAACCGTGTTTTTCTGCACAAAGTGCCAACATTTTTCTCAAACGCACACCATAAATAAAGGTAACATTGTATCCAAACTTTTTATTCAAACGATTCAATCTCGATACACATAAGAGTATTACTTTATATATCTATCGAACAAAATTTATTCGATCCTTATTCGAAGTTCTTTTCAAGCAGCGTACAATGGCACATGAAGTTTTTTAATGAAATCTTCTTATTTTGTAAACTGTGAAATGTTTGCAATCTTACCAACCGATATAACCATAAGTTTTGAAGTATTTTGCGATTTTAATTTGAAAACAGTTACAGGATCCTGTCCGTGTAAATAACCACAATCAACCCTTTACGGAACTGTAAATGAATTTGTAATGCCATTTATCAATACCTGATTAATGCATTGTCGAATTTATAAATTAGTAAACACAGTGCAGAAATAAATGTTATACAGAACTAGTACCATAAATAAATTAGTACAAATCAATCTATTAAAAGTGTTTACGGCTCTAATGTAAGCAGCAAGTTACAAATATGGGTTCTTAGTTGTTGTCAATGTAAATTTCCATGCGTTGGATATTTTCCAATCAATTATGCACAATGTATCCCTCCATATGTTCAAAGAAAAATACAATTAAAAAAAAGCACTGTGATTACCGACAAAGGTATATTATCCGTGCTATAATGGACTTTTCTCGAAAAAGACAATTTCTGATTTACCGGTTGTAAACAAGAAAAGTGTAACACTTTTAAACAATATTTCACATTGTTTCTAGCTTAATAGATTGATGCCCCTTTCTTTCCATAACTTGTTATACCTTTCTACATTTATACTCCTGGTTTCTCTAAATATCTACATTACTTTCAGAATATTTGAAAATATATCACTTTTAAACGCACCTTCTGTGTCTTCCGTAAAGACATCATAGAAGAGAAACAAAGTTATACCACTTATTGTTTTGTATGAAATTGCAGAATGACTATTAAATACACAAGGCAATGCATTTTTCAATGCATTTTTTGTTGTAGTTTTATTAAACTATACTTTCCCAAACAAAGTATAGTTCATGAGATTTCTCTCCAGTATCTGCAACTTTTTCTTAGTAATTTCATTTAAAAGCATTACTTGTTTTCCTTTTTACAACTTTCTGATATATTTCAAACCCACAGGTATAGTACACTTATGATGTTAAATTCAGAAAAAGATAACAAACAAGTATTTGTTATTAGACCTAATTATTAAAATGACCAAACCTTACCTAAATGATACACATTTTAAAACATTTAATTTACTTAATGGGACGATAAAGATTTCCTCTTTACGATTATCAGTAACTAGTCCTCCTTTTCGTATCTCTAAAATCCATTTGTTAAAAAATCTGCAATTGCAAGGTTAGGAGTTTGACTTGAAAAGAAAGTATAAGATTATGTATACAATATCGTCAGTGTAAATAACACGTTTTTGAACATACAGCGCCATCTATCGCGCTCCCTCAAACTACACAATACTTTTATTTACATCGATATCGATGCTTGTCGATAAGATCGTAGCTATTTTACAGATAACGCAACAATTAAATTATTCACAATTTAAAGTCCAATTTTGTGTACTTTTAAACGTATTTTCTCTCTAATGCAGACTAAATGTTAAAGAGTGAAAGCTCGGTCGTTCGGTCACAATTTATTAAATTGTGTCGGTAAAGCGATGCATTGAATTACCTAGCGCGTGTTTCCCACTGTAAGTACAGAACACCTTGCCGGTGTTGTAAGACGGTGCTGCCTAACATAAGCTTCGAAGCTTATTGTCTATCGTTAGTATAGAACAGGAATGCTGGCTAATAATATGTTGTGTGCGCGCATACCGCGTAAACACAATATAGCTTCTGGAGGGTGTTAATTCCGCGTAAAGGGGGCTCGTTCGCGAACAAACAGCTGCGAGACAGTTATATCGCATCGAACGTAACAAGGCTTCCTTTATAAACGCTGCATTTGACACGATTTATTCGTTCGATAATTTAGGGACGATCTGCCTACCACATCGATCTTGAATTATTTCTACGCAGCCAATTTACGTACTTTGGTAAGAACAATCATAGATCCCTGAAAGCCGCAGATCACTGTGGTCAATGAACGTAAAATGTACCCGTAATTTATCAGGCTTTAGGCGATTCGCCTCGTTCCAGAGCGTGGTCGCAATTACGAAGTTAGTCGCTTATCACGTTATCGACGGTCAATCTGACGATCAGAGTAGAAAGAGGGAGACTGCGACCCTATAATCGATATTTGTTGCACAATAACCTAACAATATTTTACGACTTTCGAATCGAGTACTAAGTAAAAGATTGCTCAATAAGTTTCGTCGGAGTTGAAGATGTTATCACTGCTCGATATTCAATTTTTTCCATTGTAAAAAAATACTATGACAGTTCAACTTTGAACAACTGTAAATATACGAACGAGTCGACGGATCTACACGAAACTTCACACATGTTCATCGAACAGTGGTACCATCTTTAGAAAAATAAAACAACGAACAGCCTGGTATTTAGTAATATTCACAATTAAGTACACAATTTATAATTGCGTTTCCTTGTGCAATAATGATGTCAGCATTTACTTTTACATCGAAATGAAACGGTCAAAGATCGAACTGGCATTATTTGACTGTGCAGATTGTTATCAGTTAAGTGCACACGTGTTATACCACGTGACAATTGGAATATTTTATAGAGTAATTTATGCAATCTCGTCTAACCAGATGCACCGAAATTTCAAGTTCGTAGGTTAAGTTTGTCATTGATCGAATCGAACAAAATTCCCTATTTTTCGGTGTCTCTCAAATCGTTAAAATTTCATGCTCGTAGATTTTGTAGGATGTCTTATATTAGGTGTTTCACCTTTTATATTATTTCATATTGTTATCTTTATAATCAGAAAGTTTTTCTTTCGATCTCAGTTTTCACACCCTAGTTGATTATTATGTTAAATATCATATCCAATCTATTGTATTCTATTTGTAGTTTGTAGTTTAGAATAATGAAGAAGATTAATGAAGCGAGCTCTCGTTTAGGTTAATATATTAAAAATCGACATCAATTTAACCTTATTGCAAACGATTGAATTTGGTATTAAAATCACAACAAAGAATCAATATTAAAAGTAACAAATTAAGAAGAGGATCATTTTTTGCTTAAAAAAAAATAATCGACGTTTTTAATTCTACTGTTGTGTTTCGAATTTAAAATAAACAATGAAAGGCGCGGTTCTATATCAAAGAGGTTTGAAGTTTTCATTTATGAAAAGTAACGCTACCTCACTGATCGCGAAAGTATTCAGTGAATCATTTTTTCCGGCACACTAATCTAGCAAATAATCGACAACGAATTGTAATTAAATATATACCAACAATTTAAACTTTTACACTATTCCACAATAGAATCGATGACTCACACGAACTATAAATTACGAAGATTTCGATATCAATTTTTGGCAAATGGAATCTTGACGCGTGACTGTTTTATAATTTGCATAATTTTTGTAAACAGTTTTAGCGATCCAGTGCTACTAGCCAGAATTGTTCCTTATTGAAATAAACATTTTAACGAAAATTGATCTAAATTAAATTACATTCAGACGTTTTTCGAGCATGTGAATAAATTGGTTATAGGTTACGAATATCGGATATTGTTCTATTCGAATAAATTTGAATTCAAGTGTTTTATTAGAATACAAATTTACTCGAATAACGGTCAATTTTGGCATAAACGCGACTGTATCAAAGTTATGTATTTACCTGTTATAATCGCAAGTATTTATATCTTATCAGTGTGAATATCTATATGTTAACTTGAATAGTTGGGTAAAAATTAGTAATATTTCAAAACAAAGTTTTCTAATCGAAAACAAAACAATTCCAGTTGATAGTAATATTCCAAACAAGACAACTCCAGTTAATAGTAATATTTCAAGACAACTCCAGTTAATAGTAATATTCCAAAACAACTACAGTTAATAGTAATATTCCAAAACAACTCCAGTTAATAGTAGTATTCCAAAACAAAAGAACTCTAGTTAATAGTAGTATTTCGAAACAAAACAACACAAGTTAATAGTAATATTCCAAAACAATTCCAGTTAATAGTAGTATTCCAAAACAACTCCAGGTAATAGTAATATTCCAAAACAAAACAACTCTAGTTAATAGTAGTATTTCAAAACAAAACAACACAAGTTAATAGTAGTATTCCAAAACAACTCTAGTTAATAGTAATATTCCAAAACAACTGCAGTTAATAGTAGTAATACAAAACAAAACAACTCCAGTTAATAGTTGTATTCCAAAACAACTCCAGTTAATAGTAGTATTCCAAAACAAATTCAGGTAATAGTAGTATTCCAAAACAAAACAACTCTAGTTAATAGTAGTATTTCAAAACAAAACAACACAAGTTAATAGTAATATTCCAAAACAACTCTAGTTAATAGCAATATTCCAAAACAACTGCAGTTAATAGTAGTATTACAAAACAAAAGAACTCCAGTTAATAGTAGTATTCCAAAACCAAACAACTCCAGTTAATAGTGATATTCCAAAGCGAAACAACTCCCGTTAATAGTGATATTCCAAAACGAAAGAAATAACAAAATAATAATTCCCATTAATTCCCATGGGTTATTCTCGAGCGAAGACAGTGGCCGGACTGGTGGCGCGACAAACGAGCCGAGCGAGGAAATGCGTGCATAGGTCGCAGGACGCAAAAATCCCGAGATTCGTATTTTTACGTAAGACTGCAATCGAAAACCGTCCCCTTAGCGTTCAGTAATAGTGAAAGTTTCGCTATGGATGAAATTCGAGATGCGCGGAAAATAATGTGACGGGTACTCGCCTAGCGTGTCGTCGAAATCTCCGCGGCGCTTAGGCCTCGTTGGGATGAGCGGCCACGATGATAGATAGAATCCTCGATGAAAAATCCTTTCCGCAAGAATACGGGAGGATCGACGCGGCTCATCCACTTTCGACGTATCTCGATACTATCGGTCGACAATTAACCACAAACGCGAGATACAGGTCAGCCGGCTTCGAAACCACGTGTTCGAAGTTCGACGCGAAGTTACCGGCTTGGAAGACAAAAAAAAAGAAAAGGAAAGAAAAAAAAAATAGACGAAAAAGAAAAATAAAAAACAGTAGAAAAGAAAAAGAAAAATAAAAAACAGTAGAAAAGAAAAAGAAAAATAAAAAACAGTAGAAAAGAAAAAGAAAAATAAAAAACAGTAGAAAAGAAAAAGAAAAATAAAAAACAGTAGAAAAGAAAAAGAAAAATAAAAAGCAGTAGAAAAAAGAAAAATTAAAGGAAAAGAAGTCACAACGCTTACCGTGTTCCTCGAATAGAAATTTTCGTACGCCCGTGAGAGGGAAGGGGGGGTGAGGTAGTGGCGGCACGCAGGGTAGGTGCGCTATACCGTGCGCATGCCTAGATCGAAGATTGTTTCTTCATAATTTTTTTTTCTATTTTCGTACGATCGCTTGCCAAACTAGGAAGAAAACAATAACCGTGATATCGTTTCGTCCATGAATAACGATTTCATTTTCTATCGCCATCGTTGATCTTTACAATTGACCTATTTTTTTCAAACCGACTCTACGCCCCCCAATGTACGCGATATCTTCGCCTGATCTCGTAACAAAGAAACCAGAAAAAGGAGTGAAAAAAAAGAAAAATAATAGTTTCGCGACAAGAGCGGTGCAGGTAGAATTGCTTTTAGAAAGGCGCGTAGAACCCGCAGCACGTGGCGGCGCGCAATTCTGCGACACGCGTACACGCGCGTTCCGTGCAACGCGACACGTACAAGTGCGCGCGCATACACACAGCGAGACGCGGCGTGCGCGCGCATACACACAGCGAGGCGAGGCGTGCGCGCGCATACACACAGCGAGACGAGGCGTGCGCGCGCATACACACAGCGAAGGCGAAGCGAGCGCGCGCCTACGACGACAACGGTGCGGCGCGGCACCGCGCAAGAAATCACTCCGGTGGTATAAAAGGGGGTGTATTCTCTGGGTACTGCATCAGTTACAATTGTGAACTGCCCATCGCTGCATTTACAACATGAAATTCATCGTAAGTGGCAACCGATTCGCGAAAACCACGGTACCTCGATTTTCGATCGACTCGGTTCGACAATACGCAAACGCGACGATACGTAAAGTACTTCTGTATGGGTATTGCGACAGTGATGGGAAACATTCGAAAAACAATTTCTCGCGAACGTTTCGACCCTACGTCACCTTTCCGGCATTACGAGATATACGTTCGTTTATATTTTGTAAACAATTAACGAAGAGTGTAACGAATATCGTGACCCCGATAGTTCGAGTTTCAAAAAGAGAGATCTCGTTTATAAATTTACAAACATAAATTAAGCATTCTTTTATCAAGAGAATCGCTTCGAAAGAGAAATCAATTGTATTTTTCTTTTTTTTTTTCTTTTTGGATAATTTTCGGTAAAAATTCACATTGTATCTCGTATGTTTATTCGATTCGAAAGGTGTGAGGTTTTCAAAGGCTTCGATCGAAAGTATTTGTTTTCGGATAATTAATTACGCTCTCACGGGTTCCATATTGGGATTGTTTATTTTAGATTGTTTTCTTACCGGATTGTTAACAATTAGACAGGAGCGTTCGAATGAAAGGAAGAGTGAAGTGTTTAATTGGTATTTTCTTCCACAGATCGCTGTCGCTATCGTAGCCCTGGCGTGCCCTATCTACGGCCAGGATGAAAAAAGAATCGAGAAGAGAGGACTCACTCTTGGATTGGGTTCCGGAGGTAACAATATTTCATACTTTACCAATATTTAACTCTAACACCACTTATTTTGTGTCGTCTATTCGAATCTGTAATCATTTTCATCGAAATGAAAAATCAAACCTGTACAAGGGTTGACGAATTACGAAAATACAAGGAAATTTGATGTCAAAGAATATTCCCTAAATATGACCATCCAATGAATTTAAATTTCAGTAATAGAAAATCCTTTAAGAATTTAATCGAATTAATAATATATTTCTCATCTCGAGTTTCCTCCATTTGTACTAATGAGTATCATCGTGTAACCCCTATTGGGTTGTTCGGAAAGTCATTTCGTTTTCCAAAATGGAGAACATATAATTTAATAAAATGTTTATACACTCTAAAAAAATCGTGTTTCATTTTTACCAAAAAAAAAACAAAACGAAATGACTTTTCGAACAATTTAATAATTATGTCAATTTCGTATGTGCCTCGATTTTGGATCAGAACGCAACTACCTAACTGGGTAACCGGAAGGTTATACAATATGTGGTTATCTTTAGGTATCGATGACCAGTTTCGTATAACAAATTGGCCGATTTCAGTTTAGACCTAACTCATAACAATTCCAAACCTAGTGAAATATTATTTTTATTTCACCTGTTGAAATACTATTTTTATTTCACCTATTGAAATATTATTTTTATTTCACCTAATGGAATATTATTTTTACTTCGCCTAATCGAATATTATTCATTATTTTACCTAATGAAATATTATTTTTATTTCACCTAATGGAATATTATTTTTACTTCAATTAATCGAATATTATTTACTATTTTACCTAGTGAAATATTATTTTTACTTCACCTAATAAAATATTATTTTTACTTCACCTAATAGAATACTATTTTTACTTCACCTAACGGAATATTATTTATTATTTTACCTAGTGAAATATTATTTTTATTTCACCTAATGAAATATTATTTTCACTTCACATAATGGAATATTATTTTCACCTCACTTAATGAAATATTATTTTTTATTCGAGGACTCGGCGGTGGATTGTCAAGTTCATCCCTCAGTCTTGGAGGGGGTGGTTTAGGTGGTCTTTCCGGTGGACACGGGCTGAGAATTTCCGGAGGATTGGGTGGTGGACTTCACGGTGGTGGACTCTCTAGTGGACTTTCTGGAGGATTAGGCAGTGGACTTTCTGGAGGACACCTTGGCGGACTATCTGGAGGACACCTTGGCGGACTTTCTGGAGGACTTTCTGGAGGATACGGTGGCGGACTTTCTGGTGGCAGAAGCCTATGGTGAAAACGAACAGTATTGATCGATGCTGGCGTGCATTGATACGACACAGAGCTTTATTCAACAGTACTACACTTTCCTAACATATATTTACCGGCTAAATGAGTTTTTATACTGATGTCTCACGTGTGAAATAAATTTTAATACTTTTTAACTAGTGGTTCGATTCTTCCTTCCCCCTACTACTGTATCGATTAATTATTAAGAGGAACGTAATTGTAAGTTGAACTGATTCACGAGTCGAGGAAAAAGTTAGGTGATAAAATGGCGTTAAGTCGTAATCGGTTGTTTCGACCTCTTCTTAAATAACCGTGGGTTTCCTTGAAATGAAATAAAAGGTTTACTTTGATAGTAATTTCATCTTTTCCTCGACGATTAATTATCCGAAGAAGATTGAACTATTAGTATTATCAATTTGGAGGAACAATCAAATTATTGATCTCCTTTTTACATAATTGATGGTTCGTACCTGAGTTGTACAGATAATGTAGAAATGTACTTTACCGACTTCTCTTTTAATAACGCCACGCAGTTCAGCAGTTTCTCGCTAGATAAGCAGTGAAAATTTATAGTTGTGTTATTAGAATATGATTAATTATTGAAAAATAACTGGCGTCAATCATGAATACTTTGGTTAAAAGTATAGCGAACATTACTAGATCTTTCCTAGGAAATTCTATTGAAGGTATAATTGTTATAACGTTATGGTGTTAATTTTACACTTTATGGTCTAACCTAGAATCTAACCTCTCTGTAGATGGAGTAATATATTTTATTTTATAAATAATGATTATGTCAGGCAATATTTGATTGTCATTCATATCTTTATTTACTTTCGTATAAATTTTATTTTTCATTAAGCATTTAATATATTGCATTTGTTTGTTATAGGCACCAGGCCCCACTTAACGAGACTATGTGCAAATCCTGGTACGCAAGGTTTTTTTTATTTATCAAATTTAACACCGTGCAATATATCGAATGAAATAAGTTGCTTGAAAAGTAAGAGCTCTTGGTTTTCCCAACAGGAAGTCTATTGAACCCTGCTAGGTCTTGTGTAGGGAACATATTACAAGGTAATACAGAAATAAAATTTAAGCTCTTGTCTTAGTTTCATATTAAACATCTTTATTGTTTAAAGTATACTAAAATGTAATTTATTTACATAAATTTAGAAATGGAATTAGGCACGCACAGTAGAAATTCGATTATAAGAGACCAATGAGAAACAAACTGTCCTTAAATTACTGGTAAAGGAAAATTCTATTATATATAACTTAGTATATAATTTTATGTTTGTAATTTCTTTAATGTATCGGTTCATATACTTCCTCTATTAAGGTTAATTTAGCGTAACTACTTTCTTTAATTTAGCTTTCTTAGATGTTTCCTGTAATTAAATCGCTCTATTATATCATTGCAACTGGATAAACATTGAATAATAGAGATTCTACTGTACCGTGCTATAGAATAAAAGAAGATTCAAAATCTTGATTCGTGGACAATGCGAACCATTCGTTGAATAATCAAAACGAGACAAAAATGTTTCCAAAAATGATTGAAATGTAACAAGTTGAAAATGTTGGGTAAAATTTAGAAAAAAGAGAAGCACTTTTCTTTAAGTAAGCCACGACTCACGGTTGACCCATTTACGTGAAATCGTGCGAAATTTCCACGACCTTGTTTGCGTTTCCCATAAGTGTAACAAGGCCGGACAATGCCACGGAAATTCGAACAACATCTCGAGTTTCCGTAAGCCTTTTGGACAGATCCGTATCTCTGTCGGAGTAAATGCGGGAAAGGGGTGGTCGACCTAAAAAGGGACTACGGCTTTTCAGCATTCTTCCTCGCGAAAATGCGCGTGGCTCGCAAAAGCGCACGCAGTCTCTACCTCTTTGATCCCCACGAAAAGAGATCTCGAAATGCAAAAAGGAATCCGGCTACTCCGCAAGAAAGGACACGAATGGGGCGAGAGCTAGGTTTTTCGTGGCCAATAGCGAAAATCGGTGGGAATCGAAGGGGGTGACATGTCCATTTGTGGTTGACCAGTTGTCAGAAGCGATCTGTGATGGGTACAGGCTGCTGTAAGACCGTTACTCGAATTTTCCCGTTTCTCACACTATGACGAGTATTCGTTGAAGTTTCATTTTTTTTTCTTTTATATTTACATGAATTAATTTCCAAATGTAATAATTGTTCTATTATGGTTTCAACAACCTATTTAGGGAATTTTCATGTCCGTTACTCGAATTGTCCCGTTTCTCACACCGTGACGAAAATTTGTTCGATTTTCATTTTTTTTTTTCTTTTATATTTCCATAAATTAATTTTGGAAGAATTTTCAAATTTAAGTATTGTTCTATTATGTTTTCAACAATCTATTTAGGAAATTTTTGTATCCGTTACTCGAATTTTCCCGTTTCTCACACCATGACGAGAATTCGTTGAAGTTTAATTTTTCTTTTCTTTTATATTTTCATGAATTAATTTGCAAATGTAATAATTGTTTTGTTATGGTTTCAACAATCTGTTTAGAGAATTTTTATGTCTGTTGCTTGAATTTTCTCGTTTCTTACACTATGACGAAAATTCGTTGGATTTTCATTTTTTTTTCTTTTATATTTCCATGAATTAATTTCCAAATGTAATAATTGTTCTATTACGTTTTAAACAACCTATTTAGGGAATTTTTGTATCCGTCGCTTGAATTTTCCCGTTTCTTACACCATGACGAAAATTCGTTGAATTTTCATTTTTTTTTCTTTTGTATTTCCATGAATTAATCTCCAAATCTAAGAATTGTACTATTACGTTTTAAACAACCTATTTAGGGAATTTTTATATCCATTACTCGAATTGTCCCGTTTCTCACACCATGACCAGAATTCGTTGGATTTTCATTTTTTTTTCTTTTATATTTCCATGAATTAATTTCCAAATCCAAGTATTGTTCCGTTATAATCTCAACGACTTATTTAGAAGCTTTTATCTATGTTAAAGATCTTTCGAACAATTCCACAACTCGTGATAACTCCCAAACAAGAAAGAAACCAAAGTCGTTCATAAAAATTGAAATTAATTGTTCGCCAAACGAGAAAATTAATTCTTGCGCAGTCGATTCGAGCGATCTATTCACCCTGAATATACTCATCGAAAAGTTTCCAACTCCCATTTTTTCATTCGTTAACCAAAATTATACGATATTCCATTTCTCGTTTACATTTAAATAATTCCAAAGTAATCTCAAATTTCCCCTTAGAAACTTTATTATTCACCAACTCATATTCAATTACTATATATATACTTATTCTAAACGACTTTAAACCTTCTTTACCTATTACTAAGAAAGAAAAGATTCTCCAAAAATGTTCAAATAAATATATTTAAAATCGAAAGCTTTCTCGAATCGACCAGACAACAACTAATCATTTTTACCAGCACGTTTCCTTTCCTCGTCTTCTAACTTCTTCTATCAACCTTTTTCTCTAGCTTCTAATTATATAAAATTAGTAACACTTCGAAGCAAAGATCATACCAAAAAAACCTCTCCATCGTCATGTCTTCGATGTTCCAGCCACGGCGCTAGTAACCAGTTTTTAATTACGTAAAATTTACAATATTTTCGAGGTAGAACGGGTCGTAACCCGAAAATAATCCATAGATTTTACCTGTACTGGATCTTGGCTGCGTGGCCGCGACAAAGGCGTAACCACGACGTCGAAAATTTTCGCAATGTAATCTTGCGCATTGATCTTCGGGAAAAGGGGTTGCCTTCCGTGCATAATAGGTTCTGCTGGTCTCTTGCCTTAGTTAAGTCCGAGTTAGGTCGGATTAGCGGTGCCAGGCTTGGACATCTGTCGTATTGGCGGACGGTGGTCAGCCAGATCTCGAAATGAACAACAATGGTACAGTCTCTGCGAAGAGACTGCCGAAATCGTGGACTCCACTAACCCGAGAGGATATCACGAAATTGTCCTGTCATCCTCGACGTTACGCTCGAACTGGCGTCTCGGCGTGGACACGTTCGTCTCGGGCCACGAAATCTTATTCATCACCGTGGATCATCGATTCTGTACGATGATTTCGGACCACTTAGGGCCAATTGAATTTCTCGTTAAAATATATATATGAACCAGCCCCGAAATAGTCGAAGGAAACATCGTATCGATAGCATCGGTAAATTGATTTCAATTTGGTGAGAACAAAATTACACCAAAATGACCACTCGGTGGATGATCAATATTTCTCGCGCGTACTAGGGTGTTCGATAAGTTTTGTTGTTCGATAAAAGCACAGTAGGTTTATCAGTATAGTACAGTATAAATTGCTCGTAAAAGTATAGTATAGTAGTAGGTTGTTCAATAAGCTTTGTTGTTCGATAAAAGTATAGTACTAGGTTGCTCGATAAGTTTTATTGTTCGATAAAAGTATAGTACTAGGTTGCTCACTATAGTACAGTATAAATTGCTCGTAAAAGTATAGTATAGTACTAGGTTGCTCAGTAAGTTTTGTTGTTCGATAAAAGTATAGTACTAGATTGTTCGATAAGTTTTGTTGTGCGATAAAAGTATAGTAGGTTGCTCAGTATAGTACAGTATAAATTGCTCATAAAAGTACAGTATAGCATTAGGTTACTCAATAAGTTTTGTTGTTCGATAAAAGTATAGTATTAGGTTGCTCAATAAGTTTCATCGTTCGATAAAAGTATAGTACTAGATCGCTCAATAAATTTTGTTGTTCGATAAAAGTATAGTACTAGGTTGCTCAATAAGTTTTATTGTTCGATATAAGTATAGTACTAGGTTGCTCAGTATAGCACAGTATAAATTGCTCATAAAAGTACAGTATAGTACTAGATTGCTCAATAAGTTTTGTTGTTCGATAAAAGTATAGTACTAGGTTGCTCAGTATAGTACAGTATAAATTGCTCATAAAAGTATAGTATAGTACAGTATAAATTGCTCATAAAAGTACAGTACAGTACTAGATTGCTCAATAAGTTTTGTCGTACGATGAAACTTATTGAACAGTACTACATTGAACAGTACGATGAAACTTATTGAACAGTACTACATTGAACAGTAAGATGAGACTTATCGAACAGTACTACATTGAACAGTACGATGAGACTTATTGAACAGTACTGTTATTGAACAGTACTACATTGAATAGTATGATAAGACTTATCGAACAGTACTACATTGAACAGTACGATGAGACTTATTGAACAGTACTGTTATTGAACAGTACTACATTGAATAGTATGATAAGACTTATCGAACAGTACTACATTGAACAGTACGATGAGACTTATTGAACAGTACTACATTGAACAGTACGATGAGACTTATTGAACAGTACTACACTGAACAGTACGATGAGACTTATTGAACAGTACTACATTGAACAGTACGATGAGACTTATTGAACAGTACTGTTATTGAACAGTACTACATTGAACAATATGATAAGACTTATCGAACAGTACTACATTGAACAGTACGATAAGACTTATCGAACAGTACTACATTGAACAGTACCGTTCAATAAGTCCCACCGAACGACAAAACCTATCATATTCTCTGAAGAAAATTTACTTAAATACAAAGGTGAAACGATTCGATATTGGTCATTAATCTCCCCAGAATTATATTTGACCGTTTAACGAATAAATATTTTACATTGAGAATGAAAAAATTGCCGAAATCGTCCGTACAGTTATTGACAATCGATTCGGGAATATCGTTTCCCGACTCTGGTACTTTCGAACGACGCGAGACGAGATTTTTTAGGTTGTTTTCTAGATTGTTGATTTCAACTGTTTCCCAAAAGTGGTGGAAAAAGAAGAAACGGTTCCGCGAAACGAGATAAACTCTTTCGCAGTTTTGCGAACCGGCGCACGTTGCTGTTCACTTCCAGGCTTTACGATCTCACGGGTCGTGAACGTTTCGTGCAAGGGTGGACCTAGCCTCGCAACAATGTTGCTTAATAAGCTTATACACGCTCGAGCGGGAAAGGACTGCTTTCGCCTAGCGGCTTGCAGATGTCAGGCGTCCGTCATATTTGATATTCCGTCGTTGGAGACCCTCTTTTCTTAGGCTCGTAAGATTATTTGCGAAAGAGTTTTCAGTTTCCCGGTACCGTTACCACTCAGTGGGCCCCCCCGTTTTCCTAGGGCCCCGGTCACAATGCCTTTGACTAGGACACGTTGATCCCAGAGGACACTCCACGTCTCTATCTGGCTCCTCGACGAGTTTCGAGACCCTTTGTCGCGTGGGCTTCGCATAATCTTTGCTCGATGAAAACGATATTGACGACTTCGGTGATGTATATGTGGGCCTGGACGATACCATAACCATGGTGATTCAACGAATTGACACTTTGTTGTGATTTTAGTTGGGGAAAATGTAGGTCAAGTACGCACCGAATATCATTTCGTGTGATTTTTTCTTTTATTCGATTTAATGGAAAAAAGTTTATTAAACTGTTTTATTTGAAGAAAATGTGGGTCAAGCCGAATAAGATTTCGTGTAATTTTTTCTTTTGGTCAACTTAACGGAAAAAAGTTTATCGAACAGTTTTATTTGAAGAAAATGTGGGTCAAGCCGAATAAAATTTCGCGTAATTTTGGAAGTATTCTGAATAATGTTTATCGAATACATTTATTTGAAGAAAATGTGGGTTAAGTCGAATAAAATTTCGTGTATTTTTTCTTTTATTCAACTTAACGGAAAAAAGTTTATCGAACACTTTTATTTGAAGAAAATGTGGGTCAACCCGAATAAAATATCGTGTATTTTTTCTTTTATTCAATTTAACGGAAAAAAGTTTATCAAAGACTTTTATTTAAAGAAACTGTGGGTCAAGTGCGCACAGAATAATATTTTAGATAATTCTCTCTTTACCAAGTTTGACCTGAGAAAGGTTTATGTAATCTGTATACGTAAAATGAAATTCTCTTCAAGATTTATCGAAACAAATTTTTCGAAATATTTACAAGCAGTAAGTACATATAAAAGAAACTAGAGTTTCTACCAATTTCGTTCGAAATCGAATCGAATTCTTTGAACGAGAACATAATAGTCGAATATAAAATTTCGTTTAAATTCATTCAGCTGTTCACACTGAAAAAGAATTGTTTATTTATTAATCGAAACGCGATCAAGGGTTCTCGAAACGAGGAATTTCGTAACGGTTTCTCGATTATTGACAATGTTTACCCTCATTTGTTATTGTGAATCGTTTCGTTGCACCAGGCTTCGAACAGATACGACTGGGATCATCGTTGTTGAGGATGCACAGGCTCGGGAGGCCCTATAAAACTTACAAAAAGAAGAAAAATCCATTGGATGGAAAACCATTCGCAAAAGGTGTGGTCATCAGGACGGTGATCAAAAAACCAAAGAAACCAAATTCCGCGAACCGAAAGTGCGTTATCGTGCGACTCTCGAATGGCAAGGAAATGACTGCCTACGTACCCGGTGAGTATACCAGAAGAGGAATAATTAGTAATGTAGTTAAATATAATAGTTAAATTACACTCGCCGTGGGAACTAGATACGTTTACAAGCAAGTAAGATCGTTCAGTGATCTCACTATTAAATACTACGTTTTTTTTGACATTTTTGTTTATTCGAAATACACGTTTATATCGCGTCGACGTACTTTCTACAGCGAGTGATAATATTGACACTTAGACGATTACGCGATGGAGTCCATCGGGAGCTTATTATTTCGTTAATAACTCATTGATTTAATCGAATTAGTAGTTGCCATTTTAGGCGATCCTCGTCTCTTAATCGCTTTAATCCTATACTGTGGGTTAACGTGTTCCTAAGTTATTACAATTTAATTGAGATTTAACGATTTAAAGCTGCTTCTCGTGTATTTAAAACTCTGTATACCGACTCGAGCCTGTAAAATTATGAATTTTATTTTCGGGGTAAAATTTGATAGTATTTTTATTCATTCTTGAAATAAAAGTGATACGATTGTAGGTGTGAAAACAACATTTGATAAAAGATTATCTAGTCCGTGAGATAAATTGTCAGTGTTGCAAAAATTAAATAAAAATTAATAAATGAATACAAAATTTATTATTAAATTAATGTTTAATATTAATTTTTATTCCGACGCGTGTGGAATATTAATTCTACAATAAATAATATCGACCAATTCATCGTCCAACAAATAAATACATTAATGGTAATATTTGCCAAACAGATACTCAGCTCGTGACTTATTTATCATGTAGATAAATGAAAAATGCGTAATCGTCTAATGGTTGAACCGAAACTTCCAGATACAGCCAATATCGTTGTTCGTTCATCGTCGTTCACATCGTTTCATATTACAGGAATCGGTCACAATCTTCAAGAGCATAATGTAGTGCTTGTCAGGGTGGGAAGATTGCAAGATACACCTATGGTGAAAATAAAATGCGTTCGCGGGAAATACGATTTACCACATGTTGTCAAGACCGTAACCTAATCGTGTAATTGGAGGATTGAAATATAATCGAGGGTAATTTCATAATATAGACATAAAGTACTATACTCCGTGACTGTTTTTGTGCTAGTGCCCAAATATTAAAGAATTAACTCTCTCCCCTCCCCTACCCAACACTGTTTATGTTTCTTCGGTTCGAGCGACCGGCGATCCAAAGAAGAGCAACGAGCGACGCCTACAAGAATCGAATTTCACTCGCCAACGAAAGTAAATTTATTAAACCATACACGCCATTGTATCTCAATGAGAACATCGTCGATGAATCGGCGAGCTCCTCCCGATGAAAATGAGCCCAAACACGACCATATTCCGAGCATTTCGAAATTCTCAAAATTGAACTTTCTTCCTTTTTTTTTTTAACCAATCGAATATCAGCGCGCGTGAAAGTGGTCCGAACATGGTCGTGTTTGGACTCATTTTCATCGGGAGAAGCTCGCCGATCCAATGGCAATCCTCTCGCGAAGATACAAGCGTACAGTGTCGAAGTTTTCGAAGAAACTTCGCAATTATTTTAAACAATGTCGCGAGCGAACTCAACGATAAACTAACGTCCTAAACTGTACCTCTTCTTCGCGTATACTCGGATCACCGCTGTTACACTGTGTTTGTTCGTGGCAGGGACGTTGAAAATTTCGCGATGCCATCGTGTATTCGATCGATGAACGAGAAGGGTTTTGCGAGGTCACGCTTTTCGGATCTAGCGGCCCGCAAATTGCGGCCTTTTGACACACATTTGGGACGAGGTGGCGGTCCCCCCTCTCCCCCCCAAACCACCGTGAGTTCACCGTTAGCTGGACCGTGCGTGGTCCTCGCGAGACGAGGAGGACACAGGCGTATTGTGCCCCGGTATATCGGGATGTCACAATGCGGAAAGGGTCCCGAGCACAGCCCCCTTCTTTGAACATTATTACGGAAGGGTTGGCCATCCAGCATCTGCACCCTGCATCCACCCACGCGGCCACTGGCTATTGACCATATGACATGCTGACCAACATCCCGATGTTTTGAAAAAGGCTGGTTCTCAACCTGGCCGCCTGGATCCAACGTTTCCATTTCGCCAAAATAGTTGGGCGTTTCCCGGTCATCGACGTGACCTTTCATCGGTGTAATTTTCAAAAATAACGATGCAATTTAATTCTCTCGAACGGATTGCATCGCAGATGTTTGAAAAGTGTTACTTTGAAGTAGACGTCTGATTAAAGTTCGTAAGAATCTTTCATTAGCTCGTGAGTGCATTCTTTTTTGTTTGTTTAATATGTTGCTTTCGGAGAAGAACGCAGAACTCGCGAATGAAAGTCGTCAGCGTGATCATAGTGAAGGTATACGCGATCGATAGTACAAACTCGAGAAACGATAGTTCACATGGATCGATGTTATAAATATACTTAGATCTTTTCGCGTGCGTTTAAATACAGTGACAGTAATTTTTAGGCTTTGATAGTATTTAACTTTTCCAGACTATTCAGATATATTGAACTGATTAAGAGTGTCACCTCCTATTTGCAATAATATTGCTCGTAGGTAACTTAAGGGTAACAAGCGTTTGCGAGTTTCACTTCGTATTTAAAAAAAAAAAGAAGAATTATTAATCTTTGTATTCGGTGCTTTTTCGCGAGAGGAGCGCTATGAGAAGACTCGACTTACCCTTTCGTTCAGTTGAGTGTTTCGAAAGTATTGTATTGGGTTGTTTGCAAAATATTTCAACAACGTGACTGCATTTCGAAGCATAGTAAAAATACTATGGGATAATTTCTTCAGGCTCGAAGAACCCGATGATTTTTCAAAGCTGCATCCAAAGGAAGTGAACATCATTCCTCGAAACCTGAACATCCAGCATTGAGCACTTTAGTTATGGTTAAACTTCATCGTTCAACGTTCTTCAACGTTGTGCGTCGGACAATTCGCCTAATATTTTCCTCAGAATTCGCAAAATATGAACCAGAGAACACAAATAAAACGAGAATCCGAGCAGAGAATCATCGACCCTTTGAATACAAAATTGGTATCGAAAGGTTTGTCCATGAAAGATTCATCTAGATTCATCGAGCACTTCTCGCGAAAAAACACCGAATGCAATGTTAATAATTCTTTCTTTCTTTTTTTCTTTTTTAAATACGAAGTGAAACTCGCAAACGCGAGAACCGTCTATTGTAAAAGAAAGGGGAGAAAAAAACTAGGGTATTGGAAATTACTGTAATCTGTATACGAGGAGGCCAGAGGTAAACGAAAAGTGGATTTTTCACGCGTTGGCCGAAAATGGTCGTTAACTAATTTAAACCGTTTTCGAAGTCAGGCGAAGTTAATCCGTTACGCTATAATCGAGTTTTCCTTAATCCAAACGATCCTGTCCCCCCTTTCCAGCCGTTGTAAATGGCCAACCGGGAGAACGCACGTGTAATAAAAACCGAGGACGGTATTTTTGACGACGCGTTGGCTGCCACTCTGGAAAACACTCGGCTAGAAAATTCAGCTACTTTTATTGCGTTGCAGTACGCGCATGTACCTGACTACAACCGAACGAGGAAACAAGCATTACCGTTTACGACCCCTTCGCCCTTTATTTAATACCGTGGTACGTACCGTGGCTCGATGGCATCGTCAGTGAAACCGGTTGCTTTATTACGGTTTTCCGCAATAATCACGGTCTCTTTGTTGATTGCATTTTGCACTGATAAATCGTTCTTTCACGCGGCTCGAATTTTCGCTTCGAATGAAATCTTTCCTAGTGGGTACACTCAGGGAGATGTAATTTGGAAATTTTTTAAAAATATATTCTTTAGTATGGTTCCTCTTTCGGTTGAGTGTTTCGAAGGTATTGTATTGGGTTGTTCGGAAAGTCATTTCGTTTTCTTTTGGTGAGAATGAAACACGATTTTTTTAGTGTGTGTAAACATTTATGCATTATAAAAAATATCAAGAATTGGAAACATTAACGCCAAGTTAGGGAAATTGAAAGTAATTATTGAATGTATTGACCTGATAAATCGTTCTTTCTCGTGGCTATAATTTCCAATCCAGTTCAAATGAAATTTTTCCTAGTTGGTACACTTAGGAGGATGTCATTTAGAAATTTTTTTAAAATACATTTTTTCGTACGGATTTTCTTTCAGTTGAGTGTTTCGAAAGTATTGTATCGAGAATTGGAACCATTAACGCAGTTAGGGGAATCGAAAGTAATTATTGAAAGTTTCCATGCAAATGCGTTTCGGATAATTCCCGTTGTTCGTTCACCTGGTTGCGATATCGTCTCTCGACCATTACTATTTTTTCTATTAAATATGCAATCGTACAGATTGTAGAATTATTCAATATTTCTAATTTCCTTTTAAATATTTCTAATCTGTAAAATACTCTTATATTGATATTGCAATAGCGATAGAAAACGTTCGAAAAATAATTTCGTTTCGTTCTCTTGTTTCAACCCTACGTCATCAGAGGGTCCTTTTCGACCCGAGAGATCGTTTACATCTGTAAATAATCAACGAAGAGTCCAACTAATATTATAAACTCGACAGTTTACAATAATTTCTCGCGTTTGAACCCTACGTCATCAGAGGGTCCTTTTCGACCCGAGAGATCGTTTACATCTGTAAATAATCAACAAAGAGTCCAACTAATATTATAAACTCGACAGTTTACAATAATTTCTCGCGTTTGAACCCTACGTCATCAGAGGGTCCTTTTCGACCCAAGAAATCGTTTACATCTGTAAATAATCAACGAAGAGTCGAACCAATATTATAAACTCGATAGTTTACAATAATTTCTCCCGTTTGAACCCTACGTCATCAGAGGGTCCTTTTCGACCCGAGAGATCGTTTACATCTGTAAATAATCAACGAAGAGTCCAACCAATATTATAAACTCCATAGTTTACAATAATTTCTCGCCTAAAAATTCAAGTTAAATACGAAGAGGTACGTACGGTCCAGGAATGTTTTGAAAAATGTTACCAGGATAGAATTGTTTCTTTTCGAACGGTGAAAGAATCCTCGAGAGAGAGAGAATAACGTGGAAATAGTTCGAGGACGACGACAAAGCTGCACAGGAGGGCACAGAATGCAAAAATCTTCCAGCGACCGCTCTCCTCGAAGACCTCTCAAACAAATGGCGTGTAAACGCTTTCGGCCTCTGTCGAGATTCTCAACTCTTTACCGTGCAGCTTAGTAATTGGACACCGAGCAATCTGCTCTCGAAAGTTTTGCCAAGCAAAGTTTTGTCCTCGGCTTACCGTGTTTCGTCGCTCCAGAGAGATTGGAATTTTGCGATCAGTTGAATTTTTGCGCGACCCTCTACACACCTTTAATAACAATGCACAATGCTGTGGCGTAGAGTTTACGTCGTTGTGGATACAGAGCGTGATAAATCGGTCACGCGAGTCTGTGTAGATCCCAATGTGACGCGAAATGTTAAATGTTTACAATCGAGGTTAGTAGACACTTTCGTTGCATCAAAATTGTGTACAATAATTGTGTACAATAATTGTGTACATTAAAGCATCGATCGAAGAAAGAGAGAAAATAAATTGAATAAATAGAAGTAAAGATACAGATACATTCTGTTATTAACTTGATCTTACTCAAGAAAGTATTAACACGATCTTAGAAACACCTTTTACCCATTCTAATTTAATCGTAACATTTGTGTTTTTCTAGAATTGTATCTTGTATTTATTTTTGTAATTTTCAATAGAATTCTAACATATCAAATGGGATAATATAGAAAATGTAACTGAAATATGTTTCCTTTATTTGATCAGAATATTCTGAATTAGATTAAAACAGCAATTTTTATTACTATCGCGATGACAGGTTACGGTAAAATTATTTCGTACGATTATTATCATCGATAAAGTGATATTTCGCTGAAAAGAGAGGAAAGATTGTGATGTTGTATTCGAACGAAATTCGAGATCAATTACGAACGAACAGTTATGAAACTTTGGATGTACAATGGTTGAAATTGATTTGTTTTCCCAAAGCATTGTACACGGTGTCCGTGATGTATCAATACCGTGTACTCGAGAGGAAATTCTTTGCCCGGTAGCTGTTCTCAGGGTTCTCCGAGGGGCGAGAGAGTCATCTTTGTCGCGAATAAGACGTATCGGTGAGTTGTTTGTACAGAGTTGGGATTGGTCTATAGTCGAAGAATGAAAAGAGAGCACTCGGTCAAGGAACGAAACACGTTCTCGAAGATCGCTCGAAGGGCGTGTCGCGCAAAGTGAACGAAACGCGAAAGAAAAGGGTTTCCCGCGGGAAAAGAAGGCGCGCGCGCGCGTCAGAGAGAGAGAGGACCGGAAATAAGCAAATTTCGAACGACTGTTGGCAAAACTTGGCTGGTGGTCCGACCGCAAGATAAATCGAAAAGTAATTACCAAGGGTGACGTTCGCCCCGAACGTCTTAATGCATCTCCAGCCATTATGTTTCTCATCTTTTTCTTTTTTTTTGTAAACGTTCTGGACAGCCTCGGTGTCAAATTCTATTAAAAGGGCTAATGTCTCTCCAGGAACGAACTGACGTTCCACGGACCACCTGCCGAGACTTCCTCTTCGGAATTGAACGCGCAAATAAATGAACGACTTTCTGAACATAATTTACAATGCGATTGAAGATACAAAAATTTGTATATGGAAATGAAAAGAAAATATATTTTTACCATCGTTGCAAGGATTGTAGGATTTTGTTAGAGTTTAACATTTTTGTTGAAAATTTTTAATGGTTACGTTTTGTATTCCATCTAAACTGATCAGGAATATGATTCAATGAATTCGATAGATCATCTATTTGACTAACACAGTAGTAATATTGACTTCTCAGGGTAACACAAACAGGAGTTGTCCACTTATGGAAGAATTCGAAATGTATTACAAAGTTGTAATATTTCATATTTTTTATTTCGATGTTCACCAAAGATTGAATATTTTTATTATGAGATACAAATCTAAGAAAATTCTACCCTCCCTTTATTTGAAACTGCTATTTGCAACCAGAGTCTTCTCGAGTTCCACTTTTTATGGACAAGTCGAACAAATTAGTGCAATCCGAGCAAACTTTATAAAACAAAGTAAACATTCGAATTATCGATACACAATTTCCATAATCGTCATTTCGAACAATAATACAAAATTTTTGGTACAATTTTACATCATACTACGAAAAGACAAATCATTTAAATGGGATCCAAATGTTCCCATAATTTTTCCCCTTTTTTAATAAAATGATCAATACCTCGGTTTACAATCGAATCGTTATGGAACGAGTCGCCAATGGCCAAGAATTCGTTGCTTGATTTTCGTTCACAGCGTGGAGTATTTTTCCTCGAAAATGTTCATTTTGAATTAGGTAAAAGCTAGACGCAACGTCTATTTATTTTCGAACCCGTCCTCAATAAGCGAACGTGCTTTGTTGCGTTGGAAAGGCTCCGCTCGCTTTATTGGCGGATCTTAATTAAATAGCATGGTACCATAGAAGCCATAATGAGTTTGGAGCAAGTATACTGTCCCGTCGGGGGAAAGGCAAGTTCGAAACAAAACCATTAACAAACGGTTCTGGCGAGCTGAGAAGGTTTTATTGCACGTTATAAGGAAACTATACCTTTTACCTGCCACTGTTGCTTCGGACAGTACTCCTTCTCGATACAAAACCATTCTACTCTTTCAACGAACGCCACACAATGTCCATTCACACGTTACGTTCGTCACTGTTTCAACATTCCCGAGATTACCATAATCGAACGCGAATTTCTTTTCTTATTCAATGTGCAATTAACCGAGAAGAAACGTAGTTCTCTCGCTTTTAATTCATTGCAAAAATGTATAATTCGAACATTGATCTGTTATTTCTTTGCATTTTTTTGTATTAGAAATAGTGGTGAATAAACTGTTTCATTTAAACGTGAAATTGTTGTCTCGTTGCATTTTTATCAGAAACAGTAGTAAATGCATTTCGAATGTATTCCAAAAGAAACAGTAGTAAATGCATTTTGAATGCATTCCAAAAGAAACAGTAGTAAATGCATTTTGAATGCATTCCGAAAGAAACAGTAGTAAATGCATTTTGAATGCATTCCGAAAGAAACAGTAGTAAATGCATTTCGAATGCATTCCAAAAGAAACAGTAGTAAATGCATTTTGAATGCATTCCAAAAGGAACAGTAGTATATGCATTTTGAATGCATTTCTGAAGAAACAGTAGTAAATGCATTTTGAATGCATTCCAAAAGAAACAGTAGTAAATGCATTTTGAATGCATTCCAAAAGAAACAGTAGTAAATGCATTTTGAATGCATTCCGAAAGAAACAGTAGTAAATGCATTTTGAATGCATTCCGAAAGAAACAGTAGTAAATGCATTTCGAATGCATTCCAAAAGAAACAGTAGTAAATGCATTTTGAATGCATTCCAAAAGGAACAGTAGTATATGCATTTTGAATGCATTTCTGAAGAAACAGTAGTAAATGCATTTTGAATGCATTCCAAAAGAAACAGTAGTAAATGCATTTTGAATGCATTCCAAAAGAAATAGTAGTAAATGCATTTTGAATGCATTCCTGAAGAAACAGTAGTAAATGCATTCCAAAAACTACCTTCTGTTCTTATCGTATTTCCATAGATCAACCGTTTCACGTGATCCCATGAATAAAAGTCAAGAGAGATAGAGATCTAGAGGCTGTACATCACTCTGTAGGTTAAGACGTGTAAACAATAAACGAGAATTACTCGTGCCTGTCCACGATTTCGCGCAACGAGATACACGAACTATTTACCAGCAATATTTACAACTTTTCCAGACACACTGTATATACACTACAGAATTCTTTGATACTAAAGTTTCTAATATATTTCTATACAATATATTAATATTTTGTAACACATTCACTCTCGAGGGATTCAACACTAGAACTACTCACAACGTTTACAATTTTTCCAAACACACTGTATATACACTACAGAATTCTTTGATACTAAAGTTTCTAATATATTTCTATACAATATATTAATATTTTGCAATACATTCACTCTCGAGGGATTCAACACTAGAACTACCGACAACGTTTACAATTTTTCCAAACACTATATATACACTACAGAATTCTTTGATACTAAAGTTTCTAACATATTTCTATACAATATATTAATATTTTGTAACACATTCACTCTCGACAACGAATGTAATTTCTATTTGTATCAGGCCACATACGTATCATCGAAGTTAAATCGGTAGAAGAAGCAAATTAATTCACGAGTATCGTTAGTTGTCCATTTCGATAATTGTCCACGAATATTGTAAACAAAGACACGATTAATAAATGAAGTAATTTTAAAAAGAAATTCGAAACAAGTCAAATTGACCCCTTTTACTAAATCCAGTGTATATTTTCCCGTAACCGAAAGACACGCTAATCATCGATTATGACCTTCTCGCATAGAAGCTGTTCCGACCGTTCGAAAAATCAACGGAGCCCACCGCATTCCGTTACGAATTTAAGTGTCGTTCTCATAAACGTTCCGAAAAGGTCCTCGAAGTCGAAATCATTTAACGAGCATCGAGTCGGTGGAACGTGCACGCGTTATTCAATAGACTCTGAACGAGAAGATTGCGCGAGCCCAATACCACGAAACTTTATTATCGTTATCGTGCAAGAAGATGGCCTCTGTACATTGAAAAAAAAAATCTATGGAAACCGTTGTCGCGGCGATTCGTTGGACAACTGTCCTACTACGAATTATCGGTCACTTTCTATTAGTCATTTGCGTTATCTAACGTTGCAAACGCAAACAACCGGACGAAAGTCATCGATAATTTAACGATTGCGTCGTCGAGCCCGCGAGCGATCACGAATGTTACAAACAGAACGCACGTAGGCCAAGAATTCAGAGAACTTGCGTCGATTGATCGATGCACAAAAACACCGTATTACGATATAAACGCAACGTTTACTCGGTCGAAGAATCGTTTCGATGTCTTCGTTAGACGAGAAGTATAATTTCCTGCTGGGAAGTATACGTAATCGTTGACAAAATTTGAACGTGATCGAAATGTAAATATTTCGGACCTTTTTCTTCGGTCATTTTCAGACATCAAGAAGTGTCTATAAGCGAAACAATCGTATGCGTTGGAATATTATATTGTCATATAAATACTATATATAATATAATATATGATTAATTGATTTTTTCAGATACTTTATTTCCTTCTAGATACCATATATGGTACAATGTTACTTCATTCCCTAATAAATACTATATAGAGTGCAATATTATCTTCTTTCCTATACATATAACGCACAGCACAATATTATTCTATTGGATTGTTCGAAAAGTCATTTCGTTTTTTTCTCTTGGTGAAAATGAAACACGATTTTTTTAGAGTGTACAAACATCTTATTAAATTATATATTCTCCAATTTTGGAAAACGAAATCACTTATCGAACAACCCAATATTTTTCTCAGATGCATGTAAATATCCGAAAATTACCTAAGATTAGTCGAACGAGTGTTTATATTTCCCTTACGTTCAAACTTACCAACGAACGATTCCTCGATGGATGAAAATGATTGCGAGAATGTTCGCTGTGCTCGTCCGTAAGAAGAAACGGATTACTCTTAACGGGGTAATTTAAACGATTTCAGCGAGTCGTCAATCGAGACGTTTCCACGACAAATCATCGACGAACAGTTTGCATCGTACCGTTACATGGTTCGTGTATCGTTTTGTGGTGTTCGGAGCAGATGCAAATACGCGTCGGTATTCATCTGTCGGCGATGGCCACGGGAAAAATCGCAAATAACGGGTTGCGGTCGTCCCGGTACCATAGAAATGTGGGTTATGTGGCCAAAAGAGCAAAAATTTGTATACACGGAAAAAGAGGCGGCACGGTGAATTGAACGACAGGGTGCTTTTCTATGGGCGACATGACGTTTTAACGGGGCCCGAAGCGAAAGACTAAATTTGGCGTGATCTTGGGACGAAGACATAATGAGACGTCTCCATTTTGGTGCATAACTGTACCTTCGCTGTTCCCTTCGTCGTTCACCGATTTTACTTCAGTTTTCTCACACTCTCGTTTCCCCGAATTGTCGAGGAAAATTTGCAACTACGGTAGAACGTCGATTATCGAAAATTGTAACGGGGGGATGGTTATTGTCTCGTATTACTGGGTAGGTAAATAACTATTTTCTCATGGTACTCTGTAGAAAAACAACTATTTATTTTCTCATGGTACACGCTAGGAAAACAACTATTTTCTCGTGGTACACTGTAGAAAAACAACTATTTATATTTTCATGGTACACTGTAGGAAAACAACTATTTATTTTCTCATGATACACTCTAGGAAAACAACTATTTTCTCGTGGTATACTGTAGAAAAACAAGTATTTATATTCTCATGGTACACTGTAGGAAAACAACTATTTATTATCTCATAGTACACTCTAGAAAAACAATTATTTTCTCATGGTACACTATAGAAAAACAACTATTTATTTTCTCATGGTACACTCTAGGAAAACAACTATTTATTTTCTCATGATACACTCTAGGAAAACAACTATTTTCTCATGGTAAACTGTAGAAAAACAACTATTTATTTTCTCATGGTACACTCTAGGAAAACAACTATTTACGTTCTCATAGTACACTGTAGGAAAACAACTATTTATTTTCTCATGGTACACTCTAGGAAAACAACTATTTATTTTCTCATAGTACACTCTACGAAAACAATTATTTTCTCATGTTACAATGTAGAAAACCAACTATTTCCTCGTGTCACGATACAGGAAAACAACTACTCTCTCATAGTTCAACAGAGGAAGAAATAATACCGTATATTTTTTATTATTATTCGCGATTGTTAAAAATTTCATTCGAAAATTTTGAACATTATTATCACAGATATTCACTACCTACGTCGAACAATAGAGTTTCTTTAAAAACATCACTTGTCCCAAAACTTTCAAGTGGAAATGTAAACAAAGCCACTTCTTGACTCTGTTGTGCCAATTAGATACAAGCTTAATTGGTATTCAGTCGCGACGATGTGGTGTAATTAACTAACTTGCAGAAACCCGTTCAGCCAGTGGATGAAGGTTCAGAGTGAACAGGATTAAAGGATCTATCTAACGGAATGGTACCCAAACTTGTTCCTAAACGCCCCCTTGCAACGAAGAAAGAATATCTACGTTCGAAACGCCTAGGCAAAAGATTATTCTTTATTTTCATTCGTTCGAAACAAAATTGTTCCTATGGATTTTCATTCACCAAATTCCATCATTTGATATAAAAAACATATTCTCTGACCATATTAAATACACTCCAATACCAACCGTTACAAACCTCTGATTATCTTTAAATTACCCAAAATTAACCGGAAGTAAAGTGATATTACTTCCATTCACTTATATTGAAATTAAATCGAATTAAATTCCCATAGATCGAAATCGAGTCAACTTAAACTCACATTTAAATAAAGTCAAATCTTTAAATTTACGTTGAAATTCAGTTAAATTCGCGTACATTCGAATCGAGTCAATATCAATTCGTTTAAATTAACTTACGTACAATTACGTTAAAAACGTAGCTCAGCAACCCCCTCGAATGGTAAGACGCGGCCCCGTAGGTACACCGTTCGCCTAACGTTCCAATTCCTTCGGAATGGTTCGAGAAACGATTAACCCGAGGAACTAGGCTCGGTTATTGAAAGCGAACCATTACTCAGCACCGTTCGGAGAAAACAAGAGCCCATCTTCCGGCGTGGCAGGGGCACGAAAATCGCCATGTGTCGTACACCACCCCTTAACGAGTGTCGAGAACGCGTCGCTGGATCCATCAACGAGGTCCCAAGGTGGTAGCGCGAGCCATCTACCAAGATTCTCTCTCTTCCTCGCACCGACTCCACCCCCACGATTTTCACCGCGATGAACATCGAGAAAGATTTCGCAAATTTCACTCGGCCGCGACGCTTTCGCCGGTTAATTTATGAGCACTTTACGCAAATTCCGCGATTCCCTGCATCCCTTTCGGCGACGGTGGTCGTAAATCACCGTACACGGGCCAGAAACAAAGGAGCACGGTGAACAGCCACGGAAAATAGTCGTGGGAAGACCCACGAAAGGGTTATGCAGCGTTTCTGTCCACCACGACCGAAAGACGGTTAAGCGTCGAACGAATGGACGCCCCGCGTCGTCGCGGACACCGGCTACCAAACTTACAAGCGACTCGACCGTCCACTTCGACCCGAAACGCTCCGTTCCCTCGTCCTAGCGCGGGAGGATTTCCATAGATGGAACACGAGGGATTTAGGAGGACCATGCCAGCCGGTAACTGGATTTCTGGAAGTCCTGGGGCACGTCGGTTGGATTAATTTAGCGGGATTCGATTGTTCGGTGTCGAGAAGTTGCACCACGATCGACTTCCGGTGTCGATGGGGGAGAACCGTCGCGACAGGTACAACCCGAGTCCGTACCGAGAACTATAAATCTATAAACGCAACATCGGTGTTGCACCGGCCCCGAACTATTATGCACGTGTATTTCTCGGTGCGTTCACTGAGAATGACTTGATCAATGAAACTGTTAACGAGGTACGGCGAGTCCCTCGGTTGAAGATACGTCGTGACGCGTTTTACGCCACCTACTGTAACCGCGAGGCGACCGATTGCGCTACCAGGGGGCGGAGCCACGGGACTGATGGCTCTACCGGTGGAGTAATTTCAAGTACTTTTTTTGACAAAGTTTGTACCGAACTTTTAGAGATTTGTGGAAATGAGTAGGGGACCTCTTCTTGTGGAAGAAATTAAATGATTTTTTTACCAAAATTTTGTAGCAAAATTTTAGAGATTTATGGAAATAAGTAGACCTAGCTCTTATGAAAGAATTTTAACTATTTTTTTACCAACAGTTTGTACCGAAATTTGAGAGATTTATGGAAATAAGTAGAAGACCTCTTCTTGTGGAAGAATTTGAATTATTTTTTTACCAAAATTTTGGAGATTTATGGAAATAAGTAGACCTCCCCCTTATGAAAGAATTTGAATTATTTTTTTACCAAAACTTTGTACCGAAATTTTAAACATTTACAAAAATAATTAGGAGACTTCCTCTTATTGAAGAATTTTAACTGTTTTTTTTTTACCAAACTTTGTACCAAAATTTAAAAAAAAGTTTACGTAAATAAGTAAGGGACTATGAAGCGGATGATATCACTTCTATGGAATAATTTCAACTATTTTTTAAATCACTTAACCACGTACTGAAAGTACACTAACACTTTTGCTCCGTAAGAAATGAACGAAATTTATTCCGTTTGCTAGAAAAATAATAATAGTCCGTGAAAAATAAATTTCGTTCGAACAATTTATAATTTGTAATTTCAATTATTACGACTTGCTTCGCGTCTCTTTTATTTTGAAATGTTACAATAAAAATGTTATTGAACGGTATCGCGCGGTCCTTGTTTTCGCTTGCGAGCGGTACTGTTATCGTACCTACGTAATTGCGCGAACACGTCGTTCCGCAAACATTTTGGAAATGGTAAGTGACGAACGCGTGCCAGTTCGACCCCGGCGCTATGGTCATCGGAAGTGTATGCCCCTCCCCACCATTTTTCTAAGGAGGCCTCCTACCCCTGGGTCTTGCAAGGGTTGGCCAGTATATAAGCGAAACTACACACCCTCTCGTTCTAAACGATTTTGGCGATTCACTGTGCGAGCACGATTTACCCGAAAACCATAGTAAATTCGTTGAAAGTGACTCGATCGATCGTCGAAGGTGATTGCTCGAAAATTTCCGGTAACGCGAATCCGTAACCGGGCCACGATTCAGTGTTGTGATATTTAGTGACCGGTGTATGACCTTGGATTAATCATTAGGTGAGAAGTATTCAATGTTTACTGTCACAGTTTCTCGATAAACGTTAGACGAACACGAACTTACGTAAGTAAGGAAACATTAATATTCTTCTGGTAGTATTTCACGAAACAACGAGAACTGGTTTCGGTCGAGTAAACTTTTTGTTTGCCGTTTTTAATTATAAAACGCAGAAAACTCGCGGGTTACCCAAGTTACCGTGTTAATTTCATTACCGTAAAATCACATTTTCTAAATCGTATCGATACATAGTTATCACTCGTTACGCTCGCTTTTCGTCGGCTTTCTACGATTTCGAAAGATCGTTATCGATAATCTCGACGCAAGAGTTTCCATTTAGCTGCTATTACTTTCATTTATCGCGATCGCTTTCGTAGAACCATGTAATTAATACCTCGTAAATCGAACGAATCGAAAGTTCGTCGAAATAATGCCAGTCGAACAACACGTATCAATTTACGAACAAATTGAAAGTATACATTACTTACACTCTTTTACTCCAGGGTGTTCGAAAGTTGAAATATGGAAACGTATCCCGAGTCGTCGGTGACTAACCTGGAAGCACTGGATTTCACATTTTGTTCGAAATTGGAACCGAACACAGAACCCGTCGAACAACCGGTCTTGGATCTTTCTTGCAAGAAGCAGACCACACCGAGATCGGACGAAACGATTTCGCACGGTTCGCGTTCAAATTCGCCCGCGAGTACGGAAAAACAAGAACAATCAAGCCATTTCTCGGATTCCGAGCGGAAGAGTCCTTTCGAAGGACGTACGTATATGGTAACGCCACCTTCGGAGTCTGACTCGCCGAAGAAAACTAAATACGAGCCGATTTATAATTGCGTTAACGCGACGACCAATAGCGTAATTGGACAATATGGTGGTTTTTCGGTTCTCCCAGTGAATATTCCGATTCCGGTTGTACCTACGGTAATGCCATCGTTGTTCGGTCAAAACAGCGGAACGGTCCAACCGGTTCAAATGATCGGTGCGTCCGCTACGTCGACAACGGTAACATCGATGACGTGCGATAAAGAAGCTTTGTCCACTTCATCGCCAGATTCCGGTAAAAAAGCGCCAAGACCGTTCAAAGCGTATCCGAAAGACCCACTGTCGCTTACCATGGGAGCGGCCGAAATGATGTACGATCCAAATTCTAACGAGGCGTACTCTGAATTTCGGAAACGAATGCTCGAATCGGTCAGACGATCGAGCGAGGGAACGAATATCAAAATGCGTCGGGTCACGAAGAGTCCTGGTTTACCGACCAGCACCGTCGATGAAAAGGACGCGGCATACTGGGAAAGGAGAAGGAAAAACAACGAAGCCGCCAAACGTTCCAGGGACGCTCGAAGGGCAAAGGAGGACGAAATTGCCATCAGGGCGGCATTTTTGGAACAAGAAAACATGAAACTGAAATACGAGCTCGTAGCACTTAGGAACGAAACGGCGAAGCTTAGGTGTATGGTTTACACGACTTAAAATTAGGATATTTAGCGTAGAGTTGAATTATAAGTTGTTAATATTCGTCTAGTGCTCACGATGAATTAAAATAATTTCTCGAGCCCTAATTTGAAAAGTCGTATTTTCCGCTGATAAATTAGCAATTTGTACAAATTTTTCTATCGTATTTTGTAAGTAACGAAATCTCCGTGAAGATTTGCCATTGTTTTGCCATTTTTTTTCCAATTATTTGGTAGGTTTTTAGTTATACGAGAGAAGTATTATTTGCTATTGTTTGTAAGTCTATATCCTTAATCTCGGGACATTTTTCTTCTTACCGATTAGATAAAATTTTCAGTTCTATGCCATTGTTATATATTGTACGAAGAGTTTCGAGGGTATAACTATTAATATTTGAAAACTAAATTTTCCAAGAATGTATGAATTTTTATGCTACTCAGTAATGTTACAGTAATTTACAAAGTTGCTAGTATTGCCGAGTTATTTATAAGGTAACGAAGATCGTGCCAAATAGGCTATCTGATAGTAGCTTTATCCAAAGTATAAATCTTTAAGTATTTTTATGCCAATGTTATGCGTACTTTAATACAAAAAGTATTTCACATTTTATGGACAAATCAAAACAACTGAATTTATACAACGAATCGTGTGTACATTAAATAAAACGAGCGAGTGAGAAACATGTAAATAAATGAAAGTAGGATAGAAATTACATAAAATATTACCTTTTTTAAGCCGTGTTGTACATACAAACATTGTTACGATATTTAAAATATATTTATAATAAAAGAACATCATTCGTTATAAAATACTTTCGCTAGTTCGGTACAAACTTTATCGTTACTTTAACAAATATTATCACATAGGTAGCGATTCAGCCAAATCCATCATATTTTGCGTTTCAAGAACATTCCTTTCGGTACTTTGATTCTTTGTGAGCACCTTTGTGTATGATTTTTGTACTTGTCGAGGAATAAAAGCTAAAGAAGGTGCTCCTGCTATAGGATTCGAAGAACTCGAATAGTTCTCGTTAAAATTAGGAGCTACCGGCATTGTACTTCTGGTTATATGTGGAAACATTTTGCTTTTCTGATTTTTACTCAACTGAATTTGTTTAGTTCTCGATTCTTTCCTTTCGTGTCCCGATCCGTCGATATCCATTTTATCTTGTGAATCATTTTTTTCATGATGCGGAGGTTTATCGAATCGAAAATTCTTTGGAAACTTATGTACATTAATGCAATGATTTCTCCTTTCGTTAAAATTATTAAACTTTAAATCACATTCGGAAACGTAACACTGATACTAGAAAGAAAAGATAAACATTAATAATTCTTTAAATATACGTAATATAGCAACATGGAATTCATAAATACCATTGGTTGCTTCATAGATAAAACTTGGAAAAAACTGTCATGACTTTCTTGGATGTGAATATCTAACAATCTGGGATTTGGTAAAGATTTTTTGCACTCTATACAAACGTAGCGATGATTAGTATTGTAGTGCATTTCAAAATCGAGCAACGTTTGGAACTTGGCTTTACAACCAGTAGCATAGCAAGAAAATTCTCTTACACTGAAATTAATAATATCGAATTATTATTATTAATATAGATAGTTTTCTTTCATAAAACTGTTACGGTTATATTGCTTGTTAGGTTATGCAGTGCATTCGAAAATTTGTAAATAATAACAAAGTTGTATTTACACTTTGTGACATGATTCCTCGTCATCTTCGACAGTAATGCCTTTTCGTTGAAAAATTTTGCAAGTACGGTGCGAATCTTCGAAAAATGGATCGTCTATAGATCTTAATCCTACACCTACGCCCGTTAAAAATGTCTTCATCTTGTTAAGAATGCAACGTAAAATCAAATCTTGTACAAATTGTAATCTGTGACATTAAATTATTCAATCGAAGATTATAAATCTATTCGTTAAAACAATTATATTTAAACGTACTGATGTATTTACATTTTCCAACACTCGCTTCACGACATTAGCGCACTCTACTCGTTTGAAATTGATCCAAATCGAGAGTTATCGATATGTAAAGGTGGCGGTAAATATTTCAATAATCAAAACTTTGAATACGTTTTACTTACTGGTAAGTTCCGGAGTAGCTAAATTTCATTCCTTAAATCGCTGATTGGAAGAAATGAGAAGAACTAGCACGATGGGGACCATTCCATTCCTTCGTGCATAGTGCACTAAAGGCATTAGAGTGGGGGAGCTCGAGCTTTACTGCGTGTACAAAATGAATTAATCGAAGTTCATTATTTGTAATACGGCTAAATCTCTAAATGAACAAAAAACACAATGAAAGCCTAATTCAATTATTAACTCACGTTGTGTTAGTATTTTATTTCTCTTTTTATAAACGATATGTAATAATAATTGTTACTTACACAAGTATATAAGAAATCCTATTATTTATAAATAATATTTACAAATTGTGGCATGCATAAGAAATTGTTATCATCCACACTGTGCTATCTTTTCTTACTCCTCTTAGTCAGCGATTTAGGGGAAAAAATCTGGCCACACTGGAAAGTACAATGTTGGAAAATTGTTAACAAACGTAAAGCGCATTCGCTATTGTTTACAATGTTTTGGTTTGATTTGGGACAACTTAAGTAACGTTTAAGTCGTCAATAATAGCAGCGAATACAAATATAAGTGATTTATTCGACAAGCAAGCGAGTCTTCAAATTTTCTAGAATCTCCGTCATCTTGTTCTCCAGTTCACTGTGTCTTTGCATTTCTTCTCGTTTATCCTGTAACATATTTACAGTATTACATACAGTTTTCATATTATTGAAAACGTACAGATAATATTATCGCACTAATATACAAAACTTTAGGAAAATGATACTTTTCTACGCGGTAAGAAAATTAAAATTTATTTACCATATATGATACTCCACTATTGGAACTTTATTTAAATTTTTACATTATTTACTAATCTATTGCACATTCGTAACAAGTCACGCAATATTTCTAACGGTACCATTAGATTTTTTAAATGAGATTTATTTTAATCGTTTCTTAAGATTATTTAAACTCTTTCATAATAAAATACTGTTCTTGGCATAGGAAAGATTACGGAATAAAATTCCACGGCTTTAAAATTCCATTGTTTTAAAATAACAATGGAGCTATTGATATCAACCTGTAATTGTAAATACACTTTAATACAGGCTGCCTCGTTTTAATGTACGTTTCGAGGACGTTTCAAGGTCACTGTTTATATCTTTAATATTTCAATTTGCATTAACATTCTAAAAATTTTCACCAAATTCTATCGATCAATGTTTGTTAAATTTTTTTACCGTATTACCACGATGAATTATTCTTTAAGATATTATTTCACGGAGGTGCTAAAACCTGACGTCAGATGTCAAAACGAAAGATTTCCATTTTCCAGACATTTTCAGTGTACAAATATTTCCCAAAGATTTTTTGAAAATTTTCTAAAATTATCTCCAAATTTCTCAGCATTAAAAATACTCTTGAAAATAATCCAAACGACCTTGGAACACCCTTCCCAGAACCCCAACAATCCAGGACATCTTCAACGATAACAAATATTCGATTGTTCGGAAAGTCACTTCGTTTTCCAAAATGGAGAATGTATAATTTACTAAAACGTTTATACACTCTAAAAATCTCATGTTTCATTTTCACCCCAAAAAAAAAAAAAAAAAAAACGAAACGACTTTCCGAACAACCTAATACATTCACTTACGAATAAAAACCGTTCGATCCGGTGCAAACGATTCGAAAATAATTAAACGTTACAAAACGTGGGCGAGGTCCGTGTAAGCGATCGGTTCCTGCGGATCGACCTGTTTCTGTTCCAAGATTCGCACAGTGGTCGCACCGTTCGCGTAATATCCGGTATCGACTTTCTCGTGTTTGCTTTCCGGTTCACTGGTAAATTTCGTTAAACTTGCATCATAGCGATAGGCGCCCCGTTCCAACGGAAGTATTGCACCATCGTCCTTTTTCTTCCCATTGAACATTCCGCTCGGTTTCTCGTTCGTTCCATCGCGATAGTTTCCCTCGTAGTTGAAAAAATTAGGGACACCCACGAGACCATCGAGACGCACCTGCGCGTCGAGTCGACTGTCCCGAGTACTCTGACCTGCATTACTCGGCACTCGTTCAGGATACCTCTCCGCGTAATAGTCCCCCATAACGGGCTCACCAGTGCTGCGTTTCAAAGATTCGATCCTCTTGGAGTAGATCGAACTTGAAGATTGTCGCTCAGGATGTGCCATCTTCGATTGTTCCATTTTCTCGTGATTATCCGTGGAGTATTTGTACCTTGCCCAAAAGTCTGGTGTCCCTTTCCCGCGAGGTTGCCCATCCTCAACATTCGTACGTTCACGACTCCCTAGCTTCGTCCGCACAGTGGAGGTCCTCTGTCGCGACGAGTTGGTCCTAGACCGAGGAGTGTCCTTAAACCTTCGACTCTGAACGTCCTCTCGATGCCTTCTAGCCGAGTCATCCCCATGTACCACGTGTCCTGCAACCTGGGGAGCTTCGACACGCCCTTTACCGTTAGCCTCGACGCGTTTTGTAACCTCTTCGGTGTGGATGGTGCTGTCCAGGACGAAATCAAAAGGCGGTGGCCACATCTGTGGCTCCCTCTGCTCGGCTTCGTGAAGCATCTTCGACGATCGTCTCTCAGGCAAGCCTATCTTGGGTCTGAGGTTCTCCTTCTTCGGTTTCCTGGACTCCTTGACCGCGAGTTTCCTCCCAGTCTCCACGATGGCCACGTTATCGATCCTGTCCAGCTTCTCGATCGTCGTGGACCTGGATCTTGTTCGTCTCGGTTCCTCGGGGGCGGTTAGGTACCGAATTGGTAGCGCCAGAGGCACGTACCTGCTGTAATCCCTGCGCTCGTTCGCTCCTTCGTCGTCGAATGTTCGATTCTCGGTGTTGGCTGGGATACTGTTGGAGTACCTATCGTCTGGATCGTCCCTGGAATCCTCCTGATCGTTAGCCCTCGTGTCTTCCTCTAAACTGTACTCTTCGTACTTGTTGCTCGCTGGATCGTCATCCCTTGTTCCCTCGTTGCTCGCGTACTCATCCTTCTCCTTGCCCACTTCTCTAGAACCGGGAGTTTCCGGCGAGCTGTAGAAGTTACTCAGCGACTGTTTCAGCTTACCAAAGTAGTTGGAAACTCCGTCGTCGGTCAGTTCGCGACTGTTCAACAGCTGTCCGTAGCTGTTGCGTAGCTCCCCGGGTCTGCGATCATCGTCGTCGACGCTTATCGGTAACGGTTCGTTGTACTCCACGTTGGAGTAGCTGTTGTTCCCACGTGGCGAGTCCTCGTCCTGTTTGTAAGGCCTGTAGACCTCGTCCCTCTCGTGATCGCGATACCTGTCGTCCTCGCTACCCCGGAAGTCTTTCTGATCCGTGTAATCGCGAGTCTTCTCCCGATCCTCGTACCCTCCCCTGTTATCCTCGTCCTCGGTCGAGTAATTGGCGACGTAATCCTCGTTCTTCCCTCTGCAACCATCCTCATCCACGTGGCCCTTTTGCTTATCTCTGTTCACGTAACCGTCCCCGTCCGCCCCGTTGTAGTCGTCGTCCTTCGAGGGTTCTCTCTGCCTCTCCTGCTGCCTAAGTCTCTCCGCTTGCTCCTCCTGTCTGCGCTCCAGCTCCGTCAGTCTCTCCTCGTGCTCCTTCTTCCATCGTGGCTCCTGCGGAACGTTCACACGAGGCGATGGTGACGTCACGAGCATCGTGTCGCGAGTCAACGACATCTCCGTGGTGCGGTTCCTCGCCTCCATTTGCGTCCGTGTCCGAACAGGGACGTACGGTCTGGGATAGGACAGTCTGACGTCCTGCGGAGGAATCTCTGGCAGTGGCGGTTGCGGTAGCGAAGGTAGAGGAATGTTTACCAAAAGAGGGGTCAGTAACGGTTGTCCGAGTGTTCTCGGATCGATCGAAGGAGTCGACGATGGCGTCTGGGTCGTGGTATTGGTCGTAGGGGGCTGATTGCCTCCTCCACCGTGGAAAACGTTCTCGTACTGCTGCAAGTGGTTCAGCAGGTTCGTTCCATTGCCAAAATTCAAAACACCAGTGAATCGAATCGTTTCGCGCTGTTTAGGACTCACTGGAGCCGCACCAGGTCTACTGGAGTTCGAAGGTGTCGTCGGTCCCTGAGACGAGGAATTGTCCGACGACTGACCCGGTCCTTGGTTCCCCGATTGGTCGGGTGTCGGGTTGGGCAATGTGGCCAACTGAACCGGACTCACGTTGTAGCCGAACACTTGCGCCAGACCCGAGAGGATCAGACCTAGAGCCCGTTTATCCCTCAGGGTGCTCGAGTCTGTGAATTCGTTCGCCACTTGGTACGTCTCCTCGGAAGAGTTCGATCGAGGATCCGGGTAGGGTGTGGCGAGTGTCGACGCCACGCACAGGTAACATAACACGCAGAATGTCCGAAGTTTCATCCTCGATGGCTTCAATGGTCTCCGTTGGGGGTAGTCGTGAAACTTTGCACTTTGGTGGGACTGTTCGCGATACTTGGCACTCGGTGGACACCACTTACGGTACTCAGCACTGCGTTAAGGTTGCAATGATACTTTGCACGTTCAAGTATCGCGCGTGGGGGTAAGATCGATAACAGACAGTGCAACGAGTCATTCTTTTATCGCTTCAGCAGCGACTCGATCCTGTCGATCTTGCGTTTCATCGGTGCTCGGAATAATTGTAACGATTGACGTTGTTACGTGTTTCACGGACCGGTTGCCAGGTTCGAGTTGCTTCCAGAGGATGACGAGATCGCCAGGTGTTCTTTCATCGCGCGAGAAGATCTTTAAGCGAGGTAAGGTAGCGCGATACTTTCGTAGCCACACCGGTGGTTCCACGGCCACTGTTCGTCGACTGTTCTCGGCTCGAGTGTCGTCGAACAAAACCACGAAATGGCGGGGATGAATTTTTGCATAACATCGGAAAGAAATGCCGAGTTTCTCCTCAATTGCACAGACCGGCCCGTTGATTTGCGACAACTGAAGCGACACCGGCGCGGGAACGCGAAACGACCCGCGCCGCGTTCATTTCTCGAAGCGCGGACAATGGACACGTCGGGGTTTAATTGCACGCGAGGAACGTAATTAGACGAGCAGACAGCTATCGTGGCTTTCGACGGACCGAGATCGCGATCCATCGACCCCTCGCTAATTATTTCGGAGATCGTCGCTGGAACAGTGGTGTTCAAACTTTTTTCTTTATTTCTCTATTTGTTTATCCATTTATTTATTTTCTTCTTTATTTCTTTATAGATTTATCCGTTTATCCGTTTTTCCGTTAATCCATTAATCCGTTAATACGTTAATCCGTTAATGCGGATAATCCAATCATTCGGATAACCCGATAATTCGTATAATCCAAATAATCCGATAAACTAATTATCCGTTTATCCATTTATCCATTTATCCATTTATCCATTTATCCATTTATCCATTTATCCATTTATCCATTTATCCATTTATCCATTTATCCATTTATCCATTTATCCATTTATCCATTTATCCATTTATCCATTTATCCATTTATCCATTTATCCATTTATCCATTTATCCATTTATCCATTTATCCATTTATCCATTTATCCATTTATCCATTTATCCATTTATCCATTTATCCATTTATCCATTTATCCATTTATCCATTTATCCATTTATCCATTTATCCATTTATCCATTTATCCATTTATCCATTTATCCATTTATCCATTTATCCATTTATCCATTTATCCATTTATCCATTTATCCATTTATCCATTTATCCATTTATCCATTTATCCATTTATCCATTTATCCATTTATCCATTTATCCATTTATCCATTTATCCATTTATCCATTTATCCATTTATCCATTTATCCATTTATCCATTTATCCATTTATCCATTTATCCATTTATCCATTTATCCATTTATCCATTTATCCATTTATCCATTTATCCATTTATCCATTTATCCATTTATCCATTTATCCATTTATCCATTTATCCATTTATCCATTTATCCATTTATCCATTTATCCATTTATCCATTTATCCATTTATCCATTTATCCATTTATCCATTTATCCATTTATCCATTTATCCATTTATCCATTTATCCATTTATCCATTTATCCATTTATCCATTTATCCATTTATCCATTTATCCATTTATCCATTTATCCATTTATCCATTTATCCATTTATCCATTTATCCATTTATCCATTTATCCATTTATCCATTTATCCATTTATCCATTTATCCATTTATCCAGTTATCCATTTATCCATTTATCCATTTATCCATTTATCCATTTATCCATTTATCCATTTATCCATTTATCCATTTATCCATTTATCCATTTATCCATTTATCCATTTATCCATTTATCTATTTATCGATCGATCGATTGATTGATTGATTAATTGATTGATTAAAAAAGTTGAGAGATACAGAGTATTTATTATCCGAACCGCGTGAAATTAATTTCTAAATCTTTGATCACTGAATCATTACATTCTTAAATTTACAATCAATATACGCATCCCCGGTTGTTGTCCCGTGTTGAAACGATTTTAATCTCTGATCGATTCTTTAACCGATTTTCTCATTAATACGTTGATTATTGCGTTAGTTTCCAATATTTTTCTCGATATTTGTTCGAAGCACGAAAAACAGAAATATCTGACGTTCAGCGGTGTACTTGTTATTTTATAGCATTGTTAACGATATCAACGTTGTTTAAATATTCACCAATGAGTATTGATTCGAAAGTGGAAATTTTTCTTTGAAACGCTCACAAAGAATAAATTTATTCCAATACCTGTAAAGATTTAAATAACGTTACTCGTCGTTAACGATGCTGCGAAACAATAAGAACGAACTCCGATACTTCCAACGATTATAAAATGGTATCATTGCGCGATACGACCGTACTTTGAAAATTCCATCGCGGAACTCTGTAACTTTTTTTAAAACTCCTCCACACCGGAACGCAAAACCCGGAACGAACGTTATGGAAGCACGGTTCCTAGAATTCCGCAATAACACTTTGGAGACAGTCGTATCTCCGGTAACAATGCTCTTTTGTAACCATTTCCTAGAAAATTTTTTATTTACTCACCAAGAGCACTGGTCTCTGGTCTATCACTCTTACCGAATAATTAATTACCAAATTGACCCAATCTTCGAACATTATCCAAATTTATCTCCATAAAAATGAAACATTGCATTGCACCTCCCTGTGGATCCCAAAGTGCCCCAAACTGTGACAAAATACCTGTCCAAAATATTTTACACAGTATGTAAACTACGAAAACAATTTGCTAAAATTCTCAAGAAATCAACGTGCAAAATTACAATCGAAAAACCACGTTCAAATTTTACACTGTATACAAATTGTATCCGAGTGTTTCAATGATTCCTGTTTCGAATACTGCACCGAGCAGTGCATTCGGTGCATCGGACCTCCCCTTGCAAATTCCATGGGGAGGGTAATGTAACCATAACCGATCGGCATCGACGTTCGTCAGGAAATTTCGAATCGCGAGCAACGTTCAACGACAACCAAATTGGGAAAAGCGCGCCACGAACCGTAAACGACGGAACGAAATTACGATGGTTTTTCTCGAGAATTCGTTAGACGGTGCTGGTTAACGTATGATTTCACTGCATCCTTTGCACGAGGGAAAGGAAGTTCGTCGATGCATGCAGGCACGCGGCCCAATTGTAATTCGTATCTCCGTATGAATTGAATCGATCTCTGGCCTCGATTAAAAAGTCGTCGGGTCGGTTCAACGCCGACGGAATTTCAACGTTCGTCTTTTTTCTTTCTGTTCACTTTTTTGTTTTTCTCTCCATCAAATTTACAACCACTCGGTGAAAGGAATCCCGTGCGAAATTGTCTGCCCTGACGAACTCTTTCCGCGGGGATTGAGATGGATAAGGATCGCTCGGTGCGCGTACTTTTTGCTCGAAAGTATAATACTTTATTACCAGAAATTCTGCAATTGTTGCGCAACGACGGGAAACCAGCCGATTTAAGGTGCCCGTTAAAGAAGAGTTTAATCGACCGGCACGAGAGAGAGAGAGAGAGAGAGAAGGAGAGAGAGCGTGAAAATATGTGTATGTTTAAAATTGTTTTCTCATAAACGATCTTTACCGTTTGGTGTGACCGATGGTTGGATAACCGAGAGAGAGAGAGAAAACTATGTACACTGGAGTGTAAAATCGATTTTTCATAAATAATCTTTGCAGTTTTATCCGATCGACAGCTGGACAGCCAACATGAAAGAGAGAGAAATAAAAAATATGTATATACAAGTGTAAAATTGTTTTTCATAAATAATTTTTACAATTTTATTCAATCTATAGTTGAAGAGAGAGAGAGAGAGAGAGAGAGAGAGAGAGAGAGAGAGAGAAAATATGTATAGTGAAGTGTAAAAGCGATTTTTCGTAAATAATCTTTACAATTTTATCCAATCGGTAGTAGGACAACTAACATGAGAGAGAGAAATAAAAAATATGTACATACAAGTGTAAACTCGTTTTTTCATAAATAATTTTTACAATTTTATCCAATCGATAGTTTGAGAGAAAGAGAGAAAGAAATAAAAAATATGTATAGTGGAGTGTAAAATCGATTTTTCGTAAACAATCTTTACAATTTTATCCAACCGTTAGTTGAACAACCAACATGAGAGAGAGAGAGAGAAAAAAATAAAAAATATGTATATACAAATGTAAAATCGTTTTTTCATCAATAATTTTTACAATTTTATCCAATCTATAGTTGAAGAGAGAGAGAGCGAGAGAGAGATAAAAAATATATATAGTGGAGTGTAAAATCGATTTTTCATAAACAATTTTTACAACTTTATACAAGCCATAATTTGACAACCAACATAAAAGAGAGAGAGAAAATATGTATACACGAGTGTAAAATTATTTTTCCATAAACGAACTTTACCAATTGCGATCGATTGTTGAGCAACTGACACCAGAGAGAAATAAATAAAAAGTATGTATATACACGTGTAAAATCGTTCTTTCATAAACGATCATTCGATCCGATCGATCGTTAGGCAAAGAGAGAACACACGAGTATTCGGTTACGGTTCGTATATCGGTCAATTGACGACAACGTCACGCACGACAATAAGCCGTGTCGCGTTTAGGTATTTGCTCGCTGGACTTTCATAAGTATGTCGATTATGTCACCTGTTCTCTAACCAGAGAAAGTTCGAACAAACGTTGTGCTTCGATTTCCTGGATCGGTGTGACAAAATCTCCTTAACAGAACGATTGCGGCTTGGGGAGCTAAACGAAGAAGAAAGAACAAAAAATATCAACAACACGGTAATGGTTCGTTGTTTAAGTAATTAAAATTGCGCACAAAGTGTCTCCGAACTGGTCAACTCGAAAAATCTTTGCAAACTTATAGTAATTTTGGAGTAAAAAATATTTTAATCGACCAGAAGCTATTTGAAATTTGTCAATTTTTCTCGAGGAAACCAGCTTCGAGTTTTCAATTTTTTTCCCAGTGTTCGAGTACTTTCACGGTAATTCAACTTAGGTGTATGAAAGTAGAGGGTTCGATCTTTAAAATGACTCCACGAAGATTATCCTAGAATTATTTTTCACGAAGTTATAACAGTTCGAAGATTGACAAAGTTTTGGTCGATTGCCTCGAAAGTTGTCAACGACAGAGCACGTAAGAATGTGCCAAGTATTGCAAAGATTCTTACAAAGAAATGTTATTCTACGTATTCGATTAATTTTTTCGCGTAGATTCTTACGTTTTTAAGTTGCACAATCGGTCCAGAAACACCCTGTACGTTACATCGATTTTCACTAGTTATTTTTGTTTCGTAACTCCGTGAATGGGCGCATGGGTGGCTTCGACGTTCGTTTCGATCGAGTGGGATGTCCGTAATTGCTTAATTACATTAACACGGCGATTACAAGACACACGAGGCGGTGGAAATTGCGTGCAACTTTTGAGAACGTTCCCAGGATTATTTCTTACGTCTCCTTTTCCATCCTATTTCCACGAACAATGGAAATATGGTACACAGATTGTTCAAAAGCGTTGCTCAGATTATTTTGGAACAGCGTAATTGCTGTGAAATCGTTGCGAAGCACGCGATACTCATCCGCGCGTTGATGACTGTTTAGTGCACATCGCGTTGCATTCGATCGTCGATTCTATCGATATAGTATTTTGAGTTTCGAAAAGGTGGGATATTGTGTCGATTTAATAGAATTGAAATTTTTATTTTTTGGATAAATTTCAACGAAAGAATCGAATTTTTGTAATTTTCTAGGAAGAGATATTTTTTTAATTTTCTATGCAGATATATTTTGTAATTTTCTATGCAGATATATTTTTGTAATTTTCTATAGAGATATATTTTTGTAATTTTCTATGCAGATATATATTTTGTAATTTTCTATGCAGATATATATTTTGTAATTTTCTATAGAGATATATTTTTGTAATTTTCTATGCAAATATATATATTTTGTAATTTTCTATGCAGATATATTTTGTAATTTTCTATACAGATATATATTTTGTAATTTTCTATGCAGACATATTTTTGTAATTTTCTATGCAGATATATTTTTGTAATTTTCTATGCAGATATATTTTGTAATTTTCTATGCAGATATATTTTTGTAATTTTCTATGCAGATATATTTTGTAATTTTCTATGCAGATATATTTAGTATTTTTCTATGCAGATAAACAATTCGAAAAGTATCATAATTAGTTTGCCGAGAGCAACAAATGCGTTAATTTAAAAAAAAAATGAATTGGGATAAGAGTAAAATAATGTGAAATTTCGAACATTGTCAGTTCACTTAAAATATATTTAACTCGTTCGACAAAAAATATTGATTTTCGATTTGTAAAAATTCAAGGAAGAAAAACAAAATATATGTATATGTATATATATATATATATATATATATATACTTAGAACGACAATTTTTTAAGGATTTCTGTAGGAGGATTTCTTAGCAGTATTTTTTGTTCCTTTAATGAATTGCGATCGAAGGATTCAAGTTTCCTATTCCATCGGTGAGTCTTTAAGAACCGAGAGAACTTCCAAGTCGATCTCGACTATTACATCGATTAAAGACAGGTTTAACGATAGGTACTCGATTCTCATGGTGACAAATGATTCAACGAAACGGTAACGAGCCGATTTAATTTTCTCGCATTGTAAACAACGTTGTAACATTGACAATTAAACATTACATTTCGTACAACGTTAGAAACCAGACTTCATTCTCCCCTCAATATTACAATTGAAAATTACTCTAACCATTTAAGTCCATGGAAAATTTATTAATTTTTTTTTCGTTTTACTGACTACACAACACACCCAGGGGTGAGAACTCTTTCAGAAAGAAATTTTTAGTTTTTGAAAAACGAATATAATTTGATGTTTCAATAATTTCAATTCTATATTTCTTCAATATAAAATAGTCCTGACCAACTACACCATAACAAATATAAATTTCCAAAAAATTTGGAATTTTTTCTATTAAGTTCACTATATACCTAATATATATATATATATAATATTCTTTCTCAAATATTACAAATATAATTGAAAATCACTCTGATCATATATCTCCATGAAAACTATATTAATTTCTACTTTTCGTTTTACCAACTATATAACACCCCGAAATATGAAAACTGTACCAGAAAGAAATGTCGAGTCTTCGAAAAACTTCAATTCTACGTTTCATCGATATAAAATACTCCTGATCAACTATAACGCCTGTAACAAATAACAATTTCCAAAAAAATGTCTATTAAGTTCACTATATATTATACCTAATATATACATAATATTCTTTCTCAAATATTACAAATATTGTAATTGAAAATCACTCTGATCATATATCTCCATAAAAAATATATTAATTTCTACTTTTCGTTTTACCAACTATACAACACCCCGAAATATGAAAACTCTGCCAGAAAGAAATGTCGAGTCTTGGAAAAACTTCAATTCTACGTTTCATCGATACAAAATACTCCTGACCAACTATACCGCGTGTAACAACTACAAATTTCCAAACAATTTTCCACCAACTTCACTTCATACCTAATACATATGATACAATTCGTTAAAATTCGTAGAAATTCGTAGAGATTCGTCAAACATCGTAGAAACAAATTTCTCTCCCAAACTCTCCCTAAAAATTCCATTCCACCGTATACCGGAATACAAAGAAAATTCGCAAAATTTCTTCGAGTAAGCGTTTTCGTTTCTACAAGCTATCCTCACTATCGTCCCGAAAGAAGATATTTGCACGATCAGCGTCTCTCGAGCCACGTTTCTGTAGTTTCCAATCACTACCGAACGTTCGAGTCGAGGAACTTCCCTCGTAGGTCAAAATCGATCAAAGTCTCGTCGGTTGGCAACGCTAACGATGACAAAAGGTTTCGACTTACGTGATCCACTTTCAATTAAGGATACTTGCTGGAATTCCGTCTATGTGCGCGTGGCGTTTTCACCGACGAGCGCCGGATGAACGTACCGTAGACACGGTTCGTTACGTGGCCCCATGGACCCCGTAAATGGCAACTATATCGCGGACTCGTCAATCAGGACGTTAGAAAATAGCAGTGGATTTGGAATCGGGTCTACATAACGCGTCGTGCGATTTCCATAAAACCCTGGGTATAAAAGAACATGTCCACCCCTTGGACCACACAGTGCATCCGTGAGCCAGGTTTAACCATGAATCTTCTGGTAAGGAGTGGTTCCAGCGATCCCTCGGACCGGTGGAAACGTATATCGTCGATCGATCTCGATGATGGACGAACACGCAGGGTGATTCAGAAATAACAGGTTCCTCGATAAGTTTTATCGTTCGATAAGAAATCGAGCTATTGGGTTCGTCGTTTTATTTTTTCAAAGAGGATACTACTGTTCGATAAACGTGTGAGAAGTTTCTTAGAGATCCGTCGTCTCGTTCGTATGTTTACAGTTGTTCGAAGTCAGAGTGTGATAATATTTCTTTTTACAATGGATAAGAACGAGAAAATTTATCGAACAACCTAGTACATGTCCATAACCCAAAGAGGGTGAATCTACGAGTTAAAACGAGTGAAAAATGTACTATGAACGTATGTATGTTTTGTGTGTCTTGGTTTTCTAGTTACGAACGATGGGAGAAAATTGTTCAAAGTGTTCAAAAAAGGTAGATTTTAGGAAAAAGCTGGTTTAGGAAAATACTTCTCGAAGAGGAATTGGTATTATGTTGCAGAGGAATTCGAACGAGGAATTTTTATTTATTGTTAGTTGCAGGTCTAGGAAGATCGATTAAGAGTCAATTTCTTTCGGAGGTCAATTTCTCAGTTCAGTACAAATTAAATTAAAAGTCAATTTCTTGTTGGTTTTGTCGAATACACGATTTCAAATGGGTTTGGAATAAAGATGTCGAAGGACGAAGGAAATTTGAACGTTTTCTTCGATTATATATGACTCGAAAACCAAGGTATACAAAACATACGTTCGTAGCATACTTCATACTTGGTTTAGCGTGTAGATTCACCCCCTGATCTGTGATTCGTGGAATTAGTTTTCTATGTTCAGAGAATAAGAAGGTGTGAAGCTGTATGAACGATGTGTGACAAGTACAGTGTAATTGGACGATGACGTGAGAGTCGACGAGTGTAAATTTTGCGTCGGTTGCAATATTGTAATTTACTGTATAATCACGTGTAATATCTGTTCGATCGGAGTGTTCAGATTGTAAAATCCAGAGCAAGAAGGAAGATGTCCATCGAGAGTAAAAACAATGAAGAGCAGAGAGTTTATCGAGAGTATAATTATAAAATAAATAATAGAAAATTTTGAAAGAAAATGACAATTTTTAAATTAAATATCACCTTTACAAATCAATAATAATAGTAATAACATATATTTTTGAAATTAAAATTTAAAGTATTAACAAATTCGAATGAAAATTACCATACGTGTAAGTATCGTTGTTAGTTGTACCGTATTTCTTTCTTTACAAATCAATAATAATAATAACATATAGTTTTGAAATTAAAATATTAACAAATTCAAATGAAAATTTTCATACGTGTAAGTATCGTTGTTAGTTGTACCGTATTTCTTTCTTTACAAATCAATAATAATAACAACATATACTTTTAAAACTAAAATTTAAAATATTAACAAATTCAAATAAAAATTACCATACGTGTAAGTATCGTTATTAGTAGTACTGTATTCCTTTCGCTGAAATATGTCCGTTAGTATCTATTCCCAATCGACGCGCAACGTATTTTCGAATCACCTTCGGTGTATTTCTGAATCGCCCTGTACGATGCATCGATGACCTCGAATGGTGATTTCAGTCGTTGGTGTTGCTGGCTGCATTCGCCGCTGGCGCGAGCTCCGTGGCTGTGGCCCCCGAAAAAGTCGCGAACGCGAACACGAACGAGGCGGCCCAAAAACCAGTTACCGATAATCAGGAGCAACCCGAGCCACGGGACGAGGACGGGGACAAGAAAGTAGCAAAACGAAGTTATGGCTGGAATCCATGGAGTTACGGAGGGTACAGTTACGGATGGCCTTGGTACGTAGATCGTAACTGGCAAGAAACGTTTCGATCGATCGACGACAAGTAGATATCGATACACCGTGGAAATTCTCGAGCGAGTTCTTGCAAAACCGAAGTAACGGGATTGTTAATAAATTTTTGCTTCGTCCATTACGGCCCATTAGCTTCTATTAGTCTTCCGATTCGTTGGATTTCCGCCTTTCCTCGATAAAATTGCCCCAGATTTCTAAATCGCAGGCAACGGAGCAAAGCAAGACGACCGAGGAACAATTTCGTGGCTTCTTACTATTTTCTTTACGAAAGCTTCTCTTTCGGTGTTCGGTGAATTTAATTCCTTGGAAAGTGCCTCTCCGTGCGCAATAGGAACTTTGATATTCGACCGAGAAGATTTGATTTTGGATCAATGATCAACTGACAAATTGAATCTCGAAACGAACGTATTGTACCGTGGAAGCTGAGTGTTAATTGTTATCCATTTCTTCTTTGAACGATAACAGAGACCATGTGATTTTGAAACAACGATTAATCAACAAATTGAATCTCAAATAGAACATATTGTACCGTAGAAGCTGAGTGTTAATTGTTGTCAATTTATTCTTTAAATGATAACAGAGACCATGTGATTTTGGAACAACGATTAATCGACAAATTGAATCTCAAATAGAACGTATTGTACCGTAGAAGCTGAGTGTTAATTGTTGTCGATTTATTTTTTCTGGACACGATCAAAGCCCTGAACATTGTAGATGATATATATTTAATTGTATATCGTCGAGATATTAATGAAAAGAAGCTTTGTAGCGATCGAATTAATCTAGTAGAGGAATGTTTCTCAAGAGATTTAAAAATTTCGATTTTAGGTACGGTGGTGGTCACGGATGGTACCCTGGCTGGTACCCCAGTTGGCCCCTATTCTATGGTGGTCACGGATACGGTGGATACGGTGGATACGACGGATACCACGGTTGGTCCGGTCACGGTGGTTGGTACAAGGGATGGTAAACCGAGGAGGACGAAACCGTTGAAATCGTTTTCAGGATTTCATAAATATATATCACGATTTTTCCTTGGCACTTAAGTGTCTTTGCACCGAGTAATCGTTAGAGTAACATACGAGTTCGAAGCGTGTATTGAAGGAAGATATTACGACCAATTACGTTGAAATGTAATTAACTTTAAGAGTATCGAAGTCCGAGACAAAAATTGTCGGTGTTATTTGCATTTTTGAGATTCGATGGTTTAAATCGAACTGCAATTAAAATATTCAGACTGACGAGAAACGTTCGACGTTTGCACGACAATTCATCTCAATCGTTGTTTTGTGTAATAAGTTCGTCGGTTAAGAAAATAAATAACTCGTGATACGAAAGAGGTGAAATAATTTTTCACGTACCCTCAGACGCTTCCTTAAGTAGGTTGCCAATATCTCCTCGCATACGGTGAGATTTTTATCGGTATCCTGCAAAGAAGATATACATATGTTACACGTTGAGATGCAGACTTCTAATTCCTGTGCGAATCAACCTTTATGATGTCGGTCAGTTCCTTGATCTTTCGTAGTCTGGCTTGCTGCTGCTCGGTAGAATTATTGCACGATTGTGGATTTGTTGCGTACATTGCAAACTGACACGCAGAACGTCCGAGTTTTTCTGGTTCGACGTTAGAACTACATAACACTTGTCGTTCGATGTGACACTCCAAATGCACCTGATACGCGACATATCGTTGCTTAGAAACGACTGAAACAACACAAGCGGTAATGGACTATTTTTAGAATGCAAATATACGTATTCATTTTTTTTTACGTATGTAGGTATTCGAGTATTCCTAAAGACGGAAATTAGTTTTAATCGCTTTCAACAAAATTCTTTCGATACCCGTCTAAATTGAATTGGTTAGTTATTTATCCTCTGTAAAATAGCAAAACTCTGCCGCGACTACTGTCGGTGTACAAGGAAATTATTTTACCAGTGACACAGTTTCATTACAGTGAATTCATAATAAATATCTCAAAATAGAGTAACTGTTTAACGTAAATGATGGAGTAATTAAAAATGAAATACTGTCATAGACAAGATACAAAATGACAATTCTTCTTATGTAAGAAGTCTCAATTTAAGAAGTCAATGGTTGTAGAACGACCTCCTCGTTTTAGAGCGGCTATTCGAGGAACTGTGTTCAACTACATGACCAAAGTCGGTAAAAGTAGTTACCATAGCTAACTCGTACCTGTGCATCGTTCGTTGTTCTACCAAATACATTATTCTTTGAAAATATTGCAAAAATAAATTACATTCATTGTTACAGATGGAACTTGAAAGTTTCAAGAACGCGAAGCTAAGAATACTTTCAACGTTATAGCTACGTAGAAAAAGAAAAAAAGCTACTGGTCTTATTCCAACTGTATTTCTTGAAGTACAATCAGACTTTCGTACACGTTGTAAAGCTTTTTGTTACAGTACACTATTCATCGAACGGTTAAAATTAATTTCTGAAGGCTAATTAATCATTTATAATGCATAAATGAGATGCATAGTGTAACATTAATATTCGGCACATGGGTAAATGTGATAACAATCCGTATTAACGTAGTTGTAAAAACGTAGTTTGAACAATTATTAACAATATCCTAGTATAACCGAGGGAGGTATAGATGGTTTCGTTCACGCGCTGAAACTGAGGGAGGTATCGATTTTGGTCGCGCGCTGAAACCGAGAGAGGACTTATCAACATTTACGCGTGAATCGAATATTAATGTTACAGTATGCATCTCGTGTATGCATTATAAATGATTAATTACCCTTCAGAAATTAATTTTTATCGAGATTCAAAGAATTTTGTTAAAAGCGATTAAAATTAATTTCCGTCTTTAGGAATACTCGAATACCTTCATACGTAAAAAAAATATATACGTATATTTGCATTCTAAAACTAGTCCATTACCGCTTGTGTTGTTTCAGTCGTTTCTAAGCAACGATTTGTTCAATTATTATAATTTACACGATACGCGTAGAAGTTGCCCTTTTTGCTTAAAAGAGTCGAAATTCAATCAATCACTTCTCTAGATAGAAATCATCGTGAAGAATATTTGTAAATCGATAATCGGTACGTGTAACCTTGACATTGTCCATTGGACCTCAACGAAAACTTCCTTCGCGAACAAGGAATATTTCGATTAAATGATATTTCAAGCCATTATTTATACTTGGATATTGTTAATGAATGTTCAAACTATAATCAATTCACATCATTCATATCAAACTATGGTCAACTATGACAATTGTTAGTAATTATGATAAATAAACATCAATATGAGATTCTAATATAGGAAAGCGTGTTTCACCTTCGTACGACCTCTACGCGTACAAGTACAAAAAAACATCGATAGCTCCCTCGGTTATAGCGCGCGACAAAAATCCACATCTCCCTCGGATTCAGCAAGCGATAAAAATCGATCCCCCCTCGGTTACAGCGCACGTCAAAAATCAATACCTCCATCGGTTTCAGCGCGCGACAAAAACCTATACCTCCCTCGGATTCAGCGCGCGACAAAAACCTATACCTCCCTCGGATTCAGCGCGCGACAAAAACCTATACCTCCCTCGGTTTCAGCGCGCGACAAAAACCTATACCTCCCTCGGATTCAGCGCGCGACAAAAACCTATACCTCCCTCGGTTTCAGCGCGCGACAAAAACCTATACCTCCCTCGGATTCAGCGCGCGACAAAAACCTATACCTCCCTCGGTTTCAGCGCGCGCCAAAATTCTATACCTCCCTCGGTTTCAGCGCGCGCCAAAATTCAATACCTCCCTCGGTTTCAGCGCGCACCAAAATTCAATACCTCCCTCGGTTTCAGCGCGCAAACGAAATCGTCGATACCTTCTTCGGTCATAGCGCGTGAACGAAACCGTCTATACCTCCCTCGGTTATACTAGGATATTGTTAATAATTGTTCAAACTACGTTTTTACAACGGTTGTTAGTACGGATTGTTATCAACATTTACCCATGTGCCGAATATTAATGTCACACTATGCATCTCATTTATCATTACAAATGATTAATTACCCTTCGGAAATTAATTTTAACCGTTCAATGAATAGTGTATTGTAACAAAAAGCTTTACAACGTGTACGAAAGTCTGATTGTATAATACTTCAAGAAATACAGTTGGAATAAGACCAGTAGCTTGTTTTCTTTTTCTACGTAGCTATAACGTTGAAAGTATTCTTAGCTTCGCGTTCTTGAAACTTTCAAGTTCCATCTGTAACAATGAATGTAATTTATTTTTGCAATATTTTCAAAGAATAATGTATTTGGTAGAACAACGAACGATGCACAGGTACGAGTTAGCTACGGTAACTACTTTTACCGACTTTGGTCATGTAGTTGAACACAGTTCCTCGAATAGCCGCTCTAAAACGGGGAGGTCGCTCCAAACCAGGAGCGTGATATTTTACTTGTCGATATTTCTGCTTTTTAAATTTTATACATAATGATCTCATCTGTGATTCTGATTGTTATTGAGATAATTAGATTTCGTCGTGTTTACTTTTATTTCTTATACTTGGTAGAGCTGAAGTTTTATTTTAGACTTAATTGACAACGTTGGGGATGACAAGAAAATGGTAAAGAAATTTCTGATACGTTCGAAACGTTAAAGTATTACCTAGAATATCTATCCTGTACCTCTGCGGGATAGTAGTGGAACTTTTGTTACCATTCTGAAATAATGTTCTTTATCGACTGCCAGTTAAGCGAGGAACGAATAAATCTTACATGGTGCTGGCATCTCCTATTAAAAGTTATACTACTTGAAAAGTAAGTAAAAGAATAAAAACAGTATCTTGGGGCACGTCACCTTTCGTCACGCAAAATCGACAACAAAATTTTTAAAAGCACGAAACAATTTTTAACAATCAACACGACCACCGTTTTAACTCCGGTCGTAAATACACGTCGCTTGAATTACGATATCGACGAAAATAATTAAGCAGCTACACGGAGTTTTCATATATAACGTTCGATGGTAAAAACCAATCGCTTCCAATATTTGCGTGTACTCGTTAATATTCCCGACGTTCGCGAAATCAGGGGGTCGCAGTGCACGGGGAAATATTGATTCGAAAAATAACTCGAACCGCTAATTTAAATAATTGCATTGCGAGCGTCCCGGTTTCGAGCTGCACTGACCACTCTAATAAATTGCATTTTAATTAAAATCGATTTTTCAGCCTCATAAATGCCGATTAAACTAACCGAAAATTATTAGTTCGATTAAAAATAAACGAAACATTGTTTTCTTCGTTCGGAGTACTCCCGAAAACCAATTTCCAAAATGTCGTGCAACGTGAAACAAGTAACGCGATTCGTTTCGTGAAACACGCTCGTTAATTATCGAAAAACTTGCATCCCTGTTGAACCTTTCGTGCAATATTCTCTCTCGTCGACGAGTATCTCGAGCGTTTGAAAATTCGAAAAACTCGAACGTTAATGTCGCGAAGAAATATAATACTTTCGGCCCGGTAACCATTCTTAAATTTTTACCTCAGCGAGCTACCACTCTGGTCATATTCACGGTGCTCCCGTATAAACGTCCCGTGAAATATACACTCGCAAAATGGAGTAACAGATACGATGAAACGTTACGATTCTTTTCTTCGTTCTTTTCCAAGTCACTGTCTCGTAACACGGGTTGACAAATTGACAAATTTTTCTTCGTATTCATCAAGTATTCACCTAGCAATCGTTCTTCACTTTTTTCTCTACTGAAGAAAACTTGATAAATCCAAACTAAAGAAAACAAAAAAAAAAAAAAACAGAAAAGAAAGATAATTCTCTTTTCCGAAGAAAACTTGATAAATCCAAATAAAAAAAAAAAGTGAAAGAAAGATAAATTCCGTTAATAACAATCGCCTCTGGGAAGGAGAACTTTGTTGACGACGATGGGAAAAAAAGTTGGCGGGTACACAGTGCGGCCAACGGCCCCCGTTGCACTCGGTTTACTTTTTAAATAGTTTACGACTAATTTTAACCAGGCCGATGTCTTGTTGTGTAACTGACCTATACCGAGGCTGGTGCTCGCCGTCTTCCTCGATTTTCCTTTCCTTCCTGCACACCCGGCTGTCCTCGTTGTTGTTGTTAGTTAAATTAGAACGTGAACTCGAGCGGTGGAAGAGGCGTATCGAGGCCCCCCTCTGACCCCCGTGCCCCCCACTCGGCTGTTTCGCTCGCAACGTTGAACATTTTCGCGAGCGAACGCGAAAACATTTCCAACGAGCGCGGGAGCACCGTCATCGACGATTCTCCATCCGCGAAAAAAGGAAAATATTTAATTGCGCCTCCAGCGGGCCGCGCCGTGTGTAAATCGAGTTACGTGTAACGAGCGTAACGATTCCTTGGTATTTTTGTTTCGCGCGCCGGCCCGGCCGTGCGACGCACGACTAACCTGTGTGCAACGATGGAATTTTTTAACCGTGAAAGAGTGTCGTTCTCGCGTGCTACGACCGGTGGACGAAGCTGGAAATACCGCCGAAGGAGAGTCTATTTTTGTGAAAATTCGCGGAGAGAACGTGGAAGAGAGGGTGGGGAGGGGGAGATGTATTGCGAACGAAGCTTGAACTTCGGGCCATTGTGACGGTCGAGGTATGCACGAAAGGGGTTTCCAGGGGGGTAGACGAGGTCGAAACGTAGAAGGACATTGGAATAGACGGGGACCCTTGTGTAGATGTGGTTTTTAAATAGAAGTGATTTTTGGGTAGAATGGTTTGTTTAGTAAAGGGGTTCCTCGTGGGTGTATGGTTTGCAAGTAGAAGTGACTTCGAAGATTGGGTCCTTTAGGTTTGGGTGGTTTCTAGAATTTAATTGAAGTGATCTTGTGGGAGATGGGGCCCCCCTGTAGATGTGATTTTTAAGTAGAATTGTTTGTTGAATAAAGGAGTGTCCTCTGTGTGTGGTTTACAAATAGAAATGACTTTGAAGATTGGGCCCCTCAGGTTCGTGTGGTTTCTAGAATTTAACTTAAGTGACCTTACGGTAGATGGGGCCCCCTCTATAAATGTGATTTTTAAATAGAATAGTTTGTTGAATAAAGGAGTGCCCTGTCTGTGTGGTTTGCAAATAGAAGTGACTTCGAAGATTGGGCCCCTTACGTTTGTGTGGTTCATAGAATTTAATAGAAGTGATATTGTGGTAGATGGGGCCCCTCTGTAGATGATTTTTAAATAGAAGTGATTTTTAAGTAGAATAATTTGTTGAATAAAGGAGTGCCCTGTGTGTGTATGGTTTACAAATAGAAGTGACTTCGAAAATCAGGCCCCTCAGGTTCGTATGGTTTCTAGAATTTAATAGAAGTGACCTTACGGTAGATCAGGCCCCCATGTAGATGTGATTTTTAAATAGAAGTGATTTTCAGGTAGAATAGTTTGTTGAATAAAGAGGTTCTCCGTGTGTGTGGTTTGTAAGTAGAAGTGACTTCGAAGATGGGGCCCCCCAGATTCGTATGGTTTCTAGAATTTAATAGAAGTGTCTTGTAGTAGATGGGGCCCCCCTCTACATGTGAATTTTAAATAGAGGCGACTACGAAGATTGGGGTTCCCTGTATTTGTGTGGTTTGGAAGTAAAAGTGACTCAGAAGATTGGGCCCCCCAGATTCGTATGGTTTCTAGAATTTAATAGAAGTGACCGTACGGTAGATGGGGTCCCTTGTAAATGTGAATTTTAAATAGAAGTGATTACGAAGATAGGGGTTCCCTGTGTTTGTGTGGTTTGGAAGTAGAAGTGACTCCGAAAATCGGGCCCCCCAGATTCGTATGGTTCTTAGAATGTAATAGGAGTGACCTTACGGTAGATGGGCCCCCTCTCTGTAGATGTGAATTTTAAATAAATGTTTTCTGCGAAGAAAGGAGTTCCTTATGTGTGTGGTGACTCCGAAGATTGGGACCCCCAGATTCGTATGATTTCTACAATTTAATAAATGTAACCTTGTGGTAGGTGGGCCCCCCCCCCCCCCTCCTGTACATGTGAATTTTAAATAGAAGCTACTACGAAGATAGGGATTCTCTGTGTATGTGATTTGCAAATAGAAATGACTTCGAAAATCAGGCCCCTCAGGTTCTTATGGTTTCTAGAGTGTAATAGAAGTGACCTCAAGGTAAGTGGGGACCTCCATACAGATGTGATTTTTAAATAAATATTTTCTACGAAGACAGAGGTTCCCTTTGTGCGTGGTTTGCAAGTAGAAGTAACTCCAAAAATCTGATCCCTCAGATTCGTATGGTTTCTAGAATTTAATAGAAGTGACCTTACGGTAGGTGAGGCCCCCCTGTAGATGTGATTTCTAAATAGAAGTGATTAAGAAGATAGAAGTTCTCTTCGTGCGTGGTTTGCAAGTAGAAGTGACTCCGAAGATGAGCTCCTCGCGAAGACACTACTTCTAGCGTAGAACCGATTACGAAGATGGGGCCCCCACGTACACGTGGTTTCAATGTACAATAGAAATGACCCTGCGGTAAATGGGGCCCCCGCGTAGATACGATTACTAAGTAGAACCGACCACGAAGATGATGCTCCCATCCACAAGTGGTTTCTAAGTAGAAGAGGCCCTGACGCAAATAGAACCACACGTGTGTCGCTTCTAAATAGAAATAACCTTTAAAACGAAAGACCCCCCGCCGTAGATGAGGCCCCTTCTTCTACCAGGGCCTCTAAGTAGATGCTCTTTCTTCAACAGTTCCTCATTCTTTGATATTTAATTCAAGTACCGTGCAAAAGGGTAAGAAAAAGAGGTTTAGATTTAGATTTTTGATTCTAGATGTAATCTAGATGTAGATTTTTTATTCTAGATGTAATCTAGATTTAGATTTTCTATTCTAGATGTAATCTAGATTTAGATTTTTTATTCTAGATATTATCTAGATTTAGAGATTTTATTCTGGATGTAATCTAGATTTAGAGATTTTATTCTAGATGTAATCTAGATTTAGATTTTTCATTCCAAATATTATCTAGATTTAGAGTTTTTATTCTAGATATAATTGAGATTTAGATTTTTCATTTCAGATAGATATAATCAATTTCACAAGTTCCACTTTCTCCTCGACCATCGATTTTCTTGAGAACCAACTTTCGTTCTTGATCAAATTGAAACTGAATATCCAAGAACTTGTTCGAGAAGAACCCCACGATGACATTAGCTTGAAATCGTTTCGAGGTTAGATCCATCACGGAGGGAATGTATAGCATTCGGGGAAGGGGAGAGGTGGTCGAGAATAATTCGGTTTCTGGCAACAGCGACGACGATAAGGGTCGTTATGCGAGGCAATGAAAGCTGTTGGCGCATCTTTACAGTCGACGACAGTACGAAGAAACGCGACATTTAGCAGAACGCGAGAGGAACCTTCCGTCGTAACTGTCTATCGCGTCCTATCTGCGTTTTCCTGTAAGCGGGGTAACGCGAGAAGCAAAAACGTAATTAAGGACACCTCGTTGCCAAAGTGTACGGTACTTGGAAGTATAAAATTTCCACTTAGGAGAAAGTTCACCGTCACGTTTCGTGTTTTACTTGTACTGCTTTCAATTGCTAAAATTAATATCTCCGCAAGAAACTACATAACCTCGTTTCGAAGTGCAACGAGTAGTAGATCCGCGCGTAACATTGGATACAAAATGGCCTGGAGAATACTTGGTCCATTTAATCGACATTACAATCGTGGAAATCCTTGCTAGAGAGATTGGAAGAAACGATAGGTCACGTTTAACGTACTTCGATCGTTCCCCGGTTAAATGACACGCTCTCGAAAGGACGATCATCGATGCAATCGTTTCCTGGTCGCTTTATCACCGTCCCCGTTGGAAAATTTGCATTCGTCGTGGAACGACTTAATGCGTGGAGAGGATCGACACGTTGCGAAATCGTGAAGTGTAGGATCGAGGCGAAACAGTGTCGTTAACGCGCGTCTCTACGGGGGAACAACGGGGGCCATTTTGATTTCAGCGCCACTAGGAGATTAACGCTAGAACTACCGATAAATTCAAGGATATCAAGGCGTTCCGCAATTGTATCTCAAGAAAATCGATGGTCGAGGAGAAAGAGGAACTTGTGAAATTGATTATATCTATCTGGAATGAAAAATCTAAATTGAAATTATATCTAGAATAAAAACTCTAAATCTAGATAATATCTGGAATAAAAAATCTAAATCTAGATAATATCTAGAATAAAAAATCTAAATCTAGATTACATCTAGAATAAAAGCTCTAAATCTAGATAATATCTAGAATAAAAATCTAAATCTAGATTACATCTAGAATAAAAAATTTAAATCTAGTTTATACCTAGAATAAAAAATTTAAATTTAGTTTATATCTAGAATAAAAAATCTAAATCTAGTTTATATCTAGAATAAAAAATCTAAACCTAGATTATACCTACAATAAAAAATTTAAATTTAGTTTATATCTAGAATAAAAAATCTAAATCTAGATTACATCTAGAATAAAAGACCTAAATCTAGATTATACCTAGAATAAACAATTTTAATTTAGTTTATATCTAGAATAAAAAATCTAAATCTAGATTATATCTGGAACAAATAAAGTTACAACGTTTTTTGAAAATATGCTATGGAATTTAAAGTAAATTTATTTGTAAAAGCATTTGAAACCAGTCATTTTGACTGGTTGGTAAATCTAGTGTTAAACGTTCGCGGATACATACTATACTCGTCTCACGAGTTTTCTTTTCGTTTTTCACGAGGAAGGTCGATTCCGCAATACGCACTACTCCTCGTTTGTGTAGCGTAACTGTTAATCTATCTGTACGTTCGTGCACGTATACGTCGATAAGGTAGAAAGCAATATACTATATATATATATATATATATATATATATAAATGTCCGCCTCGTGTCTCAACATATGTTACCTCAACACGCCTTAGCATTGAATTCTACAGTCGCTCGAAAATACCAAGTATTCAACGAACAGTTTCACATTCATTTTGCATCCATTCTCGCGTACAGTTGGGAACTGAAAAGATGACACCCGGATTCAAGGAAATTTAGTACCGTGTTATAGAAGAATGTGAACAGCATCGAGCGAATTTTATTTATCGTTAGCTGCAGGCCTTCGAAGATTAAAACGTTGAATTCGATACGATGCACGTATTTCTCCCAGAGGTCAACTTCTCAGCTGCGCACAGTACATTGTCGGTGTCCGTTGAATATACAAAGTTTCGAATATTTTCTTCGATGGTCCATAACTCGAAAACTGAAATATACTAAAGAACATTTTCTTCCATCGTCCATAACTCGAAAACTAATCTATACAAGACACACCTTCGTAATACATTTCTTTACTCGTCGTGTTTAGATTCATCCCTTGAAGTACATATACATACACATTTCTGAATCACCCTGTACTTATTAGTATTACATGTTACCGTAATTCTTGAAACTAGTAAGACATTACGTACACAACAAATTTAAAACGCAACAGTACAGAGCAAGTGAACAATAAACACATGTCTAGTAGAACTCCTATTCTCTCGTTTCTAACAAATCACTATTCACCACCATAAGAATCACCCTACACCTACCAACACCACTCGTCAGAGACGAGTCTTGGTCTACTCTTGGAGACGTCCAGTGACTCACTCTGCGTGCAACAAAATCTCAAATACAACAGCACAAAGCAAGGTACCACCAGTTAATTTCCCCACTATTTTGAACAAAAAACATACATGTTGGAATGAATGCAACAACGATCTTAAGGGTGCCAGATGTCGGTGTCAGTTTTAAGAATTGTCTCCGTATTGGCGCGGAAGGGTCGTTCGCCACGCGGTTGTCACAGGACCGTATCGGAGCAATAAACAAAAATATAAACAGAAAAAGTTCCTTTCACTCGTGCACTAAAACGCACGGGATCGCAACAGAAATATAAGTATTTATATCACTTAAGAGTGAGAATGGCTTAGCTTATTCTTCACTCCGTAGAATAATTGAATAACTACCGAAATTCACTGCTTAGGCGAATACCCCCGTAGAGAATATGTCGATTAGCGAAACTGGCTGTTTTAACGAAATACTTCCGTAGAGAGTATCTCGACGAACCGGTGTAATAATCAAAAGGTGCGCAGCGGGTGACGGACAGAGATTCACACTTGACTAGGTTGGAACAATCGGTGAATTTTTATTCAGAGGGCAGCGGCTTATAAACATGATTTTTATTTATCGGTGATCCCGGTGTTTAGGCTTCGTGGCGGTCTTATCGTCGTGCTAGGTGGTCCTCACACGGTCAACGATTTGGCTGTTTCCTTTTAGCTTTTCTTTTTAGTCGAGTTCCAAGTCCAGAGTCCGAAAGACCACACGACACTATCATCGTTCACATCAAGACACTGTACACTTGTTTCTTCGAACTTTATATTCTTATAAATACAATAATTATAGAACTATATACGCGAGATCCCTGCATATATAATAAACTAGATATTACAATCTGAACTTTACTTAACTAAAATCGAATAAAAAATCCACCATCCCGATCCCCGCGACTCGTCATCGCTAAGTTTCCACGTAATCGCGACAAGCCCGTTGCAACCGGGCGCCATTAGTTCCTGTCGCGCGGAAAGATGAATCTTTCGGGGTTGCGCAACCAATTGTCTTTCTTTACTTTAATTACATCGTCGTCCTGGGAAGGGTCCCAGAGCGTTTCCGACCATTCTGCCGGCGAAGGTCTTTTCTTCGGTAACCCGAGAGACATTCTTGAGAACGTTTCGCGCGCGTTTTACACCGCGAACAAGGATGTGTTCCTTCGCGCGCGATCCTATCGCCGAGTGCCGAGTTTCGTTGCGCGGGAAATATTTTTTGAACGAATCGCGCAACGCGGTGACGAATCGCCTACCAACGAATTCAGCCTTCCATTGTACGGTATTGAACACGAGGGAACGTTACGGTTTCAGCGCGAAAAGAGAGAGGAAAAAATGAAAAAAGAAGAAGAAAAAAAATAAAGAGAAAAAGAGAGGTACTCCGTGTACCCACTTACGTATGTACACACACGCGATTCGACGTTTCGCGCTCGGAGGCAAGAACGTCTGGAAACGTGGGATTATCCATTGTTGCGCCCAGCAACCAGCGGGGAACGCCACGGTACTAAAGTTCAAACCACTTTCGACGTCTACGACAGGGAATTGTCCGACGCGCGGGTAAATAACCGAGAATCGTCTGCTAATTCGATTTGCCGTCTCCCCCTGTCAAATCCAATTAACGGCGAATTACCGGGCTTCCCGGATAATCGGCCGCCACCCGCAATCAAATTCGACTCGCGTTGCCGGCCCGTGTCTACGTTTTCCATCTTCGATGGGGAACGTTCCGTTTGTGGATAGGAGCGGGTACTCGCGCGTGTTTTCCTCGCGGGTCGAAATTCGAAGCGTGGGCGAGCGAGTGGAATTTTTGTTCTGGCGTGGAGAACTCGAGGGAGGGCCGAGCGGGTCGAAGTGACCGAGTGGGTCGAACTGAAACGGATGGCTCGAATTGGACGGAGTAGGTTGAACGAATTGAGTAATTGGAACTGAAACGAATAGCTCGAATACAAACGAATAGTTAGAATGAATTGAGTAGATCGAATTGGAAGGAGTAGGTTGAATGAATCGAGTAATTTGAATTGAAACGAGTAGGTAGAACGAATCGAGTAATTCGAATTGGAAGGAGTAGGTTGAATGAATCGAGTAATTCGAATTCGAACGAATAGCTCGAAAGAATGGAGTGATTCGAACTGAAACGAGTAGCTCGAATTCGAACGAGTAGTTAGAATGAATTGAGTAGATCGAATTGGAAGGAGTGGGTCGAATGAATCGAGTGGGTCGAACTGAAACGGGTGGCTCGAATTGGAAGGAGTAGGTTGAACGAATTGAGTAATTTGAACTGAAACGAATAGCTCGAATACAAACGAGTAGGTAGAATGGATTGAGTAGATCGAATTGGAAGGAATGGGTCGAATGAATGGAGTGATTCGAATTGAAACGAGTAGCTCGAATTCAAACGAGTAGTTAGAATGGATTGAGTAGATGGAATTGGAAGGAGTGGGTTGAATAAATCGAGTAATTTGAATTCGAACGAGTAGGTAGAACGAATCGAGTAATTCGAATTGGAAGGAGTAGGTTGAATGAATCGAGTAATTCGAATTCGAACGAGTAGTTCGAACGAATCGAATAGCTGGAATTGAAACGAATAGAGTGACTCGAACTGAAACGAGTAGCTCGAATTGAAACGAATCGAGTGATTCGAACTGAAACGAGTAGCTCGAATTCAAACGAGTAGTTAGAACGAATCGAGTAGCTCGAATTGAAACGAATAGCTGGAAGAAATAGAGTGATTCGAACTGAAACGAGTAGCTCGAATTGAAACGAATAGGTAGCACGAATCGAGTAATTCGAACTGAAACGAGTAGCTCGAATTGAAACGAGTAGGTTGAATGAATCGAGTAATTTGAACTGAAACGAGTAGCTCGAATTCAAACGAGTAGTTCGAACGAATAGATACAGCTCGAATTGGAAGAAGTAGGTCGAATGAATTGAGTAATTCGAATTCAAACGAATAGTTCGAACGAATCGATGTATCTCGAATTGGAAGGAGTAGATCGAATGAATTGAGTGATTCAAACTGAAGCGAGTAGCACGAATTGAAAAGAGTAGGTCGAACGAATCGTGTAATTTGAATTGAAATGAGTAACTCGAGCGAATCGAGTAGCTCGAATTCAAACGAGTAGTGCAAACGAATCGAGTAGTTCAAATGGATCGTACATTGTTTCAAACACCTGTGCACATTTATTTATTTAAATATCGAACTTACATTTCGAGAGAAAAAAAATGATCCGATTACTGTAAGTGTTATCAAGCTCGCATATTCTGCGTATTATGATTGTACGATAGAAATATATATCTGAACAATTATATTTTTTCGAGTTACTCGAATCGATTCGACCATTGGAACCGAGTTACACTCGATTCGATTTATTCGAGTATACGAACACTGTCGTATCGCATTGACGCGGATCTTAGAATATAGCTTTAAAAAAACTGATAACGCGATAGTGCACGGTACAGCGTCGGATAGCAAAGTTACACGGTAATGCTCGCTTAAATTTCGATAGAATCGTCTCGCCTTAAATTTCAATGACTCATCCCTCCCACCGTTTCCTCCTCGTTACTCGGTGTCTCGAGCTGAGCGTAATTCGATCCTGCGAACAAAGCCAGTGAACAGATAGGGCGAGAGTAAACGAGAGAGAAACAACGGAACAAGCAATAATTTAAATTTTCACGTTTTTCACTTAATCTTTGCAACAACAGTGTCGATGGATCGGTGAGGTTCTTCCGATGAAAATGAGTCCAAACACGGCATACATTGGATCAATTTTACTACTATTTTGTTATTTTATATATTTTAATATGGAAATTTAATAGGAGTAAAGTTCGTTCGATTCGCGTCGTGTTTGGACTCATTTTCATCGGGAGAACCTCGCCGATTCGTCGAGACGATTGTTACAAAAATAAAATGTAACAACGAAGAATTATAATTTTTGTAATCGAATGATTCAGCGTAATCCTTCGAAACGCTCGAGTTCGACTATGTTTGTTCTCTTTTCTCGTCGAAAGTCTCGAGACTCGAGCAGGAAACAATTCTTGGAATAAAATGGCTACCTCCTTCGCGATAATTTCAACGTCAACCTCGATTTACTAAATTTAAACGAGCGTTACTGTACCTAACACGTTTTTGCGCTAGAAATTCGCGACACTGTATCGATAATGCGCGAAGGAAATGTGCAAAATTTAAATATACTTACTGCGACAATAATCAGAATTGAGCTAAAAACTTCAGAATTACCAGCAGCTTTTCAGTGTATATTTCATTAACGTTTCGTTCCGGCATTGAATGCGTTAATTTGTTTTTACGAGAACTACTTTGGAAAAGCTGGGTTCCAAGACTGTGACAACTTGAGAGACTGTATTTACATCTAGATTTTAATTTTTAATTTCGTTAACGTTTATGTTGCGTGTACTTCGACGACTAACAGTTTGGGACCACTTTGGTTATTGTTACTTTTTATAACTTAATTACGAGGAAGTAATTACGAGGTCCTGTTATTTTAATCTGTATCTAGAAATGTACTCTTTGTTTTGTCTATAAATATCGGTGTAAGCGATTAATTCTCCCGAAACGTATATCAACAATTGGTAAATATTAACGTCGAATAAACACTCGTCCTGCTAAATGAACGTTAGAAGAACATTACGAAAATTAATTCAAAAAATACTTAAGAAGAATACCAAAGAAATATATTTCGACAAAAAGGCTGTTTAAGAATTTTATCAATAACCATATAAATTACCTCTTTGTAGACAAAAGGCAGCCATATTGATTTCTGAGCTTTGAAAATCCATCGTTGAAAAGTTACCTACGTACCAATATTTATCAATTTTTCCATTTTGGCAATCCCTTAAACAAAACAAAAAACATTTGTTTACACTTGGTAAGCTTCTAAAATCTAATATTCCACATTATAATACTACCTCTTTCTAGATAAAATACAGCCATATTGATTTCTGAGCTTCGAAAATGCATCGTTGAAAAGTTTCACCTACGTACAAACATTCATCAATTTCCTTATTTCGATACCCTCCTTAAAAAAAAAAAAAAAAACATTCTCAATGTTCCGTGAGTTCTTAATAGGTTGCTCAATAAGTTCTATCGTTCGATAAGAAATTAAGCCACTAGCTTCATTACTTTATTTTTCTAAAAATGACACCACTGTTCCATGAACATGTACGAAGTTTCGTGTAGATCTCGTTCGTATATGAACACTTCTTCAAAGTCAAATCGTCACAGTATATTTTTACAATAGAAAAACGACAAAACTTGTCAAACCACTATTCCTCTACACGGAATAAAGTCCTCCCCGCAATGATCCAATTGGTGATAACCGAAGAGGACTTTTCTCGCCTTGAAACCGAGGAATGCTCGCGAGAAGTTCAACTTCCAATTAAGTCGCGAAATACGAAAGAAATACATGGTCGCGAACGCGTGGGAATTATACGCTTTCGTGAGTTCTTGAAGTTCGCAACAGGAGAGGGGGGGGGGGGGGAGTGGACAAAGTGTCCACGCTCCGGGAAATGGTTTCTCGACTGTAGGTCGGTCGCTTTGAAGAAACTGTTCTCGGCGAGGCGTCGACTAACGTCGTTTCCGGACCACTTGTTCCTCGCTCGGTCAGAAACAAGCCGAAACGAACGCAAGAATTTACATCCCGGACGAAATGATACTCGTGAGCGCCAGTTCCCGCGAAGCGGGCCGCCGCGATCGCGAGAGGAGAAGCGGAACGGGGTCAGTATCACTCGGCGTTGTGCCGTAATACGTTTAACGTTACATTATGCGCGACGAAACGTTTCGATGTAGCCAACCGCGTTTCATTGTTTGCCAGCGAGTCAACGACGCGCCGTAGATCACAGTCGTAGCTCGGTGCACGTGTTGCACGTTGCACTCTACGCGACTGATAGCCACGGATCCCTTATTCGGGGATCGCCGCGATATCTACTCGCGTGAGAAAATTCCACCACGAGGATCGAACGTGTCTTCGTGTCTTCGTTTCTTGTCGCTGGAGTTTTCTACCGGGAAAAATTTCGAACGAGAAACAAAATCGACGATGACGTTTGCATCTGTTGCATTGTGGACTCGACGAAAGAATTTATCTTGAATGCGGGCATGGGGAGATTTTATTCTAATCGTGGAACGAACTCCAACGATAGAATACTCGCATTTGTGTAATTGACCAGTTTGTAGGTATAGAGATGTAGGTTATTGAGTTAAAATATTTTTTACGTAAATGTATATTTATTATCGTTTAAATTGTAAAAGAAATTTGAATGTCTTCGTTTCTTATCGCTGGAGTTTTCTACCGGGAAAAATTTCGAACGAGAAACAAAATCGACGATGACGTTTGCATCTGTTGCATAGTGGACTCGACGAACGAATTTATCTTGAATGCGGGCAGGGGGGACTTTATTCTAATCGTGGAACGAACTCCAACGATAGAATACTCGCATTTGTGTAATTGACCAGTTTGTAGGTACAGAGTTGTAAGTTACTGAGTTAAAATATTTTTTACGTAAATGTATATTTACTACTGTTTAAATTATAGAAGAAATTTGAATGTCTTCGTTTCTTGCCGTTGAATTTTTCTCCTGGGAAAAATTTTGAACGAGAAACAAAATCGACGATGACGTTTGCATCTGTTGCATTGCGGACTGGAGGAACGAATTTATCTTGAATGCGGGCATGGGGAGATTTTATTCTAATCATGGAACGAACTCCAACGATAGAATACTCGCATTTGTGTAATTGATCAGTTTGTAGGTGTAGAGATGTAGGTTATTGAGTTAAAATATTGTTTACATAAATGTATATTTATTATCGTTTGAATTATAAAAGAAATTTGAATGTCTTCGTTTCTTATCGCTGGAGTTTTCTACCGGGAAAAATTTCGAACGAGAAACAAAATCGACGATGACGTTTGCATCTGTTGCATAGTGGACTCGACGAACGAATTTATCTTGAATGCGGGCAGGGGGGACTTTATTCTAATCGTGGAACGAACTCCAACGATAGAATACTCGCATTTGTGTAATTGACCAGTTTGTAGGTACAGAGTTGTAAGTTACTGAGTTAAAATATTTTTTACGTAAATGTATATTTACTACTGTTTAAATTATAGAAGAAATTTGAATGTCTTCGTTTCTTGCCGTTGAATTTTTCTCCTGGGAAAAATTTTGAACGAGAAACAAAATCGACGATGACGTTTGCATCTGTTGCATTGCGGACTGGAGGAACGAATTTATCTTGAATGCGGGCATGGGGAGATTTTATTCTAATCATGGAACGAACTCCAACGTTAGAATACTCGCATTTGTGTAATTGATCAGTTTGTAGGTGTAGAGATGTAAGTTATCAAGTTAAAATATTTTTTACGTAAATGTATATTTACTACTGTTTAAATTATAGAAGAAATTTGAACGTCTTCGTTTCTTATCGCTGAAAATTTCTCCTGGGAAAAATTTCGAACGAGAAACAAAATCGACGATGACGTTTGCATCTGTTGCATTGCGGACTCGACGAGAATCGTACGAGACTTCTCGAAGAACGAATTTATCTTGAATGCGGGCAGGAGAGATTTTATTCTAATCGCGAAACGAACTCGAACGATAAAATACTCGCATTTGTTCACTGTGCGAGTTTTTGGGTAATTGACCAGTTTGTAGGTATAGAAATATAAGTTATCGAATTAAAATATTTTTTACGTAAATGTATATACACTACCGTTTAAATTACAGAAGAAATTTGAATGGTAGAAGATTGCGTTTGTTCGTTGTGCAATTTTGTATGTAATTTCTGCTCAACGAGAATGGAATGTATCGAGTATTTTTGCTCGAAATTTTTTTTTTTACCGATCAATGAATATTTGGGTCAAAAACGTAGGAATTTCTCTCGGTTTCGAATCGACGAATCGAAGACACCTCTGTTGGCAAGATTCGAACGATTACGCTCGTACGTTCGCGCGGACGATTGTTCGAATGTTACTTTTCGACTAAATCGTGACCGAATGGTAGGAAAAATGCAAGATCGACGAAAAGAGGGTAAACTCCGGGAAATGTAATAAATTCGCGTCTTCGAAGAGACACATGCGTGAAAAGCAAGCTAAAGCTCCGAAAGGGGTGAAAAGAAATGGCTACGCGCGACCACCGCGTGTAAAGGACGAAGAAAGAGGAAGTTTCGAGGGAATTTCGACTTCCTAAAAGGGTGAAGTTAGTTTCCTAAGAGATCGAGCTCGAGTCGGGTACAGAAATTTCTTTATGAAAAGCTTGCCGAGCGAGCGTGGAAACCTTTCATTTCCCTTCTCTGTTCAAAGAGAAAGAAAGAGAGAGAGAGAGAGAGAGAGAAATTACATCTACAATTAACAATTACGATTTTAAATTACATCTTTCCACGTTTACGAAATACCCGGTTCGCGGAGCAATTAATGTTACTTCCCCGTGTTCTCTGAAACGAATTAGCAATCCATTTCGAAGCGAAGAAAGATGGTTGGAATTTACTTGGCGTTTTCACAACGCAGACACACCGGAAGGGAAACTCGGAATGGATTAAAGGGGCTGTCTGGTGTCCCGAAGCTTCCAAGAACCGTGTAATATCCGAGATTTTTCTCTCGAGGAAATTATTATTAGACGTACCAATCTCAAATTTTATACGTACACTTCTCTGGGTGCTCCTCCAAGCTGGAAGAATCCTTTCCAAGTATAAATAATTTATTTCGTCGAAGCTTGTGCAAAAAGAGAGTCCACCATCGATCCTCTTCCCTTCAAGGTTTTAGAATCTGAGCAACTGCTCGATGTGCATTAACAAAAATGATGCAACGTTCTCCCAAAGTATTAGGTTCTTCGGAAAGTCATTTCGTCTTTTTTCGGTGAAAATGAAACACGATTTTTTCAGAGCGTATAAACATTTTATTAAATTATATATTCTCCATTTTGGAAAACGAAATTACTTTCCGAACAATCCGATAATAAGATTCTTCGAGAATAGTTTTCTTTTAAATTTTCGATTTATTAGCTAAGTGCTCCGGTAACTCTCATCGGATAACGATAATTATCAGATTCAATTTTTAATATATAAACATTTTATCAAATTGCATATTCTCCATTTTGGAAAACAAAATTACTTTCCGAACAACTCGATAATAAAATTCTTCAACTTTTTAAATTCTCGATTCATTCGCTAAGAGCTCCAATAACACTCATCGAGTAACAATAATTATCGAATTCAATTTTTAATGTATAAAGATTCTATCAAATTATATATTCTCCATTTTGGAAAACGAAATCACTTTCCAAACAATCCGATAATAAGATTCCTCGATAATCGTTTTCTTTTAAATTCTCGATTTATTCGCCAAGAGCTCCGGTAGCTCTTATCGGGTAACGATAATTATCGGATTGAATTTTTTCGTTAAAAAGAAATAATACTCGTTGCATTTATGCGGATGCAAGCACCGTAGGGAGGGGTTAAGAATCGATACGAGCGTAAATATATCGTTTCCTCTCCCAAGCTTTTCCTCTTCCGGGTGTTTCGTGTTCGCGAATATTATTAGTGCCGGAACGATACCAGCAAATTGTGAATTGCTTTGAGAAAACAGACGCGGATGCAAATGTACCTCTATTTCCACGTAACTGAGAATCGCGAGCGTTTCAAGGGAATCAATCTGTCTCGAACTGCACCCAAGAAGATCGGGACACGGAACCGGAAAGACGACAACGACAACGACGACGACCCCGCGTAACGAAGGATTGTGTTTCATGCTGTATCGGTGCTTGTACCAACAAGTCGTTCGGATTTTAACGAGCCGACGATAAAAGGGTACTTCGATTCGGCTCAAGAACTTCCAACAGAGAGACAACGCGTTCTCAACGAATTTTCCTCGAACTTGTTTCACGGACCGCTAACTGGAGATGGTCTTTCGGTCTCCGCGACACTTTGGTGTCCGCTCAAAACGTTCTAAAGAGGGTCGGTAGCGAATTTGTTCCTGGAAACGATCTTTGGTAACTCGGGCCGAGGCTCAACCACGTGCGAACCGATCGATCAGGTGAGTTAAGAAGATACACTAGAAGTGAGCGCAACAGCGGCCGCGTCTCGTATTACGAGCGATCGGTCGTTGAACTTTAAAGCGATGACGCCGCGCGTATCGGTGCGACAGCCTCCAACGCTACCCGAAACTTTTACATATCACGTCGTATCTTCGCGAGAGTATCGTCAACGACTTGGCGAGATTCTCCCGATTAAAACGAATCCCAACACGACACGATTCGGACTATTTTTGAGTCCGTTTGGAAAATTTTCGAAAATTATTCCAACAAATTTTATCGGGTTTGTACGGAAAGTCATTTCGTTTTTTATTTTAGTGAAAATGAAATACGATTTTTGTAGAATCTATAAACATTTGATTAAATTATATATTCTCCATTTTGGAATATTCAAAGTGACTTTCTAAATAACCTAATATTTAAAAATGGTCCGAACTAGGCCTTGTTTGGGCTCCTTTTTCTCGGGAGAATCTCCCCGATCGATCGATATCACTCTCGCGAAGATACGGAGACAATAAACAATAAACATTGTTTTGTTCTCGCGAGTCGAAATTATCGTCTTTGTGTACTCGTTCGTTGCTCTCTTCGTTCCCCGGATCGTACAAATTTCTCGACGTGACCCCGGTTGGTGATAACTGGCGATTTTTGAACGAGAGGCAGTGACGTATCTCGGTCGTCGGATGCCTCGAATTCCGTAAGCATCGAGCCGTCGAAGCGAAGAATAAATATCGTCGCTTTCGAACGCGAAACGCGAACGGGCGGTGAAATTTTTCGGATTTTCGGAAGCGCGATAACGTCGAAACGACCGAGACGATATCGAGGGAAGGATCGAAGTGACGCGGCCATCGATCGATACCGGACATTCTCTAGCCTCGGTTGACGGTGGTCCGACAGCGCGGCCGGATGCTTTCCTGTCGGAATTGCGCGCGGGGATGATATCGAGCATCGAAAAACCCAGTCGATATCGAGCGATCGTTGCTCGGTCGGTAATGCGGAACGCGGAGTTACACGCGTCATTTTCCTAGAGGTTCTCCCGTTCGCGATCGGCTCGAGCCGACACGTGGAATTGGGAATTTTTGGAATTGCATCCCTGCCATGGATTCGTTGCCACCGCCGCGACGACGAATGGAAATTGTTCGTCGTTTATTCGAGATAGATAACAAACTACCGATTGAAATGGAAGATTGCAGTCACGGTGAACACCGCGACCGAGCGACGATTTTTCACGAAACTTGGCACCAAAATTTTCGTTTCGCGTGTTTTACGTTGGTTGACTTAAGAGGGGAACTATAATTTGTTCATTTATCGTACCGTTTTTATCGTACGATTTTTAAATAGGATGTATATGTATGAATTGTACGGAGAAGTGGAGAGGTAAAATTAGGTTAGGTTTGAGTTATTTATTTTACTTCAGTGGTGTGCGTTTTTATGGCACAATTTTGCGAATGCAAAATGCAAACGTTGGAGAAATGGAGAAGCAAAATTCGGGCAAGTCTGGATTATTTATTTTACTCTAGTGTGTATGTGTGTTGATTGCAGGATTTTTGAATGTAAAATATGAAGGTTGAGAAGGAGGGAGAGCAAAATTAGGTTAGGTTCTCGGTTATTTATTTCCCTTTATTGTGCGTCTTTATCGCACAATTTGCGAATACAAAATATAAAGGTCGGGTAGGAGGGAAAGGAAAATTAGGTTAGGTCTGGGTTATTTATTTTACGTCTGTGTTGCACAATTTCTGAATACAAAATACGAAGGCACAAAGGAGGGGAAACAAAAGTAGGTTAGGTCTGGATTTAATATCAGAGCCGTATAGCTTTTAAATTGCAGAAGATGTTGAAATACGTTTCGCATAAAAGTTGTGTTGTTTCTGAAAGCTTGTAAATTAATGGAGGAGGATGTTCCAAGTCTTCCTTTACAATAATGTACATTCTTGGTTCTTACTCGGCGCGGACAAAATATATAAAAGGTATCTGGGATGGTACTCGACTTGAAAGGATCTGTGTACTGTGCAGAAATACGAAGTTGCCGAGTCCAATTAATTATACATAATATTAGGATGTTCGAAAAATCATTTCGTTTTTTTTTTTAGTGAAAATGAAGCACGATTTTTTCAGAGCGTACAAACATTTTATCAAATTACATATTCTCCATTTTGGAAAACGAAATCACTTTTCGAATAACCCGATGCAATCTCTTCCTTGTAGATCCTTTTCTCGGACGGAATTGGACACATATTTTCATTATTTATAAAAAAAACGATAATACGAACGAATCGTGTCGTACAACACGGTCAATTTCTCATTTTCAAGCACTACATTTATCTCATAGATAGCCGAGAACACCCATAGAACTCCGTATGCAATCTTCTAACTCGCGAACAGTACATACGTACCCGCGCGTCTAATTCGGCCCCGTGACAATATTTTTCGTCACAATCTGGATCGATGTAACGCAATAATACTCGAAAGAAGCCCGTTATTGAAAAACACGGAGCCATGTTGCTCTTCTTTCAACGTTTCAACGCTCCCCTTCTGGGAAACCCGTTTACACGCTTGTTTAAACTTGTCTCGGGCAACGTATAGCGAAACCCCGTATCCCTGCTTTACATACGTATAAATTGTTTTAGCGTCGCTCGAAGAAACGAGAATGCATTCTATTCGTTTCTCGCGCCGCCCAACTTGTTCGAATCGATCGAGTCCGCCGCGCTCGGTATTTATTTCTCCCTCATTGTCTCGTCGTTTTAAAATCGATGCTCGCATTCGTCTCTCTTTCCCTTTGCACTTTTTATCGCCGCGTTAATGCCCCGCGTATAGAAACCAGAGATTCTATGGACGAAGTTCCAATCTCGTGGATCGAGAGAAAGAGAGAGAGAGAGAGAGAGAGAGAGAGAGAGAGAGAGAGAGAGAGAGAGAGAAAGGAAAAAAAAAGGAACGAGCGATTTCGCCACGGAACACACCGAGGGTGCAACGAACAGCGAGCGAACAATCGCGCTTAGGGACACGACCGTGTAAAGAGTGAACCGAAAGCTAATAAAACTGCGTGAAAAATGGCGGGAAAAGGCCAGCTGGAAAAGCTGAGAACGAATCGATTAAATGTAACAAGTCTCGCACGTCGATTAAATTTTTCCTCGGATTCAAGAGCATCGTCTCCATCGGTTTGTATGTTTCTTTAAATAAAATCTTGAAAATTTTTAGGAGAGGAAGAAGTATGCTTTTCGTAGTGAAATATTTACTTATTTCGATGTATTTCGTTTGTAGTAATTCGGAGGTCGTTATCTTATAAAAGAATCTTTAATCGATCGAAGTACACTTATCCCCGGTTTTAAGAGCAATTTCCATCCTCGGATTCAAGAAATCGAATTTTATCTTCCATAAATATACAATTTTTCTATTTTTCGTTACATCTTCGCAAAAGTGTTATCAACAGATCGGCGATGGTCTCCCATTGAAAATGAATCCAAACACGACCCCATTCGGAATATTTTTAATCACACGTAAAACTAATAATCGTGAATTTTCATAAATGGTCACGCCTTCGAACCAGGTCATGTTTGTACTCATTTTCATCGGGAGAATCTCGCCGATCCATTGGTAATACTTTCGCGAAGGTACGATGAAAAATATTAAAAATTTTCTATTGCATTAACGAATCGCGTTGCTTTGAAATTTCGAGTCTCTCTTTCTCTATTGTTTAAGCTCGCTCGCTCTCGGTATTGCACACCATACTGTTCTCTTCTTCGATTCTCCGCGACAAAAGTTTCACCACGCTTGCTTCAGATATTGATAATCCACTCTCCCGGTTTTCGAACATTAAGCGGGGCACCGTTACGCGCCGCTACCTCGCGATCCCGAAACACTTCGAAAACGCGATGAATCTCGTACTCGTTCCTTCGGCGAATGCAACGTTGAATTTCGTCGAGTTTACCGGCTCGAAAATCACAATTGGTCTCGGTTGAAGTCTGATTTCTAAGCGGCTCGATGAAATAACGCACGGCTGCTTAACGCGCGACGGGAGAAGTAACGAGTTTCCTGATCTCTTCTAAACGCGCTCACGGCGTCGCCAAAAGAGGATCTCTATTTGTCATTGTCGTGGCTTGAGTGAGATTAACGACCGTCAGAAGGAAACTATAAGCGTCCATTGCAGCGGGATACTGTGTACCGTCTTTGCACTTTTTCATCGGCCAGATATTTAATGGTTTTCGATACCATTTTTCCCCTCGAAGGGGATACTCTGCTCCGAACGCGTCCATTTTTTAAATTATTTCCGAGAAATTAACAACGAAAGAAAAACAGAAAAAAAAAACAAGAAACAAGACAACAATCGAACACGAATCGCGAAGATTTACTCGTTAATGATTCGAGAGATCGATTTCAATGCCTACCCTAAATTCGAAACTTCGATTTTCCTAATCCCACGTGCAACGTATGCAATTTCTGTGTATCGATCTTCTTTGTTTTTTTTTTTCAAATTTATCGCGCACGTACGATTGAACTCTATCGAAAATTGCAATTTCATTCCGTTAAATGATCCGTGTTCGTCTTATATATACGCAAATTCGTGTTCACGTTCCTTTTGGCGAACACACCGCGTCGTCGTTAAGATTATATATTATTCAGATTCAGTGGCGCATGAACCAACGACTAATTGCCTTAATGAAAATTTATGGGCGAAAAGACGGATTTCCCTCGCATAAAGAACATCAGTCACGAGTATTTTTCTTTTTTCTTTTTCTTTTTTTTTTTTTTTTGTTGTTCTCTCGCTTCTAGTTTCTTACGGTAGCCATCCTTCGTCTCTAATAACAAATGAATTCCAACGGGTCCGCGACGCACGGTTCTTCCTCTTTCTTCGATTAATATCACGACACGCATCGCATGGTAGCGATCATCGTTTTTTAGATGGTGTCCGACAATGATTTATGAGATCGATATCGCGCGATAATCGAGTCGCGGAGAAACTCGGGGCCAGGGAAAAGTAATGGGCGAAGTTTTGGCAGCAACCAGTGTTCGCGGTTTATGCCCGTTTATATCGCTTTCTCGTTGCTGGGGAGTCGGGTTTAAGATCTCTTAAATTCGACTTAAAATTTACGACGATATTCATACCGAAAACTCCGTAATTATTTGGTCATAGAATTGGTGTGTAAAGCTCGGTTCGCGTGTACGGCCACTCGGGATTTATTTATTTTCCGAAGGTTTTAGATCGCGAACACGGGCCCACTTCTGTGAAATATAATCATTATACGTGTATATATATATATATATAATACATGTAAGAAGTTTTCGTATTCAAACTCCATAATTATTCGTCCGTGGAATACTCTTCCGAGAGTACGGAAAAACGGTGCTTGTATACACGCGCCTCGTACATAGCCACTCGGCGTTTATTTATATTCAAAAGATTTTTAACTCCCAACGTAGATCCCTTTTAGCGAAGTACATTCGTAATTATATATGTACATGTAATGTACTGCAAATATGGTGATACTGACTGGGTCCACTTTTTATTCCAATCTATTTGAACGAGTATAATTTCTTTTTACGCGAAGTAATATATGTATAAAAAAAAAATATATATATATACATATTTAATTGTAAATTTAAAAAATAGAAATTATATTCCAATCTATTTGAACGAATATAATTTCTTTTTACGTGAAGTAATATATATAAAAAGAAATATATATATATATATATATATATATATATATATATATATATATATACATATTTAATTGTAAATTTAAAAAATAGAAATTATATTCCAATCTATTTGAACGAATATAATTACTTTTTACGTGAAGTAATATATACGCAAAAAAATATATATATATACATATTTAAATGTAAATTTAAAAAATAGAAATTATATTCCAGCGAAGCAATTTTCGTTAAATTCACGATTAGTTAATTTTCACGATTCCTTTCAAAGTTTCGACATTGTTCGAATTCATTGTTTAACCGCGTTACCATTCATCGATTCGTAAAACTACTTTATAACTCGATCGAAAATATACGACGGGCTTGAAAACGGTATCGAATTTAAATAAATTCCCCGTATGGGTGAACGAACGCTGTTTTTCGAATATTCGAAACGAAAAGGAAAAATGATATTTCGCGCGATAATGCGTATACCGGGATTCTGTTCCGCTTTCTCCGGTGTGCGAAAAATCTCCTGCCGTTTTAATTGTATCTCGTGATAACTGCTCGGGTTCAACACACGAGCATTTTGCATCCAACTCGCGTTACACGATAAAGAGAATGTTTGCATAGAAACGAGGGGGTCGGGAGAGACACGTACGTAACCTCGCGTACAAGCACACACACACACACATACACACACACAGGGACAGTTGCTTGAAAAACTCATGGGTTCTCTGTTGCACTCGTTGGTCGTTTAACGCCAGCACCTTTTCATCGCGTCCGCGAGGCTACGGTTATATTGTTAGGGAGGCATCTGGAAGCCGTATAATGCATATCCCGTTAAAAGAAAGGTACTCACCCTTTAGCCACGGTATTCTGCAAAAGCGAATTACGCGGAGCTATGCGAAGACACGCAACCGTGAACGGGGCTATATTCTGACAAGCGTTAGAAAGGCGGCAGAAACGTTTTCAATTTTTGCGCCCGATACGCGCCGCTTCGAACAACGGAAAAAGTGCCATTTCGCGGCACAGACATCTCGTCGAAAGAAATTGTCAAACCTTGTTCCCCAACAATTGGCGAACCTTTGAGACGGTGTCTAAAGTTCGCTCAGAAGTGGAGCCATTTTAACGGCCACGGGTTTGCAGTAAAGAATTTTTACATAACGTCGACGACTTTGGAAAAAACGTCAATGAAACGAAAGCTCGCAAAAGCTTTTCGTTCGCGGTTTTTCCATTTGGTATTTTATCCACGTTGAAATACAACTCGTACGAAATATCGGGGAATAATATAAGATTCCAAATATTTGTTTTTTGAAGATTCCAAATATTTGTTTTTTGAAGATTTTAAATATTTGTTTTTTGAAGATTTTAAATATTTGTTTTTTGAAGATTCCAAATATTTGTTTTTTGAAGATTTGAAATATTTGGTTTTTGGAAGATTCCAAATATTTGTTTTTGGAAGATTTTAAATATTTGTTTTTTGAAGATTCCAAATATTTGTTTTTTGAAGATTCCAAATATTTGTTTTTTGAAGATTTTAAATATTTGTTTTTTGAAGATTTCAAATATTTGTTTTTTGAAGATTCCAAATATTTGTTTTTTGAAGATTCCAAATATTTGTTTTTTGAAAATTCTCGATATGTGATATTATTTCTCTCCCGATTTAGATTTCCTTCTTGGTTTAGATTATACTTGGTTAGTTTTCCACAAACTGCGAAAAACTTCGACAGAAATAATAAATGGCTTCGATAGAATACTAAATATAGTAACTTCTGAATTACAACGTACCACTTGGAAAAATTCTCCAAGTATTGTACAATATATAGTTCTTTCTAAATCGAGCACACGGTGTTCTAAATTCCCTATAAGTAATTTTGTATTTATGTGAATAATTGTAAATAATAAATCGCTTTGATCGCGGGAGAATACTAAATATAGTAACTTTCGAATAACGACGTATCACTTAGAAAAATTCTCCAAGTATCGTACACCATACGGTTCTTTCTAAATCATAGTTACACTAGTTACACTATAAGTAACTAAGTTACACTATAAATACCATAAGTAACTTTGTATTTATTGAATTGTTCGAAAAGTCATTTCGTTTGTTTCGGTAAAAATGAAACACGATTTTTTTCGTAAATATATAAACATTTTATTAAATCATATATTCTCCATTTTGGAAAACGAAATCACTTTCCGAACAATCCAATATTATCGCGTGAAAAGTTCCGTTAAATTACAAAGCGATTCATTATTTTAGTCTCGAGAAGATTTGCCAGAAAAACAGCACCGTGCGTAACGAATAAATCGCTCGAAACGCGTAAATCCGTTTACGATAAATAAATGGCCCTTTGTTCAATGTTTTCGATACGCGACACGAGTTTCGTTGTACGAGCGTGACGCGGCCCCTTCGAAACCGTGAAGTCACGCGCGCGTGAGAACGGCCTGGGCCGCGGGTCGGGCTCGCGGTGGCGCCACCTGTGCGGAAGGACCGATCGCCATTGCATTAACGCGTGAATCGAATCCCGCGTAAATGTGGGCCATCGCGTCCTCGAGTATTATATTCCACGCTTTGTTCCATCGCCAGAATGTCAATCGATGCACGCTAATGAAAAGCGATTTACAAACAAGTGCACATCACCGGGACGACGGGAGGGAGTGGGGGGGGGGGGGGGGGGGGGTGAAAGAGAGCTCGAAAGCGAACAAACGCGGAGCGCCGAGATACACACGCGAGTGAATCGCACGCGAGACCGAATTAGCCTCGACGCTAACAGGATCCGCTATTCTACGTGCTGGAGCGTTACAAGCGTATTCGGGACAAACGAGCATGACCAAACGTGATTTCGAAATCTCTATCAAAACGCTATAACGCACGGGGACCATGGAAGCCCCCGAGCAACAGTTCTTCGATTAAATGAATAAACATGCAAAACGCCACGGGGCTTTCTGTTAGAGGATCGTAAATTCGACCCGGCTAATGATAATATTATAGATTACGTTACTCGCGACCGGGGATCCCGATACACGCGTCCACGGTCTCCGATGTTTCGGTTTTACCAGCTCGAAAACGAACGCTCGAATCTACGGATCCGGAATTTAAACCGCGGATTTCGTTTACATCGTTCCCAGAGATGTCGCTCGGAATCAATTTTCTTCGCCAATCGCGGTCATTCGGTTAATTAAATCTACTCTTGTATGTTTCGTGACTTTTCGGGTTCAAGGTCGCGATCACGGTTCAATTCGGTGGAGTATATTACTGTAATAAAAGCACGGAGAGCTTGGTATTATTCTTTAATTTACAGACTTTGAAATCTTGGAAAATATGATTTTTGAAGCGGGGTATATGTATTAGGTTGTTTGGAAAGTCATTTCGATCATTTTGGTGAAAATTAAACACGATTTTTTTAGAGCGTACAGATATTTTGTTAAATTGCGTATTCTCCACTTTGGAAAACGAAACGACTTTCCGAACAACCCGATACATGTATAATATGTTGTTCGCCTCGTTATCGTGTTATTGGGTCGTCAAAGATTTAAGGTTATGTCTCAACAACCGCGTAAGTTTGTTATTGCGTCTGGTTCTCGTTCGATGCACTTTTCGGATTATGTGGTTGGTATCGTTATTCAGCTATTTTATAACTCTGATTTATCTCGAAGCTGGTTTCGAAGTAGATTATTGGGTCGTCAAACATGTAAGGTTATGTCGCAACTATCATCGTAAGTTTCCTTTTGCTTTTCGATCTTCGTTCGATCCTCGTTCGTCGTGATCGACTTTGTGATTCCCATTTGTTTCGAAGATGGTCTCCAAGTAAACATCGAACAATTTTTTTCACAAAGAAAATCTCGAAAATCTCGAAAATCTCGAAAATCTCGAAAATCTCGAAAATCTCGAAAATCTCGAAAATCTCGAAAATTCGTAGAAAATGATCGAGTTCAAAGCGCTCGATGGTTGCCGTACAGAGTCGAAAGGTTTAACTTTGCGACCGGGGAGCGGAAGTGTTCGTCAAGAAGCAACTTTGCCACTTCGAAGAACAATGCGGCCAACCGGTCGGGAAAAAGCTGTTATCCGAGTGAAACAGCCGTCGTGTACTTGGAAGCAAACAGGTGTAACTAAATTAACGGGAGAACTCGATGCGTCTAGTGTCGAGCACGTAACTCGTAATTGTTGGACGCGACATTCGTTTGGAATGAGACTGGGTAGATGTGGGAGGGGATTCACCGGTGGCTCTTCGGAAACGAGTTCGTTTGTTTCCTTTGACGGATCTGGCTTTGAAAACGATCACGAGCACCATGGTTGGACCGAAATCAACCCACTGTTCAAAGCCGCTTCTACGATTCGTGAATCTCGTCCAGGCACCGGTCCAACTTTTGCCTCACGTTCCAGAGACAAAGAATATTTTTCTTCAATTTTCAAACGACGAACCTAACCTTCGTAGCTACGGGGACCACCGCCGTGTCTCCACGGTTTCGCGCGGGACGTCGCGTCGTATTTACCTGGCACATTCGAAAACCACGACAACAACGATTTTCAAAACTTTCGCGCGTCCCATCGGTGAACAAAAAAAGAAGAACAATCTCCCCGCGTTTCCTCGCAGTCGTTAAACCCGAAGCAACGTATTAATAAAAATATACTCGAGTCGACCGCGTCTTTCTGCATAAAAAAAATTTTATTTCGCGTCCCCTTTGAATCGTACGACCCACCCTACTTCCCTCCAGGGATCTCTTTCCCCTTGAAAAAGAGAAGTTTCGGTTAACCACATTTCTCTACTTCTAAATTACTAAATTCGCTTTGGGTTATTCCTGAAGCGCCCAAAATCGAGTCTACCCCTTTTTTTACGCGAGCGAAACAATACTTGTTTGCGTGTAAATACTTGTACACGCGTAAGATATATTAACCATGTTTTTCTACTTCTGAATTACTATTGGGTTGTTCGGAAAATCGTCTCGTTTTTTTTTTTGTGAAAATGAAAAACGATTTTTTCAGAGTATGTAAACATTTTATCAAATTATATATTCTCCATTTTGGAAAACAAAATCACTTTCCGAACAATTTAATAGATTCGCGCTAGGTCACCCTTAAAGCACCCAAAATCGAGCATAACCTTAAACAATGATAAAAGAATTATTTACACCTCGTACACGCATAATACATACGAATAGTACATAAATTGTTCCGCACTTCTGATAAATCATTCATCGCGAAGCTCGAATTTGTTTAAATACGATACGGGTTGTCCCGATCGTCACCGGTCGATTTCAATTTCCCGCTACTTTTGAAACGTCGAACCGATTAACCTGAAACTCGACAAACATCGTCTGAACAGATGGAAAATTAATCGTGGAGAAGTACACGGCGAAAGAACGCGTGCAAATTGTTCAAGCACGTTACCAAATATCGCGATCTTTAACGCTAACGGTTTCGGAAAAGTAAATCGACCGATGATGATTGGGACACTCTCTATCTAACCAATGCGAGTCAATTTGTTCGGAACTGGTGTAACAATTATTTCGACAGTGCACGAGTGTCGAAGAAAAGTTCACGGAAGTGATTTCGGTTCGTAAAGTTGCGCGAAAAATCCGATCCGTGATGTCGACGACGGAGAGCGTCCGCTGGCGAGTTTCCACGAAGTTACGAGACGACTTTCGGGGCCTGCGAACTGTCCGGGCGGGGCGGTGGGGGAGTTGGGCGGTAGAGTGGGAGGGGCGTCGGGTGGTGGGAGGAGAGCGAGGTCTCGGTGACCTCGAGCGACCAGTTGATTCCGTTCCAACGTAGGTCGCTCTGGGCGACACTCTCGCGTCTCGGTGTCGCGTGTAGATACGCGCGAGACAATTTTGAAAGCGTCGATATCTCGTTTCACATCGGAGTCGTTGACTCGGATCGCTCCCGCGAGTCGAGCACGCTTATCTGTGTTTACCGGTAGAAACGGAAGTGGGACGGGCGACGATGGTGGGGGAGAGAGGGATATAAACTAGTAGGCGTACACTCGGCGCCAATAGTCTTGAGAGCGGTATCGGGTTACGCGCGATTGTTGTAATAATTACGTGTCACTCATTCTTGCGTACCGTACGTGTTACGTTATTATTTAGGCCGCACCCAGCGGCGCAGACACATTGGCTACGGTCCGTGCCCGAACTGCTGGGACGTAAACGTGGGCAGATGCATTTCGGTAGGGTATCGACCAACAAACCTACGAACGTATTCGAACGCTGTTACGAGTCCTAACGATGTCACAGACGGTGGTTCTAGATTCCTGCATATTTCTATCGTCGAGACGTAGATAACAATTCGAGCCCGCTCGCACGAAATTACGATAATTTTAACCGTTAGAGGTACAAAGGCACTGAAGACGCGGTTACGAGTCTTAACGATGTCACAGACGATGGTACTAGATTCCTGCATATTTCTATCATCGAGACGTAGATAACAATTCGAGTCCGCTCGCTCGAAATTACGATAACTTTAACCGTTAGAGGTACACGAGCACGGAACACGATACATTTGTAATCAGACGTGGAATATTCAAATTCATCGAGAACAGAATTTTACACAATTTTATCCGTTTACGGATGTAAACTGAAAAATTGATAAAGTCTTGAAATATTCAAAATTTATCGTGCACCTGTGTTTTTTTTTTTTCATTTAAATCAATTCATTGTACACAGAAACGGAAACAACGATAAACTCTTGGAGTATAAAAATTTATCGTGTAAACAGTGTACGCTACGTTCGTAAACAAAATGGAATATCGATAATTGATCAACTACGCTTTCGGGGAATTTATACATCGAAAAAACACTTTTACGCGGAAGTACCCTGTATCGAGTCACACGTGAGTTACGTACTCGCCAAGCGTGAACTTGATTCTATCCCAATCCCTCAACGAACATTCTCCTTATCGATTATCGCGTACCTGGCACATTCGATAGTTATCAAATCCGTACGGTTCGATACTTGTCCCGTATTGTATCCGTCCAGAAGAAATACAATTTGTTACGCGTTCGAAAATTCGCACGGTACACGATTATTCTTGGTTTTATTATTTTAAAGCTCGTACACCTACGGAACCTTCGAACGCGTCGCAAGCCTGCAAATGTACCACGAACAAAGGGACCGTGAATAGGAATCGGCCGGAAACCGTTAAATCGTTGGCGATTTATAAAAGACAAAACCCCCCGTCCTGGGTCTTACCTATTAAACTAATGCCCTTCTTAGAAGCTCATTTGCCTTTTACGATCGTCCTGGATTCCCAAACTTCCACGAATTCCTCGACTTCCGTTATGCGTTCTATCCGGCTGAAAACCGAGCGAGCAGCCCCGCGAGTCGACAGGGCGTTAACCATTGTTCCCAATGACCCGTTACATTACATTCGTTTCACACCTACCGGCGCTCTTGAATAATGCAAAAGCGCGCTTTTCGAAATTGCACGCGGTTCGTTTGTCGCGACGAAGAGCGAGCGACGTCACCGCCGACGGTGATAACGTGACGCGGAATATGCCGCTAGGTCAGGGTTGAGAACAGGGTTAGGCGTGTAAGGTTCGGTTTCCGCGAGCACGACCGACTCGTACGTCACACCGAATCGATGTCGAACTTCGAATATTTCCCCGTTACAGACTCGAGGATTTAACCCTGCACCGTTTCTACGTCGAGCGTGGCTCGACGTCACATTTCTTGCGACTCCGATGTCGAGGTGGATTCGATATCGTACGACTGCTTTAATGGTTTATATAAATGGAGAATATTTACTGGGCCGTTACGATAGAATGTTTTATCGAGAGTCAATTTTTAGATTTGTTTTGTAAATTAATTGAGAAGTTGGTAAAGACAAAAAGTGAAGGGTAATGGGTTAATCCCACTTATCGATTATCGTGTGTGAACCTTGTCTTATACAACTACTTTGATAGTTGATATAAATGGAAAATATATTTGTTAGATACTCTGGTACAACACTTTATCGAAACTCGCTTTTTAGATCTGTTTTGTAAATTAATTGAGAAGTTAGTAAAGACAGAACGTGAAGGGTAAAGGGTTAATCCCACTTATCGATTATCGTGTGTGAATCTTGGCTTATTATACAACTACTTTGATAGTTAATATAAATGGAACATATATTCGTTAGATACTCTACACTGTTGTACAACACATTATCGAGACACAATTTTTAGATCTGTTTTGTAAATAATTCAGAAGTTGGTAAAGACAAAAAGTGAAGCGTAAAGGGTTAATCCCACTTATCGAGTATCTTGTGTGAACCTTGTATTATTATACAACTACTTTGATAGTTAATATAGATGGAAAATATATTCGTTACATACTCTGGTAGAACACTTTATCGAGAATCTCTTTTTAGATCTGTTTCGTAAATTAATTGAAAAATTGGTAAAGAAAATGTGAAGGGTAAAGGGATGCTCGTTCTTATCGATTATCGTATGTGAACCTTGTTTCATTATACAACTATTTTGATAGTTGATATAAATGGAAAATATATTCGTTAGATACTCTGGTACAACACTTTATCGAGAATCTCTTTTCAGATCTGTTTTGTAAATTAATTGAGAAGTTGGTAAAGACAGAACGTGAAGGGTAAAGGGTTAATCCTCCTTATCGATTGTCATGTTTTAACCTTGTCTTATTATACAACTACTTTAATAATTAATATAAATGGAAAATATATTCGTTACACACTCTGCACTGTTGATGTACAACACTTTATCTAGACTCAATTTTTAGATTTGTTTTGTAAATTAATTGAGAAGTTGGTAGAGACAAAAAGTGAAGGGTAAAGGGTTAATCCCACTTATCGATTATCGTGTGTGAACCTTGTCTTATACAACTACTTTGATAGTTAATATAAATGGAAAATATATTCGTTACATATTGTGGTACAACACTTTATCGAGACTCCCTTTTTAGATCTGTTTTGTAAATTAATTAAGAAGTTGGTAAAGACAAAAAATGAAGGGTAAAGGTTTAACCACCTTTATCGTGCGTGGACCTATCCTCATCTTTCTGGTAAATACGAATTTCTCGTCTGTTCGTAAAAGCTTTTTTGTTAAATATGAAACGGAAAGGATTTTGCGGCTCTTTGGTCCACATCGACCTATTCCTTCGCCTCTGTACATAAACAACCTCATCTCAAACCGATACCAGTTGTATCTGAATCATTCATACAAAATCTGCTTGTCGTGTACAAAAGTAGGAAAGAGACGATGGTCGATACGAGTACACAGTGAAGTCGTCGATTCGAAGGTTGTAATTTGAAACTTTTTAAAAATACAGTTAACAAAAGAGTAATAATACTTGAATATAGAATTTATACTGTTTTCGTATCAAAGATGAGTCAAATTTACTCCGACTAAAAGCTATCGACTAAGGTTTCATATAGCAATTTATTCGAGACATTTATTCGATCGAGTCAAGTTTCTCTCGCTTCGTAAAAAATTTATTCCACCAAGTTCTTGCGTTCAACGAATCGCGGATCTTTAACGAGAATAATTATCGTATACAAGCAGAAATATGCATTAATTTATTATAATTTAATATCGAATTTACAATTCAATCGTTAAATCGCGTACGATTCGTTCGAATTTTTCTCTCGCGATAATCTACCATCGAAGCCACTTGGAAATTGGCTTAATTTATTGATAATCCGTTCAACCAATACGGTATTTCCGCGAACGAATAATACAATAAAATTTTTTACAATGGAAAACGAACTAAGGAACGTGAAAAAATTATCACACGTGTACAGTCACGTTTACTCTCAATTTCCGATTCGAATAACGATCAATATCTCAGTTTCTTCTCGCTTTTCATCGCTACGTGGTTCCTTTCCCTGTCACTCGAAAAATTCAACGACTCGCCACCTTGTCCTGCGAGTTGTCCCAGGTTCGTACACCCTGCCGCGACGTGCTCGCTAGACACACCGTTCGCGACGCATAAACTCTTACACTTTCGACAATTACCTCCTCCATTATACATACTTCCATTAACGACAAAGAGAATGATAAAACGCAGAGCTTCCAGTAACTCAAGAAAGAAAAAACGAAGCCAATTATACGTGTACTTAGACCAGTGTGCGCGAACGTATTTCGTCGCTCTTGAGCGCTGAATTTCTCAAGTGTGTACCGTTCGCTAATTGACACCAGGTATCCGTGGAAGAAAGTTATAATATCGCTTTACTCGTACCCGGGCTTCCACGACTCTCGCGATGAACACATTAAATAAAAACGAAGAAAAAAAGAGACGAAAAAAAAAGAAGGAAAATTAAAAATAAAATAAAACTTTTTCTCGCGCGTGTTGTCCGACCGTTTCGCTAATTGCGAGTCCCCTCGTGCAAAATACACTCCCCTCCCTCTTCTAACCCCACCAGCACCCTAACCGTCCAACGTTCCCTGGAGCGTCCAACGTTCTCTCTCGAATCCTCGTTTTACTACCTTGATCAAAAAGTTCTAGGACTGTCCTCCGTGTGTCGCTGTCAATCACCCGATTGTTTCTTTTTTTTTTTTGTTAGGTTACCATATCTGTCATTAACACTTCCTTCCAATTTCAGCATCATAGCTTGATATTTGTAAAAGTTACGTTGTACTGAGCACATCTCCTTTGTTCGTGTCTTCGATTTTGAAAATGGCATCATTTGAGCATCAACGAGTTTGCATTAAATTTTGTGTAAAAAACGGATTTAACGGTCCGCAGACCTTGGATATGTTGGAGAAGTGTTTCGGCAACGATACTCTTTCGAGATCAAATGTTTTTCGATGGCACGAACGCTTCAGAAGTGGTCGTGAGTCGGTCGAGGATGACAAACGCAGTGGCAGGCCGACAACGTCGAAAACCGATGAAAACATCGATAAAATTCAAGAAATGTTGTCCGAAAACCGCAAATTGACCATCAGAGAGCTGGCAGAGGACTTGAACATTGCTTATGGATCCGTTCAAGACGTTTTGGTTAGTGATTTGGGCCTCAGACGTGTCGCTGCAAAACTGGTGCCGAAAGACCTCAATTTCATGCAAAAAAAGGACCGCGTTGAAATAGTATGCGATAATTTAAATTACGCGCGCATTCACGGTCGACATTCGTGAAATTCACTTGGCGATCCCCATCGACCGGTTCGTCGGACCGGTGATATTTCTCCGTAGCGAGAATCGCGAAGCCGTACATCGGGCTGCCCCATCGCGAAAGTAGGAACGGTAACTTTAGACGATGCTCGCCCGGCGAATTAATCGCCTTTCCGAAACTTCCACGCCGCGAAGCGTTCCCGATCGCGCGCGAGCCCGAGCGCCCGGCCGCGCGACGCGACGCGACGCGACGCGACGGAACGCAATTTACGGCGGCCTTCCGTGCGCGCAGACCGTGGTAAATTGCTTCGACAACTCGTGTCGGATGTCCGGGTGAAAATATGCGCAAATTGGACCGACGATAATTTGTTTAGAATTATTTAAAAGTCGTGGAACGGCAACTCGCGGCGAAACTTCACCGACGGGGCGGTCCCAACGAACGAACCGGCCGGAAATTTGATTATCGTTCGCCTTGTGGAGGCAGGTTTCTTAATTAGAAACGGGAAGCATACGGAATCTTCGATCGTGCAAATTGGTCGTAGAGATTGAGCGTTGGGAAATATTTGGCGCGGATTTTTTGTTTGTTGAGGGTTTGAAAGAGGGAGGGTGTGCTAACCTCAAATTTGTGAGGAAGAGTAGTTAATTAAATGGGTTAAAAGGAACGGAGATTAGTGAAGTAATATTTTGGAGCGTTGAGAAATATTTGGAACGGATTTTTTTTTGGTTGAGGGTTTGAAAGGAGGGAGGGTGAACTAACCTCAAATTTGTGAGTAAGAGTAGTTAATTAAACGCGTTAAAAAGGAACGGGGATTAGTGAAGCAATATTTTGGAGGGTTGAGAAATATTTGGAGTGTATGTTTTTTTGTATGAGGGTTTAAAGGAGGGAGGGTGAACTAACCTCAAATTTGTGGATGAGAGTAGTTAATTAAACGCGTTAAAAAGGAACGGAGATTAGTGAAGCAATATTTTGGAGTGTTGAGAAATATTTGGCGCGGATTTTTTTGTGGCTGAGGGTTTGAAAGAGGGAGGGTGAACTAACCTCAAATTTGTGAGTAAGAGTAGTTAGGTAGTTAAACGTGTTACGAAGTAACGGAGAAAGAAGTATAGAATATGAAACAAAGAAGTAGAGAGTTGAGAAGTATTGAGCATGTATCTTTTTTTAGCTGGGATAAATCTTCAGAGGTGAGTGAACTAACCTCAAACTTGTGGATGAAAGTAATTAGTTAAAGAAGCAACGGAGAAGAAGTATAGAATATGAAACAAAGAAGTGGACGATCGAAAAATATTAAGCGTGTATCTTTTTTGGCTGCGATTCGTGTTCAAAGGGTGAGTGAACTAACCTCAAATTTGTGGAGGAGAGTAATTAAACGCGTTGAAAAGTAACGTAGAAAAATGTAATGAATACGAAACAAGTTTGGTTCACGATTCTCGAATGAAAAGTTCTCGTATATAAAAAAAGAAAAACCAGTTCGGTTCTCGACAAACAAATACCAGGTTCTGGATAAAAATTCCAGTAAGGCAGAGGCGGCGCCAATCACGGTAGCCAATCGGATATTTATGAACAAGCAACCGAATTTCTTTTGTTTGCGACTCGAAGATTTTAATTAAAACGGTTGTATCGTTGCACCGTGAAATTCGTTGTTTCTTTTTTCCCTTGGAAATCAGTGTTTCCGCTCGTAAATTGCACGGTCGTTAATTTATTCGGTAGGAAATCGAACAACCGATGAAATAACCTGTAAATATTCTCATCGCTAAATCTGAATTCTGTGCGAGAACATCCTTTCCGGTTCTTTAGTATAGAGTGTACATTCGTGCTCGTGCAAACGTTGCCCCAAATTTACCGAGAAATCGTCCGATAGAGGCGCCACGGTCGCTCGAAGCGATGTACACGATAGTAAGGAAACGATTACTGATTCGGACGTCGTTTATTATTTTGTAACCCGAAGAGAACAACGAAGAAGGGGAAGGGGGACCGAGTCTCCGGACACAAGAGAGGGAAAGGGCGAAAGAGTCAGCGAAAGGAGATGAGAGGGACAGGGAAGACGAGGGGCGTAGAGGGGCGGGGGGATTGGCCGCGGCATTCAACGAGCTGCTATTCTACGAGCTGGTTTGCATAAAATGCATTGTAATCCCTGCTCACAATGCAGAAAGCTCAAGTTTTACCTGCCGGTGTAATTAATGCCAGGCCCTCCGGACAGTTCTCGGTTCATGCAAACGGAGACTCAATGATAATTCGCGAAATGGAACAAGCTCCCCGCGTACCCGCACGAGCCCCCCCACAAAGACACCGTGTCCCCTTTTGTATCAACGTGTCCGGCTCCAGCTGTACATCGAAAACGTTATCGGGGAATTGTGTCCGTTGCCATCGATAACCTGTTCCATTTGCTCGTAATCGAAGATACTCGTGGCAAGTGGAGGTCAGGTGGATTCTTCCTGTTCGAATCGAGTCGATGCCCGATCATTTGGCAAGCGGAAATACGGATCTGCGATTGTCACATTTCCGTGAGAAACGATCCGTTCGTCGTAACCTGAAAACTTTAAGCGAAAGATTACTTTGCTCGTAAAAATCGATGAGAATTTAAGAGAGATATTGGCCCATGATGGTCGAATTTGCTCGAATTTTTAAAAATGCGATACATTTGTTACAATTAGACAACTTTAAGTAAAGATGACTTTTTCGTAAGAATCGATCAAATTTAACAGAGATACTGACTTGTGATAATCGAATTTTAAAAAAAGCGATCCATTCGTTACAATTAGAAAACTTTAAGCGAAAGATTACTTTTCTCGTAAAAATCGATGAGAATTTAAGAGAGATATTGGCCTATGATGGTCGAATTTGCTCGAATTTTTAAAAATGCAATACATTTGTTAAAATTCGAAAACTTTAAGCGAAAGATGACTTTTCTTGTAAGAATGTAACAAAAATATAGGTTTGCAATTGACAAACTTGTTCGAATTCTGTACCGTTACTAATGTAAGCACACGACCTAATTCACTCGTTTTCATTTACATCGAGTTCTTCGAACCTTACATCATCGTAGCCTTCCATGTCGTGCATTGAAATCGTTCTCAATTTTGCTCTACGTTATTACCCCCACTCCTATTTCAAAATCTTCAAAATTTAATGTAACATCCAGTTTCAGTATCTGTCGAAACTCTGTACAAATTTAACTCCAATGATAGATACGTGAAATTGCTCTGGTTTCTATTATCGTCTTGTTTATTTAGGGAAATTACTACTCCTCGTCGGAAATTCTCAAACAATAATTATAACAAATATTTTCTTCTTTTTCTTTAAATTTAAGTGTTTACATTCCAGTATTACCATACTTTTCGACTTGATATATCTGAGGAGGGCCCGAGACAAGATCGAAACTCCCAGAATCGTCGCTCCGGAGAGTATGAAAAATAATTATAACGAATATATTCTTCTTCTCTTATAAATTTAAATATTTCTTTTCTATTTACATTCCAGTGTACTAAATAATATTTTCCTTTCCTCTTGAATAGAAAAAAATTTCATTTACCATAATTTTCAATTTGACATTTCTGAGGAGGGCCCGAAATAAGATCGAAACTCTCAGAATCGTCGCTCCGGAGAGTCAGAAACATAATTACAACAAATCTATTCTTCTTCTCTTATAAATTTAAATATTTCTTTTCTATTTACATTCCAGTGTACTAAATAATATTTTCCTTTCCTCTTGAATAGAAAAAAATTTCATTTACCATAATTTTCAATTTGACATTTCTGAGGAGGGCCCGAAATAAGATCGAAACTCTCAGAATCGTCGTTCCGGAGAGTCAGAAACATAATTACAACAAATATATTCTTCTTCTCTTATAAATTTAAATATTTTTTTTTTATTTACATTCCAGTGTACTAAATACAATAATATTTCCCTTTTCTCTTCAATAGAAAAAACTTTCATTTACCATACTTTTCAATTTGACATTTCTGAGAAGAGCTCGAGACAAGATCGGAACTCTCGGAATCATCGCTCCGGAGAGTCTAAAAACTCACCATCGATGAACTTCACTTCCAACTGGCGATTCGTCTCGTTTCGGCGCGTCAACGACGTACAGGGTGTCCGAAACGCACACACTAGTCGTACGTCGAGGAAACAGGATCGCAACGCGGACCGCGTCGCGTCGCGTCGCGTCGTTCGCGACAGTTCCGAGCACGGGCGAAGATTGAGGTAAGCGGAAACCCCGGTTCGGGCTTCTATGGATATTTGATTACACGCTCTAATTCGGCGAGCGTGTATCTGTCTCTGAAACGTATCGCGATATTGCGTCGTCGAAACTGTATACGGAGGAGGCTGCTCGGAGGCGATACGGAGAACGAAAAGGGAAAGCCAACGAGCAACGCGGCGGATATCGAGTATCTCTCGTTCTCACAAATCTTCAGTGTCCCTAATCCACGTGGCCGGGGCTCGCGCCCGGTGAACGAAACGCCGCGCCGGGTGCCACAATAAAATAGGAACGAGTGAATGAGCAAATACTACGTCCGAACACGGGGAGTACGCCTTCCATTCAACGACGCCAACCATATCGCTCCCACCTGTTATATCCGCCCAGAGTTTATCTTTCCCGGCCGTGTTAACTTTCCTCTCGTAGTCTCTCGGAACTTTCAACGCTCAATTTTCGAACACCTATCGCGCCCCGTATCGGTCCCACGCATCGAGCCACGCACGAATACGAAAATCGCGCCCTCTGTGCTCGCTGCGAGAGACCGTGGTTCGTTTTCGGGGATCGAGCGTACAATTTAACCGTTAACCTCGTGCCTCCCCGCGCGTTAACGATTATCTGCACCGTAAAGCAGCTTGTCTCCGGCTTAACCGAGGGTTCGATAAATAAATGTTTATGACGCACGAATAGGTCGTGCACGGGGTTGCACTACCTAGCTAGCGCCCGAGGTGCAATAGCTAGCTACACGGCGGCAATAAACAGAGAGAAGTGTATTCGATTTTCGAGCACGAGCTTCCTCGGTTCGGTCTCGCTCCGGCAGCAAGTTTCCACGTAGCACGCTTCGTCCCGTTGTCCTGATCGAAAGATGGATATCTCGAAATTAAATACGACTCGTGTTTCGGGGGTTACGGTGCTCCGGTTCCGAGCTTATTTCCCCGGCGTGGAACGAGAGAGGGAGTACGAAGAACGAGGAAGAGACGCGGACGAGGATAGCCGGGAGTAGGGGGGGAAGGGAACGCGGAGAGAAAAAGAGGGCAGTGTGAAACAGCCGGAGAACACCCAGCTTGATTCGATACCTACGTTCCGAACGATCGAAAAAAAATCCATCGCGAGCGTCCCCCGAGAAAATAGAGTAATTTAGATAACAGCCGTCTCTGTCCCTCCCCCCACCACGGAGGTATATATCACCGGCGGAGTTACTCGCGCAACGTGTCTACGAAGCCACGGTACAGTCGGTGTTGCGCCCGGGCTCGTGATTGGGTGCGTTTACAATGCCGAGACGCTACGAAACACTCGAAAAGGCTCGATTTTAATAAGATACCGGGAAACACCGGTGCAGCGTGCCGTTCCCTGAAACTGTACGGACACGTGTTTTTCTAATGGGTGTCCGTCCTTCCGGGAAGCCCGAAGTGCGAAAACTAATCGTTTTCTGCGTTACGAGTATTTATTATTACAGCCGTGGTAAAATTGTCGACGAACGGTACGGGATACGAAAGTATCTTTCTAATTGGTTTCAAGAGAAGAGAGACATGGGTCGAACCCTGTTCCTTTATTATACGAAGGGACACGGGACGGTTGGTCGATCGAGGGAATTTTCGGATAATAGTGTTTTTAGTTTTATGACATCGATCGTTTTACGTTTGAGATAACAAAAATAATGACGGAAATTACAGTGAGATATAAACGAATGGTTTTATTGAAATTTTCATTAGCTAAGTCTTTTTAGCTGCTTTTACGTCTCTTCGTAATAGCACGAATCCTCGAGAGATACTTAATGAGGACGTTTTTGATGCTACGAAGACAATGTCGATAAAGACAAGTGTGTAGGACGTTCGGATAATAGAATGTTCGAACAGTAGAGCGCCCGGATGATTGAGCACGGATAACAGAGGTTCTATTGTACAATAACGCTTAACTATACTCTAAATGACGTTCCATTGTTAGCGGTTGACGTTATTCGGGACATGGCTGTCCAAATTTCAGCTAATCCTGCCTTACATCGAAGATTATTATCTATTTTTGTTGTTCCATGTTTTAATCTTGTCTATCGTATGTCCTATATCTTTCTTCTTTCACTTTACTTTCACTTTACTTCTGTATTTATATCTTGTATTGTGTATTTTGCATTAAAAAATTCTTCCGTTAATATTGACGATAATGCTGCTAATAATAACAACAACGATAATAAAATATAAATAAATTATCCGTACAAAATCGTTCTCGATATTTTGAGGTTATCTTACGTTTACGTTCAATTTTTCGAGCGGACCGGCTCGTTGAAGCACGCGAGAACGCATCGAAACAAATTACATATTCTGTGTGCGATCAATCGGTCATTTTGCCACGGATTACGAATAATTGCATCCGACCGTCGTTCCTTTCCGTCTCGATCGCTCCAGTGCTCTCCGCGTCGCTTGTTGCACCGGAGTGGATACCAAAACCCTGATGTACACGTTGCAGCAGTGTAAACGTACCCATCGAGAAACGATGAGAGACTTCGAACTCAATTATCCGCGTTACAGCCGGCAAACGCGCGCGAATTCGTTCTCGGTCCGACACACGATGCGGCGCAAAAGTCGATCGCGAAAATTTCGTGAAAACGAACGTTCGGGGTTACGCTTACCACCGAAATGCTCGCCGGCGATTCGCCTCTCTCCGTTGTCTTTTCTCTTCGTTTTCTTCCCTCGTCGAAAGTTAGGCTTTCTCTGTCGCGTACCGGTGCCCCCTCTCCGTCTTTCGTCCACGGCCCCCCTCCAAGAGTCGAGCAGGTAACGTGCCAACGCCAGGCAATGGCGCCTTAGCGGCTGCACCTGGGGCTAACCGTTCGCCAGGTGAGCGAGCGCGACGATTGGTCGAGTCGCGCAAAACCTCGCGCTGATTGGCCGATATCGCGGTTCCGCCGGTACGGGACTTTAATCTCGTTCACCGTAGGCGCGCTGCTGCTCAGTTCAACTTACCTTAGCCGCACGGACGGACGGTTGGCCACGCAACTCGCGCCGGACATTCCACGAAATAAGTTGCGTTTAGCCCGTTCCGTTGGCTCGCTACGCGACAGAGTACGTTCTCTGGGTCTGGTGGCGTGCGCGAACGTCGTGGTCGCGGTCGTCGATCCTTCGATCGCGGTCGTGCGTGATCGCTGGAAAACGGCAGGAAAGATCGACATCGGTTAGGAGATCGCGTCGTGTGTGTGCGCGCGCGCGCTCTCTCTCTCTTTCTCTCTCTCTCCGACTTTCTCTCTCTCGCTCGCCTCCCTCGGTGTGTTGTGTATACCTGTGGCGCGCGTAGCGTGTACGAACGAGCGGCCGCAAGCGCGCGCGTGTATAGCGGCTCCGCTTCTTTCTCTCCTCTTCTAACTTCTCGTGCCGTCTGCGTTCCGTGCGCGTGTTCGTGATTGGTCGGTGCGTGGCATTTTTAAAAAGTCGTCCGCCTGCTTTCTGTCCGTTATAACCAACAGAGCCGAGAGAGACGGATCCGGGCAGCGGGCGATGTCGCGAAACCGCGAGTGAATCGATACACGGGCCGCGATCCGCGTCGAAGTAATGTCGATTCGACGACGATCCGTTGGCAATTGACGTACGCCGCTGTTTTACCCAGCAGCAACGGTCGCTCGAACGCGGGATACCTAACCTGAAGACACGCATGAGATCCGTGTGGGAAGGGAACTGTACGGGGGGCTACGGTACCGGCTCTTTCGCGGCCAGAATTCCTCGCGGCACGTTCGCCGAAACGGCAACGGAAAATTCGAGCACGCCGATGGAAAAAGCCTTCTTTGACCCGGCAACGTTGCAACACAACGGCTATCACATCGCTGACAGGTAGAACGCGGCGAGAAAAGGAGAGGGGAAGAAACGAGAGCGTGTAAGGAAGACAGGGAAAGAAAGAGGAAAGAGCGGCGCGCGCGTGCAGTTCCTTTTTCGAGCGTACGGCCCCTCTCCACCCTACCCCTTGGACGAGTGACATATGCGTGTGGCGCGTAGATTCCTTGCCAAAGATAAGTCGGCGCGAGAAGGAGCACCGGAAAGTGTCTGATATTCGAGAATAGTTTCTGGATCGTCGTGGCTGGAAGCGAGGAAAGGAAGAAGGGGAGAAAAGAAGACGAGGAATATAGCTGCAGCGGTGATTTTCTGATCTCTCTTCGGAGGTGCGCCTACTACGGTTCTCCGTTCGTGCTCGTGGAGTGTGGTCGTGCCACGGTGTGTCGTAGTTGTGTGCCGGTGCGGGGTGAGGTTAGGATCGTGCAGAAGAGAAAGAAAGGCCTGTAGAGGGGGGAGGGCAGTGGGCAAGCAGTAAACTGCGACACCGCGATTAAGTGCAAACGAGACGAAATATCCAGGCAAGAGGACACCGAAGAAGAGGAGCAGCACGCGATTGCCAAGAACTGGATTACACGGGCGACTCGAGAATCGCCAAAATTTTGCCGGTTTATAAAAAAGGTGAATACTCCCGTGTCTCCGTTGTCGGTCGTTGCCTTTATTCCCGGGCGATAGTGTTTTCGGAACAGCTTATCGACTTTGCTCGATAAGCTGTATTTGGTTTCGTCATCGATACCGGCTGCGATTGTACCCGATGAACGAATACGATCGTTTCGGTCGCGTTACCGATTCGAACGAACGAACAAAGTACAAACGCAGTTCGTAAATAAGATAGTTTCGTACGGGATCTGTGGGATTAGACGAGGCTTCGAACGAAAATAATACGACAAATATCGAAACGTTAATCGCGTCACGTTTTGGATAAAATACTATAGAGTGCGGTGCAACTCTGTAGGTAATATTTATCGCGTAACGATAGACGATGTTTTTCGCGAAGTAAACGGGAGGAGGAGCAGTTATCGATGGACGTTAATTCGTGCGATACCGGTGCATCGTTTACGGGCGTTCCACCGCGTAAACGGATCGCGTTTTACGCGACTTTGTCGAATTCGCGTCCCAACGACGGAAGAAAAGTTCATTCGTTCGCCGTTTAACCTCGAGTGTCTCGGCCCGCCTAACCTTGAAATCCCACTCGTCGCCTCTTGCGTGTTTTTAAAACACTCGATCTTGGTTCTCGTGGGACACGCGCATGCGCCGTACAACCGTTGGTCCTTTTTTTTTTTCTTCTTCTTTCGCGTTCTCTCTGTCTGCCTCTTTCGTTTTCGCGTGCCTCTGCTCTCTCGCGGCTTCGGCAAAATTTCAATTAAAATCCTCTTCCCGGTACCGGTGACACCGGTAAGCTCGATTTAACTTTCAAATCGAATCTCGCCGGTTTTGAAAAACGAGGGGCAACGTATCTGGCCGGGAGCTAGCGCTTGTGCGAAATTTGAATCTAGTTTCAACGGGACAGCTCGCGCGCTCGTCTCCGTTGCTTTGGAACGCGCGCGTGTATACGTGGAATCGGCGTTGCGTGGAAAATCGGGAACGTTGATTCCTTGGATTCGGTGCGACACCGGTACTCCGTCGAACGCGTCGGTTTCTGCGACTTCGTCGGGCTCTTCCCACGACGCGAAACAAAAGATGTTTCTAGCGGCACTTATCAATATCACGCGATCGATCTTCCGCGACGACAGGGGCTAATATTCTCGAGTCGTATACACCGTGTATACGTTGTCCGTACAGTGGCGGTCTTCTCTATTGTGCGTTCAACCGTGCTTACGTCGTTTCAGAATGTCAACCGTGTGGGAATATAAAAAGCGCCATCGGGCAAAGAAGTCATCGTAAAGTACGCTTTCATGGTTCGAATCTCCGAATTTATACCGGGAGGGCTGGAAGGAATACACCGGGACCGAATACGCGTCTAACGGTCGAAATCTTTCGGAAACGGTTACTTCGTTGTTAACCTAGATTTCTTGGCGCGTAAATTAACGATTAACAGGATTTTTCTCGCGTGGTGAAAATCACTCGTGCATTTATCACAGCCGGTCGCGGTCGGCCTCGGTGAGTTCTAACGAGTAGTAAAAATCCCTGGTAATACGTTTATGTTAATCATTGAAAAAGAGATAAACAGTCGGTTTCCGTCCCGGGCGAAGGTTCAATATTTTGCGCCGTACGTCTACTTACTCCCGTGTAATTAGTCCCATTCCGTACTGGAAATTGTGGAAGTCGCTAATTTCGTGGCGCTCCCGCGGCGGGCACCATTTATTCAACCTGTCGTATACTTTGCTTGACAGTCCCGTACTGTGTTTCAGCGCGGTAATAACTCTTTTCCGTCCGAAATGCCGCAGGAACGTTAGGACGGGAACGTACCCACGAAATTACGACGATTAGCCCGCGCGATTCGCTTAAGCTTCGAGAGGGGACCGCTTGCCCGGATCGAAAAACGAAACACACAAAATCGACCCTTAAGATCTTCCCAACGCTCTCACCTGCAATGCTTCGTGTATCCTTGAAGGCTGCGCGAGATTCGCTCGCTTTAGAAACATCGCGTATTCTCCGGGAATATGTTGCCGATCGCGGGACTGCCGACTGCCGCGATTCGGTCGCAATACGCGACGCTCACCGGTGACCGTCAATTCGTACAACGTTCACCGTAATCGTACAAACTAACAAGTAATGATATACTTGCACGATAATTTAAACGAATTATTTCCTAAATTTTTCGTAACGTTTTCGCGCGTGGTTTTCAAACTTGAATCGAATAATCTAAATTAAAAAAAAAAAAAATGAATATTTATAAATAACATATTGAACGAACAAAAGTATCACACGTGTCTAGATAAGTTGAAATATAAAACAAAAAACAGTCAGATTGAACAAATATAGTATTGCAATAGAAATACAATGAAAAAGTTTTGTTCTTTTATTATACTGAATTATTCGGAAAGTCATTTCGTTTTTTTTTTTTTGGTGAAAATGAAACACGATTATTGTAGAGTGTATAACCATTTTATTGAATTATATATTCTCCATTTCGGGAAAACAAAACGACTTTCCGAACAACTGAGTATAATAAAAGGTAATGCAGAGTAAAAAGTACGAACAAAACGGTACAAGGTAAAAAAGATTGCACAGGGTGTTTCGCAATAAATCCCTCACAATTTCCCCGATCGAGATCAATGAAAAACCAGTCAGTTTAAAGTTCGTCGAGTAATAGCTCGTTATCTGTAGACCATCGTTGCGATTCGACGTAGAACTTATCGCGGAACGAATCGGTAGGTTCACGGCTCCTATTACTCGCAACCTTTGCCGCGATTAGACCGTTTTATACGAGTGGGATCGTCGAACGCAGAGGAGCCGCGCTGATTGAGATCAAAGTTCCTTCGAGAATCCTTTCGCGACGCCCTCGCGGCTCGTTCGCGCGGGGCTTCCCTCGAGACTAATTGCGTCTCGAATAAATTTCATTTGTGGAAAAGTTTCCACGTGGCTAAAAGCCGAGGCTTTGGTTGCTTGATTATCGCGACGAAGTTACGAAAGTTCACCGTCCGATGGGCAACGCGTTGCTGCTTTGTCGTTCCCGAAGTACCTCACCGTGTCGCGAACGGTATCGGTCGCGCTCGGCCAAGAATCCACCGGCTCCTAATTAAATCTTCACGAACGTTACGCGGTTCTGCCGACCACGCCGCATGCACCGAACTAATTTCCGCCGCGCGAGTTCAATTTTCCGTTAATTAACAGCCGGTCTCGGTGAATTTTAACCGTGCGCCGGCTCGACGTTTCCGCGTGTAGCCAATGGTCGTTGCACTCGTAGCTTCGCTAATTGAAGTTTCGTCGTTGACTTCGGGTGGCGTTCGGACAATTTTTTTTTTTTCTTTTTTTTTTTCATCGAAACGTTGATTTTTTCTTCGTTTTGCACTTTTTCGAAGAATCGAAGTTTGTCGGAGATAGGCCTGGAATAGAGCGGAATTTTAGAAATACACGTGTACGATTTGTGAGCGAATTATGTATGTATTTGATTAATTGTACCAGTGAATATACTAGTACTGGACATTTTTATTGTGTAGATATTTTAATTTGCCAAAAAGTAGAAGAAACAAATATAGTTTTGAACCAAATATATACCATAGTAATGGTAATTTTTATTGTATAGATATTTTAATTTACCAAAAAGTAGAAGAAACAAATGTAGTTTTGTTTATATACGAGTAATATAAATATATACTAGTGTATACTAGTAATGGAAATTTTTATTGTATAGATATTTCAATTTACCAAAAAGTAAAAGAAACAAATATACTTGTGTTTATATACGAGTAATATAAATATATACTAGTGTATACTAGTATTGGAAATTTTTATTGTATAGATATTTTAATTTACCAAAAAGTAGAAGAAACAAATGTAGTTTTGTTTATATACGAGTAATATAAATATATACTAGTGTATACTAGTAATGGAAATTTGTATTGTATAGATATTTCAATTTACCAAAAAGTGAAAGAAACAAATATAGTTTTGTTTATATACGAGTAATATAAATATACTAGTGTATACTAGTATTGGAAATTTTTATTGTATAGATATTTTAATTTACCAAAAAGTAAAAGAAACAAATATAGTTCTGTTTATATTCGAGTTGAAAATCTTGTCTCGATGAAAGAGAATATTTCATTAACCTACATTGCACAAGGTATGTCCTATTAGTTTTCGCGCAGTTCTAGTTACTTTTAAACAGAAAAAAAATTCCAAACTACTTTTGACCCGAAACGCCAGTGTACCCTCTTAAGGGATTACTCCCCCCTAAACGAGTTAAAAGTGAGTTTATCATCTCGGAAGCTACATCTTTGAAACAGATTTACAAGTTTTTACACGATAGCGAAAACAATATTAAAAAAAACTCTCCCTTGTAAGACGAATCGTGTTACAACTTCAACAATACCATCCTCTCGTCCCGACAAATTCAATATTTTCCTTCCCGGACCACGATCGTTGATAACACACAAACGATAACAAACACGATGTTTTACTCTTTGGGGTATAGCTTGTTAAAAAATTGAAATAAAAAATTAAATTTACTCCGTACAAGTTGCACGCCGAGTCCGTTAATATTCCTTCATCTTCAACACTAAAATTACCAACGATGAACGTTTTACTATTTATATCACACTTCATACGTATCTTCGAAGTTAGACGGGGAAAGGACAAATTAATTTACGAGTACCATTAGATGTCTATTTTGATAATCGCCCACGAATATTGTACGCAGACAAGGTCGATAATCGTGTAATCTAAAAAACGTTTAAAACGAGTCAAATTGACCCTTTCGGTAGTTCGAGTGCAAAACATTCGATCGATCAATTTTTCACTTGTCCCGAATCGTTTCACGCGTTTAGCAACAGTTTCTCGAAGAGCGAACGAGAAACATCGATTCCTCTGTCTCGCACCGCGAAGTAGTTGCGGTAGAGATAGTTTTACAATTCTTCTCCCGGGCTATAAATACACGTGTTGGCTACACGTAGCGGTGTTCGAAAAGCTCGATTCCACGGCGTTACGCTCCAGACGCTCATTCACGCGTTTTCTCAGAGCGGTTGCGCAACCGTTCGCCGTTGCGAAACCTTTACTAGCTCAGACACACCGGTGTCTTTGAATAATTCATCGACGGGGAAATATGGCCGGGGCAGTCGTTGACACCTTCGATCGGGGGAACGACATGCCCCGAGTCGGTCCGTCGGTCGCGGTCGCGTTAATTAACGGTCGTGGTCGTGGTCGTCCGTGATCCCGCGAACGAGGAAATCGGTCGACGTAACGGACGGTCGGTAACGGCCGCGATACGGTGAAAAGTGGGGGAAAATGGTGAATGATACTCCCGCGGCTCGTGCAACCAGTTCGTCGTTTTCCGTTTCCAGTTAGCTCCCTCGCCACTTCCGTCTATCGCATTTGTTGTTCACTCGAGTGTAACGATTGCCCTGAATCCCCCACCACCGCCATCGCCACCGACACCCCACCCCCACCCCCCTCCCCTTCTCCGGCTGTCCCGCGATCGAGCAGAAACGAAACACGCCCGTGAAACGTCGCTCGCTACCGTGCCCGGTCGCGTCGTCGCTGAAATTTTACGACACGGATTACGGAAGCGCCTTACGCTGCGCTCCTCCGTACCTCGTCGATTACGTAACCGCAATAAATGATTCCTTCTTCTTTTCTCTCTCTCTTCCGCAGGGGGACGCACCGACAGAGATGGCATGAGGGACGGTTCCGGCAACGTTGCCGAGGTGGTGAGTACCAACCCTATTGTTATTTACGCGCGGTACGATCGCCCGTAGGAACACGCTACGGACGAGTAACACCGATCGGATCGTTAATATGTGAACGGTGTACGAGGATTACTTTCTCTGGATATTCTCCTCGCGACTAGACACCGATAACGTTCGTACGAAATGTTTTCTCTCGCACCAACGCGTGTCGTGACATTTTTTGAACATCGATTCGACGGTACGTGCTCATTGGTGAACTTTCTACCGTGGAATCTTTATTTAGCAAATATTCGACGTTCAGTTTTTCGGGTAGCGCTGCTTTGGGAGGAATCGAGTAGGGGGCGCGAGTATTGTGTTCTCTCTTGTCGCGTGTGTTGTTTTATTTTTAATAGAGCTCCGCGTCGGAGATCCAAGGACGCGGGTATAATTCTTTTTGTAGATTATCGGGAATTTTGCACGGTGGGAGAGCACACGTTTCGTACGAATGATTTTTCTGTACGAGAGATTTGGAAATGTTAAGATTCGTGCAAATCTTTATCATAAATGTAATGATATATTCTCGAGATGCCTCATATGTCGCGTAATAGGCTCTCGAGTGCTTTATAAATTCAAAGTGGAATTTTGGATCGAATAATTTCCGAAAATACGTCTCGTAACATCTTATGTGGACAATTTTATATAATAATAGCGCTAATAAGAGATCGTGGCGCGTTGTTATTAACACGAGTACACTTTCTATCGAAAACTGTACTCTTCGACGAACAACACGAGAGTCTGCATTACTGTAACAGCGATAATAAGAAATTGTAACGCGCTATTATCGCACGATAGACTTTCTCTGGAAACTATACCAACCCCAATGAAAAATACGAAATAGATAGCAGACGCGCACATTGTGCTCTGTATATTCAGACGATTATAAGAAATTGTCACGAGAGTAACTTTCGCGAACAACATTTTTATCACCTCTGCGCTGGCCAGACTTTTCTGAACTTGCGTATGCATACTTGTTTCTTATGAGTGAGGAAGATTCAGCGATGTACATACCGGGTGACTCGAGAATCATTATAAATCCTAGGAATACTTCGTCGAGAAAAATTCTTATCTCGGATATGTCGAAACTTTTCAACTTGGATAAGTACCAATATTATAATAATATTATATCTAATATTATATCTAATATTATATCTAATATTATATCTAATATTATATCTAATATTATATCTAATATTATATCTAATATTATATCTAATATTATATCTAATATTATATCTAATATTATATCTAATATTATATCTAATATTATATCTAATATTATATCTAATATTATATCTAATATTATATCTAATATTGTAACTAATATTAGACACACGTAATATTAAACACACTCAACGGCAGTGAAATTTTCAAAATTTTCAAAATTCGTTCAATAACAATATTCGATTTCCATCTAAAAAAAAAAGAAAACTATACTCTCCGTTTCGAAAATAATCTCAATCTAGAGATTATTTTCCGAGAGAAAACCAAGGTGAGAAAATTCGAAAAATCCGTCAAACGCGATCAGAAAGAAAAATATAATATAAAATATAATATAAAAATAAAATATATTGTGCGCAAGATAACCGGTAAAAGATTCAACGAATCATTCGACCAACTAGAATGAAAAAAAAAAACGAGAAAAAAGAACGAATCAATTTTCCAATTAGGTGCATCCTGCGCGATTAAACATTGCGATTCTCAGCTCGATGGATTCAACAGGGGTTGGGTGATACTCTAAAGCGTTCCCCGTTTTCGTGTTCAAGGAGGGAGGGCCCCAATTTTTTCTCGCGAGGTCTCTTTCGCGAACTTGCTCGGTTCACGGTGGTTCTTCCACATTGGCATTCGCCTCGAGTTCCTTGGACCTTTGTGAGCGTGAATAGGGCTTCTCGCGAGCCAGCCTGGCGCAGGGTACGGCGAGTAGCTACGCAAAGTATTTTCGAAAGCCCCGCGGCTGTTGGCGCCAGGAAGTAGGCTACCGGGTTAATACATGGCGGCGAGAGCCGGAGAGAAACGACAAGCGTGAGAAGGACGAGCAGAAAAAACCGAGAGAAATTTCTAAAAGATCGAGCTGACTTTTTGCCACGGGAAGATCTCTGAACGTTGTCGTTCGGTGAATCACGATGACCGGAAACGAGGGAAGATACTGGTTTCACGGTTTCTTGACGTCGAGGATGGTCGGATTGGTGTTAAAAACGCCTTGAAACCGGGGAAATCCGAGTGTCGAATTATTGTAATCTCGCGATTTAATTTTTCGTAACTTACGAATCTGTGTAAGCTAACCGTGGAGAATTTTATTAGGTTGTTTGGAAAATCATTTCGTTTTCCAAAATGGAGAATATGTAATTTAGTAAAATGTTTATACGGGTTTCATGGTTTCTTGACACCGAGGATGGTCGGATTGGTGTTAAAAACGCCTTGAAACCGGGGAAATCCGAGTGTCGAATTATTGTAATCTCGCGATTTAATTTTTCGTAACTTACGAATCTTTGTAAGCTAACCGTGGAGAATTTTATTAGGTTGTTTGAAAAATCATTTCGTTTTCCAAAATGGAGAATATGTAATTTAGTAAAATGTTTATACGGGTTTCATGGTTTCTTGACACCGAGGATGGTCGGATTGGTGTTAAAAACACCTTGAAACCGGGGAAATCCGAGTGTCGAATTATTGTAATCTCGCGATTCAGTTTTTCGTAACTTAGGAATCTGTGTAAACAAACGGTAGAGAATTTTATTAGGTTGTTTGGAAAGTTACTTCGTTTTCCAAAATGGAGAAAATGTAATTTAGTAAAATGTTTATACGTTCTAAAAGAATTGTGATTCATTTTCACCGAAAAAAACGAAATTCCGAATAACCTAGATAGAGAATCGTCTACGAAAGTGAGAATGTTTACGTAGCTGGTGTTTATTAATATTTAGGAATATCGAGTATATCACGTATCCGTATACGAGTGTATTAGAGCACATGGAAGGTTAATTTATTAAACAGGAAGGATAAGAACTCGTCGTTTGTAATCGGCCTTGTTCTTGATCCGAAGATCTCTGTCCTTGATCGTATCGTGATATTTACATTAGCATAAATTATATTATAATCTCATTCACCGTGGCACGAGATACGATCGATCATGTTCGTTTTTTATTACGCGTGAATTGGCGTTTGCGATCGATTCGGATTCCGCGAGTCAGGTAGACATTTTGGTACTTTAACCCTTTGGACTCGAGAGGAGATCCTCGATCGTCACCTAATTAAGTGTACTGTTTTCAATTCGGGGAAACTCCGTGGTTTTGAATTCAAATTGGACATTTAAATATTACGTTCTTCTACAGTGTAAACGCGTGTATGTGAAGTATATAAAAAATGTTCAATTATAGATTAATTTTACGACTTGAAGGATTTTCTCGAGGCGTCGGTTTTTGGTAGCAAACAAGCCTCGAGTGCAAAAGAACTTTGAATTTTGTTAATCTAATTAAAACGTAGGCAGTTTGTATCAAACTGCCAAACTTAGAATTGATTTTTTTTTCAATTACGAGCAAATATCGTTTTCTTATTTTGGACGTATAAGTGATGCATACAAATTTGTTTAATCTAATCAAAAAGTAGGCAATCTGTATCAGACTGCCAAACTCAGAATTGATTTTTTTTCAATTACGAGCGAATACTATTTTCTTATATTGGACGTATAAGTGATGCATACAAATTTGTTTAATCTAATCAAAAAGTAGGCAATCTGTACCAGACTGCCAAACTCAGAATTGATTTTTTTTCAATTACGAGCGAATACTATTTTCTTATATTGGACGTATAAGTGATGCATACAAATTTGTTTAATCTAATTAAAAAGTAGGTAATCTATGTCAGGCAATAGCGTAGAATGTTCTCCGGTGGAGAGTTTATTAGACCCCCCATGCCTTCTTAAGGGTTAAAGATCCATCTTGCGAGTCGGTTCACCGTGGATCGGTTAGCAGTGGACGTAGCAGAAATAAAAGCATCGTAATCGACCCAACCATACGCTGTAAAGCTGCGTTGAATCGATGAAATCACGGCGCCTGTTCCCTCGTCGTCTGACCTTGGCGGGATCCAGTGAAAAGTAAACCGAGAAATATGGAAGGGGAGACGCGTTTGGGTTCAACATACTTGCTGGATGAGTGTCACCCAGATTCGCAGTGTGCCGTACGTGCATAAAATGGGGTAGAATTGTTCGTGTCGAATCGATAACGTTCGAATTTATTTATTTATTCTACGCCGACGCTGTAAACATAACGAGATTCAATTACGGAAATCGATCTCGCCGATCAGCGCGGTGGCCAGCTTACGCAAATCGGATCCAAAGGACGCGCAATTTTCCCTAAATACCGTTCGAGTACTTCGGACACGCTCGAGTACTCGAACGGTATTCGAATTACGTTCATTGAATATTCGAATCGCCCGAGTATCGATACTTGTCCGTTACTAACGAGTCCGAATCGTTCTCGTCGTACCGAAACGATCTTGACAATTTTCGTTCTGTTCTCTGAACGTTTCACTCTCGTCTTAACGTTCCACGATACTCCACGAGCGGTCCACGATTCGTAATTTAAATTTCAAAGCGCAACGAAAAAGTTCGTACACGGTACGCGAAGTTTCACGGTTGCGTCGCATCCCCGGAATTTCCTCGCGACTCCTTCCCCCCACCACTCCTCGTCCTCGTCGTCGTCGTGTCCCCCCGAGAGTAGCCGAATCGTTCCACGAACTAAAACGCGCGAAGTTGCCGGGTCTGGCGCGCGCCACGACGTCGAGAAGGTTAAGCGTTTTTACGAACTCCTCTGACCCGGTAACTCGGCGAACTTGCTCGTAGAATCGTTCCGCTACGCCTACGATTCTCTTCCGGAGGGGCACGGTGAACGCAGCCTACAAATAGAGGCGGTCGGAAGTGACCCGAACTTGAACGTGGCACCGAAAGTTTCTCCAACAATCGCACCGAGCGGTCTGCTCTATTTAATCGGCCGTAGGAGGGCCATTGTCGGCACAGACCGTTTGAAGACGCCGCGCGCCACGCCGGTTGGGTTTCCCTTCCATCTTCTAATCTGTCGGAGAAGTTGGCAGTGATCTTGCCGCCGGTTCTACCCTAATTTCAATTAAAACCAGATCACGGTGACGAGCTCGATTCGCTGACGCTGCCGAACAAATTACGGGCGAATAGTTGCGTACCGTTTGTCGAAGTTCGGGGGAACGATTGGGAAATGAAATTTATCGATCGGGAAGACAATTTAGTCGCAAGTACTGTTGATGAGAAGTTTGTAAGCAATAAGACTGGAGGATAAAAAAGATGTAATAAAATTCGGAGATGAAAAAAATATGTAATAAGATTCGGAGGTAAAAGTATATAAGATTTGAAGATAAAAGTATATAAGATTTGAAGATAAAAATATACAAGATTTGAAGATAAAAATATATAAGATTTAAAGATAAAAATATACAAGATTTGTAGATAAAAATATGTATAATAAGATTTGATCGTAGATAAAAATATATAAGATTCGAAGATAAAAATATGTAAGATTTGAAGATAAAAATATACAAGATTTGTAGATAAAAATATGTATAATAAGATTCGAAGATAAAAGATATATAGTAAGACTTGAAGATAAAACAGTATACAAGATAAAAAATATTTTTCGGGGTGTCTAAATTATAAAAGTATCGAGAATTATTTCATTAAAACGGAAAGAATATTTTTGCAATCTCTTCGTGGATTTGAATTATAAAAATATTAAAAATTAAAATACCACGCTCGATTGTAAAGTTCGATTGTAACATTTTACAGATCGCTCTTCACACCGTTATATCTTATCTATTTCACAATCGAGAATTTTGAAGTGGTAACAAAAATATAGCTCTATTCCAATTTCAACTAAACTAGATGACGAGCTCGATTCGCTGACGCTGGCGAGTGGTGAATTTCGGGCGAATAATTACATCTCGCTTGTCGAAGTTCGGGCGAATGTATAATATCGGGGAATTAAATTATCGATCCTGGGGCGAATATAGTTGTACAATTGGTCGGGTTTCGGAAATATTTTTCATAGAGTCTGCATTTCAAAAATATCGAAAGAATCTTTCTAACCTCTTCTTGAATTCTAATAATCAAAATATCGAAAATTTATACACCTTGTTTAATTACAAAAGATTCTTTGCACAGCTTCCTTCTATCTTTTACATAGTTGAAAAATTTAAAAGAGTCAGAGAAGCATGGATGAAAGCTTATCCTTGTCTGTTCAACCAATCGTACAACCACATGTACGACCAACAAATTATCAACGAACAATAAACGGCAAAAAATGATCGGTATATTATACGTGCAATTTATTTGCACGAAAAGGGAATAATTATCCGATGGTGGACCGATTATACTCAATTTACGAGAATTCGAAACAGTAACGATACAATCTCGTACGTACGAAACTTTCGAAAGAAGCAACCCTCTTCTTCCGAGATTATACTTTTCAACGCGTTCGTGACTCCCCGGACAGAGGAGTTCGATAAACCCAGAAACACCGCCATTACACGATATTGCGTTTATCTGATCCACCGGATCCCGTAAAACTGTGCACGGTCGGGAATATTTAATCGCAGTTGCAACAGAAACGACAAACGCGTCCCGCGTAGAAATAAATATGCGCGATAAATACGCAGAACGTTCCCTCTCTCTGCCCCTCCCTCGTAACAGCAGGCCCCCGGGGGGCAGAGGGGAGCCGGTTGTTTGCAGCGACAATTGTTGCAATCTCGATCGGACAACTCGATAATTCGACACACCGTGCCTCCTCGTTTTAATCGTTCGACAAATTTCCAACCGAGCACGAGCCACCGGGCGTGTTCCAATTAATTTTCGCTCGATGGAGTGCAATGAGCAGGTCGGTGGAGTCCTTTTCATCCTGTTACAACGGAGTCCCGGTAATCAGGACCCGAAATGGACCTGAAACGAACACTGGGGAAAATTGGCGTATCTTTTGTATCTCGAATGTACGCTCGAAAATAGAACACTGGGAAAAATCGGTGTATCTTTTTTATCTCGAATGTACGTTCGAAAATAGGTTTCATTTTTTTTTTAAATTTGTGACTTTGAGGATTAATGATCGAACGAGACATTTTGGGGAATATTTTGCACGATCCTAGAACGATGAGATGGAGTGCAACGAGCAGGTCGGTGGAGTTCTTTTTATTCTGTTACAATGGAGTTCTTGTAATCAGGACCCGAAATGAACCTGAAACTGTGGGATTATGGAATTGTTTGGCACAAGAGAAAATGTAAATAGGACGTTTATTTTTAGATAAATATAATACAGTCGTGCAGTGGAGTATGGTTATGAACAAGTGGGTAGATTGTAACGATCACGTCGGCACACCAACGGAAAAAATAGGAAAGCCGGTATCGAGCTCATCCACCATTCCTCGACTTCTCAAGTACTGCATGGTTCAATGTCGTTGTATTCCAACAGAAACGAACACTAGGGAAAATTGGTGTATTTCTTTTTATCTCGAATGTACGTTCCAAAATTGGTTTCATTTTTTTTTTTTTAAATTCGCGACTTCGAGGATAAACAATCGAACGAGATATTTTGAGGAATATTTTACACGATCCTAGAACGATGAGATGGAGTGCAACGAGCAGGTCGATACAACCTTACAACCTTTTCATCCTTACAACGGAATTCTTGTAATCAGGATCCGAAATGGACCTGAAACGAACACTGGGGAAAATTTGCATATTTTTTTTTATCTCGAATGTACATTCGAAAATAGGTTTCATTTTTTTTAATCTTTAATTCGCAACTTCGAGGATTAATGATCGAACGAGACATTTCGGGGAATATTTTACACGATTCGCGACGATGAGATGGAGTAATATGTAATATCCTCATTTTTATTTATAATCTACTAGCTCCCCTCTTTACCACTACACTTATCATCGCTATTGGCTGTTTTCGATCTTCTAACGAATATCTGGTCTACTGTCTGTTCGTGAGAAAAAGACCAACGATTGGAGTGTAACGAACAGATCGGTGAAGTCCTTTTCATACTGTTACAACAAAGTCCTGGTAATCAGGACCCGAAACGAACCTGAAACGAACACTGGGGAAATGGCGTATTTTTTTTATCTCGAATGTACATTCGAAAATAGCTTTCATTTTTTTTTTTTAAATTCGCGACTTCGAGGATAAATAATCGAACGAGAAATTTCGAGGAATATTTTCCACGATTCTAGAACGATGAGATTCGATTATCGAGAACGAGATTCCGAGATGAAATTATGTTCGCGGTTGAATTTTTCCAAATTCGTAGCCTCGTCCGGTTGTCAGTGTCTCGTAGAATACATTATACGAAACGTGACGGTGTAAATGAACGATTAAAAATCGGAATTGAAGGCGAAAGCCGAGGTCACGGGATTCGACCTCGGGTTCTGTGCTTACGAAGCAGCCGCTCCTTGCACTTAGCGCACCTTCGCGAGTACTTAGACTGTAGGATTTTTTACGATTCGACACTTCGCGGTCTGAGGGCGAGCCGGACTCGGAACGCTTTCGTCGTTTCGCTCGTTAGGCGAGCTGCATTCGAGAGACTCGTAAATCGCACTACGGTTACTTTAAAAATACAACCCTCTCGATAACGACAATTAAACGCGTGTGAAAAATATCCAGAAAAAAATTCTTCTCGGTCTTTTTTTTTCCTGCAGAGCGATTATACCGAAAGAGACTCGAATTATACGAATAATAAACTCGTTTTGTGTAAATAAAACGTTTTTCAAGGTATGATGAGTTTGAAGATTTTACAAATATTAATAATATATGGCGTTCATTGCATCAAGGTCGAGAACACTTTTACACATTTTACAGGACAATCCTTCGAATACGTTCCACCGTATCGTCTTGCAAGCGTAATAGCACCGATCGGTATGATTCGCTCGGTGTGCTCCGACCGCAAAGGGTTAAATATCAATTAATCGGCCGGAATATTCTACAGAGTATTAAGGATTGAAACTCCTGGTCCACCTCGAAATTTCATTAAAATCCCAGTGGCACGAATCCTCACTGGTCGTTTCATAGAGTGCAACTAAATACCGGGCTTAAAGACCTACACGTTGCACGGTATACTCGGTGGAAGAAATATTGGGTGGCCCGTGGTTCGAGCTACAGTCGTGCCAAAAATAAATCGAAAACGTTGAAGCGAAAAGTTATCCCGTACGGCGCCCCATTGTCGGGGAAATTAATTTCAATGGTACTTTCACGGGTCGGTGGATCGGTCTCGGGTCTGCGCACAACGTGCAAAGTTAATGGAAAAGAAAATTACAAAAATACTGAAACAATCGATAACTCGACTTACAAACGATCCTTTCGTTTCTACGAATTGTAGCGAGATTCGTCGAATCGAGTTTCAATACTCCCGAATCGGTTTCGACCGAGATTTTCTTGAAAGCGGGGTGTCGCGCGAGAGACGCGTTTTTCGTGTTTTCGAATCATTTTCGCCACGAGGAATCGACTCTCGTAACCTCGATTCGTTTTCGTACGCGGGATCGGCACCGAGATCGATTACGGGACACCCTGTACAGCGAGAGAACCGGCAACATTTGAGGTCATAAAGCTGCGCGAGACAGCCCGCGTATCGCTGTTGCACGCGTAATAACACGGCTGTATTAATCGACGCGTTTTAAAGTACCTCCGTATTCGGCGCTCGATAGACCGTGCACGATTAACGGCGCTAAATTAATTATCGGATCCGTTCGCGGTGGCGTACGTGTGCAAGCAGCTAACGGTCCTTGCAAACGTTGAGCACATGGCCCCTGTAATTTCTGTTCGAACGTAGAGGGGGGCAGGGGTGGGTAGGGGGCACGGAAAGAACGTTCGCCGATCGTGGAATTCCGAATTCGGACGTGGGACGAGACGGATTCTCGTTGTACTGTTCGTTCGCGAGAAAAAGGCCGACGAGTGTTGTGTCTTCATTTTTTTTTTTTATATTATACGTAGTATACTAGCTCCCTTATTTACTATTACACGTATCGTCGCTATTGGCTGCTTTCGATTTTTTAACAGATTTCTCATGTACTGTTCGTTCGAGAGAAGAAGGACGACGAGTGTAATATCCCCATTTTTGTTTATAATCTGTTAGCTTTTATCTTTACCGTTACACACAGCGTTGTTATTAGTTGCTTTCAATTTTCTACTGCTTGTATATGTACTGTCTATCCGCGAGAAGAAGGCTGACGAGTGTTATATCTCCATTTTTGTTCACATGTAGTCTACTAGCTCTTTTCTTTACCACGTATCGTTATTATTGGCTGCTTTCGATCTTCTAATGGACTCCCGATGTACTGTTCGTTTGCGAAAAAGAGACATGTACTGTCTGTCCGCGAGAAGAAGGCCGACGAGTGTAATATCCCCACTTTTGTTTATATTCTACTATCTCCTCTCTTTACTATTACACGTATCGTCGCTATTGGCTGCTTTCAATTTTCTACAGGTAGTATATGTACTGTCCGTCCGCGAGAAGAAGGCTGACGAGTGTAATATCACCACTTTTGTTTATATTCTACTACCTCCTCTCTTTACTATTACACGTATCATCGTTATTGACTGCTTTCAATTTTTTACAGCTACCATATGTACTGTCCGTCCGTGAGAAGAAGGCCAACGAGTGTAATATCCCCATTTTTATTTATAATCTACTAGCTCCCCTCTCTACCACTACACTTATCATCGCTATTGGCTGTTTTCGATCTTCTAACGAACTTCTGGTGTACTGTCTGTTCGTGAGAAAAAGACCAACGAGTGTAATATCCCCATTTTTATTTATAGTCTATTGGCTTCCCTCTTTACCACTACACTTATCCTCGCTATTGGCTGTTTTCGATCTTCTAACGAACTTCTGGTGTACTGTCTGTTCGTGAGAAAAAGGCCAACGAGTGTAATATCCCCATTTTTATTTATAATCTACTAGCTCTCCCCTCTCTACCGCCACACACAGCGTTGCTATTAGCTGCTTTCAATTTTCTACAGTTAGCATATGTACTATCCATCGACGAGAAGAAGGTCGACGTGTCAAGCGACGCGATTGGTAGTACACGAGAACCATTTCCGCCAATCGTACACCGCGACTGAGATCACTGGTGCGTATAGGCGTGGTTGATCCGCTACGACCAATCGCACCCGTGTTCCTTCCGCTGACCATTTTCCCATAAACGCACGGTACATCGAGAACTTTCGATTGCATCGGTACTTCTCCGCGCGAGTGCAACATGGACGCGCGCGATTGGGCCGAGCGGATATCCGCGAATCCCGGCCCGTAGTTGGAGAATAATGGAGCGAAATTCACTGTTCGCGGTATACTGCGTCGATAACCCGTTGCCACCACCGAGCAATTAATCGAACGACATTATCGAAATCAATTCACCGCGTCGACAGATTGTGGCCGGTTGAAATATTTAACGGAAATAAATTAAATTTCCCCGGCGTCCCGAGTGCCGCCATTATCTTGTAACGAGTTCGAATATTCGTCGAAAGTTTCGATCTCGTTAAATCGGATTTCAAGAAAAGTTTCAATCTTTCGATATCGACGGGTTCTCCGAGCAAATTTAATAGCTAGAGGGGGGAGAAGAACGAGATTTTCCCCGGTCTCATCGGTCCGGCGCGCGGTGAAACCTTCCACGGCCGTTATCACGCGTGCGTGACATCGTACACGCGGTATCGTCGGAGCGCATACCTTGTAACGTTTTTTTTTTATTTTTTATATCGTTTTCATCGACCGAAACTACGCGCACGCTTGTACTGACATTTTATTAACCCCCCAGTGCACATATTTTTTTTTCGATATTCATCCACTGGTACGAATAGTATTGCAAAGGAAATTATTTGTTCCATTTATTTGTGGATTTATCGAAGTAGAGCTAATTGAAACGAACTGGCTCGAGAATAAAGAAAAAGTCGATTAAACATTATCCTTCGTGAGTAATTAAAATTTCACAGAATATTATTCCACATTAACGTACAAATATAATTTACTAACGTTCTCGAGCACCAACCCCTTGACTCTTAAAAATCCACTGATCCGAAACATTACATTTTCATTGGTCGTGAATAATTAATCCTTCAATGTCTCTGAAACAAATTTTCCTTTCTTGTCAAGTCACGTTGAGAATCACTTTTTGAAAAGTTTCATTTCACTCTACTCCAAGGTACAATATAAAAAACTTGAAACGGTCGGTACCGACCCCCATAGAATTTACGATCATACGAGACTGTCCGCGTTCGTTCATAGAATTTTTTCCCCCCTTTCCATCAATTCAACCCAAAATAGAGAACGATCAATTTCTTGGGAAACGTACCATTGTTCCAGTTCCGTAAATTCCGTTAATCGTGCCTCCCCGACAATGGCGGTTTCGTTCCAACCCCGGCGAAAGGCGGCGTTTACATTATGTAGGTTAACGTTTCAAGTAACCAACCGCCACTAAGAAGCGTATCAAACGTTCACCGTGGCGAGTCACACGGGTTTGTGTATTTTGGACGGTCGACCGAGTCTCTGACAGAGGATCGTACGTTAAAGGGTTAAATCGTGCGCATACATTCCCCGAACAGGAATCGCGGACTATCCTTCGAGCACGAGCTGGCACGGTGTCGCGGAACAAAAAGTGGGGCTGGCTCACCGTACAATAAACGACGGGGTATAATGAAAGTTTGCGTAACTGAAGTGTCTCTCCACTTTGTAACAACGATCGCACCGAGTGACGAGGAAAGATCGGATCTGGCTAGGTATCGAGCAAACGCAATTACCGGCCAGAGATTAAACAACGAGGTCTTTAATTAGCCCTCCTCCCCAGCCTGTATAAATTCTCTATCACGGAGCCAGGTTATTGTTCGAATCGTGCAAACAACAACGCGCGAGATTCCGCGATGACAGAGGGTGGGTTGGTAGTGAACAGCGATGCAAATGATGTACGAGCATGGGACGTATTCTAGCGTGTCGGTACGATGCTTGACCCAATGTTTTGCCGTCGATCCTGACTAATGACGTCTGCTCAGACGGTAAACGCATTACGCGGGACGGTCATCGAGGATGTATCGCGTTAACGTCGATGAAAACTGGCGGGGAACCGAGATTTATGAACCCCTCCGAGGAGCAATACCGTTGCACCGAGATATCGTTACGGAGAGTACGTATTTCTCGGATAGAGAGGAGCGTAACGCTCAACACGAGCTCTGCTAACCGTTAAACCTATCATCTTTTTATACGTCTTCGAGAACGGTGACTGACCTGGGTCACTGGATATCGAGCTGTCCGAATCTACGCCCGGAGATGATTTGCGAGCACGTGTTAATTGAACGTCTTCTTGCGACTGTTCCGTATCCTTTGACTTCTTTTTTTTTATACATCACCCTTGTGCGCATATGGGAGTGACGGAGTGCCTTTCGCTCGCGCTGAGTGGGTTAGGTCTGGGGGGATAGGAGACGCGGGCTTTTTCTCTCGGGCGATGTTATTGTTATTTGATTTCCACACGGTTTGGATTTGGGGTTCGAGGTCGATGGGTTTTGGAGAGTAGGTACATTCTCGAGGATAATGACCGGGTAGCGATCATCTTGCGTCAACGGGGCGAGTAGGTTCAAAAGTGAGCCTAGGTGAGAATGTTAGAGATTGAGAAATTGGACAGTCTTTAGGATTTTTTTTTAAGAGCAATACGTGATCTATTAAAATGAAATTTTGTGAGTTTATTGGTACACTTAAGAGAACGTTACATGAATTTTTTCGCGTGATTTGCTATAACAGTAGAATAGTTATTAATAATGTTCTCTATAGAGTCACAGTACTCGGTGATCGAAATTGTTAGCTGCTGGTACTTGGAAACGGAAAATAGGATTACTGTTCCATTTGTACGCTCTCGCGAGTAAGTTCCAAGTTGAATGATTCAAGATCGAAAGAAGAACAAATTTTCTTTTTTTTATAGAATTTTTGGTAGTTTAGGAAGAGAGTATTCAAAATATTCGGTCGATTCTCGCACGTATGGGACCTGTCTGCACGTTTACTTTGCACGTGGTTGAAATTACAAGATCGGTCGGTGAATTGGTTCGCGAGGAATCGTGGTCGCCAGGTTAAACAATGGACCACTTAAGGATTACGAGACACTGGACACGGTCCGGGCGAAAAACAAGGCGACGAGCCGCGGAAAACTTGGACAACTCCTTACCCACGTTTCAACGTACTTCGTGTTGCACGCGTTGGTACCGTTTCACGCGTTTCCAGTTAGGAGAACTAGATTAAGAGCCCTTGGACAACTTCCAGGGCGCAGCGGTGAACAGCGACGGTCGATGGGACGGGTTTCTATTCGCGGAAGAAAACAGTTGTTCCAGTCCACACTGTTTTACGCTCATCGGTGTATGGGAACCGTTCCCAGGCCTAAGTTAGCAATGGCGCCCATAGGCTAGGACCTGTTTATCACCGATACACGCGAATCTTGATTTCCACCGATAAATGAATTCGTCGACTCTTTGGACCGGAACAACCGACTCGTGTGAACTCTCCACTGGTGCTAAGTTCTGTATTCTCTACCAGTAGTTAATCGAACAGAATTTATTTCTGAATAAAACAGAAAAGTGAGAAAGATAAGTAGAAAATGGAATAATGAATTTGTCGACTCTTTGGATTGGAACCACTGACTCGTGTGAACTCTCTACTGGTCCTAAGTTCTGTTTCTCTATCGGTAGTTAATCGAACAGAAGTAAAATTTTCGGTGGTAGTTGATATAGTAATAATTCGGTGGTATTTGATATAGTAATAATTCTGAACTGACTCGTGCGAACTCTCTACTAGTCCTAAGTTCTGTATTTTCTATCAGTAGTTAATTGAACAAAAATAAAATTTTCGGTGGTATTTGATATAGTAATAATTCTGTATAAAACAGAAGAGTCAGAAAGATAAGTAGAAACCGGAATAATGAATTCGTCGACTCTTTGGATTGGAATAACTGACTCCTGTTAACTCTCTACTGGTACTAACAATAAGTTCTGTATTCTCTACCAGTAGTTAATTCAACAGAAGTAAAATTTTCGGTGGTATTTGATATAGTAATAATTCTGTGTAAAATAGAAGAGTCAGAAAAATAAGTAGAAAACGGAATAATCGTACGATTAAATTTTACGAGCGAGACGTGAGTTTGTATAATAACAAAATTTAATTGGACCATAGTTTTCCGCCTGTGGGGCTCCGATGTCACGCAAAATTCTTCGTTAATTCGCTAGTTTCGAACTATCCGTAATATCATTTTCAGGGTATGGCTCCGCGCGCGATACGGCGAATAGTTTGAAATTACTTCGGGGCTTGGCGAAAGTTTTTAAATCGAAAAAATTGGAACATTCGAAACAACGAAATTAATTCCTCGTTTTTTTGCGAGGATTGCGTTACGATCGAAAGATTCCACGGTCCTCTCGAGTGAATCGTTGAAACAATCGTTGAAACAATCGTGGAGGAAACGACACAACCGTTCCATGAACGAAAATTATTTTCTACACTTTCATAAAGCAAAAAAAAAAAAGAAAAAAAGAAGCGTAACGTAACTCCGTTCCGCTAAAAAGAAAATTAAAACTTCCAGCTAATCGATCGCCCTGCCGATTAACCACCCTTGCGCGACGAGAAACCTGCAAGTGCAACTCACTGGAACGAGCCGTGGTTTTTTCGCGACCTGTGCGCGTAGAAAAACTCTCGTCGAAAATACGTCTCGTCGGTTGGCTAATCATTCGCCAATTATCGATAAATTAGAAGCATCTGGACGTTGATGTTCGGTTTCTAAACGCGAACAAGTTCCGCGGATCGATGGACGAATAGCCGCAAAACCCAACCCCTCGTCTGGACGAGCGAGGGAGCGAGTTAGAGCGAGTCAGAGCGAGTCGCGTCGCTCCGGCGTAGGAGAAGTTTTTTCTGGTTGCGCGCCGGTTATTATAAATTCTCATTGATTAGAGCGGCCGTAAACAGGTTTATGACGTACAAACGACCGGACGCGACCTCGGCGCCGAAGAACGAGGATTTACGACCCCGTCGGTCTGTGCTCGCGCGATTGATGCGCGACGAGGAAATCGCGACGAGTCGCGAGCGGATCGCGGCGCGCACGGCACGCGGCTTTCTTTTGACGGAAGTCGAGCACGTTCCGCGAACCTAGCCAGGTTTCCAGGAGGCCAGTGTCGCGGCCACGACGCGAACGCGTTCTACCACCAAGGATCGTGCGCGCCAGTGAACGCTCGCGAATCGCCCGCGCTCGCTAACGGTAGCTCCGCGATCCGCGAACGACTTTTCTTTCGACCGTGAACGCGGTTACGTTTCTCACCGCACGAATTTCTCAATTTTTGTATCGTGCGCGTTGGTTTAAGACAAAAAAAAAATTCTTTCCCTCGGGATGGATTGTTCGTGCGAAAATAAAGAGAAAAGTCCTTTACCGTTTTTCGATCGGAAGCTCCGTTACCGAGATACGAGCGATCGAAATTTACGCCGGTGAGTCTTTCCGGCGCCATTGCATCCCGATCAGCTGATGCGCGCTCACGCGCGCGGTGGAACTTTGAACGCTTGTATCTCGGTAACGAAGCCTCGGATCGCGAAACGGTAAAGGACTTTTCGATTCGTATTCACGCGAGGAACATTCTCTCGAGAAAAGATTCCACGTTTTCGTCGACGGTCGGTAGATTTCTAAGCATCATCAAAGTTCAAATCAAATTGCATGGATCGAAAGTGAAGAAAATATTTGCCGTTAAATGCAGTGCGTGTCAGATCGCTCTCAGAGCTCGAGATTGACGATAAAGATTCCTAGCAATCTCGAGAGTATTTCTACATTCTGTGTAGAAGATAATATCACAACTGCCTCCTAGTGAATCAACGATCCAGAAAACGGAGTGGGGGGTAGGTGAACGGTTCCTTGACGGTGACCTTGGGCAGTCGGAATTTTCTCCCTGGACCCTCTACACCGTTCTCTGGTGCCTTCTTCCGCTTTCGACGAATTTCACCGGCGGTTCACCAACCGTTTGAACATCCACGCGATCGAAACTACTCGATCTGCAAAACACGAGGACTCGCGAGTGGCGCGCCGTGGGGGTCGCAGCGAGCACAGTGAATCGTTTATGCGAACTTTTTCCGTCGTTTTGCGATCTCCTGAACGATACCACGCGCAGAGAGAACGGTTTTTCCGCGGCGTGGCTCGGTAACGCCGCGTTTCGTTCGATCGTACGGTCGATTCATCTATTGGCTCCTCCTCGCCCTCGCCGCGTCGTTTATCATTCCGCAAAGTCATCCGACTCACTTCACCGAGGAGTGATGTTGTTTTAAGTAGTTGGCGCGCAGAGGGTCAATTGACTTTTTTCGTCGCCCCGAGTGTCCGACCCTCTCCTCCGTGGAAGTGGCTACAATTTAAATGCCCTCTCTCCGGGCTGTTGGCCGTGCAGAGGGGCTGGAGTGGGTTACACGAGGTAGGAAAGGGTGACTAGGTTTCCTTCCTTCCCCTATGGGTCGTGTCACTTTGGAGTTCTCGTTCGATCGGTCGCGCTCAGACGGTTCTCGCTCGAGGCACTTTTAAGGCATCCTTTCTAAGTGGCTTTTATTCGACGTCGCAAAGTTTCAGGCGTTCCTCTCCGCTTTAAAATACGAGCCAAAGGGAAACGTTGTCCTCCGCGTCTCTCTGATATTCTCGCGACACATTTCGCGAGCCGTTATCTTCCACGAACGATTCCCCGGGAGATTTACTTCCCTCGTTATTTACGAGATAGATCCAACGACTGCAACGCGAAAGAACCGTAAAGGGAAGAAGAGGCGAATCAAGACACTGATAACGTATCGCCTTAACAACCTTCGGATAAGAATTCGAGCGCAGGACATCGACTATTGTTACCTAGCGTCCGGGTCCTGTTCACTGCTAGATCAAATTCAGCCCAGTCAGGATTTCCACTGTATGTTTCACGACCGTTGCAATTGTGCACGGATCCCGAGACTCGGTGATTTCTGCCGCGCAACATCCCCACTGTTCCAGCTTGTGTTTCCTGTTCGCTCGTTCTACACGCGCCAATCGCTTCCGTCGAAGCGGTGAGTAACCGACGCGAAGATTCTCGCGATTTGGAAATCGCTTTACCGAGGAACGACACCGCGAACCGAGTCTCTTGAACAACGTTCGGATCGTGAGTCGTTCGTACAATTAGTCGTCGATTTACACGGATACCAAGGTGGACTGAAACGATCGTTCACAAATACGTTCAAATCCATTCGAAACACGTGGACGAAGGAAAAAACGTTAACGTTTGGAATCTTAAGTTTCACGAGAGACGTAACGTTTGGACATCGACGAGAATAGCGAAGGACGCGTCGCATTTGTACCTATTTATCTCGAGGTAGCATTAGAGCAGTACTTTGGAGAGAATTAGCACAACTTATAAGAAGATACACAGCTGTGTCCCCCTGGAGATTTTAATGATATTTGGAGCACGAATCTACAGCAATGACGATGTTCTGTAGAATATTGTTCCAACGTGTAGTCTACAGGAACGATGATGTTCTATAGAACATGGTTTCACAGCTGAGATTAATTTTAAACTTTTTGTGGGAAAGTGTACGAGGCAAGGGATCGGAGAATTTGCTTTGTAAGTGGGAGGTCTCCAGGTTGTTTCTCAATTTTTAATTTGAATACTTTTAATTCGAAACTGCAATATTGGGTAACGGGGCAACCAAATGGAGGTATCCAGCTTGTGCTCTATATACACGATGTATGTACTCACCTAATACGTTTCTTTGCAAAATGATTAAAGTTAAATAGTTTTGTGTTTCTCGTCTCAATTGTAGCGTGGTATTCTGCACAGTGTTATTACGTGAACTCTACGAACCTGGAAAAATTGCATAAACAGTGTTCAGACGATCTTGTAAATTATTTCTTATCGTCTAGACGTATTTAACATGTTGCAACATGTGTACATCGCATTCCTACGACACGGTTGACTCACTTCTAGACTCGTCCCTTCAAACATCGTAAAAATCTCCGGGGAACACAGCTGTGGGTTATTAAACTCGAGTTTCCATAGCTGAGAAAAGGTAGCTGCATCCTTATTTTTGCTTGCACTGGCTGCAACTTTCATGAACCGTGGTTGAGGTTCCTTGTCGAACGTTTCTTATCGTACAAGAATACTCGATCTATTCCTAACACGTGTATATCGTGTTTCTGTAATACGGTACAATGCATGCTCCGAGTGTTTAAGTCTAGAAAGTATCTCGACTCGGAGGAAGAGAATCCTTAGGGGTTAGACTCGGAGAAAAAGAGATTGTTCTAAATACATATCCTCCTTTATTATTCTCTTTACTAAACGGTTAAACAACCGTACAGATCATCACTTCTGCCCTACTTGTATAAATTAGAAACGAGAAACTCATATTTAGACACGAAACCACACCGAAGAGAAAACTTACAAATTTACAAATCGATCTAAATGGAAGAGAAGATTTACCAATTTACTAACCAATCTGAATAGAAGCTAAGATTTACCAATTTACAAATCGAACTGAACCAAAGAATAGACACTAAATAATTAACAAATCAAACTAAACAAAGAAAAGATACTAAATTTACAAATCGAACTAAATTAAAAAGTAGACACTAAAAAATTTACAAATCCAACTAATCCAAAGAAAAGACACTAGATTTACAAACTGTACTAAATGAAAGAGTAGACACTAAACAATTTTAAAATCAAACTAAATCAAAGAAAAGACACTAAACAAAACAAATTAACTAAACTAAAGAAAAGGTACTGAATTTACAAATCAAACTAAATCAAAGAGTGGACACTAAACAATTTACAAATCAAATTAATCCAAAGAAAAGACACTAAATTTACAAATCAAACTAAATTAAAAAGTAGACACTAAACAAATTTAAAAATCAAACTAACCCAAAGAAAAGACACTAAATTTATAAATCAAATTAAATCGTAGATTGGACACTAAACAATTTAAAAATCAAACTAAATCAAAGAAAAGACACCAAACAAAACAATTTCGCAAAACTGTAAATCAATGGCGTCTCTCGCTAATACCGAATAGGAAACAAACGATTCCATTGTTCCATGGTACTACTCAGACCTACTTATCCCACTCCTCGCAGCACCTACTTAACGAAATAAGCGCGTTCAACAAGGGATGGGTTCGAGACTATGGTCACTTCTCTCCTAACGACGAATCCACGGATCCGACACCCCTTTTGTCCCCCTTTCGAAACACAAAATTGTATTCACCGCGAGAACGCACAATGTCACGAGAAAGATCGTTCTCCGTTTAGAATTCCGTGCGCGCGAGCTGTACGCGCGAGCTGTACGCGCTATAAGCGAATCGGTCGCGATATTCGCCCGGAACGAAGTAAACGTCGCGCGAGAATCGAATCACGGACCCGGCGTTATCCGCGGGCCTTTCGTCATTGGCCGCCCCCATGAATCATAATCAGCCGCCAGAACTCCTCTCGTAATTCAATCCCGCGTTACGTATGATGAACGATAACGGACGAGGACACGGGACAACAACCAACCAACCGACCGACCAACCGACCAACCACCCATCGAGTGCACCGACGCCACGGTTGGACGTGTTATTGTCGCTCAATTAGGCGAGGCGACGCGGGCCCCGTGCAATGGCGTAGCCATCGTCAACCTACATACTTTCGCGCACCTTTGACCCCGTCGTTTCCCTGTTTTCCTCTCCCCTCCAACCTTTCCTCTTCTTGTTCCTCACGGCTCGCTCTCTCTAATCGGCTTTCACGCGAACCACCTGGTGAATTTGTTGCGAATTCAGCGCGAACGATGCGCTCGCGCGAACGAACCCCGTTTACGGTCGAGTCGATTCTACTCGTCCCCGTGTTTCGGAATTCTGCGTCCGTCGTCGTGTCGTAGCTCGTGGGGAACGAGAGAGTGAGAAGGAGGGGGGTTCCCTGCGCGACCTGGGGCACGCGGGGGAGGGACTCGAGCGATTTAAGCGCGCGAGCGAACGCTTAAGTGCGCTTCGAGCGCGTCCGCGGAATAATATCGCGCGAGTCGCGACTCGATCTAACGGGTGTTGCTCTAATTTTCACATCGGTCGTTTCTTTGTTCGGTATCATTCACGAGTAAGTAGTACACTCGTTTTTCGACTTACGAATGACGGCTTCCGCAATGTGATCGATGATGGCGCGATCGATTGCACAAGCGCGTGATCGATTCGAAGCGTGCAAGATTTTGATGTATATGTATACATCGGGTTGTTCGGAAAGTAATTTCGTTCTCCAAAGTGGAGTATATATGATTTAGTAAAATGTTTATATATTTTAAAAAAATCGTGTTTCATTTTCGCCAAAAAAAAAAAAATGAAATGACTTTTCGAATTACCAAATGTTTGACGAAAAATGTAAAATATTGAGACGGTTTTTAAAATTTTCTTACGACATTTTTTCGTTGTAAGTGAGAAGGGGTGTAAGTTAGAAGTTACTGTCCGAGCATCCTGCTTTCTGACATTGGAATATTGTTATTGAATATTTGGATGTGTAATTTGATATTAATTGTTACACGAAGATGGAACGGGTATTGGGAACTTTTGATGGGAAGTATTTCATGGTAAATAGTATTCGAGAAACTATAGAGAGAATTTTTATGTTTCAATATGGAGTCCGCGGTTAGGGGTTAGAAACAAATTTTGCAATTTTTCTTTTTTCTTCTTCTTCAGATCTATTCGTGAGTCAAAAATCGATAACCTGAAGAATCGAACTTTTGCGTTAGGTTTTGTTTATTCTAAAAACAGAAGTTTCACCAGAGTACCCCCCTATAAGTTACAAACGAGTTTCCATATTTTTCGGTGTAATAATTTCTCTACGAAAATTCTCTCAGAGATGTACTTCCTAAGGAACAAAAATACATTCGTAACACTCGTTTTACCGAATAAATCACAATCGTTATTTCCGCGAAAGATTCTATTTTACGACTTACATAAACAACGCGTAACCTTGTTTAGTTACGTAACGATTATCGGTACACCCTGTATATTATAACCGGGAGGTAAATATTTGATCTCGGTGAACGAGCAATTTACGAGCGGATTGTTCGCGAAATTAGACGTCGAGATATAAAATAATCGTGGAATGGGACTCGATGACAAAGAAGAAGAGGGATCGGTGAAAGCAAGATGGCGTCCACGCGATCGAGTTCCGGCGAAAATTTTTGCCGTTGATTGTCCGCCGGGCACGGAACACCGGTAAGATTTACGAGGCGCAGGAAGAGGAAGCAACGGCTCTGGAGGTTTCTTTTAATTAAAGAGAGGGTGGCACTTTTCGAGCACCCCTTGGACGATAATCCGAGCCGTACATTCGCGCGTAGTTATGCGATGAGTCGCCGTCCTCCAGAGCTCCAACGTTTACCCGAGCCTGCTTTATTTGCCGATCTCGCAACTGCCGTATTAAACTTGCCTACGTGTAACCGTGTTTCCTCGTCGACGTTTCAGCTCCGCGTTTGCAAAGTTTTTGGGAACCCTACCTTCGCGTTACACCGAATTCTTGAAAACGGTGGTACGACCATTTTGAGCTAAATTGCACGGTGGAACGTCGTACCGTGAGATCGAAACGAGGCGTGAAACACAAAAATTGTTTTGACACAAAAATGGTTTTGACACATCAGTGGTTTTTGCACAAAAATGGTTTTGACACATAAATGGTTTTGACACAAAAATGATTTTGACACATAAATGGTTTTGACACATAAATGGTTTTTACACAAAAATGGTTTTGACACAAAATGGTTTTGACACAAAAATGGTTTTGACACATAAATGGTTTTTACACAAAAATGGTTTTGACACATAAATGGTTTTGACACAAAAATGGTGTTGACACAAAAATGGTTTTGACACAAAAATAATTTTGACACAAAAATGGTTTTGACACAAAAATGGTTTTGACACATAAATGGTTTTGACACAAAAATGGTTTTGACACATAAATGGTTTTGACACATAAATGGTTTTGACACAAAAATGGTTTTGAAAATAAAACCCACTTTACCACTTTCTATAAACACGTGGAAAAGAGTTAACTGATCGCTTTTCGCGTTTATGTTTGCGATAGATGTACTTTAACGTTGTATTCTGGATTTGATTGTTCGGAAAGTGATTTCGTTTTTCAAAATGGAGAATATATAATTTAATAAAATGATTATACATTATAAAAAAATTGTGTTTCACTTCCACCGAAAAAAACGAAATTACTTTCCGAACAACCCAATATAACGCTTGGTTTATTTTCGAATAGAATTTAGAGTAGTGTGACGAGTAGGATAGCATTTCGTTGATTGACAATTTGTGGTTCAGAACTGTTGGTATCGATCTGTTTGCAGCGGTGGTTTTTAATAAATATGTACTTTTATGCTTTTTCCATTGTGAAAGAATACTATGACACTTCAACTTTGAATAACTGTAAATATACGAACGAGTCGATAGATTTACATGAAATTTTATTTATGTTCATCGAACAGTAGCATTATCTTTAGAAAAATATAATAATGAACTTAATAGCGCCATTTCTTATCAAAGGAATAAACTTATTGTACAAGCTATTATATACTGTAGGAAAATAATAGGATAAGAGTTATCTTTAGGTTTGGCTTTTTTATTTTAGCTAAAGATGAAATAGCAAGTTCGAAGATTCGAACTAATAATAGAATGAGGTTATAGATTTGGAGTAGGATTTTAGGAAACAATTTGGGGTGAGGTTCTGTTATAAAAAATAAATGTTAGAATACAACAATGTGCATAACGCTCGATGAAATTGAAAACGATAAAATTGGTTTGGGGTAGAAAAATTTAATTTCAAACTAGAGGGATTTTTATTAAATGTTCATAAAGAAGCTTCGATCGAGATTACGAAATTTTATTTATCGATGTTTATGAAAGTTTGATTTCTTTCGACGATTTCGCACGGAAATTGCAACAACACCAAAAAGCATTAAACATAGTTGAAGCTAGTATATATATATATATATATATATATGTATTGTATATATAAATATACAAAAAATTGCATTCTGAGCTACCAATAACACAAAAACAAATTTACACATTCCGAAACAAAATTATGTCTACCATCGAATAATCCCAATATCTAAATTCCATTCTCTAAAATTCTATCAGCCGATATTAACAAAAGTCCCATTTCCTTCGTTAATTTCCCACAAACTTTCTACCAAAACACGTAACTTTATTGACACATCTCCGAAATAAATATACCCAAAATAATACACGAAGCTTCTAACGAAACGCGCAATTCTTTCGATATTTCCCCGAAACAAATACACCCGAGAATACATTTGTAAATATACGTTTAATAAATATATACAACAGAGTACATTTATCGTCGAGCATCCTAATATCCGGGCTCAGTGTACGTTGCGTAACACGGCCTCGAAAGGTTGCACGGAGAAATCCAAATTACCTTCTGGGACCGTCACCGGTCGTGGATCGCGCGGAATTAAAACAGGAGCACCCTGTATGCACGTAGCCGCGGTCTCGTCGAAAGTTCAGAGGCACGAGAGCACCACCGAAATGTCCCGCGCCAGAAACCAGAGTGTAAAGTGCAAAGTGCACGGCACGCAGAGGGAAAGAAAGAAGAGAGACACACCGTGAGGGAGGAACACGGGAGAGGATCAGGCCGGGACGCATCGCGCAAAGGGAGAAGTTCATCTGTCATTGACTCGCTCTGCACTTCATCGTTCGCGGGCCGCGCTGAAAGCGTTCGTTGTACTCCGGGCGCAGTGCCTTTCGGAATAGATTGACGCTCTCCAGAACCTGGCCCACCGGTTGAAAAACCCGAACGGGGCACGCCGATGGTGATTTTCTATCGCGGGTCACGTTAATAATCGCTCGTGAGTTTCGTGGCTGTCTTAATGGTTCGAGGAAGGAGAGTACGGCCGGGACAGTGTTTCTCAAGCTTTTCTTCCAAGCGACCGATCCGAGCAACTAGCGACACGACCCCTCGACGAGTCGTTCTCTATGAAAGGTGCTCGGTCGAGTTTGTATTCTACCGAGAACCGTATACTGAGAGTACTTCGTGTACGTGCACCGGTATTATACAAAATGAAATGTTAATTTATGAAAGAAATTCTACATACATTATGCATACATATGTCTTAAAGTATTAGCATACACAGGTCTAACGATAAGTTATATTTTATCGACGCAAATGAGCCCGCGAATCGTGCACCGAGGTGTCAAATAGTGGATTACCGGGATTTGCAGTTATCGACGGCACTCGACCGATACTGGCTAAAAATTAAGTGGAATTAAAATCGGATTCACGGTGTATTGGTTTCCAGTCGTGTCGGTTCGCCGACGAAATTTTCCGTTCGCTAAATTTCGTAGATTGGATATTATAGTATTATGAAGTTATTCTCGATGACGATATATTTAGCTACACATTTTACGTACTGTATTTAGATTCTTATACGTATAGTTGTCTACAAATAGATTTCCACTCGTCGAGTAATCCTAGTATATATATGTATTATACAAATATACAAATGTACAAAAAATTGCATTCTGAGCTACCAATAACACAAAAACAAATTTACACATTCCGAAACAAAATTATGTCTACCATCGAATAATCCCAATATCTAAATTCCATTCCAGTGGAGGTAATAAAACTGTTCAATAAAGATACTAATGATAATATGACAACAGTAACGATATTCGGTAACACGTACCAGCAGAAAAACGATCGGTCGACGCGAGAATTATCAAGAAAATTAAACGAGACCGCCCAGTCGCATCGGTCCGGTGCGATGGCCCGCGAAGAAATCCACGCGGTTCATCAGCGGCAGAGAGGTTAGGTTCGACAACGATGTTTTTGCCGGAGCCCTCGCGCTCGTGACTCTTTTTTAACCGGTAGTCGGAGATTTCAAGTTACACTGCTTGCGTTTCTGGGGAGCGGATCGAGGGAATTTTTTTGCATTCTTCGAAGCAAGAAGTACGGTGTACCGAGCGAAGGATCGAACTTCTTTTAGATACTTCCTACGGAATCTGAATCTTTTCTTGGCTGGGTATCTTGCACGTATCTTCTCCGTTGCTTTGTAAACGAAGTTATCCCTTTTCTGGAATTTTTCATCTCGTAATGCAACTTTTGAAGAATGAAAAATTTATCGTCGATTCTTTTTATATTACCATTGTTAACTTTACAATTTATAACTTCACAATGCAACTTTTGAAGAATGAAAACTTTATCGTCGATTCTTTTTATATTACCATTGTTAACTTTACAATTTATAACTTCACAATGCAATTTTTGAAGAATGAAAACTTTAAATTTGATTCTTTTTATATTACCATTGTTAACTTTACAATTTATAAGAAAATTGCACGTATCTTCTCTGTTGCCTTATAAACGAAATTATCGCTTTTGGGGGATTTTTGACTTTGTAATGGAACTTTTGAAGAATGAAAACTTTATCGTCGATTCTTTTTATATTACCATTGTTAACTTTACAATTTATATGAAACTTGCACGTATCTTCTCTATTACTTTGTAAACGAAGTTATCGCTTTTGTGGAATTTTTGTCTTCGTAATGCAACTTTTCAAGAATGAAAATTTTATCATTGATTCTTTTTATATTACCATTGTTAACTTTACAATTTATAAGAAACTTGCACGAATCTTCTCTGTTGCTTTATAAACAAAGTTATCCCTTTTGTGGAATTTTTGACCTCGTAATGCAGCTTTTGAAGAATGAAAACTTTAAATTTGATTCTTTTTATATTACCATTGTTAACTTTACAATTTAGAAGAAAATTGCTTAGTTTTTCTAATTAAATTTTATCAAACCGTGAAATCTACCGATTATTCGCCGCGAGAAACAAGTTGTTTTTTCCCCGAGTCTCTTGTTTATAGTGCGCATTACGAAAGTTCTAATCTCGGGAACCGAGGTGTGATTCCACGTTTCGAAACCCTTCGGTATTTGCTCCTTCGAGGGAAACTTCTTCGAGAATATCCTATTTGCATACCTGATAGTTTCGCTAATTGGTAACGAATATTTTCACGGGCACAAAATAGTCAAAATAGTCAGAGGAAATCAATGACCGCTATACATCCGTAGAAATAATTTTTACTAATTTTATTCGCGTGTACAATATTACAATAACCCAACGAATATTTTCATACACAGAAAACGTAAAACTGTGTGAGAAAATCAATGGGCTGTACACAGCGGTAGAATTTATATTAGCTAATTTGAACCGCATTTACAATGTTACAACAATCTTACAAATATTTTCCAATTAGTAAATTAACGTAAGAAAGTCAACACGGCCCTTGCACATCGACCGAAATAATATTTGTTAATTTTACTCGTATCCACGACAGTAACGACAATTCGAATATTTCTCACGCGAGAAGTGAAATAAAATTTTCTTCGATACCCAGTGGTAAATTTATCAACGTTTACAATGTTGTTCTCCTCGTTACTTTCGGTACACTTGGTAGACGAGTCTGTGGCTACGGTAGTTGGCAAGATGCGGCGCGAAATTTCGCCTAAACGCTAATGCGGGTAACAGGCGGCGGGTTTCGTGAGGTTCAGCGGCCAATGGACTTGCCAAACGTAGCGTGGTTTCGTGTCTCGGTTAGGGATACGTTGGCGCGGATGTATTTGGTTTTGAGCGTACCCACACGTGCTATAATGCACGCCGTATGCCGATAGCCGGTCGAGATAAAGTACTAGGAAACGAGCGTGCATAGGCAGAACCGACGCGCAACAACCGCCGTCGTGCATCGCGATCGCCATAACGTATCGGTTGTTTCAAAGTTCCCCGGGATCCGTACACGGTATTGCCATACTCGTTCCACGCGGAGCCGACCGCTCGTTTCGCGTTCCGGGAACAACTACGAACGCTCCGCGAAAAAGTTCACGGAACTGTGATCCCTTGAAATTCGAAACCTTCGAAATTTCGGCGCGGGGAAAACGGGAAACGATCAACGTTGTTCGCGCTTTGGAATTTATGTAGATACTTTTCTCGACGGAGATCTCGATAACGGAATATATATATATGTATGTATGTGAAATGAAACACGATTTTTTCAGTGTACGAACATTTTATCAAATTATGTATCTATAGAGAGGGAGGGAAAGAGAGAAAAATGTATAATTTATATAGAGGGAAAAAGAAAGAAATGTATAATATCTATAGAGAGGTAAATATATATATTAACTTATATTTCAATATTATTGGGTTGTTCGGAAAGTCATCTTGTTTTCCAAAATGGAGAATGTGTAATTTGATAAAATGTTTGTACACTTTGAAACAATCGTGTTTCATTTTCACCAAAGAAACGAAATGACTTTCCGAATAACATTGTAGAGTATATATATAAAGTATATAGTGTATTTGCATGTATGCTTATATTTATTTATTTCATACTTATTTTATTCTTGTTCTCAAGATGATCGCAAATATATGTAAGAGACACGGAGATTTTTCTACAGTGTACAGACTTCCTCTGTTAAATTATCCCCCAAGAATATTTATCCCAATTTTGGTAACTTCCGTAGAACGGTACGGGCTGACCTATGACGAAAAATAAAAATTGAACGCGTCGAATTACAACGGAGGACTCTAGTTACCCCCTCCAGTGTCACAAAAACCTCATTTTGATCACGTTTTCCCGCTACGGGTGACGAAACCGGGCGGGCGAAATTGGTACGAAAATAGCGCGATATTTTGCACCGAGCGAAAATGTTTTTTCCGCGTGGTTGGCGACGAGAGGGAGGGGGTCAAGTTAGCGAAGGTGGCCAGGTCGACACAGTTTCGCGAAAGAGTCACCTCCCGTTGGTACGGACGCGCTAACTCGAAACCAGTCCGCTCGCCTCCCACGCGAACCTCCCGTGTGCGTGCGTGAGTGCGTGAGTGAGTGCGCGCGTGAGTGCGTGCGTGCGCGCGTGCGTGCGTACTGTACGTACGTACGTGGCCACGTGCGTGCTGATACGGGTCTCTTGCACACGCCCACCCCGGCTACGTGACACGGATCACCGCGCGGGCTCTGTGTACGAGGGCCTCATACATATTCATTCGCATATGCGTTCCGTGTAATCTACTTAACGTGGCCGCGACACGTACGCCCGGCGTTCGCCGTCCGCGGGCGTTCAATTTGTAACGTAGACGGATATTTGTATTATCGGCCGGTAATGGAGGGAGAAGGAGTGACCGAGGGGAGAGGTGTATATTATTTATATATACATACATATATACATACGTGTATATATTTAGAGGGAAAGAGAGAGATTTAATTTGTATAGAAGGAGAAGGAAATATATGTAGTATATATATAGAGAGATGTATCTATGTAATATATATAGCGGGATAGAGATGTATTTGTATATAATATAGGGAAGAGAGAGAGAGAGAAGTGTATAATATGCATAGAGTGAAAGAGAGAGAAATGTGTAGTATGTATAGACAGGGAGAGAGAGAGAAATGTCTAATATATAGAGAGGGAGAGAGAGAGAGAGACATGTATGATATGTATAGAGAGAGAGAGAGAGAAAAATGTGTAATATGTATAGACAGAGAGAGAAAGAGACATGTGTAATATGTATAGAGAGGGAGAGAGGGAGAGAAATGTATAATATGTATAGGAAGGGAGAGAGAGAAAGAATGTGTAATATATATGGAGAGGAAGGGAGAGAGAAATGTATAATATCTATAGAGAGGGAGAGAAAGAGAGAAAAATGTATAATATATGTAGAGAGGAAAAGAAAGAAATGTATAATATGTATGGAGAGGGAAAGAAAGAGAGGGAAAGAAATATATAATATATACAGAGGGAAAAAGATTGAAATCTACAGAGAGGGAGAGAAATATATAATATATATAGAGGGAAAGAGAGAGAAATCTACAGAGAGAGAGAGAAATATATAATATATACAGAAGGAAAGAGAGAGAAATATATAATATATACAGAAGGAAAGAGAGAGAAATATATAATATATACAGAAGGAAAGAGAGAGAAATATATAATATATACAGCAGGAAAGAGAGAGAAATCTATAGAGAGGGAGAGAAATATATAATATATACAGAGAGAAAGAGAGATACATATATAATATATATGGTTGAATAAAATATCTACAATGTACATAGAGGGATGGAAAGATTCTATAGGAAGAGAGAGATATATAACGTGTATAGAGGGAGAGAGTGAAAGATGGTAGGAGAGGGAGGTAGGGAATATATGTATACTAGGGATATCGGGTGCCCCGTAGTTTCTCGATCGACTCTCCCAGGCCCCGTCGTCGGCATAATTTCATTTCGTTCGATTTCCTCGAGCGTGAAAGCCCTTTTACCGGGCTCCGGGAAAGGCGGCAAAACGAGGAAAGGAACGGTTCCCCCTTGTTCCAATCTGAACGCAACCACGTCCGGGGGACCACGGTTGAACGCGACGCGCGCGGAGCGGTTTACAGCGGTCTCGGGGCACGTCGCGATGATGTCATCGGGACGTTGGTTCCTCGACGAAATGAAAGCGAAATTTCGTCGAGATTTTATTTCCTCGAGCGCCGCCAACGCGACCAACGAACAATTGCCTCGTTATTCGCGTTTTTGGGTCGGTCTAAGAATATTCCTTGGAGAACCACAATTAGTTGTAACGTTTGAAGATTTTCTTTTTTTTTATTATTCTTTCCTTCTTACCAGGACGATCGTTTCATCGATAATCTTCTCCTCGTTCATTGATCGAAATTAAATAACCTCTCTCCGTGATCTTCTTCCAAGTAATGAAAATTTGTTCGTATAATATATTGTTTGTTAACGAAAGGCTAGTGTCCCGTATCTACGAAACGGTATCGGAGTTAAAAGTACCACAATTGATCAATTGTAATCATTCTCGATTTTATTGTTCGTAATTTTTATACAAATAGCGTTGTTTACCTTTTATAAACAGTATAAACTCGTCTAATTTAATATCGATGCGGATAAATGGGTTCAAGGTGGTTCGCAAATGGCCACACGAGCTAAGCTCGACGGAAGCAATCTTCCCGCAAAAGATACAAAAGAGTTACAAAATCGCTCAGTTACTAGCCTCGGCTTCGTGTATACTTTTAAGCGTCCCATTAACTTCACCTCGGTGGTTATTAACGGCAGTGGTTATAATATAAGGGGAAGGGACGTGACACGAATCGAATATTATTAAAAATATTTTCCAATATTATCTCATCAATTTCGTGACGTGGAAAATTATTATTATTTTTTTTTTTTTCAAACTTGGCTCCAATTGGCGTTTATTTCGGGATTCGGTGTATTGGCTACGATCGAGGATAATTTAATCGATTTTAAAGCGAACTTTAAATTCAGTTATTTGCGAATAACCTCGAAACTGTATCCAACAATTTAGAGAATTACGCATTAGAAGCCTGAACTGCAAAAATTATTTTTCCAATTTGTCGTTCGTTCTTAACTGTAAAATTTACATTTTACTGTTAATATTTTAACATATATTACTCACCTATATTAAATAAATTTTAATACTTAACATATTAAAAATACTGTTAATATTTTACTAAATATCCCAAAATATAATTTCCGGAATCACATAGTTCCCTAGCAATCGATTTCGTCGATTCCATCTTTCAGTTTCTCGTTTTCCATACTTGAAAATAAATTGCGAAATTGCTGGAGAATTAATTTTTCCAAATATCCCAAAATATAATTTCCGAAATCGTGTCGTCTTTCATAGTCGATTCGATCTTTCGGTTTCACGTTTTGCGTTCTTGCAAATAAATAGAGAAATTGCTAGAGCACGTTCGATAATACGCGGTTCGTTCCCCGTTCGAAACGGATCGGAGATCGGTGCTAGTCTGTCGGAGTAATCGCGACCTCGGGGTAACGCGCGCCGGGATAGAGTCGTAAGCGCGAGTGGATTAGCGAGAGTAGCGTGGGTGGAGCGCGGCGATAGCGGGCCAGAGGCTTGTTAGCGCGAACGCACCCTGGGGAGTTGGTCGTGTCGCGCGTGTACGTCTAAATATAAAGTCGGCGGAAGAGGCGCGAGAGAGTCGCGGATCCCCGGCGAGCGGTGTGTAACCACCTAGTCAAAACACGCTGTTGTGTCGCTTCGCGAGAGTCGAGTCGCGGCCGCGGTCTCAGTTCGCCGAGTGCCACGCGGATTCCGCGCGTGAACCGCTCCCGACCAGTATTCGCCTTACCAACGTCTTCCCGCGTTCAAGTTTTCCCGCCGAGTTTCCATATCTCCTCGTCGCAGATCCGTCGAACTCGCGATACTTCCAGTCCGAGAATTGACCGCGCGGTGCGCGTGCGCGTGTGCGTGCCGTGGAAACGAAAACCGAGGAGACCACTCGCGAGTCGAGACGTGTTTACCGATCAGCTGGCCGAATCCGTGGATACGTGCGCGGTGTTGTTCGTTAGATCGCGCGCCAAAACAGTGCGTAGCCACGGTGTAGCGATGGGATCGAGACTTATTCGAGATTGTTGATACGATTGATATTTCTACGGTGAGGAGATTTTCGAAGGATTCCAGATTTATTTAGGTACGCGGTTGAGACGCGTTTGACAATATTGGAATTCTTATTTTTGAAATTGATACTTTTGTAGCGAAGAGTGTGTAGGTTTTCGAAAGATTCGAGATTCGTCGAGGTACGTGGTTGAAATGTGTTTGACAATGTTGGTATCGTTATTTTTGAAATTGATACTTTTGTAGCGAAGAGTGTGTAGGTTTTCGAAAGATTCGAGATTCGTCGAAGTACGTGGTTGAAATGTGTTTGACAATGTTGGTATCGTTACTTTTGAAATTGATACTTTTGTAGCGAAGAGTGTGTAGATTTTCGAAGAAAGATTCGAGATTCATCGAGGTAACGGTTGAAACGCGTTTGACAATGTTGGTACCGTTATTTTTTAAATGAAATTGATACTTTTGTAGCGAAGAGTGTGTAGGTTTTCGAAAGATTCGAGATTCGTTGAGGTACGTGGTTGAAATGTGTTTGACAATGTTGGTATCGTTACTTTTGAAATTGATACTTTTGTAGCGAAGAGTGTGTAGATTTTCGAAAGATTCGAGATTCGTCGAGGTACGTGGTTAAAATGTGTTTGACAATGTTGGTATCGTTACTTTTGAAATTGATACTTTTGTAGCGAAAAGTGTGTAGGTTTTCGAAAAAAGATTCGAGATTCGTCGAGGTAACGGTTGGAACGCGTTTGACAATGTTGGTACCGTTATTTTTGAAATGAAACTAATACTTTTGTAGCGAAGAGTGTGTAGATTTTCAAAGAAAGATTTGAGGTTTGTCGAGGTATGCGGTTGAGACGCGTTTGACATTGTTGGTACCGTTACTTTTGAAATTGATACTTTTGTAGCGAAGAGTGTGTAGGTTTTCGAAAGATTCGAGATTCGTCGAGGTACGTGGTTGAAATGTGTTTGACAATGTTGGCATCATTACGTTTGAAATTGATACTTTTGTAGCGAAGAGTGTGTAGATTTTCAAAGAAAGATTCGAGGTTCGTTGAGATATGCAGTTGAGATGCGTTTGACAATGTTGGTACCGTTACTTTTGAAATTGATATTTTTGTAACGCAGAGTGTGTAGATTTTCGAAAAAAGATTTGAAATTTGTCGAGGTAACGGTTGAAACGCATTTGACAATGTTGGTACCGTTATTTTTTAAATGAAATTGATACTTTTGTAGCGAAGAGTGTATAGATTTTCGAAAGATTTGAAATTTGTCGAAATACGCGGTTGAAACGCGTTTGACAATGTTGGTACGATTGTTTTTGAAATTGTTACGTTTGTAACGAGGAGTGTACAATGTTTTCGGAAGATTTGAGAGTTATCTGGAATTTGTCACTCGGTAGAAATAACGGAAGGGACAGTGACGTTCGAGGAACGGTCTAAATGTTGAACATAATGATTATTGTTTATTCGTGGAGGAAGATATACTATCAAGTGCGGTAAATTTTATAGAAAGGTTAGCGTTTAAATAAAACTATCTGGAAATTGTTTATAGATACATTGATAAATATACGCGAGGCTCTTAAAAGTTCTTGAAATTAAAATTTCACGAGTTAAGAAATTTGGGTTAAGAAACTCACGCGACGAATACGACAGAAACAGCGATGATACTGAAACAATAATCTTTAATTTTGCATCGATTCGACGTAATAATTTCTCCCACCGATTCGCTCACAGAGTCGACATCGCGTTTGATCGATAACGATAGCCTCCCTTAAAGCACCTCGTCTATCACCCTCGTAAAATTGTTATCATCGGAACTAGTACCAGGTGGCTCGACACGTGTTTTCTCTCGTTTCGAATTCCTCTCGTTCACTTTCCAGGCGCGGTTAATTCGAACGAGGAACTCTTACAAAATCGAATTACAAAATCGAGATTCGATTTTGTAAGGATACTACGTTCGAATAAAAAGTTCGTTTGCAAAATATCCCACGCTAAAAACAATCTAGAGACTCCTCGACTCTAATTCCGTAATCATTTCCCGTTCGAGTTAACATTTATTGTACCTTCCAATTAACGTAACATTTCGGAGAACTGATCCAAAATACTCAATCGTCCCGTTGGGTATTTAATAAAATTTCAAGAACATTGCACGTGTTACGAAACATCACAAATATTATAAATGAACACTCGATCGTCCGGTATTTAAAATTGCAAAAACCTTGCACGCGTTACGAAACATCGCAAATATTATAAATGAACACTCGATCGTCCGGTATTTAAAATTTCAGAAACCTTGCACGTGTTACGAAACATCGCAAATATTATAAATGAACACTCGATCGTCCGGTATTTAAAATTTCAGAAACATTGCACGCGTTACGAAACATCACAAATATTATAAATGATCACTCGATCGTCCGGTATTTAAAATTTCAAGAACCTTACACGCGTTACGAAACATTACAAATATTATAAATGAACACTCGATCGTCCGTTCGAACATCACGAATCCCAATTTTTCCATACATATATATCTATATATAATACACACATCGTCGTCGTTGGAGTCTCGATAATGCTCGAGCGTGTATCGATGTTACGCGAAACGTCTAGCACGCCTCGATCGGTTACTTATTTCGATGCATGTTCGATAGGTCGGCTCGCTCGTACGAACGATGCGTATCGGTATCAACGAGTCGTGTCGTCGGATCGATCCCATCGCTAGACCAACGTATAAATATATACGGGGATCGTTTCGAACCGCGGCTGGAAACGAGGCTAAGTCGCGACGATTTTACGACGACCTTGGCTCCAAGAGGGGAGTTCCTCGCCGAAAACAGCTAGGAGGGAACGACGCGGGAGGACCGCGCGCTATTTTCGAGCGGGAATCGAGTCCCGCGGTTCGTTTTCGTTCGCGTGATTGTTTCGTTTTCGCGCGTTTCGTCGTTCGAGAGTGAAATCGATTCGAACTCGGACACCGATCGAACAGATATTTCACAAAACGGTCCCCGTTGCTCGAAATCGCGTCTCGTATAAACGAAGCGTCTCGACGCTCGTGTTACGCGCGTTAATTAATTTATCGATAGGTATCCGTGGTTACCGCGTCTCTAATCTTTGGCTTCGTCCATGGTGGATAGAAGGAGGAGGAAGGAAGTCCCGCGGAAGCGATCGGCGTCGCACGTCGCGACGACCAGCGTCGGCCACCGAACAAAGGAACGATCGAGCGTGTTAAGGGCAATTATCGTTCCACGAGCGGTAATTAGAGGGGTGGCGCGATAAAAATCGGCCGACGTCGAGCCCGATCGAGATCCCTCCCAGCCGGTCCCCCGAGCGTAACGGTGTCGCGCGTAAACAGGTAGCTTCCTACCCGGTGTGGTGTATTCGGACCCTTTGGATTTATAGGAAACGCGTGCAAGTTATAAATACAGGGTGGGGAATTTATTTACCGTAGGTCCGTGTGATACGTGGGTCGAGTCAATTGTTTTCTTGATCCTTGTGACTTTAGATTTTTTAGAACGTGAGGGTTTGAAAGAAGTGGAATTTAAGGAAGTAGTATCGGACGATTATAATTGGATATTGAAGCTTCTGTTAAATTTGGAAAATTATATGTGATGTATTTGGACATTTTGGATTTGTAGGAAACGCGTCCAAGTTATAATACAGCAGTCAATTGATTTTTCGAAGCTTGTGACTTTAGTTTTTTTAGAACGTGAGGGTTTGAAAGAAGAAGAGTTGGAGGAAGTAGTATCAGATGATTATAATTGGATATTGAAGCTTCTGTTAAATTTGGTAAATTATATTTGATGTATTTGGACATTCTGGATTTGTAGGAAACGCGTCCAAGTTATAAATACAAGGTGGAGAATTTATTTACCGTAGGTCCGTGTGATACGTGAGTCGAGTCAATTGTTTTCTCGAACCTTGTGATTTTAGTTCTTTTAGAACGCGAGGGTTTGGAAGAAGAAGAGTTGGGGGAAGTAGTATCGGACGATTATAATTGGGTATTTGAGCTTTTGTTAAATTTGGTAAATTATATGCGGTGTATTCGTGTGTAAAGTGTTTTAATGTAACTCGATTATTCTTTCTCGCGAAGGTTAGAAAATCATGGAATTGAAAAAAGTAGTATCGGGCGATTATAATTGAACATTCAAGCTTCTGTTAAATTTGGTAAATTATATGTGATGTATTTGAATATTCTGAATTTGTAGGAAATAGGTGCAAGTTATAATACAGGGTGAAGAGTTTATTTACCGTAGGTCCGTGTGATACGTGGGTCGAGTCAATTGTTTTCTCGATCCTTGTGACTTTAGATTTTTTAGAACGCGAGGGTTTGGAAGAAGAAGAGTTGGGGGAAGTAGTATCGGACGATTATAATTGGGTATTTGAGCTTTTGTTAAATTTGGTAAATTATATGTGATGTATTTGGACATTCTGGATTTATAGAAAACGCGTCCAAATTATAGTACAGCGTGTTATAATACAGCAGTCAATTGTTTTCTTGAACCTTGTGACTTTAGATTTTTTAGAACGCGAGGGTTTGGAAGAAGAAGAGTTGGGGGAAGTAGTATCGGACGATTATAATTGGATATTGAAGCTTCTGTTAAATTTGGAAAATTATATGTGATGTATTTGGACATTTTGGATTTGTAGGAAACGCGTCCAAGTTATAATACAGGAGTCAATTGTTTTCTCGAACCTTGTGACTTTAGTTTTCTTAGGACGTGAAGGTTTGAAAGAAGAAGAGTTGGAGGAAGTAGTATCAGACGATTATAATTGGATATTGAAGCTTCTGTTAAATTTGGTAAATTATATTTGATGTATTTGGACATTTTGGATTTATAGAAAACGCGTCCAAATTATAGTACAAGTGGAGAATTTATTTACCGTAGGTCCGTGTGATACGTGAGTCGAGTCAATTGTTTTCTTGATCCTTGTGACTTTAGATTTTTAAAAACGTGAGGGTTTGAAAGAAGAGGAATTGAAATAAGTAGTATCGGACGATTATAATTGGACATTCAAGCTTTTGTTAAATTTACTAAATTATATTTCATGTATTCGTGTGTAAGGTGTTTTAATGTAACTCGATTATTCTTTCTCGCGAAAATTAGAAAATCATGGAATTGAAAACAGTAGTATCGGACGATTATAATTGAACATTTAATTTTTGTTAAATTTGGTAAATTATATTTGATGTATTCGAACATTCTAAATTTATAGAAAACACATCCAAATTATAGTACAGGGTGGAGAGTTTATTTACCATAAGTCCGTGTGATGTCTAAGTCGAGTCAATTCTTTTCTCGATCCTTGTGACTCAAGTTTTTTTTAGAACGTGAGAGTTGAAAAGAAGAGGAATTGAAATAAGTAGTATCGGAAGATTATAATTAAACATTCGAACTTCTGTTCCGTGAATTTTGTTTGACGTATTCGCGTGTAGAATGTTTCAATGCGATTCGATTATTCTTTTTCGCGAAGGTTAGAAAGTAATGAAATCGAAGGAAGCAGTATCGGACGATTGTAATTGGACATTTATGTATTTGTTCCGTAAATTATATTTGACGTATCCGATCCATATAACGTGTTTCAATGAGACTCGGTTATTCTTTCTCTCGATTCGCGTCACGCTTTGACGACACGTAGACATTTCACCAGACTCTCGCGTATTGGAAAGAAAGAGAATCGAAGGAAGTGGTATCGGATGATTATAATTGGACATTCGACCTTCTATTCCATAAATTACACATTTAACGTATTCGATTCGTATAACGTGTTTCAATGAGATTCGATTGTCCTTTCTCTCGATCCGCGTCACGGTTTGACGAGATTTTGAAATTTTCTCAAGCTCTCGCGTGTTAGAAAGTAATGGAAATGGGAGGAAATGGTATTGAACGATTATGATTGGACTTTCAACCTTCTGTTCCAAGAATTATAATTTATATACGTGTTTCGATGTGTAGCCTTCTGTTCCATGAATTTTATACGATCAGACTATCTAGAAAGTAATTGAAGGGAATTATATTTGTTAATTTATTTATGTTTATCAAAAGAACGAACGTACTTTAGTGTTTACCAATAAATTGATACACGTGGAAAGAAAAAATACATAAGAGAAAGGAGATACAGAAATAATAAAAAACATTCAGAATTTGACCATTAATGAAAGTTAATAGAAACTAGGAAGAAATCAGTAATTGTGCAATATTTGTTACGAACAGGACGTATTTTACAGATTTATTTTTTATTGTAACACTTACAATAATATCATTTCGTGAATTTTATTTTACATGTCTACGTACGAATGTTGCAACGTGATTGGATTGGTCGTTCTTTCTTTCGATTTCGTTATGATTGGACGGGATTTTGAAATTTCCCTCTTGAATTCTAGAAAGGTAATGGTGGACGACAATTCGACATTCAATCTTCTATTCCACGAGTTTCAAATTATACGTACGCGTATAATCTGGTCCACTTTGCTTCGATTAATTATTCTCTCTTGTAACTCTCTATTCCATTAATTTTATTTTATGGATTCGCATATAACGTGTTCCAATGTGGTCAGCTTAATTATTAATTCTCTCTATCCGCGTCACGCTTTTGAGAGATTTTCAGGCTTCCTTAACGTCATCGATTGTGCGTTGGAAACGATCGAAATTGATGGAAATGGTATAAGAAGATAACAAATAAACGCGACTCGTGCTCTTCGATTTATTTTTGACCGTATTTTATATTGTATTTCGCTCAAAACGCATTTCAGCGTGATTCGATTAATTATTTGTTATCGCAACCGTTCGTTTCGTGAATTTTATTTCGACTTTCGAAAGAGAAATTATTTCTCGGTCAAAAGTAGTAAATTATTTCGGTCCATACAGAGCATGACGGCTATGAAAATAAATTAGACTCGTCGGTAAAAATAAATATTTAGTTCGAGTGTTAATTCACGGGCGCGTAATTAACCGAGGGATAAAGTTTTAATTTATTTTCACCGTAAGATCAACAAGATAAGAGTACGAAAGGAGTAAATTGTGCGGTATATCCAGAGCATAACGGTTATGAAAATAAATTGGACTCGTCGGTGACAAACGCCAATTTATTTTCATAACCATTATGCTCTGGATACATCAAATAATTCAGTCTTTCCGTACACTTATCTTATTGATCTTATAGAGCAAATAAACTACAATTTCATTCCTTGGTTACAGTACCATTAACTGATTAAATAGCCGAGAAACGTGCATAAATAGAGTAAAATTTCTTCGGTGTACAGATTGTTCTTATCAAAGAATAAGGCCTCCCATGATCGTCAAAAATCGGTACCAGTTGTTATCAATAAGCAAAGCATAAATAGAGTATCTTATTTTATCGATCTTTCGTTTTATAAAGTATTTTTTAAAATGACAATCGCTCGAATAAAAGAAAGTCGGAGGATGAGTCGTGATGTGAATTTGAGCAGTTAGATCGCTACTCGAGGTTCTACTGTACTTTGATGCGTAACATTTTCTCTGGACTCTGACTTCGATACCTAACATTTTCTCTAGATTCTGACTTCGATGTGTAACATTTTCTCTGTATTCTCACTTTGATACATAACATTTTCTCTAGATTCTGACTTCAATGCGTAACATTTTCTCTGGACCCTGACTTTGATGCATAACATTTTCCGTGGACCCTGACTTCAATGCGTAATATCTGCTCTAGACACTGACTTTAATGCATAACATTTTCTCAACCCTGACTTCAATGCATAACAAATTTCTCTGGACCCTGACTTCAATGCGTAATATCTTCTCTAGACCCTGACTCGATGCATAGCATTTTCTCAACCCTGACTTCGATACTTAACATTCTCTCTGGACTCTGACTCCGATGCATAACATTTTCTCTGGACTCTGACTCCAATGCATAACAAATTTCTCTGGACTCTGACTCCAATGCGTAACATTTTCTCTGGACTCTGACTCCAATGCGTAACAAATTTCTCTGAATCCTGACCTCAATGCGTGATATCTTCTCTAGACACTGACTTCGATGTATAACATTTTCTCAACCCTGACTTCGATACTTAACATTCTCTCTGGACTCTGACTCCAATACATAACATTTTCTCTGGACCCTGACTCCAATGCATAACACTTTCTCTGGACTCTGACTCCAATCCATAACAAATTTCTCTGGACCCTGAATTCAATGCGTAATATCTTCTCTAGACCCTGACTTTGATGCATAACATTTTCCCAACCCTGACTTTGATACTTAACATTCTCTCTGGACTCTGACTCCGATGCATAGCATTTTCTCCTGTTCTCTTACTCCAATGCATAACATTTTCTCTGGACTCTGACTCCAATGCATAACAAATTTCTCTGGACCCTGACTTCAATGCGTAATATCTTCTCTAGACCCTGACTTCGATGCATAACATTTTCTTAACCCTGACTTCAATGCGTAATATCTTCTCTAGACTCTGACTTCGATGCATAACATTTTCTCAACCCTGACTTTGATACTTAACATTCTCTCTGGACCCTGACTCCGATGCATAACATTTTCTCTGGACTCTGACTCCGAATATATAACATTTCCTCCGAATACCATACCTCGATGTGTAACATCTCGTTTTCTACGTCTTGTTACTCGCTGCGTAATTTCCCCGTCGAACTTCTCGATCGAAGCCAGTCTCCGCGAAGTCATGAAAGGGCCCAGTTGTTCACGAGGAAGTCGAAGGGGTTCCGTGGTCGACTATTAGCCGGTCGATCGCTTGTCCCCGTGATCCTACAAGTTCGTGGAATCCCGTAAATACCCGAGTCTCGCGGTATCGTCGCCATCTGCCGGGCTCCCGTAATTAATTATTCGTGGCGAGTCATGGGGACATTCGAATTAACGAGGCCGACGGGTCGCGCGCAGCGGGGTTACACCTTAATCGTTTCAAAATCGCGTCGTTCCCGAAACTCAACCGTCCGTACCTGGTTGGACGAAAATCGACCAATGAGGTTGTCACTCCGCTTAACAACGTGACATTGAACAGCTGACTGCCGGTTGTCCACGCGATGACATTATTCCCCGCGCATTTAACGTATCGACCTCGAAGACTGCAACAATTGAAAAAACATCGACGCATCGATGTACATTTATATCGACCATCTGTCGATGATACACGACGGTAAAACATCGATGTTAGTCGATACTACATCGTTAACAAAACACCGATGTTTCGAAGTACGAATATTTTTCCAATATGTTCGATATCGTTTCGTTTCCAAGAATTTCAATTAAATTCTCGTTCGTCAATTCAATCGAACATCTTTCATCAATGTAAATATTCACCGTACCAACTGTCACAATTATTTACACTGTACGACGATCTGGAACGTATCGTCGTTCTACTTGTGTTTTTCATTGTCAAATTGCCAGTACTCGGGTCTTATCACTGATAATTACTAAAGATCCTTTAATTGTTCAAGAATCGATCGTTGAGAAATTCTGAATATCGAATCCATCGCGAAACATGGACTTCTCTGTAACGTAGCTTCTTTTTTCATTTTAAATACCAAATAAATATCGTAAAGTTACAATAAGATCTGAATTTGGCAAATGGGTGTAAAATTTTTCCTTTTCTCTCCATTGCTCGCTGCACAGTGCTGCACTTGGTTCGACTTGGTCCATTGCAGGCTCGTCATCAATGGTTTCTCGATCCAGCTATAGCATCTCGCGATCGGAATTAATTCGCGGTGTCGTTGTCGTTACGAATTGAAGGAAAATCGGGGCTAATTTCGTTGGTGCTAAAACGGTCGATCCACTGGACTATTTTCAGAGCGGAACGTGACACTTCATTCATAATCCCCCGGTGTGTACGAGTCTACCTCGACGAGACCCAATTAAATCCGAGTTTCCTCTTCAACTTCTTCGAGCGAGAACACCTTCACGGACGCTTTCCCGCCAGGGCTCGCGAACTCGAAAGCTTCGGAGACACTTGGTCGCTTCTTAAACGGAGCGACGTCGTCCCCTTCTGTTATTCGTCAGCGAATAGAAACTATCGAGTGTAAACATTCTCCGATTCCTTGCCCGAGACGAAAAAAAAACGAACGTTTTGGAAGACACTGGTTAATCCCTAAGTTGGCAAATTTTCCACGAGGACAACGAATTCCGCTCGATTGGAACGCTATCGATTTTTATCGTTTCTTATGAAATCGATGTAAGGTGTGTCAAAGGTTTCCTTATTTTCCTGCGAGTTTTCCAGTTGCACAGTTTCGAAGGGCAGACACACCAGGTTGTGTGCATACTAGGTTGCATTACCGTGCATCTCTTTATGCACCCTGACTTTGTACTCTTGCATTTACAATTCGTTGTACCGGTGGATACGCGAGTGTATTGTAATAAACTTTATCTGAATTTACAACAGTTTCGCGTGTCATCGTGAGTTCGTAGGTCAACGGGGGTATTGTGTTCCTCTGGTGCATAATGCGCGGTGCAATCGAAACGGAGAAATTATGAAAAAATTAACAAAGTGGACGAAGATCGTAATATCGTGAACTTTGTCGAAAGAAAGATGATTTTCTCGCGGGAAGAAACGACAATTTTATCATTGTTATTATATTATTATTAGCGCTGAAAACGAGTGGAATCGGTGCACAGCAGCGAAACGATCGATGAAAAAGATTTGAAAATAAAAATCGAGGAGGTACGATTATAATATTAGGCAAATTTGCAAAGTTCGAGCGATTGTTCTAATTATCACACTCCCAGAGTTTAAACATTCGTTCCAGAGCCTGTGCACGATCATCTCGACTCTGCGATAAGAATAAACGAAACTCTGCTACCTGCCCTCGCATAGTATCGAATGCAGAAAGTGTCGAGCCGATATATCGATTACCGTCGGTCGTATCGAAAATTCCACCGGAGTGGAAAAGTTTCGAAATTTAATTCCCAATAAAATTTGATTCGTTCGTTTTCATCGTAATAGCAACGCTAACGGAGATATCGTGCGTTTTATTTTATCCGTTTCGTTGCGTGCATTCCGTTCGCGTTTCGTTGCAATTGCACCGGCAGCGGATGCACTTTGTACGATCGAGGCTGCAGTTCGCGCGTGCAATTAGGAGCAACGTCTTTCCGTTGTCGAATATTATAACTCGAGGGTGTACTCTCGGTATACTAGTCTCGGTATAGTAGTCCAGGTATGGTAGTCTCGGTGATGCTAATCGTTGCAAAACGTTCGAAGTGCATCGATGCTCGTCAACGTCGCGATTCGCTCGTTGCATCATCCGCGGAAGGGTTACGCGAGTAGGCGTCGAGATGACGGAGCCCTGAGTGCAAACGCGTGTTTCCAGGACCGCTCGACCGCCCTTTTGCGCCCTTAATCCCGCTGCCGGGTTTCCAGAGTAACGCACAGTTCGCTCGATGAATTAGCCGCGTCTTCCTATCCGTCCCTCTTTGGTACAGTGCGTGTGCACGAACGATGGATCGCCAGTTGAAAATACACACGATCGTCCCGGAGCCACGATCGAGAGGTTTATTTTCGCAGCGGTGTCGTTTCTCGAGAAATGTTCATCGATCGACGTACGATCTTCCTTTCCCGGGAACACGCGAGAGTTCTTTTCTCTCTGAAGTCTAATTGCGTTCCGTGTTCAATTTAGGGATGGTTCCGAATCGATTTTCTCGACAGTCTTTAAGGCGAGAACTGATCGTGTTTTCTATTCAATTTTGGGGCGATACTGAATTAACTTTCTGCAGAATGGGAGTGTAGGATGATCTGTACTCAATTTAGAGGGGATTTTGAATAGAGTTTTTAGAAAATGTTTGAGGTGAGGTCTGATCGTGTTTTCTATTCAATTTTGGGGCGATACTGAATTAACTTTCTGGAGAATGGGAGTGTAGGATGATCTGTACTCAATTTAGAGGGGATTCTGAATAGAATTTTTAGAAAATGTTTGAGGTGAGGTCTGATCGTGTTTTCTATTCAATTTTGGGGCGATACTGAATTAACTTTCTGAAGAATGGGAGTGTAGGATGATCTGTACTCAATTTAGAGGGGATTCTGAATCGATTTTTTGAAAGTATTTGAGGTGAGGTCTAATCGTGTTTTCTATTCAATTTTGGGGCGATACTGAGTTAACTTTGTGGAGAATTGGGGTGTACGATGATCTGTACTCAATTTAGGGGGGATTTTGAATCGATTTTTTAGAAAGTGTTTGAGGCCAAGTATGATCGTATTTTCTATTCAATTTAGAAGGCGATACAGAGTTAACTTTCTGGAAAGCAGGAGTATATGATGATCTGTACTCAATTTAGAAGGGATTCTGAATAGAGTTTTTAGAAAATGTTTGAGGCAAAGTCTATATGTATTTTGTATTCAATTTAGGGGTGATACCGAATTAACTTTCTAAAGTATTGGTGTACGATGATCTGTACTCAATTTAGGGGGGATTCTGAATAGAGTTTCTAGAAAGTGTTTGAGGTGAGGTCTGATTGTGTTTTCTATTCAATTTTGGGGCGATACTGACCTGAGTTGAGTTAACTTTCTAGAAAGTGGGGTATACGATGATCTGTACTCAATTTAGAAGGGATTCTGAATAGAGTTTTTAGAAAAAGTTTGAGACAAAGTCTGTATATATTTTGTATTCAATTTAGGGGCGATACCGAATTAACTTTCTAGAGTATTGGTGTACGGATGATCCGGTTTCGATTTAACGGTGATTCTAATTCGGTTTTCTAGGGAGAGTTCGAGTCGAAATCTGATCGTATTCTCCATTCAATTTAGGGGTGATTCTGATTCGATTTTCTAGAGACGGTTCGAGTCCAACTCCGATCGTATTCTGCATTCAATTTAGGCAGCGAATCTGAATCGATTCTCTGGAGAGTCTTTCAACCAAAGTTCCGATAGTGTTCTGTATACAATTAGAATTACTTCGAATCTACTTTCCAGAAAATCTTCTACGAGACAGCTGTCAATTTTTTAACGACTAGATTCCACTCGTATCGATTCAACTAGTTTCGATTTCCTTCTTAGAGATAACTCCTATCTTCTACGCGAATCGTCGTAGTTACTAAATTTCCAATCGATATTTTAAAAAAATTTTCTGCGAGACAGTTGATAATTTTTTAACAACTCGATTCCACTCGTATCGATTCAACTAGTTTCGATTTCCTTCTTAGAGAGAACTCATAGTGCCTTGGAGTATTCGATGAAGATACCTGCGAATCGACTCGGTTACTAAATTTCGAATCTACTTTTTAGAAAATCTTCTACAAGACAGCTGTCAATTTTTTAACGACTCGATTCCACTCGTATCGATTCAATTAGTTTCGACTTACTTCCTATAGATAATTCCTAGTGTCTCGGAGTATTCGACGAAGAAACCCGCGAATCGATGTAGTTACTAAATTTCAAATCCATATTTTAGAAACTCTTCGAGACGTCGAGTTTTCAACAACTCGATCGCACTCGTATCGATTCAGAATCGGTTCCAATGGTTCCGATTTCCCTCCTATAGATAACTCCTAGTGTCTCGGAGTATTCGACGAAGAAACCCGCGAATCGATGTAGTTACTAAATTTCAAATCCATATTCTAGAAACTCTTCTCCGAGACGTCGAGTTTTCAACGATTCGATCGCGCTCGTATCGATTCAGAATCGGTTCCAATGGTTCCGATTTCCTTCCTATAGATAACTCCTAGTGTCTCGGAGTATTCGACGAAGAAACCCGCGAATCGATGTAGTTACTAAATTTCAAATCCATATTTTAGAAACTCTTCGAGACGTCGAGTTTTCAACAACTCGATCGCACTCGTATCGATTCAGAATCGGTTCCAATGGTTCCGATTTCCTTCCTATAGATAACTCCTAGTGTCTCGGAGTATTCGACGAAGAAACCCGCGAATCGATGTAGTTACTAAATTTCAAATCCATATTTTAGAAACTCTTCGAGACGTCGAGTTTTCAACAACTCGATCGCGCTCGTATCGATTCAGAATCGGTTCCAATGGTTTCGATTTCCTTCCTATAGATAACTCCTAGTGTCTCGGAGTATTCGACGAAGAAACCCGCGAATCGATGTAGTTACTAAATTTCAAATCCATATTCTAGAAACTCTCCGAGACGTCGAGTTTTCAACGAATCGATCGCGCTCGTATCGATTCAGAATCGGTTCGAATGGTTCCGATTTCCTTCTTAGTGAGAACTCGTAGCTTCGGAGAGTGTTCAGGGAAGGAAGACATCCGCGACGGTTTCCACGCGTGGGACTCCACGCGCGTTTGAAAACATTTAATCTACCGCGACGAATCGAGCCGGTGCCGGGATCGAGGCCCTGGCAATTTGTGCCGTGCTCGGTTAACCATGCGGGGATTGCGTCTTTCTGCGTGAAATAATACCGATCCGACGTGTTCTGTCGCGAGAGAAGATCCGTCCACGAGATGGAGCGTGCCGTTTCGACGAGCGACAGTCGCTCGAAGAGGCTGTCCACGATCACCGAGTACTCGGAGTCCTCCGAGACGGCGATCGACACCGACAATAGCGATCGTACCACGACCACGACCACGACCACGGAAGAGGAGGACCACGGGACGATTCCGAGAGACCTCGAGGACGAGACCACGCCACCGGTGAAGTACTTCCTCGTCGACGACTCGCCGATGGCGAAATTCAGCCGCAGCATCAAATGGGTCTACAAGAAAGTGAGTCCCTCGAGTATCTTTAAGAGCGCTTTGTACTTTTCGTGTCCCCTTTGGTCAGCAATTGACCGTCTTATTAGGCACGCTCGAGGACACGAAAGAAAGGTGCCCTCGAACCGTGTACGTGGAAGTCGTTCTTTATTACATTTTCGAACACACCGAGTACAAACGCGAACACAAATTATCTTGTCTCGGACCGTTTTGGTCGGGGACCCTGCGAGGGAATTTATCTTCCTTGGGAAGTTCTCAAGGTCGCGTGTACCTTTTTTTTTTTCTTTGGGAAAGATACCAGGATATTGATTCACTCGAGGTGATACTCGAATCGGATTTACTCGAGGTGATACTCGAGTCAAATTTACTCGATATGATAATCAAATAAAATTTACTCGATATGATAATCAAATAAAATTTACTCGAGTAGTATTCGAATAAATTTCATGTGTAATGATACTCGATTTAAATTTACTCGAATGGTACTCGATTCAAATTTACTTGAAATGATACTCGATTCAAATTTACTCGAAATGATACTCGAATCAAATTTATTCGAAATGATACTCGATTCAAATTCATTCGAAATGATACTCAAATTAAACTTACTCGAATAATATTCGAATGAAATTTACTCATAATGATACTCGAATCAAATTTACTCATAATGATACTCGATTCAAATTTACTCGATATGATAATCAAATAAAACTTACTCGAATAGTATTCGAATAAAATTTACTCGTAGTGATACTCGATTCAAATTTACTCAAATGGTACTCGAATCAAATTTATTCGAAATGGTACTCGAATCAAATTTATTCGAAATGATACTCAAATTAAACTTACTCGAATAATATTCGAATAGAATTTATTCATAATGATACTTGATTCAAATTTACTCAACATGATACTCGAATAAAATGTACTCGAAGGATACTCGAATCAAATTTACTCAAAATAATACCCAAATAAAATTTACTCAATATGATACTCGAACAAAAAGTACCCCCTAAAAAAATTCTATTCGGATTCCTCGAATAGTACCCAACTCTGAGCACAGTATCTCCAATACCTAACAGTCGCACCCGTAGCAATAAGAATTAAGTTTAATACTCCTCAAATAAAAAAAAAAAAAAAGAATATAAAATTACAAAGCGTTAAACAAAAAACTCGACAGTGGACTTCTCCTGGACGTTCGAAACCCCCCGGTTCGCGACACCGGTGCTCGGAGTCGGGTCACGCGGGGGACAGGATGGTACCTTCTGGGGGGGGGGGGGGCAGCGTTCTCCGGCGAAATTATAATCCGGTTATGAGATTCACTCCGGCGGAAAGAGCCGAGTAGGGACTAAGCAACGAGCCGATTTCGCGGCGAGATTCGGTCCGCGCGTCGTGGCAAAAGTGCGTCACTCTCGGCGCGGCTCCGCCCTTCGGCGCACGCGAGCACCCGACGACTGATCTGTAATTCAAACAGACGGAATTTGCACGTCAAAGTCGCGTCGCGAGTGGTCCCCGATTGAGTCTGCGATCCACCCCCACTCCTTGCCCACCGTTTCCCCCGCCAACTCGACGCGTTGTCCGCGCGTCGAATCGGCGCACTTTTCCACGGTACGTTCTAACTCGCTCGTTCGCTCGCTCGCTCTCGCGCGCGCGCTTTGAATTATCGTATCCGCAGAACCGGCGACGTTGACGTTTCTATCGGCCGCCACCGCCCCGGAGGCCTCGGCTACCATCTATTCGCCCCGGCTCGCTCCTCTTGTCTCGCGGTGAAAGAAGCTATTAACCGCACGCAGCAGACGCTCGCGCGGTGCGGTGTTCTTTTGCTCTGTTTTACTTTCTAACTCCTCCGGCCGTGTCCGTTGCCCGCCGCGAAAGAAACGCGCGTCGGGGGCCCCCGCGAGCGTGCACGAAAGTCGTGACGGCATTTCGTGCCCCCACCAACGCGGCTACTCCTTTTCATGTTGCGAGCCCCGAGAGAGCAGCGAGTCATCGAGAAAGGGGGGGTCTCTTCCCCCCACCCCCATCCCACCCCACCCCACCACGCCGCCATCCGTCGACCACCGTGGTCCCGATGCATCATCGATCCTCGTGGCACCGTGAAACGCTTCGACGCGCAGGAATTTAGAAATAGGTTTGTAGAACCTCTCTCTCTCTCTCGTGAGGGGAGCAACGCCAAGAAACCTCAGATAGGTCGAGAATTCCCTGATAGAACCCGAACCGACTCGAACAAGGTTTTTTTTCTTTCAGGGTTCTTGGGTTATTGTTCACTTTTGTGACTCCACAGGGACGAACTTGGCTCTTGGGAGGTTCCACGGGAGAGATTGTCGAACAGTCTTGGCCGTGCTGTTGGGGAGTTACCGAGTTTGGTTAGAGTAATTTAATTCTTTGGGGTAGTTCCTGGTGAGCTGTGTATAAAGCGTTTTAGGAGGGAATTGAGTAACTTTAACGGTACGTTTGATAGGTCATTCCGAATCGAAAGTGTTGGACACTTTGGATTTGGTTCACTCGTTTTCGATTTGTTTCGGGGAATGGATTCTACGTGCTGGAAAATGGAATTGTTGTTTGTTTTCCGTGTATTTTTTACGTATTTGGACTCGTGTCGGTTACAAGCGTTCGAAATGGCGATCGACATTATTGTGGATGTTAGTGTCTTCGAAATTTCAACGATCGTTGCAACTCGACTGTGCAATTCCGTTCCCGATGGCGTCACTTGCAACGGCTAATGCGCGATACTCGATTAGAGCAAACAACGATTATCTCGGAAAAGAATCGTTCGAGACTCGCGATGTATAAAACCTTTTTTGTTCGAAATTACCTAACAGACGTGCTGGTAAAATTTTCGGTATCCTCCTGGGACACCCTGTATACTATCGCCGGTCGATTCCGTTGTCTGCGAAAACCGATTCAATATTCCAGCAAAGTGCTGATTCTCCGAAACTCCGCGGGGATAGAGAATTGCCAATCGCATATTTAGGGTCTCCTAATTTGTGCAAAACTTACGAATTTCTCACGTTCATTCCGCATGCAGGGACGTTGCCCGAGAGTCCTTTGCTTTTGAGAATATCTATCCATAAATTAGGATCCCCCTGTCCGCGTGTGTGTGCGATCGCCATTGACAGCGATGCGACCGAATTGTCTTTCCGAGGAAGTTGAATGACATTTTCCAGCCGCAACGGAACGAGAACCCTCTTAACGACCTAAGAAATAGAATTGTCTTTCTCGAACGCAGCCTTGACAGACAGACTGTAGTGGGTGTACCAGAATGTTGGAGTCGAGCCAAAAAGTTTGAATAAACACGGGTCCACGAACAATCAATCGTTTCATACCTGCGAGACGTTTTCAATTACAACCCTACGACAGTATAAAAGACTCTATCGCGTACGACTCGTCGAGTGAGTCGTATATTTAAATAGAATGTAAGCATTCCGAACAGTAGCGTGTAGAAGCCCAAAGGCTGGCTCAAGTTGACGACATCATGCAGCGTAAACAGAGAGGTAAACAGAATGGGTATGGCGCTTAACGCGTTAATGAGGCACGCCGTAGGTAAACCCGTAGACACCGATAAATATAGAGTGTAGACCTATACACACCAAAGGAGGGTGTCTACCGGTAGGTAGCAATAAATAAAGGGTTTATATCCGGAGGTAACGCTAAATAAAGGGTGTCTACTCGTAGGTAGCAATAAATAAAGGATTTATATTCATAGATAACGATAAATAAACGGTTCGTATCAGCAGGCATTAAATAAAGGGCGTTCAATCGTTGATAGTTCCAAAGAAACGATGTATACCCGTAGGTAGTACTAAACAAAGAACGCAAACTTATAGATAAATGAAGAGTTTGTACCTTGCGAATAACAAGAAATAAATAATGTAAACCCGTAGACATCGATGGATAAAGAATACGAACGCCCAGATATCGATAAATAGAAGTTTTAAATTCGTGGATATCGACAGATAATAACAATAATGAACTCGCTGTCGATCTCTCTCGTTGCTACACGGATCGGGCAGGAAAATTTCCTCCGAAGGTCACCGGAGCCACCGTCCCCACTACGCGCACTCGTCTACCCCCACCGCCGCGACTCCTGACGCTTCGCCCCGCCCACATTCGTACCGCAGGGAGAGGGTACTCCCACGAACGGGGAGCCAGAACCGCGTCTACCGCCAATGGGTTCGCTTCGCGAAAGAGGCGACGATGCGTCGTCGTTGATCCAATTCACGGGCTCCTTTGGATTCCTCGGTGGACGTCATCGACCTCGTCGGCTCGTTAATGAACCGGATGACAACATTCTCATCGCCGCGCTGTCGGCAGTATCTTCTCACCCGTGGTCGGGACCAAGGATGAAACTCTCGTGGAACGCGAAGCGTACCCGAGATAGGCAAAAATTAGAAGTAACGTCGCCTTCGGGCCCTCCACAACCCCCACCCTCTCTCTTTCTCTCTCTCTCTCTCTTCCTTTCTTTCTCTCTGCGCAGATTCCACTCCTCCTCGTCGTTCCTCGCCGCTCGGTCGTTCGTTCATCCTAGAGTCTCTCTCTTCCTCCCTTTCGGATCTTCTCCATCTCCTCCTTCCGTCTCCTCCTTGGATCTCTTCTCGTCGGGGAATGTAGAGATCGTGGCGGTGTACGTCGTCCCTGTTGGTCGTCTCTTCCCTCGAGACGGATAAAGAGAGCTACCTATCGCGGAGAGAAAGAGGCCACGAGAGCCACCGGAGGAACACAAAAGAAGAAGGGCTCGGAAAGATGAACGGGAATGAAGAGAGGGAGCGCAAGAGCGGGAGGGGGTGAAGTGTGGAGGCTGGAGGAGGGATTCGCGCGTCGAGAGTCTAGAACCTAGAAACTTTCGGACCCCGTCCCCCGGTGCTCGAGACACGAGACCAACTCGAGAGGGTCTTAGGGGCTGAAATGACCTATTTCGTATTGTGGTTAGCTTTTTGGTGTCCCGATGAGACTCGACCGGGTTCTGAACCGGGTATGACCGACACGTTGCCGGAATTTTAATAATTAGACATTTGGTTATCGAGTGTCTTTTTCGATGTACATAATGTACGATCCTCCGCATCGAGATACAGTGTGCAGCGACTTGTAGAGTAGGTCAACCTCGTCATAGGTCACCTGCCCATTGTCGATCATAATTACGAACCATTATCGAACAACGCATTGTTGGAAGATCGTATAATTGTACGGGATATATTATTCAAAATCACTAACAGTTGTGCTACGATAAGTGACCTTCTTTATTTTAATTAATTAAGTTTCGATCAGGAACGTACCGAATCGTCTCTTTGGGTAAGATTCGCGACGATAATTCTGACTTTCTCGGAGACGCTACTTGAACGCACACTTCGATCCAAGTGAACCACACTTTATAAAATACGTCGCGTGTGTTTATTTTCCAGTAAAATTAAATATTGTATACGTACACATAAAAGATGTAAACCCGTAGATACCGATAAATAACCGGTGTAAAGCTATTTATCGGTGCACATACCGATAAATAAAGCGTGTCTACTCGTAGATAGCAGTAATACAAGGGTTTATATCCGTAAACATCGATAAACGAAGGGTTCGTAACCGCAGACATCGATAAATAAAAAAATGTCCACCGGTAGATGGTAATAAATAAAGGTTTTACATCCGCAGGAATCGATAAATAAACAGCTTATACTCGTAGATATCGATAAACGAATTATAGAAACCCGTGGTTTTCGATACGTGAAGCGCACCGGTGGATATCGATAAATAAAGATAGTAAATCCATCGAAATAAAATCGGTGAACGAAAAGTGTAAATTCGTGGATATCGATGCCTAAAAGCCGCAAATCCCTGGTCGTTTGCAAACAATAATAACGAAATCACTGTCGAGGATCTCGCGCGAGTCAAACGTCGAACTTCAAAGCGAGTGCACCGAAAGAATCTCGAGGCAAACAATTGCACGATATTTACCGAACTGCAGAGACATCTGGATCTTTGGTGAAAACGGTGTCGCGTCGAGTATCGAAGGACTGCGTTTTAACCAATTTGTGCTGAAATCTGTTTGTACACCGGGTTGAATTTACAGCGTAACGTGATCGCGACCGAAGGGAATATCCAACGCGAATCCGGTGTCGCGACGTTTAACTGCGCGAGAATTTCGCGACAGCAGGTGATACGGATCGATTCGAGAGTTTCAGCCACGCACGATCCACGTCGTTCGTGGAATACGCTCACGGTACGTGATCGCGAGGGAAACAACGTAAAAGCGACCAGTCCGGTGGCTAGGCGCGCGCGCGCGCGAACGCGAAACGGATTTTTATCGTTTTAAGGTCTTAATGGGGCTCATAGAATGTTAATAGAATCGCTGGGAGGAAACGACCGTTACGAGCTGCCACGATTGCACTCGCGATGGGAAATTTTAATCGGCGAATTACACCGTGGCACCCGAGAACAATCGCGACCCGTGACCGAGGCAGATCTAATCGAAACCTTGATTTTCAGGAGAGCAGGCTCGAGTCGTTTGATTTTTGTACACTGTAGGTGCACGCGATGGTGGTAGTTTTTTTTTTCCTTTTTTTTTTACGACTGAGAGAAATTTTTGTTCGCACCATAGCGTAGCGATTGAATCGACGGATGGAGAAACAGCATAGATACGAAATCATTTTGAAATTATTTTGAAATTATTTGCAGAATGTGTAGAAGTATACGTTGGAGCCAAGAACAGTGAGAATAATGTATTCTATTAGCAGGAAACTGTGTTTCAGGTACTCCATTGATTTTAACGTAAAAAACTGTTTTTTTTTTATGTCGAAGTGTAATTTTTGAATTTGTACCGTTTTTCAACTCGTCGATTCAGTTTCTATCTAGAGGCCAATGAGATCGAAATCTTGATCTTCGCGAGGGAGTTTAATTTCACTATAGGTACGCGCGATGATGCTACTGTGCACGGTTCGCAAGATGTCATTTGGTAAAATACACATAGGGGTTTGTGTAGCTGTTTATCTGGACATGCTTCTTTTTTTCGTATTTTTACGGTTTTTTTTACAATTGTACAACCTATCTCGACAATTATACTTGAGAAGATGGACCTCTAACCTGTGAAAATTAGACCTGCGTTCCATTTAAGTGACTTCTCGTAAACCGTGCACAGTACTTATTTTTCAAACGAGGAAATTTTCATGGTCTCACTGTTGAACGGTTCCAATGCATAGAAATTTCAATAATTCGTAATTCATCACCAACAACTACCCCTATGCCTTTTTTCTTTATTTTTTTACAGTTTTTTACAATTGTGTGACCTATCTCGATAATTGTACTTGAGAAGATGGACCCCTAACCTGTGAAAGTTAAACCTGCGTTCCATTTAAGTGACTTTTTATGAACCGTGCACAGTATTTATTTTTCAAACGAGGAAATTTTCATGGTCTCACTGTCGAACGGTTCCAATGCATAGAAATTCCAAGCATTCGTAATCCATAACCAAGAACCACCCCTAGTGTGCACGGTTGAAATATCTTGCGCGCCCTGTGCGCCAGGTGGTGGAAATAACTGGCACGAACTACTCGGGATTCTTATTTGGTCCAAGAGGCGTCCCATATGTCCGCGAGATATCCTTTTTACGACCGTTCGATTGTCAATATCTTCGGTGTCAATAAACCGTGGAAAGTGTTCCAATTTCTTTCTCTGCTGTACGCGTCTGTCCTTGCGTTCGGTTCTTTTTTTTTTTCTTTCTTCTTTTTTTGTTCTTGGAAAGTTCGCTATCATCGAAACCACGCCTTAGTGGCCCAGTCGCGGGCCGAGCACGGTTCAACGATTAAAAAACTGTTAAATCACGTTCGCGAGCCGCGAAAGTGTTGTGTCATCTCGTGACGAAACAATTCTTTTATTCTTTTCTTTTAACGAATCGTTAGACACTATTCATCGAGCGTTCATTCCTCGACGTTAGAACGTTTTCGACCTCGTTATAAGTAACTTTCAGAAACGGAAGCTTACGCATCAACGGAGTTAATTTTAAGGTTTCAAATTAAATTCGTTTATTTATAGTAGGAATAGTTTTAAATTTTATAATTTTCAGTGTCAATTTTAATATAAGAAAAAAATTATTTTATTTTAAGTATAGTGATTTCTCAATTTCTTCCATTTTACCAATTCCATATTTTATGCGATACCAGCAGGTAGATTAAAAAATGACATAAACTCCGGAATGTCAAATATTATTATTAAATCGCCATTTTGTTCATTGGTGATCAACGAGCGCGAAAAAATTTCTATTCAAAGTCCATTGTACCTTACATTCGTGGTAAAAAATTCATCTCGTTCGAGCTTATGGTATCGCCGCAAAAAATTCGGAAAGATGTCTTCGATCTTGAGACGCTATCGAGGTGAAGTAGCCTTATAATATCCTTGATCTTGGGGGGTCGGTGATCCCTTTGGGGCAGAAGCAAAGTAATTTGCTTCAGGAAATGCCCGCGATCGCGAAATCGGCCACAGAGCGTCGACGTCGTTGCTGAAAGTGTCCGTGCAATTTCCATCAACGAATTTGTCCACCGTCTGTGGCCCGGTCGAGCGATTAGGCACCCTCGATTGAAACACGAAATTGATGTTACGAAGTTATCCGACACGCGCACGGCGTGAAACGTTTCGAGTAATTTCGTTGGATCGTGCTGCGTCAATTGTTCGCAAACGACAACAATGGCGAGTCTGAATAATGGTTGTTGATTCTAACGGGGCAAAAAAAGAATTTCGAAAATATATCGGAAATCGACGGTCGAAACAATTTTACCAGCTTTAGGGGATTCTCGATCCGTTTCGGGATAAATCAATGTCGAAAATTGAATCGTGGCGAATATTTGCTGAGAAATTACGCGTAGATCGGAATAATGTGTGTACGGTTCTCCATATAGTCGGGGTTGGTAGCGAATTCGTTCCGAGTGTCGAACTTTTTCAACTCGAGTCGAGATCTCAGCCATGCGTGAACTATTCGAAGAGAATCGTGAACGAAATGAATCGAGAGTGAGCGCAACAGCAAATACGTCTTCCATTACACTCACCGGTCGTTGAACTTCAAAGCGATATCATTCGCCAATGCAAACTCTAAACTTTCACGTCTCTGTATCTTACCAACAGATTGGTAAGATTCTCCCGATGAAAACGAGTCCAAACACGACCCCATTCGGACGACTTTTACTTCCGCGTTGTGGGAACAATTTTCGAAAAATTTTTGATCTTATAATTAAAAGTAATCCGAACAGGGTCGTGTTTGGGCTCATTTTTATCGGGAGAACTTCACCAATCCATCGATACTATTATTACAAAGATAAAATAAAAACATACCAAATTTGAATTATGTACTCTCGTTAAATTCTTTCAAAATTCAATCGACCAACTCTCTCATTTACACCATTTCTCTCTCTCTCACTTTTGCCATATTTCTTCTCCCTCCTCGTCAAAAATCTCAAAACCCTAATTTCCAAAATAAAACCTTCACTTACTATATATTTCAACCCTAACCACCAATTTACTCGTTTCGAACGATCATTACCGATTCACGATTACACCTTCGTTTCTTCCATCGAACGATTCGCGTATTACACTTTCCATATGTAATTCGTCGTTTCAAGGTCGTCGATCCCTTTCTTTCCCCCTCCCCCGGAGAAAGCATCGAAGACAATCGGCGATCGTTCGCTCTGGGTATCGTATCTGCGATTTTGCAATTCGACACCGCCCCAACGACGTCAGGGGTGGGGAGGGGGGCAGCGATCAGGCATTCGTGGCACAGTTCTCCGCGAATACCTGCGGGACATTCGATCTCTTGGTGACAATCCATCGGGCAGTTTCGTTTCGCTAACCGACCGCAGAATCGGGTCCCGATCTCGTCCGACGTGACTGCGAGACGCGTTAAAGCGAATCGATTTCACCCGTGAGCCAAGTGTCGCGTTAATCGCGAGTCCCGATAATCACCGCGTCAATTAAACCATCGGGGTCTCGCGAACAATAACGACAATTAGAACGGATCGTAATTTCGCAAAATTGTCGCCGATTTCGCTACTCGAAGCGGAATTAAATATCTCTGTGATCGTTCGCCGTTAATACGAAACGCCGCGTCGTTCCATTAAGATCGATATCTCGTTCGTTCTCGCGAACGCGTGCACTTGCTTCGAGTGGGTATTTCCACTTCTGTTGGAAAATTTCATTACGAGCGATTCTTTTAGAAAATTTTAACCGTGCACCTGTAGTACTCCTCCGAACCGAAATAAATCAAATCGAACGCATTTTACCGGAGTTGTCAATGTGCGAGTTACATTTTTTATTTTTATCGTACGCTTTTTTCTAAATTTCGGTGGACGATTTTAAACGATTTTTAACTTAAGTAGTTTTTATATAATCGACGGTTGGGAGTTTTGGAATTTTTGTAATCGTTTTTGGTATGGATTGTCTTTATCGTAATCGAAGTTACGGTATAATTTTTGTGATTTGTAATTTTTCATGGCTGCTACGATCGAAGAAATTGAATTGGTAAAGGGGTGAATTGGAAAAGAATTTAATCGGTGTATTTGTTAGTACTCTTTGAAAATAAATTAAATTGAATGCATTTTGTCAAAGTTGCTGTCGTATACATTCCATTTTTAATTTATATAGTAATGCTGAGTGTGTGTAAAATTTGAAGCAAATTGGTCAAGCTATTATTAAAGTATGGCAGTCAATTTAAAAATATCGTTTTGAGAAAAACGTGTTCGAAAACTTCCCACTCCGAATAAACTACTATACTTTTTCTCCCGATCAGTAGATTTAGATTCTCACGCACTCGTATTTGTATTGTCTCGTACGCATACTTAAACATTCTTATGCATACTTGATAAGGTGGAAACCTACCGCCCGAAGCGTTCGAAGAAATCGAAATTTGTGATCCGATATGCTCAGTAAGTTGATATCAACTCCGAGTATCCGTGCATCTTCTTCCCAAAATAATCGTAGCTTCGATATTTCGTCGAATCTGGACATAAGATTTTAGAAATAGGTTCCTCAAATATTATATCGCGAGAAAAAAAAATTTTTTCTAACTAGCTTCCCACAAATAATTATAACTCCCACATTTCGTTAAATCCGGGTATAAGGTTTAAAACAATCCTCAGATATTATATTGTTAGAAAAAATTTGTTTAAAAATCGATTTTTTTCCCCTAAAAAATTGTAACTCCTATATTTCCTTAAATGCAGATAAAAGATTAAAAAAATTCTCAAATATTATATTGTTAGAAAAAATTTGTTTAAAAATCGATTTTTTTCCCCCCAAAAAATTGTAACTCCCATATTTTGTTAAATCTAAGTAAAAGATTAAAAAAATTCTCAGATATATTGCTAGAAAAAAATTTGTTTAAAAATCGATTTTTTCCCCCAAAAAAATTGTAACTCCCATATTTCCTTAAATCTAGATAAAAGATTAAAAAAATTCTCAGATATTGTATTGCTAGAAAAAAATTTGTTTAAAAATCGATTTTTCCCCCTCATATTTCGACATTTTTAACTTTATACTTCCCATAATTAAATTCATTTATAAGATTTACAAATTTTTTTTAGATCTTATATTGCTAGAATAAAGTTTGTTTAAAAATCGATCTTTTTTTCTCCCCCAAAATGAAAATATTCCCTTAAAAGTTCAAGAACCAGACGTTTGTTTATCGTTTGACCTACCAACGAGTGACGAGACGTTGGAAGACCGGAGAAAGTGATTCTTCGATGTTTCGAATCCAGATACAGGCCCCATTCGAAAAGATTTATTATTTCGATGATACTGGAGACGGATTGGTAGATACACACGGGCTGAGAAAGATTTATTGTTTCGATGATACGAGAGATGGTGGATCACAGATGAGGTTGTATAATAGGCGTTTAGTACGAATAAATATCGAGGATAGCTTACTTAGTCGGTTCGAAGTACGAGATGTAACACGAGTTTCGTTTAAACAGGTTCGCGATCGCGACCGCAAAGCTTTATAGGTTAGAACTGTGTTCCTTGAAACCGTGATAATATATAGGTACATACAACTATTTGCATAAAACATCTAACGTGGTTTTCCTTTTTATTATAGGTAGGCGTGTCGTGTTTGAGCATTTTATTTCCAAGTGAAGCTTTGTATAAGCGATTATCCTGAGAACTAACGAACCTTGTTTATATTTTATTTGAGAAGTGAAAGGGAGAGGACTGTTCGACAATAAAAAGTGAGTCTAGAAAGGAGATGTAGGAAGAAATTTTTTAAAGATTTAAGAGTTATGTGCTTCAGTAGGTTACCAGTACGTCTCATTTACTTTCTTCGTCGCTCGATTCACTTACCATAGATTATACTAGCCAATAATACGCTACGATTGAAAATGCGTACGCAGGACATCTTGTCAGCTGAGCACAGTACTATGTTCGCGCTATCTTCTCACCATATTTTATTCTATCTATATACAATTCAAGTTTAAATATATTCAACTAGAATAAATCAGTTACTGCTTCATAACACTATCCAGAAATAATTATCCCACTTTCTAATTGGTCACAGAACTTCCTTAAAAAAATAATTTCCAACAGAGGGGTTCGGTCGATTCTTTCTTCATTTTTTTAACGCGCAAAATCCACCCCACGAAAGGGGTGGACATTTCGCTCGAGACATTTCACTCACATTTTCTCGAGAACGACGGTGAATAAATTCTGTTCCGTGTTTTAGACGTACTTTTTCTTTTCTTTTCTTTCACACGGTATCTATGCGTACGCAGGACATTTTGTCAGCTGAGCACAGTACTGTATTCGCGCTATCTTCTCACCATACTTTATTCTCTCTATATACAATACAAGTTTAAATATATTCTACTAGAATAATTCCACTGCTCCGTAACACTGTCCAGAAATAATTACCCCACTCCCTAATCGTTCACAGAACCTCCTTAAAAAAATAATTTCCAACAGAGGGGTTCGGTCGATTCTTTCTTCATTTTTTTAACGCACAAAATCCACCCCATCAAAATCCAATCCATTTCCTCGTGGACGACGTCGAACAAATTATGTTCCGTGTTCTAGACGTACCTTTTCTTTTCTTTCACACGGTATCCATGCGTGCGCAGGACATTTTGTCAGCTGAGCACAGTACTATGTTCGCGCTATCTTCTCATCATACTTTTAATATTTTCTACTAGAATAGTAATTCCACTGCTCCGTAACACTGTCCACATCCCACTCCCTAATCGTTCGCAGAACCTCTTTAAAAAAATAATTTCCAACAGAGGGGATCGGTCGATCCCCCCTTCATATTTTGAACGCACAAAATCCACCCCATCAAAATCGAATCCATTTTCTCGAAGACGGTGAACAAATTCTGTTCCGTGTTCTAGACGTACCTTTTCTTTTCTTTCACACAAAAAGGGAATCCATGCGTGCGCAGGACATTTTGTCAGCTGAGCACAGTACTATGTTCACGTTAACTTTTCACCATATTTTATTCTATCCATATGCAATACTTTTAGACAGTTTAAACACACTCTACTCGAATAATTCCACTGCTCCGTAACACTGTCCAGAAATAATTACCCCACTCCCCAATCGGTCACAGAACCTCCTTAAAAAAATAATTTCCAACAGAGGGGATCGGTCGATCCCCCCTTCATATTTTTAACGCACAAAATCCACCCCATCAAAATCGAATCCATTTTCTCGAAGACGGTGAACAAATTCTGTTCCGTGTTCCAGACGTATCGTTTCTTTTCCTTTTCTCTCACACGGGGGGGGGGGGGGGTGGAATCCACCCTTTATCCGGTCGTGACACCCTGTATAAAACGATAAATTGGATTTCGGTCGACGAGCCGGGGGTAGAAGTCTGCCAAGGCAAACTATAATCTTCGTGGGGGCTTAACGCGTGCGTACCATCATCCGGTCGAGGAGCTCAATTAATCATACGGTCTTACGGTGACAGCTTCTATGAAAGCTTTCGTAGTCTTCGCCTTGATGCGCCGCAGCGTGATCGATACCGTGATCCCATTGAAACTAAATTACCTTCCATTATCGACGTTACACGAGAGCGTGCGAGTGGAGCACGCCGCCGCCTATTTAATCTTTTAACGCGGATTAACGGTCCCGGGGGGCCATTTGCGTTGTTCGTGGGCGGACCTAGCCTGGGACGAGGCTGGGATGCGGTTTGTCGAGTCGTTGGCGAAATACTGTCAACAAGCCCAATGCTACGCTGTTGCATTAACAATGTTGTTGCAGTTCCCGGAGTTCCTTACCTTCGCGTCCTTCGGGCCATTTCGCGAACTTCCAGTCCACCTGTCGCTGCAATTTTACAGAAAGTTTCGGGCTGTGTATATTAACGTATGGATCGTTTCGTTTTTTCTAATATAAATTTAAGTAAGTTTATTCGGTAAGCGAGTTTCTATCGGATGTATCTGTTAATTTCTCTTGGTGTTTTTGAAGTGAATTTGACGACCATTTTGTAAATTGTAGTTATAGTTTGTAGTTTTAAAAGTTTTTCAAACTTTTTTCTAGCAATATATTTAAAAAAAATTATAATTATAGTTATAGTTTAAATTATATCTTCTATATAGTTTCGTGCGTGAATAAATTGAAAATTTGTGATGTTTAATTTGTGTACGTTCTGGATTTAGGTTTTCTTGCGTTTGTTTTATCAGAGGAGAATACGGTTAGTCTATACAGTCTGTTTAAAAGTTTCTTTTTTCTTTTTGACCCTTAGGGATCGAGGAAGTCACGAAGAATAACGTGGACGAAAATTTTTTTTTCCCCCAAGAGATCGAGAAAGTTGCGAGAAATGACACGACGAAACGTCCGATCATAACATTCCATACAAAAATATATTTTATCGCTACTGGTTACCAATTCGTTTCCACAATCGACGAAATATGTTTATAATCGACATCAAATATCGAGGAACAAATAATAATTACATTTTTTTATATTTCGGAAGACTTGGTTCGATGACCACTTATTCCAAAGACCAAAATATCAAATTTTGTAATATTTTGGAAAACTTCATTCGATGGTTGTTCATCCTCAATCTGGTAACCAATAAAACATTTGCAATCGGGTACAAAATTCCAAGGAGCAAAAAAAAAATCATTTGTTTACATTTTGGAAGACTTGATTCAATGACCACTTATTCAAAGACGAAAATATCAAATTTGTTTATATTTTTTCAAAACTTCATTCAATGGTTGCTCACTCATTCTAGTTACTAATAAAACATTTACAATTGGGTACAAAATTCCAAGAAGCAAAAGAATCCCATTTATTTACATTTTGGAAGACTTGATTCAATGACCACTTACTCATAGACGAAAATATCAAATTTGTTTATATTTTTTCAAAACTTCATTCGATGGTTGTTCACTCATTCTGGTAACTAATAAAACGTTTGCAATCGGGTACAAAATTCCAAGAAGCAAAAAAATCCCATTTTTGTACATTTTGGAAGACTTGCTTCCATAACCACTTACTTCAAAGACCAAAATATCAAATTTGTTTATATTTTTTCAAAACTTCATTCGATGGTTGCTCACTCATTCTAGTTACTAATAAAACGTTTGCAATCGGGTACAAAATTGCAAGAATCAAAAAAATCCCATTTGTTTACATTTTGGAAGACTTGATTCAATAACCTCCAAGGACCAAAATATCAAATTTTGTTATATTTTTCAAAACTTCATTCGATGGTTGTTCACTCATTCTGTTAACCAATAAAACGTTTGCAATCGAGTACAAAATTCAAAGGAGCAAAAAAGTCCCATTTGTTTACATTTTGGAAGACTTGATTCAATGACCACTTATTCCAAGGACCAAAATATCAAATTTTGTTATATTTTTCAAAACTTCATTCGATGATTGCTCATTCATCCTGTTAACCAATAAAACGTTTACAATCGAGTATAAAATTCCAAGAATCAAAAAAACCCCATTTTCTTCCATTTTGGAAGAGTTGTTTCGACTGTCGGTCCGCGATTTCGTTCACCACGTGTGCGTGTTTTCTCACGGAATGACTTTCCTCGGGAATGGAATGCGCGGGCCAGCGCGCCGGCGAATAAAATCATTGCGCGGGGTCGTGGTCGAGTTCAACGACACGCGAACCTTGGCTAGAAAGAGAATGGATCGAAAGGATCGAGGATCCAGGGGATTCGGTCGATCACCGTAGACAGATTTTCGACCATCGTGTTTCGCTAATTATTTCTGTATCTCGACGGTGGTGCGTGATCCACCCCCACCCCTTATTATCTCCAATAATATAGGATGTCCAAGAAAGAGCAAATCTTGAAAAAGGAAAAGTGTCTCTTTGTACAAAAATAAATAAAAAACGACAGCTTCGATTTAGAAAAAAAAAACGATTTCAAAAATTGTGCGATACGAGTTGATAACTTGATTGTGTATTTTACGCGCACATGGTAAAATGTAGGTGGATAGGTACATTTTATAAAATTGTACTTAAAATAATTTTCTACCTACAATGAGCGTGTGTACTCTGTATACACGTGTGCGTGTATAGAATCCACTATGTACCGATAAGTCTTAACTTCGCGATCTGTTCACACTTCCTTATCGTGTTTCCACGCGAGGCATGTAGTGTTAATAATATGGAAATGGCATTTCTGGTCGTAAATTATCGTATCCGAATGTTACGTGCAAATGCAAGGAAACATCTACGCTCGGAATCGTAGAATTTAATTCTTGAGAATTGCAAAACGCGGCCTGAACCAGATTCAAGACCAGTTGTTTGTTCGAATATAGGGAGCGGAAAAATTTGATTCCATGTTTTTGATTTATTTTCGAAAGCAGAATCCACGTCGACTGTACAACTCGTTGCGAGACAGCTTGCGTACCATCCTATAGACACCCCTGCGTATTGCATACATGTGCATATGCAAATTTATGAGACCCGCTTTCGAGCTGAACTTGGCCCCGAAGAATGATGTACATCTATAATTATAATTTTTTTTAGATATGATATTGCTAGAAAAAAGTTTGAAAAACTTTTAAAACTACACATGTGAGGTGTTTTTTACACACCGACCTACGAGCAAAGAAATTATCGCGAGCTAGAAAAATTTTTAAACAAAATATTTCTATGGAAAAATATGTTTTCGACTTCAAAGCGTTGAAACGACTAAAGAAATAATAGCGGAGCTTTCAATCGCATCTATTACAATAATTTCAATCGTGGAAGAATAATATCACCCGAGGATTTTCAATTTAAAAATAGTAAAAAAATGTTGAAGCCATTAGGAGCGGTTTAAAGTTGGTCACTTTTTTGTTGAAGATTCGTCTTCACATTTTTAATCGCTTCCCGATGTAAGAGGATTTTCAGGAAAATCCAACTAAGGGACACGAAAGTAGAGAGTTTAATCTTTAAAACGACCCCATGAAGATTATCCTACCACTGTTTTTCACGAAGTTACGTCAGATCAAAAATGGATAGCGCTTCGGCCGAGTGTCCGAACTTTGGTGCGAGAACGTGGATTCGCAATTTGAATTAAAAATTCAAGAAAATATTCCACATATATCTCAAAGACAATTAAACTCTACGTAGAAAAGATAAAATAAACTTTTCCTCTATCTTCTTCAACAACGACAGTATTAAACAAAGCCTTATTCATCGTCCACTCGACTCATCTTTAATTCTGGTGAAACAGTATTGTGACCAAAAAAAAATACAAATAAACCTTTTCTCCATATTCTCAATCAAAAAAAAAAATTAAACAAAACCTTATTCACCGAACCACTTTTTCTCCCATTGAAGAGTATTGTGACGCCTCCGTATATCTCAAAGACAATTAAACTTTTTTTTAAACGCGAAAAGGTAAAATAACCTTTTCCTCTATCTTCTTCAACAACAACAATACACTCGACTCATCTTTTCTTCTGGTGAAACAGTATTGTGACCAAAAAAAAAAAAAAAAATACAAATAAACCTTTTCTCCATATTCTCAATCAAGAAAAAAAAAAATTAAACAAAACCTTATTTACCGAATCACTCGACTCATCTTTTCTTCTGGTGAAACAGTATTGTAACCAAAAAAATGCAAATAAACCTTTTTTCTATATTCCCCATAAAAAAAAAAAAAAAAAATTAGACTAAACCTTATTCACCGAATCACCTTTTTTCCCAACGGAGAGTATTGTGACGTCTCCGTCTCTGTTAATTATCGGTAGATTTTCATATGTCGGGCATTTCACAGCGGTACTACTCGGCTCGTGTCCAAAATCCTCGGACAGATTATGACGTATCGGCCGTTTATCCGGCCAGCTTGACGCGCGCACGAAAGGGTCTGGTGTTTCGGCCATTGGAATAATTCGGGTCCGCTCGACGGCGATAGAGATCGATGAGTTTCACCGTGAATTTATACATACGCATTATCGCCCATCGGCTCGTGGATAAATCACGCTCGAGACGACGGGACGGCTTCATCGTGACGGTTTAAGCGAGAGGAAAAAAGGTCGGTAGGGGTGGAGGGGGTGGAGGTGGAGGAGGAGGAGGAGGAGGACGATATCCCCGCGAGCGATCGCGAAAGAAGAGAGAAAGAAAGAGAGAGATGGGGAGACTCCTTTCCAACGGTTCAAAACGACCCGTGCACTGCGAACTTTTCATTAAAGTCGAACTCAAATAGAATTTTCCGGAGAAAAAGCGAGCCCCGAGTGCCGGGAACGACCGAATTGGACCGGTCGGGAACGCCGGGTAAACAACGAAGAATTCGTCGTCCTCGGGAGTCGAGTATCGAGACGACTCTGGTCGTAGTTTTCGCGAAAGAACGAGGAAAAACTCACCGTCTTCCGATATGTGCTCGTTCGTGTTCCTTTGGTAATTGCGAACCGATCGACGGACCGACGTTCCGTGTACGTTAGAATGACGAGTTGCAAACGTATGTGCAACTGACGTACTTTTTGCGCGCCTGGCCGACGTCAGAGGTGCTTCAAAGCGATGGACGTCTCTCTGTTTCTCTTTCTTTCCTTCTTAATTGGATGAGAGACTAAGTGCAGTAAGAAACACAAAATTCCAGCTAGAAAGAAAGAAAACGAAGATGTACGAAATGTTGCGTTGCAAACGTACAAGTGACGCACTCTTTGTGTGTTTTGCCGGCGTCAGAAGTGCATCAAAGTGATGAAACATTGCATGTCTCTCCTTTTTCTTCTTAGTTGGGAAAAAGCTAAGAACAAAAATTCCAGCTAAGAAGAAGAACAAGACATGGGAAATAGTATTTTTCAAACGTACAAGTGACGCACTCTCTGTGCGTTTTTCCGGCGTCAGAAGTGCATCAAAGTGATGAAACATTGCATGTCTCTCCTTTTTCTTCTTAGTTGGGAAAAAGCTAAGAACAAAAATTCCAGCTAAGAAGAAGAACAAGACATGGGAAATAGTATTTTTCAAACGTACAAGTGACGCACTCTCTGTGCGTTTTTCCGGCGTCAGAAGTGCATTAAAGTGATGGAACTTCGTATCTCTTTTTTATCTTCTTAACCGGAAAACAGCTAAGAAAAAAATTCCAGCTAAGAAGAGAAAAAGCAAAACATGTGAAATGGTACGTTGCAAACGTACAAGTGACGCACCCTTTGTGTGCTTTGTCGGCGTCAGAGAAGCATCAAAGTTATGAAATTTTGTATATCTCTCCTTTTTCTCCTTAATTGGAAAAAAGTTAAGAAGAAAAGTTCCAGCTAAGAAGAGTAAAAGCAAGATATGTGAAATGGTATTTTGTAAACGTACAAGTGACGCACCCTTTGCATACTTTGTCGGCGTCAGAAGTGCATCAAAGTTATGAAATTTTGTACATCTCTCCTTTTTCTTCTTAATTGGAAAAAAGTTAAGAAGAAAAATTCCAGCTAAGAAGAGTAAAAGCAAGACACGTGAAATGGTACTTTGCAAACGTACAAGTGACGCACGCTTTATGCGTTTTCCCGGCGTCAGAAGTGCAACAAAGTGATGGAACTTCGTATGCTTCTTTTTTGTCTTCTTAACCGGAAAAAAGCTAAGAAAAAAATTCCAGCTAAGAAGAGTAAAAGCAAGACACGTGAAATGATACTTTGCAAACGTACAAGTGACGTAACCTTTGCGTACTGTGTCGGCGTCAGAGCGCGAAACAATTTGAAAGTGCGAGCGAATGTGGTGAATTTTCGCAGCGGTTTCATAGGGCGAATTTAGCGATGTAACGATCGAACAACCACGGATACTGTTGCATACGCACACTTTGACGATACAGTTTCCAGAACCGAAGTGTTAATCGACGCAAAGTTATCTCCACCACTTCCTGGAACAGCTCAGCGTTATCCGAGACGCGTGGTCGGTGATCGCTCGGTTACTCTTTTCCTGCTCCGATCTTTGACGAGCTCGCGAAGCGAACGAATGCGTCGAGATAAACTACGACAATTCTCGGAACACGGATTATCGATTCCGATCGTGCATCAACGTGCACTACTGTACTCCAGACCAGAAGCTCAGAAATCGAGGTAGGCTCGAATTACTTGCGTCCAAGTTTGGAATCGTTTGCCAATTTCTATCAAAATCGTACCGTTCTGATCAATCCTCTACTCGTTGGTTGTTTGTGCACGTTAACAAGGACAGTTCTATCTTTAGAGGTTCTTAAAATATTTTTTAAGACACCTAGTAAACGCGTTACGATAACTTCTACAATTCTTATTATTTTTTATCGAAAAAAATCATGAATACTCTCGAAACATGTACTAATGCCTGACGGAGATGCTATGTTGTGAAGTACCACGGTTTGCTAAAAAAAAATTACTAAAGAAATGCTTTTTTTCGTATTCCCAAAAGCAGAGGACTACCTTAACGTAGGATCGGTGGCAACGCGAATTGCAACGGACTATTTTGATTATGCGCGTAACGAATTGTACAATTCGGACCTTTTTTTTTGGCAGGTGTACCGATTCCCGTCGAAATCGTATCGAACGTACGATTTATCGCTCGATAAATTATTGCAACCCAACGACGCATTTGGCTACGGTGCGACATTATCCGATATATAAATCAGCGAACAATGGATAGAAGATCGTATCTCTTCGAAATCTCGAAAACCGATGTCAAACAGCTCGTTAGTTGTCTTGTCGACAACTAACAACTGATCATCTCCGTTTAGCGACGTGCCCGTTGGTTTATTAGCGGTACGTGTACGTTCGAACACGAGCAACACTATTAATAACGTGTACGACAGTTCGGTTACCAGTGGCCTAATTTATCGGGATAATATCTTCGTTCTTTGGGCGTTCCGAACACGGAGCCGGTTGTCTCTCTTAATACGTCCTAGCGTATTCTAGATAGTCAATCCCACGATACCCGATAGCTATGCGTCTTTGAATCGCCAGACATCGCCAGATGATGCAGGGGTGTCTGGTTTATGGCACTGTCCTATTCTCTATTCGATTCGATCGTAAACCTGTGGGAAACGAAATAGCGCTGTACTTTATTAGCATTGGATCGAATTTCGAACCGATTGTTCGAATGATCGACAGTGTCGCGTTGAGTAATAAGACGAATAAATAGACACGGTGATATTGTGCTGGATATACACCATTGTGCGGACGTATCGTTGGTGTATCGTAAAGTATTAATTAATGCCCGATTATAAGGGCCTAGAGATTACTCGATTGTCTCGTTCCCGTGAATTTGCAGTTGCAACTGACCTCCCTTGCGACAGAACCCTATTCTGTGCTGCGACACGATACTCCTTATTGTACGATCGGTGTTCGATCAGTTGGTGCTTCATTAGTACCATAATGAGTTTGTACGTTCAAAGGAGTAGCAACGTCGCTTCTAATTATTTTAGTAATAAGCAATATTTTTGGCACAAAGAGCGACATCACCGCGTTGCATCTACGATCTTCTGATCTTCCTCGGTGCTTTATTAGTAGATAATTAGTTCGAACGTTCAAACGAGTGGCAGGGTCGCGTCAAAGGCGTAATCTGCTACATACGTACGTAGATACGATGCACCGATAAGAACTGCATGGATGCAACGCAGCGATGTTGCTCTTTGTAGCAAAAATATTACCGGATACCATTAAATCGTAAACTGATCGCGCACGAGAGCCTACAAATTTCTTAATTATCTTTCTCGTGGAGATTCCGAGCTCTCGGCGAGATCCAACTGTCCTGGAGGTTTAACATCCGATGAAGATCCGTTCTACGTTACAATTGCAGAACGATACCCACCTGTACGATCGGTCTCTCCAATCAATCGGATTTTTATTAGCACACAATGTGTTCGAACGATCAAAGGAACGGTAACGTCACTTCAAAGGCAGAATCTGTCGGACCGAATCTGCTGGTCGGAACTGAAAGATCCTAGATACAATCCAGCGATGTTAGAACGTAGATATTACAATGGAGCCCCTTAGGTACGAATACGATTATTTACGTAGCGTAGCTATCGCAAAGACATAGGATTTTCAACTATTTAGAGAAAGTGTCTTTAAATAGTTGTGTCTATTCACTTTATCCGAATTAGCGAAGTTTAATATCGGAAGGGTGATTGTTCTGTTGTTCTATGATTATTTAGATAGTATAATTATCATAAAGATGTAAAATTTCTAACTATTTAAAGAAAGTGTCTATTCACTTTATTCGGATGAGCGAAGTTTAATATCGGAAGGGTGATTGTTCTGTTATTCTATGATTATTTAGATAGTGTAATTATCATAAAGATGTAACATTTCTAACTATTTAAAGAAAGTGCCAATTCTTTTTATTTCGATCCGAATAAATGAAAAGTGTTTAATATGAAAAAAGTGTTCTAATAATCGTATTATTATTTAGATAGTATAGCTATCGCAAAGACAAAATTTTTAGTTAGTTAAATAAACAATTCTCTTTTTTTCTGTCCGAATAAATGAAGTCTACTATCAGAAGAATGTATCTGTATTTAGATACTTCTAAAATACTATAAAATACCAAATCATGAACTGGTAGCAAATTATGATTGATAATATGTAGGAAGCAACAAAATTTTTAGTTAGTCGAACAAACAATTCCCTTTCCTCCTATCCGAATAAATGAAGTCTACTATCAATCGAATGTATCTGTACTTAAATATTTCTAAAATATTACAAAATACCAAATCACGAACTGATACACAATTATGATTAGATATGTAAGAAGCAACAAAATTGTTAGTTACTTAAACAAACAATTCTCTTTCTTTCCATCCGAATAAATGAAGTCTACTATCAGTAGATCTCTACTTAAATATTTCTAAAATATTATAAAATACCAAATCACGTTATTAATATTAACGTTTATTAGCAACAAAATTGTTAGTTACTTAAACAAACAATTCTCTTTCTTTCCATCCGAATAAATGAAGTCTACTATCAAACGAATGTATCTGTACTTAGATATTTCCAAAAAAATATCACAAAATACCAAATCACGAACATGACGATACCGAATCGTGATCGATGACACGTGAGAGGCTAAAAACTTTCCTAATTAATTTTTTTTCGCGTAAATTTAGGACGCGAGCGCGAGATCTAGGCAACTTCTTGCACGATTGAGCCTACTTCGCTCGGCAATGGCGCGACGATACTCTTTGTCGCGTTCGTTTCGCGAGTTTCTTTCACGCCGTTCCGATTCACGGATCAATTTACTCGTTACTGCGAATCGATGACACGGAGAAACGTCTGTCACCTAGGAGAGCTCGTCGATGCGAATTTGACGCGATTCGAACAGCTGCCTGCCGCTTATCGTCCCGTTCATATTTTCGCATCTCCCCGTGGATTTTGGCGAACGATACATTTATATTCGCGTCGCGGACCAAATAGCTTTCTCGTTCTAGTTTTTATCGTTGCGTCCCGTCTCTGTATTATTTCTGGCGGTTCGATTGCCCGAGTCTCTATGGGATCTTTTTGCGGATAGTTTCAACGAACTGTTTCGACGAAAGAGGATGGGATCTATGTGTCTTCGCAGAGGGATCGATACAGTGGATATCTGGTAACCTAAATTATATTTTGCGCAAACTGTGTTAATTAAATACTTTTTTACTGCGATATCCATTGATATTTGTAAACCTATTGATTCGAACGGTAGGTCAATTCCGTGTAAACTTCCTCCTGATTTGGATTAATCAGGATTTAATTGGATTTGTAGGAACGGAGTGGTAGATTGCACGGTTTTATTATTTGTACAGTAAATAGATAATTTTTACTCGATAACACTTCTATTACGTTTATTACGATAGATTATTTATTCCACGATCCTGCGAATAATTTATCTATTACTGCGTTTGGTATCGCTCTTAACACCGAGCAATTGGATACAAGAGGATAAATGGCACACTAATGCAAGTAAAAATTGTTAAAAATATTAACTCGTGATGCAATCTTCAATAACTGCAAACGATACAAATCTTCGATTTCAATTACTTCCAATCAAATTTTACACCAATATTCAAACAATGTTACCACACTGAACTATTCGATAAGAAGTGTTTCTTTCTTCGAAGAAAGAGAATTATTATAGAATTTTTTAGAAAGATTATTTCAGTATAAATCGTTACTTCCACCTTATCTGTACAAACTACAATAGAATCGAGAAACTCGACAACGTAGAAACGAAAACATATCAAAGAGAAGACACGATGGAAGAATTTTACAAATAACGAAAATATATATATCAAAAATCGAAACGTCACTCGTCAGAAACGAACAAGAAACCAAGAATCGCGATTCAATCGTTTCGTAACACCATTCCGAAACGGTTGTTCCACTCTCCATCGGGTCGAAGCACTTAACGAAGCCCTGGATCCGAGCTCGGTCGCTCCTCTCCGCTAATAACTCCTTGTTAGGCCACCGCCTCTCGTTTTCTTTTCCACGGATAGCAGCAGCAGCAGCAGCAACGCCACACCCTGCAGCGCGAAATCATTTATACGGTGCACATTGTACCGAGTGTAACTTTGTTTTACCGGCGGGGTGCATCTACGGCACGAACACGAGCGACGTCGTTAAAAGGGCACCTCGTACGTTCGGATTACGCGCGTCTGCGCGCGCAACGAACGAACCGTAACGGATCGCCACGATAAACGTTCACCAGCCGCGACAACGCGTTATCGATAAAACGTACCTACCTTCCAGCTCGCGAGCGAAACGTGCCCACCGCGTTGCACGTTCGTCTTAATCCTCGCTTCGGTGAAATATAGACGTGTGGAGGGGGTAGTGGGGGATACTGAGTGGTAGTGGGGGGTACTGAGGGGTGGTGGGGGGCACACACGAGGGCACCAGTGGGGATTTCGACGTTAAGCCGCCCCGTTGTTCCCGATTCTTCCGTCGAATGAAAAAGGAACACTGGAATCCCCTCGTAAAGGGTTCCAGTCGATACGGAGAGGACTGTGTCGCGAATATGGTTGGAAAAAGCCATTGACTACGGATTCGAAGCAACGGATAACTCGATGGTGAATCACGGATCGTGGTTTTTATTGTGAATTTCTTCTATTCGTTAAAGGAGAGAAGTTTGCAAAGGTAATCGAACGATGGGAGCTTATAACGTGTAGATGGGGAGTAGTGGGGGTACTGAGGGGTGGTGGGGGCACACACAAGGGCACCAGCGGGGATTTCGACGTTAAGCCGCCCCGTTGTTCCCGATTCTTCCGTCGAATGAAAAAGGAACACCGGAATCCCCTCGTAAAGGGTTCCAGTCGATACGGAGAGGACTGTGTCGCGAATATGGTTGGAAAAAGCCATTGACTACGGATTCGAAGCAACTGATAACTCGATGGTGAATCACGGATCGTGGTTTTTATTGTGGATCTCTTCTACTCGTTAAAGGAGAGAAGTTTGCAAAGGTGATCGAACGATGGGAGCTTATAACGTGTAGATCGAATTTTTAACGCTGTTGCTTACCTCGGGTCGAGAAAGACCCGCTGCTTTCTTGAAATACAACGTTTTGGGTGGTTAAGTAGTATTATAAATGCAACTGGACGATTCTATGTTTATTTGTTCCTCTTTTTGTACTACGAAGTTATAGATACAAGTTTTGTATTTTTTGGAATTTTTCGAGTCGGATTCGAGTGTAATTTGAGGAATGCTTTAAGGTTGAAGTGTTGAGTGTCTACGGTTGTGGAATTGCGGTATATTTATTTGAGATGGAAAAATTGTTTTTGTTGGTTATTTACATCCCTATTCAAAAGTTTCCGGATGTTATTAATCTTCGAACTGCTGTAACTTTGGAGGAAATAGTCGTGCAATAATCTTCGTGGGGTTAATTTAAAGTTCGGATTCTTTACTTTTAGATCTCTATGATAAATTCTCTTGAAAAAAATTTTTACCCCAGGAAGCAATCCAAAAGATAAAGATGGTTTTCTCAAGAGAAATTGCAAAATTTCAAACCGCCCCCAATTGTGTAAGAAATTTTACACGCGTCTGAAATTACTACGAATTTGAAGATCAAAATCTGCCCTTTACAATGACCCCCTAAAAGTTGTTATATAATTTTTTTTCACCGTGTTACTCTATCTCGAACAAAAAGCGTGTTGGGTACAGCTCGGTCGTCGATAGAGTAACCATCCGGAAGCTTGTGACAAAATATTAATAAAAAATTTCTTGACTTAAAATATCACTCAAACCGTACGAAAGTTACACGATCGCTACCAATCACTATTTCGTACATTAAATCAACATTTATGCTGCATATAGTAAATAAACCAATACATACAAAGATAATCAAAAGAAAAAACTGTCAAAAATACTCATCCGTAACTCCAACACAAAAATATACAAATTATAAAATAAAATAACACGCACGTATATTGAACAAGAATTGAATATAAAATACGGAGCAATAAATTTTACGTAACCCATAAAAGTAACATTTTCAACCGTATTTACCTGTTACGAATCCGGTGGGAAAAAAATCGTAGATGAAATACGATTTCGCAGGAAATGGCCAGAGCACGAACGAAGCGTATTTTTATTTCCCGGGCAGATTTTCAAATGAAATCAATTAGCGTCGCGGCGAAAGGGAATTAAAAATCGTTTCTACAGGATTGAATACGACCATGATCGTACCGACCGAAGGAAGCGCATTATTCCGTGCTGTCGTGCACGTTCGAATAATCCGCGGGAAATTTGTCACGGTCGACTGGCTGCATCATTCGACGATAGTTTTATTCGACGAACGTGCCTCGTCACTGTCGCGCCATTCCCGCCTTCATCGTCGTCGTCGTCGTCGTCGTCGTCGTCGTCCTAGTCGTCGTCCTCCTTTTTTTTTTTTTGTACCCGGTGCAATTTCCGCGCTACTCCACTCGTCGATATTCATTCCCCTTTCTTCGGTTCATACGCAGCGACGGGAACGTCCGACGGAAAATTGATTCGCCCGTGGCCCATCCAAAGCAGAAAAGCGGATACGAGGCCACGCTTACGTCCCGCTAACCGATTCAGCTTCCCTCGAACGCCTAACGACGATCGAGCTCGCTTCGAAAAATAGGGAATCGCTGATTTTACAGCTTCCATCCCCTCTACGATCTCGCAGTCCCCTACTCTGATTCCACAACCCCGTCATCCCCTCCCACCGATTTCACAACCCGATTTGGTCACTGTTGGAACGAATGCAACGACGATCTTAAGGGTGTCGATGTCAGTTTTAAGAACTGTCTTCGTATTGGCGCGGAAGGGTCAAGAGTTTGACCGTTTTCCTTTTTGGTTTTTCCTTTTTAGTCGAGTCCCAAGTCCAGTCAGAAAGACCACACGACATTGTCGTCGTTCACATCGAGACATACCACTGTATACGCATTTCTTCGAACTTTATATTCTTATATAAACAATTACTATACTACTCGATACGCGAGATTCCTGTATATTATATTAAACTAGATATTATAATCTGAACTTTACAACAGTCGCCTGTGAAATTCCCTCGTTTCACAGAGAAATACGCTGTTTCCTCGTTTCGTCGTAACGAACGAACCGAGAGTTACTTTTAACGAAGAGGGGCGTTGAATTCTTACCGAGGAACTCGTTCTTAGCGAAATAAGAACCCGGTCGAGAGGAGTACCGGCGATGTTGAAAGGATTTCTCGCGTCTATGTGTCGCTATTGAAAACTTAAACTCGAAGTTTCCACGATACGAATTTCGCAACGAGCATCGTGCATTACTCCGATTGGATTTATATGAAAATGTACCACGACTTACGGTTTCCGCGTTCGATTCATTTTTCTCCGCGGACCGATGCGACTGGGCGCCAATATACTGCGAATGCAATTTTTCGTTCGAATTGAATCGTATTTTCAACCGGTTGAGATTTACTGATAATTGTTAATCCTACCGGTTCGTAATTTCACACTTCGCGTTACGGGAAATTTTTGAAGCTACAGTTCGCGCGCGAGAAGATCGCATTCGGAGTTTTGAAGAGTTCTTTCACGACCACCTTCTCAGGTACTTGAAGATATTATGCGAAGATTGTAAGTTGTCGACGAATCGAATTAAGGCGATCGTATAAGTAAAAAATAATCAAAATTTGAACTTGTTTGTAATTGATAAGAATTTTAGTAGTAATTGTATAAAATTGAGAGTATCTTTAGCATAGATTTGAACAAAAGTATAACACACTCTAGAGTAGGACTATTTAGAATATGACTATTTATAGCACACTTTAGAGTAAGTGTACTTAGAAACTAATCAAAATTTAAACTTGTACAACATTCTACCGTAAAGTATACTACATTTTCATTCAGATCTGTACTAAACGTATTTTCAGTTTTATAAGTATACACGAGGAATTTCGTTACGCAATATGGTCCCCTAGATTCTACTCCTATGCAATGTGACCATTCTGCACCTAAACGTGGAACTCTATAATAGTGATTGGGCAGGGTAAAGACCCACTCTTCTTGCCTCCCTATCATTCAGTTTGTAGTCACTTGACAACTCAGGATCTCTGCACAGTACATGTCCCGTTCACATTTGACATTACCCCTGTGAATAACCCCAACATCGAATGCAATCTTCTCGCTCGCGTACTATAGCTATTTACACATCATTTGACAACTGAAGATCTCTGCACAGTACATGTCTCGTTCGCATTTGACATTGCCTCTGAACAACCGGGACCCGCCAAAACACCGAATGCAATCTTCTCGCTCGCGTACTATAGCTACTCACATATTATTTGACAACTGAAGATCTCTGCACAGTACATGTCCCGTTCGCATTTGACATTGTCCCTGAACAACCAGGACACTTCAAAACACCGAATGCAATCTTCTCGCTCGCGTACTATAACTACTCACACATCATTTGCCAACTCAAGATCTCTGCACAGTACATGTCCCGTTCGCATTTGACATTGTCCCTGAACAACCAGGACACTTCAAAACACCGAATGCAATCTTCTCGCTCGCGTACTATAGCTACTCACACATCGGTGTAAATCACGATCGAGAAATTTCGAGAAACACTGTACTCGTCGAACACGCTCCGCTTTCTCGGTTCATTTCTTCGTAAAATCAAACTGCCCCCTCCGGGGACGAAAGTAATTTTTCATAAAATTGAAACCGATTTCCGCGAGACTGTGGAAACTTTTAAGCTCGTCGCTCGTCTCCGAGAGATTGTCGCGAAGAGCTTGATCCGAGTTGTTCCATCACTTCGTACACGTGTTTAAAATTACGCCCCGCCGATATCGTCGGTTAAGTCTCGCGGCGTTGTTATAAGAAGAGATGAATTTGCAAGTAAAATTAGACGAGAGGGAGAGGCAGGCAGTGAAAAAAAAAAAAGGGAACGTAACAAGTAACCAGAATATGCGCGACGTGCGGACGAAAATGGGGGATTTTATGAAACTTATGGCTCCGCGTAACCGTGGATGAAACTTAAAATTTTTCTCTCCCCTCCTTGTTCGCTTTTCACCTCGGACCTGGAGCGTGTTTTTGCCCCTCTTGAAATTCACAAGTCCTCTCAATTATTTTTCTCGTACATTTATCGCGTAATTTCGAGCAGCTGCAGTGGCGTTGAATCGCGCGATAATTCACTCGCGGACCCGTGAAATCGATTCGAGAATTTTGTGCGTCGAAAATCGTCTTACGTTACGAATTAAAATCGGTCGACTTTTATCGAGGCGCGCTTCGATCTCTTAAGTGACTCGGAGCGCACGCGCGAGTTGATACTGCAAGGTGCATCGCTCCTAGGGGCTGTCCTCGGTTTCAAAGGATGGAACGAATATTTCGTGTATACCGAGAGATTCATAACGAGTCCTAATTTTCACTCGACTCCCGGGCAAACGAGCCTCTGGCGGGGACGGTTCTTTAACGTTCAGCGAAATTATTTAACGGAAGCGAAACGGTACACCCCGTGCTCGCTTATTAAAGCACGGGCCGGATTTTCTCAAGGGAACAGGATCCGCCCGAAGAAAATGAGAACGATGGGACGGGGACGTCGTCAAGGAGCTGAAAAATCCACTTTGCGTTGATCTTCCTCGAGGAAAAAAGAGCGCCAGTACGTACGCAAACACTGGCGAATTCGACGCTCTCTTAACGAGGGTATAAAATTCCCTCGACAACATCGATCTGAACGCGGAGGAAATCTGCATCGGTGGGATATAGTTTTCGATCGTCCAGGTTGCTAGAGATCAATGTAAATTATAAAAGGAGAAAAATTTACGCGCGTGTAGGTCATCCGAGCACGAATTTAGGGGTTACGACGAAGAAAAGTGGACGCGAGGCGCGCGCTACACTGTATACTCGGCGCTGAGCGCTACCGAGACGAGAGTGTAGATTTGCAATCAATCGATCGATTCCAGCGATTGCTCGTAAGATTCTCGCTTGACGCTAGAATGACCGATAGTGAATGTATTTTAATTTAACCACACACGTATCTTCGAAGTTAGATGGGAAAAGTGTAAATTAACTTTCGAGTACCATTAGTTTTCTAGTTCGATAATTGTTCGCGAATATTCTAGGCAAAGACACCGTTAATAATGAAGTCATTTTAAGAAGCAGTTCGAAACAGGTCAAATTGGTCCCTTTGGTAGCTCTGGTGTTAATTTTTGTTCATCATTGGTCATGAAACTTGTCATTCGAGCGAAAGAACGTCATAAGGTTTCAGGGAATCGATCGTTCCTTTCGCTAGCGCTACAACTCCATAAAAGAGAAACTGATACGTTGCTCCGTGTATCCCCATAATCCTTTTTCCGCGTTTCGTGCTCTAGATTGCCATGCAATTAAAACCGAACGCTCTTCCGCGAAGTTTTTTCGGGCCGAAGCACCCGGTTCCGCGTATGGATTTTCTTTGCTCGGTAATATTTTAAGTTCAGTGGATTTTTTTTTCTCCTCGTGTCTCTCTCTCCGTTCGTGCGAGCCACGATGGCCCCAGACCCGGGTCAGACACGCCGGGTTCTAGTTTCGATGCGCACCCGTTCTTCTATTTGCGATACTGTATCTCGTTGACGGACTGCACTCACTTTAATCAGAAGTTCTCGTTCGTCCGCGGCGATCCTTCCACGTGCACGTTTCTCCTAAATGTCGATGACGAACCTGGCCACGAATACACAGTTCCCAGCTTTGCGGGACGCGAAACAGCGGTTCTCGATGCCTCTGTGGGTCTATCGTAAAAACGAAGGAAAAACGCATCCGGGTGCTTTGGGAGGGGAAAAAAGTTATACCCTTTGAAGAGAGTGGACTTATCAGTGAATATAAAATTTTAACTTGGGGTGTTTTAATAGTTTCCGAGATAATAATAATAGAAAAAAATTTTCATCGTTATCGTCTACTCAGCTGCCGAACAGTTGACAACGATACTGAAAACCGAGATCGTCAGTTGCATCAGAGGCACTTATGGTGCGTATAAACAGAACGTAATGTTTCGTATGGAATTTTGTTATGAATATTTCGGAAAATATTAATTCTATATTTAAGGAGTTTTTCCCAGTCTGTTCCCCCAAATTCGGTGTCGATTGGCCATTGGAGCTTCCTGGAAGAAAATCCCCAAGAGAATTGCACCCTTTGAGGAGCCAGTGGACTTATCAGCGGGTAATTGCGAGTATACTCTTCCCCTCTCTTCTTTTCCTTTTTTTTCTTTTTTGCTTCTACTTTTTTATACAACCTCGGGTATCGTTGCTCCTAAACATCAATGATAAACGTGACCACAAATACGTCGTTCTGACCTTTGTGAGTTGCGAAAAAATGGTTTTGACGAGGGGAAAACGCATCGAGGAACTTGGGGACGGGAAAAAATAAGTTTATGTTTTCGAAAAGTTCCAGTGATCGACCAGTGTCAAATTTTTGGAAGAAAGAGAGTAGAAGGAATAGATTCTAAATATACAATTTTATCTTCGGGTATTTTAATAGTATTCGAGATAATAATAATAAAAAAAATTTTCATCGTTACTGTCTACTCAGCTGCCGAACAGTTGACAACGATACTGAAAACCGAGGTCGTCAGTTGCATCAGTGGCACTTATGGTGCGTATAAACAGAACGTAATCTATCGTACGGAATTTTGTTATCAATATTTCGGAAACTATTAATTCTATATTTATCGAGCTCTTCCCAGCCTCTTCCCCTAAATTCGGTGTCGATTGGCCATTGGAGCTTCCCGGAAGAAAATCCCCAAGAGAATTGCACCCTTTGAGGAGCCAGTGGACTTATCAGCGGGTAATTGCGAATATACTCTCCTCCTCTCTTCTTTTCTTTTTTTTCTTTCTCACCACCGTTCTTTTACACTGTGTCGGGGGTATCGTTGTTGTCCGCGTGGTAACGATAATAGGATCTTCGATTCTCCCGAGCGACGATATTACGTTCGATCGATAATTAATCGCCGGCGCGGCGGGTCCCGCCTGACCAGTCCACGCCGCTCGTAACAATGGCTCTCTAATAAAGCGACGGATTAAAATGAACGAGGAAATAAAATCGCCGACGCAATACGTTCGTGAACGCGGCTCTGATATCCGCGGGAGATAGGAGAGCCGTTAAAGGGACCAGCCTGGGAGCCGTATTACCCGTGAAATGGATTACTAGAATTTATATTGAAAGTGTATCGCTCGGAGGACTCGACTCGAGTGGTTTCCACTGTATCGTAGTTGAGGACGATATTAGAGGGAGTTTTATGGAAATGTGGAGAGTTCCCGGTAGCGAGATAGGGCTTGCGCAGCTATCGACCCCGGTGCACCAATTATTCGCTTCTTTTTTTTTCTTCCATTTTTTCTTTTTTTCGTTTTTTTTCGCTCCGGCGAATAAAAATAAAAACGTCGCGCATAGACGGTCGGTTACAACAACGGTTTCCTTCGCGGAAGACTTATCGGCCGCCATTGTGCTACCGCGCGTTGGTTTTCACTCGCGCTTGAATAACGCTGAAACGTTTCGAAAAGTGTGCGTTTCTCTAGGTGTTTACAATTACATTTACATATATATATATATATATATATATATATATATATATATATATATATATTTTTTTTTTTTTTTTTTTGGAGGTAAATTAAAGTATACGAGATACGTGTCCTTGTTAACGGGATCCCGTGGTAATTTTCTGTCAAACTTCCATTTAATTCCCAATAAAGGAAAATTTAATTATTCGAGAAGATTGTGCGTAGATACGATACCGATTAAATAATAATCGATACCACGCGGTAGCGAATCTAGTTGCCCAGGCATCCCAGAAAAATTGAGCAAAAAGTCGTATAAATTATGTAATTATTCCTTACAATTATTTCCATTCTGACAATTTCAATATTTCAATATTTCAATATTTCAATATTTTACCGTGAAAAACGAATCGAACGTTACGATGAAACTAAAACGAGTACAATTCCCACCGATTAGATTCTCTTGAATATTTTCTCGCGGTAACCTCTTCCAACGATACAAAGGTTCGCACCCGGTCGTAATGACGGTAATTGGGACATCTGTCGTACTCGATCGTTGGTGCAGTGGTTCTCATCGTGTAAATCTCCCGGTGCGGAGTAGCGGGCGCGATGTGTTAAATACGAGCCGATAACCGCGACGAAACGTAATGGGCCACGTGGTCTGGCACCAAGTACACGGGTTCGTTACAAATACTACCGTTACGGGATCGTTTTTACCGCTCAGCCGGCGATGCCAAGGCTCTTTACGCGCTAAATAGGCTGGCGCTGGGTTCGCCGTAGAGTTCCTGGGAAATACGACACGCCGTTATTGCGTACACGGCTTTAATGGAAAATTGAATCACTTTCCAGCGGTAAATAAGCGAGTGCGCCGCGTGATGTAATTAGAAAGCCAAGTATTTGCCCCGTTTACAAGATCGATCGGAATCCGGACCGGTACGCGTGTGTCTGGGAACGCGAAGCCGACGATTTTCACGAGAACGATTTTAGGGGTGTGTTTTCACTTAGATCTTAACTCACGTCGGAACAACGAACGAATCTTTCGTACAATGTTGCGACTTCTACCGGGTCCGAATCTTTCCATCTGAACGCAATATTCGAATAACGGCACTCTTATCGCGGTGGATTATCGGAGAATTAAAGGGTACTACTTTTCCTGGAATTTTATCTGTTTTTTTTTTCTTTTTGGTCGGGCTACTTATCTCGAAGTGTATTTTCAATTCGTATCATTGTGGGCCATCGAATAACTCTTTGAGTCAGTTACGAGTGTTGAAAGTAGTGTTTTGTTCGATGGTGTAAAAATGACTTTGAAATCTATCTTCAAAATCTATCTTCAAAATCATGTCTGAAAATGTTAGATATTTTAAATAATCGTGGTGTACGAAAAGTCCAAGAGAAAAATAATTTTAGTCAGGAAAAGTCAAAATTTATTTGCAAAAGAAACTTTGTGACCCCCCACCCTATCACACAATATCTAAAATTTAATATTCTTCTCTTTTATAATCAGAATTTTGTTCTCGTTATAATACCGATAATTTTCTCGTTAGAATACTTTTCCTTCTGTAATAATACTTCCTCGTACCCCGAATTCAAGATCTTTAGTCCTCTAATTTTTCCCGATTTTTTCCGTTTGTTATACTACACGTTGATAGCTTCCCCACGGCCCTCACGCGCGGTCCTAAACCTCAATTTCGATTCGGAATGGACCATGATCGTTTTTCCTCCGGACTCTTCCATATATGGAACACTCCGAAAACAACGAAACAACCGTCCGTGTAGCCAAAAATTATTAATATTCCTTTTTCGGAATTTTATTCGAACAATAGATAACGAATAAAAATTCTGTCCAGCTATTTACTTGCAACGTTCGTTGCACCGACAGTTATACGTTCAATGTGAAATACATCGTTCGATTGTACCACACAGATTATAATTTTCATTCTACGAATAACGCGCTATAAATCTTTCATCCTTTATTCGTTGTTCGAAATTTTTTCGTTCAAATATGAATTTTGCTCCTCTCTAATTTCGAACTAGAACCTCTGTACTCGTTTACTCGAACTTCTCTAATCGAGTAATTTACTCATTCTGTGGGTTAAGGAAGAATAGTAGATTAAAGTGTAATAAAAACGGTCAATTTTTATTCTACAAATAACTCGTTACTAATCGTTCATCCCTTACTCGTTACTCGAAAGTTTCTTATTCAAATACAAATTTTACTCGTCTCTAATTCCACATTAAAATCTCAGTGCTTAATTTATCCACTCTCTGGGTTAGGTCGTTTACCTGAACTTCTCTAACCAGATAATTTAACCCTTCTTGTTCTAGGAAATCAATATCCATTCTGTAGATTACAAAGAATAGTAGGTTAAAGAGCAATAGGAACGATAAATTTTTATTCAACAAATAATTCACTACAAATCGTTCATCCCTTATTCGTTATTCAAAATTTTGTGTTAAAGTGCAATAGGAACGATAAATTTTTATTCCACAAACAACTCACTACAAATAGTTCATCCCTTACTCGTTATTCAAAATTTTGTGTTAAAGTGCAATAGGAACGATAAATTTGTATTCAACAAACAACTCACTACAAATAGTTCATCCCTTACTCGTTATTCAAAATTCTCTCATTCAAATACGAATTATACTCGTCTCTAATTCCGCATTAGAACTTCGGTGGTCGTTCACTCGAACTTCTCTAACCAGATAATTTAACCCTTCTCGTTCTCCGAAACCAATATCCATCCTGTAGGTTAGGAAGAATAGTAGATTAAAGTACAATAGAAACGATAAATTTTTATTCCATAAACAACTCACTACAAATAGTTCATCCCTTACTCGTTACTCAAAATTCTCTCATTCAAGTACGAATTGTACTAGTCTCTAATTCCGCATTAGGACTTCGGTGGTCGTTCACTTAAACTTCTCTAACCAGATAATTTAACCCTTCTCGTTCTCCGAAACCAATATCCATCCTGTAGGTTAGGAAGAATAGTAGGTTAAAGTACAATAGGAACGGTCAGAAATCAGCCGTTATCACGGTGGTTGGTGTCCGATAGCGTTCGATACGTCCGGCTAGGTCTTCTCGCAAATACCAAGATTCTATAGGGGGCAGTTCCTGGGGCGTTGTTAAAGGGGTGGCGGTGGTGGATAGTGGTCAGTATGCCGTTGGTCGAACGAGAGCTTCGTGGAAGGCCGGTCACCGCACCCATCGGCCCTGACCCTCGTCAATTCGGCCCTTCCCTTCTCGAAGATGAACCGAAACTATTAATATCTTTGATAGACCGTTACTCGTCGTCGCCACCACAATTTATTCGCCACGCGTTACGGGCTAGGGCCGACCAAGCCCCTTTTTATTACGGTCGCCACCAAATCGGTTCTATTCGCGGTCGAAGTAAGAAAATGGTGAACTTGGAACCGACTCTTGGAACAGTTCTCCGATAACGATCTGCGAATCGTGTTGCAACGAATTTTCACGTATCTGTGAAAATGATCTTTTTTTAGGGGGAGATAGACAAGCGAGTGTAAATAAATTTATTTCGTCTTCGAAGAGACTAATTTGTCATCTTTGGTGATAAATGATCCTGGAAAGTGAAAATAAAAAAATTTTGTACAGATTCTTAATCGGAGATGGGGAAAATTTTGTTTCAATAATGGACGAGGAATAAAGATACCCTGTAGTGAATTATTCGTGTTTGTTAAAAATTCATTCGTAATTTCGTAGTATACTATAATTTTAATCGAACACATAACGCACCATGGCCTGTTTGTCTCTCGCTCGTTCGAAATTTATTACCCAAATAAATTCCGTGCATTGTCTCGCTTGTCTTACCTTAATTGCGTTTGTTTCCACTTGTACAACGACTTGGAGGTTAGGTTGGATGGCAGCTTCCGACTCGCACAATTTCGCTATTGTGCAAATTATTCTTAAAACGATATTTGCACGCTATATCTCTTTGCGCATGGTGAACACGTTCGATGATACAACGACGATAATATTATATAATAACAATAATAGTAATAACAATAATCACGATAGTAATAATACTAATAATAATAATAGTAATACGAATAATCATAATGGTATTAATAATAGTAATAAGAATAATCATAATAGTAATATTAATAATAGTTATAGTAATAATAATAGCAGTAAAGATAACAATAATATTAATAATAATAACAACAAGAATAGTAATTATAATAATAATAATAACAAGAATAATAGTAATAATAACAACAAGAATAGTAATTATAATAATAATAATAACAAGAATAATAGTAATAATAACGAGAATAGTAATTATAATAATAATAATAACAAGAATAATAGTAATAATAATAATAATAATAACAAGAATAATAGTAATAATAACAAGAATAATAGTAATTATAATAATAATAATAACAAGAATAATAGTAATAATAACAACATGAATAGTAATTATAATAATAATAACAAGAATAATAGTAATAATAACAACAAGAATAGTAATAATAATATTAATAATAACAAGAATAATAGTAATAATAATAGTAATAATTCTATTAATAATATTAGTAACAAGAATAATAATAGTATTATTATTATTATTATTAATAAGTAGCGAGACGATCTTCCTCTTCGAACTCGGTCGAGTGCTGATAATATTTCGAAGGGACACCGTTCTTTGTTTACGTAAAATTTTCCGAAATTGGATTGTTAATTAACACGTACGTCGAAATGAAATTAAACCGAGTGACGCGCGTTTCCAAATACGATTGAACTTTATTAAGCGAGAACGCCGGGCGATTCTATCTAATTTTCCAAATCTCGTTTCATAATTCTCCGATTCGAATGTCCACGACGCCGTTGTACCGCAATATATGCGTGTACACGTTTGCACCAACACCTGTACCTGCACACAACACAATACCACGTACAATCCGTGGAAAATAACGGAGGCACGTAATGATCGTTTTTGTAGTACCAGAACTTCGTGTTCCCGATATTTCGATTGATTCCACGCGCGAGTGAACGTATACCACTTCACACGGCCGTTCTCGATTTCGGAAGTCAAAATGCGAGCTTTTCGTTTTCGAGGCGAGAATCGACGATGTCTCCCTACCGCCAAGTGGTTCGCCTCGAGTGCCGCGCCGGAAATGAGTGCACAGTGGCGGAAGGATTTCCTGCCGAGAGCCAAAATTTATTCCAAACGCGTGCTTGCCAACCCTGACCCTACTCAAGCCCGGAAACTAATCGAAGCCGGAACAAAGGGACGACGACGACAACGACGACGACGAGTACGTAAAGAAGCGTCGGTTAACCAGCTAGAAATAAACGAGCCGGTAAAAACTCGCGGAGAAAGTATCGTAGCAAAGACGTTTCCACCTTCAACAACAAGAGCTATACTCGCGTTACCCACTTATTTCCGCGGGAACGGAAATTGTGGATCGCACACGGAACACGGTAATAAAATATCACGGAACGAATATTATACAGCGTGTGTAATCCGAACAGGCGTGGTTTATTTAATACAAACTGCCAAGTTTAATGCAAAGACGGTGGAATGATTGGTCGAGGAGATGGAGTGAAAATTGTCGAGTTTAACTTTGAAACTTCGTAATACTTCGTAATGAGTGGAAAATAATGAAGTAAATTTTGAAAAATTGAATTGTCTTTTTTAAATAAACGTTCGAATTTTTTGTTGAAAAAATGGGAAGGGAAGAAGTAGAGTAAAGAATGTGAGGAAAGTTGTGTAATGTTGTAAAATGATAAGAGAAGTATAGACAATAGTTGATAATAATTTACGATGTCGATAACATTAGGAAATGCAATTCAAATTTGAATATTGATATTTTTGGATCTGGTGTAAAAATTTGAAAAATGTAGATCGTGTAAGTTGGAGTTACACGGGCGTGAAAAATTGATAAAAGATTGTAAAGCAAGTTATAGTCGCGTTGCGAATCTACGGCTATTTACTTCACGGTGGAAACACAGGTGGCCAAACAGACAATAAGCGAGCAGGTAATCTACGCAAGCGAGGAGATTGCGTTTGGAGTTATGGCGGGTCCTATTCGTTTAGAGGCCGTCTCCTTGGGCGCGCAGAGGACAGATATATACACACGCACACCGCCCGATGGGATTATCCCTAAACGAATAGGACCCGCCATAATTCCAGGGGCAATCTTCTCGCGCGCGTACCATACATATGTATGGGACGATATCAAATGAGTATAAATCAATTACAAGTGGCATTTGAGTGTTACATTTGCTCGTGGCGGATGATCTGGATATTTGTAAATCATACATGTATAGATCGGTGGAACATTCTTACGATTCCCTGGTTTCGTATTTTTTCTGTAGCGAGAGACTGTCAGAATTGTTATTCGTCGATATACATATTTATGGAATGTAAATTTTGCACCATTTGCAAACATTCTTACCATTTTTTGGGGGGGATTTTTAATATCAATTTTGGAGACTATCTTTCCAACAAAAAGAGTTTTCTTAAGTTTCGCTCATAATTGTCGTTCGTTAGTATATTTATTAATGCAAATTTCCTATTATTGACAGTCCTATGGTATTTGCAACTTACGATTCTCTAATTCCATATTTTTTATTATTACATTCATAGACGATTTTTTTATCAAAAAAAAATTTCTCTAAAATACTAAAAAAAAGACTCCCTGAAATACTAAAAACAAAAAAGGTTTCTCTAGAATACTAAATGAAAAAGATTTCCCTAAAATACTAAATGGGAAAGATTTCCCTAAAATACTAAACGAAAAAATTTCTCTAAAATACTAAAACAAAAATATTTCCCTAAAATACTAAAAGAAAAAGATTTCCCTAAAATACTAAAAGAAAAAAATTTATCTAAAATACTAAAAGAAATAGATTTCCCTAAAATACTAAAAACAAAAAAGTTTCACTAAAATACTAAAAGAGAAAGATTTCCCCAAAATACTAAAAGAAAAGATTTCTATAAAATACAAAAAAAAGATTTCTCTAAAATACTAAAAGAAAAAAATTTCCTTAAAATACTAAACAAAAAAATTTCCCAAAAATACTAAACACAAAAAAATTTCCCTAAAACACTAAAACGACTCCTTCTACTCATAATCATCACCCACCGATAAATTCCTTGAACAAAAATGTCCAAATACCATCATTACTAATCCAACGATAACCGTCTGCGCGTACGAATCTCAACTCTGACCATTTTCTCAATAATACACATTCACATCGTTCTGTATTCCTCTAGATCCCATTCAGAATGATCCATTCATCGAGGTATTTATCCAATCTCGTATTATCATCGATTGTATGGTATTCGCGCGCGCACGGTGGTATTCACAGGCGCGCTCGAACTTTTTCCACGAAACTGATCCCAAGATCACGTGCACGGCTCACGTATGTACACCCCGAGCATTCAGCGAACGTAAATTCCCCGCTGAACGCTCTGATTCAGTCTTAATTCTTTTCACGCGGGATTTTTCGCATTCATCGTGTCTAGTCCCTGAACGATGAATTTATGAGAACGTGTCGGGGCTACGATCGACGTTATCCTGGAAAAACTTACTCGGTACGAACGATAAAAAACACCAGTCCATTTTTATACACGTTGGTTAATATTTCAACGAAATACAAATTTTTCAATAAAATTCATTCAAGAAAAGAAACCTTTCGACAGTCGACGTTCGAAACGATCACTCGAAAAAGACTCTGTCGAAAATCACACGACGATCGGTAATCGTACATCGATAATCGAACCTCCCGATTGGTTGGCGCCGATTGCCATAATCTCGCGTGCTCTGGAAAATCCAGCCGCAGTTGATAAAGCAACTTCCATCGAGCGAGCTTTTTCCACCCGCGGCGGGGATTCGAATCGATTTTATTATTAAAAAAGGGCATCGTGTCCATTATTCTAAGTGGTTGGCAGCGGCCGCCATTCAACCAGCCTCGAGATCGTGTATTTTCGAAGGATTCGTCGATTTTAGAGGCTTACCGGAAAAAAAAAAATTAAACGAACCGCACGCCAACGTCCATTACGATTCCATTCGTGGATCGTCTTTTCGGTGGTGTAATCAAAAAGAATTTTTCAACACTTTTCGAACGTATCTGGAGAAATGGGTATACAATGGTTGGGAATAGATCCAGGGTACGGAAAGTTGCCTCTATTCCCTTTTTGCGTTTCACGGATTTACCAGACGGATTCATTGGCGAAGCTTTGTCTAACGGTTCTCAACTTTTTTATTTTTTTTTTCTTTTTTCTTTTTTTGCAACTCGAGGCTGTCGTCGTACAGCTTCGTAGAAAATATCGATTCCCGTGCGCGGAGATATTCGCGATGTTCGTCGATGACGCGACACTCGTATTCGTTAATAGCCCTCGCGCGAGAATCGTTTATCGATAGCTTCGAAGATCGAATGGAAATACAATTTTTCGAAAAATTGTACTTTTATGAGATTCCCCGGGTCGAGTTTAAAGGTGAGGGTATAGGTGCGAATTTTTATCACCGGTTCGAGAACGACGATGCTTTCGAGTGGGGAATTTTTCGAGCATTTGTTTCGAAAGGTATCGAGTGGAGAGGTATAGATTTTTCGATCCAATTATTTTCTAATTGTTTTTCAGAATGGCTGGAAAAATGTTTGTAGAAAATTGAATTTCTTCTCGTTGATTTTAACACATGTATTTCAATTCGAATATTTCAATTCGAATTACATTATTCGAATATTTCAATTCGAATCACATTATTCGAATATTTCAATTGGAATATTTCAATTGGAATATTTCAATTGGAATATTTCAATTCGAATATTTCAATTCGAATATTTCAATTCGAATTACATTATTCGAATATTTCAATTCACATTATTCGAATATTTCAATTCGAATATTTCAATTCGAATCACATTATTCGAATATTTCAATTCGTTGATTTTAACGTCTGTGATTGTACATCGGTAGAATTCTTTTAGAATGTTATCTGGAAAATTATCTCGGGATTGATACGAATATTCAATTTTGAAATTGAAGAGGTTCTAGACAGAGAAATCGAGACCAGTAAGTATATACTGGTTAATTTTAGTCAGCGCGCCAACAGTAGTGCACTCTATTCGTTGAGAACCACTGGTCCAGTGGATTCTGCCTCAGATGCGATTAGTTGCTCGACAGTTCCCCATTTGTAGAACTCGTTGTTCAAACTCGCCATCGTCGAATGAGTGTTATCAGTAGTCGTCTAGTGGAGAGTATTTAAACCACTTTTTTTAACCGAGATTTTTAACAGGGAGTGCCAAATAATAAAATCGAATTAACAGTGCTATTCTTCCGAGAAATGCTCCGAAAGATCAAATAGATATTTTACGAGTTCGACTTTTCCATTATCGGATTGGTCGTAACGAACGTTCGATGAAAATGCATCTTTCCAGCTACTCGAGCATAGTTGACTTAAAATAAGTTTCAATTTTGCAATATCGAATCATCGTTCTGTCCTGACGTACACTAATGTCGAACGTATACTAGTTCGTGTACAATCATAATTGTGTACGTTTCTTTGCACGTGTTGGTTATTGATCATCTTCTAGGAATCATCGAGTTTACTCACCAATGATTTATCCGTGTGCGTGACCAGATTATCGGCCGATGACGAGGTGTAATATTCAAATACGACACCAGTATTCGTATTATTCAAGTAGTGCAAATGCACGAGTACTTTCTTGTTCGAATATTTAGGTATTTGAGTATCGTTATTCGAATATCGTTGTTCAAATATCACCATTCGAATATCTCAATTTGAATCTCGTTGTTCGAATATTTCAATTCGAATATTTCAATTCGAATCACATTATTCGAATATTTAAATTCGAATCACATTGTTCGAATATTTCAATTCGAATCACATTATTCGAATATTTCAATTCGAATCACATTATTCGAATATTTCAATTCGAATCACATTATTCGAATATTTCAATTCGAATCACATTATTCGAATATTTCAATTCAAATCACATTATTCGAATATTTCAATTCAAATCACATTATTCGAATATTTCAATTCGAATATTTCAATTCTAATTACCTTATTCGAATATTTCAATTCGAATCACGTTATTCGAATATTTCAATTCAAATTTTATTATTCGAATATTTCAATTCGAATATCACTGTTCGAGTAACAGATTTCACATTAGTCTACGTTAAGACACAAGATCGTGTACGATGATCAGTACCTACTTCTTGCGTTATTAATAAATTAACATCGAGAGCATCGATTGATATAAACATTGTACAGATTCGAGTGTTCTCACGCTACGAAAATATTCCAGTATTTTAATACAAAAATATACAAGTATATTCGAGTCTTTAACCAGTCAAGTATTTGAACATTATTCATCGTAATTCCGTCGAGCAGTAAAGTACCCGAGTAGTCTCCACAAAATCCTCAACTCGCGGCACAAATCTACCACACAGAAAAATAATATTCGAGTCCTCAACCAGTCAAGTACTTAAACATTACTCATCGTAATTCCGTCGAGCAGTAAAGTACTCGAATAGTCTCCACAAAATACTCAACTCGCGACATGAATCTAAAATACAGAAAAATAATATTCGAGTCTTCAACCAGTCAAGTATTTAAACACTATTCATCGTAATTCCGTCGAGCAGTAAAGTACCCGAGTAATCTCCGCGAAATACTCAACGCGCGACACAAATCTAAAATACAGAAAAATAATATTCGAGTCCTCAACCAGTCAAGTATTTGAACATTACTCATCGTAATTCCGTCGAGCAGTAAAGTACTCGAGTAGTCTCCACGAAATACTCAACTTGCGACACAAATCTACAATAGAGAAAAATAATATTCAAGTCCTCAACCAGTCAAGTACTTAAACATTGCTCATCGTAATTCCGTCGAGCAGTAAAGTACTCGAGTAGTATCCACCTACTACTCGACTCGCGGCACGAATCTGAAATACAGAAAAATAACATCATTCATCGTAATTCCGTCGAGTAGTAAAGTACTCGAGTAGTCTCCGCAAAATCCTCAACTCGCGGCACAAATTTAAAATACAGAAAAATAATATTCGAGTCCTCAACCAGTCAAGTACTTAAACATTACTCATCGTAATTCCGTCGAGCAGTAAAGTACTCGAGTAGTCTCCGCGAAATACTCGCCTCGCGGCACGAATCTACAATACCGAAAAATTCGCCAAGCGTACGGTCTCGGTTCTACTTCCGAGACGCTATTCCTTCCACCGTTTTCCATCGAATTACATTTGCCCAGGGTAGACAAAGTCTATCCCAACGAGACGAACGAGCTTGCGACACGTAGAGTGCGCTCGCTGGTCCTCGTCGCCGCAGACAGTAAGATCCTGAAACTTTTCCCGGTTGCGGTTCCACGGAAATGCACTGTCAAGAGAGGCTCGGCGTCCAAATGATCTAATCAAACAACGAGGCGGAGTAATTGCGGCACTCGACAAACTCGATCACCGTCTGCTTTGAAACAGGGCCAAGCGACCGTAAAACCGAACGCAGACCGTGAGCGGAAAAGCGCAGGAGATTTCCTGGAAGTTCTGCCCGTTTGGCCCGGCGCTCATTACCATTTCCATCGAAACTTTCCGACGAATCAATGCCGGTCTCTCTCCACCCGGTAAAGATTTCGCGGCTGTACTTTAAACCGTCCCCGGAACTTTTTCTTTAAAAGCGTCCTTCGGTGTTCGGGATCTGGAACGGACCTCGAGGAACGTTTCACATCTCGCGGATGAATCCCTGTTCCTTTGGCGAACGAATCTTTTTTTTTTCTTCGTTTGTTTCGTGTATTCCTTTCACTGTAGCAACGGAAGTAACGATAATAGGGACAGTTATCACCTTGTACAAACTATTGTACACTCTGTGCCCCGAGTACTCTGTCCACCTGAATATCTTTGTTGTTTCGAACAACAGGGGAAAATATTAAGGATAAAAATTGTACGGTGAGAGTACCGTGGGTTTGTGGGAAAAATATAGGTGTTTGTATCCTCACTTTAGCTTACTTACACTCTAGCTTTCGATCTGAGTGAAATATCTCGGAAAGGGTAAATTTGGGATTAAATGTAAGTCGGTAGTTTTCGTAGAATTATATTTTGTATTTTACGTAGTTATACTCGGAACACGTAATTTGATTGAAATTCTACGTAAATGATGTATCTTCTCTAGATCCTCATCTGTAAGAAGACCATTCGTGTCATATTATGTACCGTGGGTCCGCGAGAAGAAGACTAACGAGTGTTTGTATCCCCACTCCAGCCTACTTACACTCTACTAGCTCCCCTACCATCGAAAGGGACCTTCTAGCGGCTAGTAGACTGAAAGTAGGCTAGAGTGGGGATACAAACACTCGTTAGTCTTCTTCTCGCGGACCCACGGTGCATAATATACCACGGATGATCTTACAGATGAGAATGTAGAGAAGATACACGATTTACGTAGGACTTTAACAAAATCACGTGTTTCGAGTATAAGAATTTAAAATACAAAGTATAATTGCACGAAAAGTACCGAGTTACACTCGATCTGAAATTAACCGTTTCTGGGATATTTAACTTCGTTCATAAAGCATGTTTAAAATGTCGGTCACGAGCAACGATACGTAATGGTAAAGTAAACGTTGTAAATGTAAAGAACCGGCCCTGTAATTATACAAGGCGATGAAAAAATCACGTACAATTTTCGACAGAGGACCTTCACGAATTGTTTTATTCACTACCACCGTGTTGCGCGTTGTTTTCCACGTGCATCCCCTTTGTACGTGTATTTAAAATTGATGTTCAATTTGGTGTATTTCGAGCTTGTTTGCTGGATGAACTTTAAGCTCCGTTCGAAAGCTGCACAAGCGTCTCGTAAAATATTTGCACAGCGGACAGCGAGGGTACTGCGCAGAAAAGGTATTAAACATTTACTTTATTACAAAATAGACAGCTCCGGAATTTAAACAGAAATTGGAGCGGAGGTGGTTGAATATTTCACTTTTAAAAATACGGAGTTTTTTTTTTTTTTTTTTAAGCGGAATTAACATACCTGTGCGTTGTCTCGCTGGGAATGGATCGTGGGTTACGAAAATTATTATCTCGAGGAATAAAATATTAAAATATTATATTCCAGTCTCAAGATCGTGGACAGAGATCATTTCTTGCAGTTTTCTGTTTTTTTTTTTTTTTTTTTTCAATATGTATTCGTTGTTTGCAAAAATTTTGAAAAGTGTTGTCGATTAATCTGGAAGAGAATTGATCGTTGCGTGACAAAGTCGAATAAATGTTCACTCCGATATCTCCGATAAAGGAAACATTAACGAGATCTTAACGTCGCGTACTGGAACGTGTTCTCGTAACGCGACGTACGAGTACATCGTCGTAATTTGTCTTCGAGACATTTCTCAAACGTTTCATTTTCAATGTACCGGACCGTGCGAACTTTTTTGGTTACTTGATAGATCGACAAGTGCTCTCCTCTTACTGCTTTGAATTGTGTTGGTATACGGGGTAGAGATAGTCGGAGAACGATTGTCCCGTCGCAAGGAGTTTGAAAGTTGGCAGATTTCTCTTCGAGAAAAATAGACGACCGCCCCTTTGTCCGTAGGAATACTTATCATTGCGTCAAATCTTCTTTCGTTGGAAAATTTCTTCCCGCGAGCCACGAACGCGGCGTCCATTACTCTAAATTGTTCCGTGAAACTAAAAATCCTTACTTCCGATTGCTTTTAAAGTCGACCGGTGTCCCGAAGATTTACGATTCTTTCGAGCACCGGTCTCCACGACTTCTTCGTTCAATCATTGAATACTCGTATTAAAAAGTATTACGTTAAATTTTGCGAAGTCTTCCACACTTAACGTTTCTGCATCGAAGTTGAAAAAAAAGATATCTACCCAGTGGGTGTCAAATTGTCGGTGCAAAAAAATTCACTAACGAATCAATGGACATATTTTGTTTAAAGAAGTTTGTTTAAAGTTCAAATATTAAATCGAGCACAATTTATCTCGGTACAGTGACCCTCTTTCCCCCTCGTACATACTCCATTTCTATACATTTATGCAGGTCCACGTATTTCTTTAATCATCGTCCTTGAAATAACTCTCCAATAATAAATTAATACGAATACATCGTTAAAAAGAAAGAAACAGTTCTACAATAATAGAAAAGCAAACATAAAATCGATTAAAATGTACCTCAGTATTCGTCCCACAATGGTCCCCTCCCATTTACACATACTTCATTTCTATATTCCTAGGTCCATGTATTTCTTTATTCATCGCCCTTAAAAATGCTCTCTAGTATAATGAATTAATACACATACTTTATTTTTAAAAAAGGAATAGTTTAAAAATAACAGGCGAGCAAGGTGTCCAAAATGGCCCAATATTTCTCTATGTATATGTATATATACAGAAGTTAATAAAAACTGGTCAAAATCTACTCTTTCTCATAATAATCTCTCCCCCTATCTTCAAAAAAATACTCCATTCATATATTTCCAAGTACACAGAATTCTTTAACCAGAGCTCTTCAGAAAAATAATAATTTAAAGATAATAACAGGCGAGCAAGGTGTCCAAAATGGCCCAATATTTCTCTATGTATTTGTACACATACAGAAGTTAATAAAAACTGGTCAAAATCTACTCTTTCTCATAATAATCTCTCCCCCTATCTTCAAAAAAATACTCCATTCATATATTTCCAAGTACACAGAATTCTTTAACCAGAGCTCTTCAGAAAAATAATAATTTAAAGATAATAACAGGCGAGCAAGGTGTCCAAAATGGCCCAATATTTCTCTATGTATTTGTACACATACAGAAGTTAATAAAAACTGGTCAAAATCTACTCTTTCTCATAATAATCTCTCCCCCTATCTTCAAAAAAATACTCCATTCATATATTTCCAAGTACACAGAATTCTTTAACCAGAGCTCTTCAGAAAAATAATAATTTAAAGATAATAACAGGCGAGCAAGGTGTCCAAAATGGCCCAATATTTCTCTATGTATTTGTACACATACAGAAGTTAATAAAAACTGGTCAAAATCTACTCTTTCTCATAATAATCTCTCCCCCTATCTTCAAAAAAATACTCCATTCATATATTTCCAAGAACACAGAATTCTTTAACCAGAGCTCTCGAGGAAAATAATAATTTAAAAATAATAACAGGCGAGCAAGGTGTCCAAAATGGCCCAATATTTTCCAATGCGTCTCGATGTCGCGTTCTTCGTCGCGTAATTACCAATCCATCGCGCGTGACTTTTGAAAACGCGGACGTCATCTTTTGCACGAAGAGGTAGGAAAGTAGGGTGGGCCAGGTCCCCCTGGAATTCGACATTCACGGCTCCACGTGAAAAGGAGGCTCTTATAAAACGTAATCGTGCACCGGGCAGCGGTGCACTTTAGAATGCAGACGGATTTCGAGTTTACCGGCCGTGGGAAGAAATTCCGAGGGTGCAACTGCCGAAAGGCATTCCGACGTACCTGCTCGAAGCCCGACCTTCCTTCTGCTTCCTGTCCCGAGAAGAAAGAGATACTTTTTCGGGAGACTATCCAGTCGTCGCTATCTATCGGTGGTGGGGTGACTCGTAGAGACGGCCGCTGACGTAACCGCCACGCCCCCTTCCCCCCACCACCGCTCCGCCAACGCCTAGAAAGGAAAGCGACTAGTCCCGAAAAAAGCGTACTCACGCACGTCGACACTGACACGAAATGCTGAGAGCGATAAAAAAAAAATCGTCACTCCCGTGCTCTTCGTCGTTTTTCGTAACGAAATCAAAATTCTAGAGCAACGAAGCTTTCCACGATAGCAGAACTCGCTTCTCGGGTGAAAATTTTAATTAGGGTGAAATTAACCCTTTTCGATTGGAGGGAAGGTTATAAAAAGTGTTTGAAAATTTATTTTACTCTCCTCACCATGTGTCTCATACCCATATTCGATTCTTCCGAAAGTTCGAGGTCACGTGACAATGTATAATCTTCTATTTTGGCTCCGTGTAAACAGAGCGGGTATTACGAATCCCCAATGTCGCATAAATATTCAGTTAGCTTACTTAACATATTTGGGAGCACGAGTTTCGTTCCATTGAATAAATTTTCGTAACGGTGTTGCAACTTTTCGTCGTTGTAACGATACGCGTTTATTGTCTTTGCGATACGGTAATGGTTAACTTTCGCTAAAATCTGCGCGGTTAACTTTCCACGATTCGTCCCCTCCCACCCTTTCATCCCTTCCACTCGGTGTCTCGAGCTCAACGAAACCCGAGCCAGCGTCCAAGGAAAGACACATTACATATCGTGTAATGTCGCGTCTATTGAGTCGTTTAAAAGTAACTCAATGTGTGTCGTGTTTGGACTCATTTTAATCGCACGAATCCGAAGAATACATCTATGTAGTTTTCAGATATGTAACGCAAAGATCGCGAAAAGTAGAACTTTGTGCAGTGCACGATTATTTTTTATCATGGCGGCATCTTTTTGAAGCGTCGAGTCTCGACGGTCCCCGCCGTGCTATATCCGTCTCGCTTCCTCCCGTTACAACGATTCTCTCTCTCTTTGTCGAGTATGTTAGAGTTCAACAAAAAACACTGCACGCAAAATTTCCACTAGTGGGTGTGTATCTATGTACGTATCCATGTCGAGTGATTTTCGTCTAATTAAAATCCACCTTAACCCTTTGCCCTATAGATCGTTAACGTTACCAGAATTTTTCTAATTTTTTCTAATTTCCAAATAAAAATTTTGTAACACGAGGTAAAAGAAAATACTTTGTAAAATATACAAAGATATAAGATGCAATTTAATTCTACGATTTATTCTCATCTTTCATTTAAAAGATCTCCTCGAGGTTATCAGTTTCCCGCGTAAAAGAGTGAATCGAACGTAAATGGTTAATCGCCACGCGTGGGTCACCGAACCGTGAACGTGTCGTAGAATTCTATCTCGATTCTTTCAAAAAAGAAACTACCCGCGAAACGTCCACAACTTTCCCCATTTCTCCAAAACCGTGTATTTTTCTGCATCTACAATTTCGTAATTACCAAAAGAATATCGAGTTCAATTACACTCGCGATATTCGTCGAATTAAAATCCGCCTTAACCTTCTTAACTTTGCACTCTCGATCGTCGACCAACGTACCGTAACATTTCTAATTTTTTCTAATTTCCAAAGAAAAACTTATAATTCAAAGTTTAAAAAAAAAATACTTTGTAAAATATACACAAAGATACAAGATGCAAATTCTACGACGTACTCTTACTTTCGATTTCTCGTACGAGGAATAAATCGAGCGGGAAAGTACGATCGTACGCGTGGCTCACCTAACCTAACAAAACTGTCTTTCGCGTTATCGAGAGATGATCGGGTCACGGAACACCGAAGAGCCGGTGGACACGGAATAACGTACACAAGGGGAGAGGAAGATTTTAGGGTGACGGGATACGTTACTCTAATGCAAACAAATAAAACGAATATACGGCCGTCTCGCGGGCATGTTATTCATTACACGGTCTCGCGGCGTGCATTCAAATGCGCATTACAGACCGCTGCCGGCCGCTCGGAGATTGTATTACGGACGTACGTATAGAGGCGAGCGGCGCGGCGCGGCTCTCCTCGGCGTGCAAGATTTCCGTTTCGGTTTGCGGTCTGCAGTTCGTCGGAGTTTCGGGTTCGCTGGTATGAGTCACTCCCGGACGAATTGATCGACGCTCTGTCGTTCGGTTCCTTTTTTTTCTCGAATCGTGTAAATGTTTGCGGAACGGTCCGCGACGGAGCGACCTCCGCGTCGAATGTTTTCACTATTGTGTACTTTATTTTTCGTAGTGCCCGCTGATTTCGTTTCACCGTTTACAATGCGAGCGCTTCGATTTCCCCCGTCTCGTGTTCCCGAATCCCAACTCGTACCTTTTTTTTAACGCCATTTTTTTTTTTTTAAATATTCTCTATTTTTTTTTCTCTTTTAAATATTTACGTCTTTCTTTTGATTTTAAATATTTCATTGTTCGATATTACGAACGAAGAGATCTTTTATATCAAAAATGAGAATAAATCGTAGAATTAATTTGCATATTATATCTTTGTACATTTTTACAAAGTATTTTGTTTTACCTCGTGTTATCAATTTTTATACGTCATGCGTTGTCTTTTGCTTCGAATTCGAGTTCTCCGGTTATAATCCATTTATAAGTGATTTTTTGTACGTTTGTTGGACGTATATAAAAAGAATTGTCACTGTTCTTGTTTTACAGATTCGTTAAATTTAGCGACTGTTAAATGGTTCAAAATGTCGTGGTACGTGACGAGTGCTCGTACGTGTTTGCTCCGTACTGTACAAACGATATTGTAATACAAATTGTTATTCGTTGAAAAATGTGACTCTGTACAGTTTTACACAATGCTTTGGTTCGCGATCCGTTGTTTCATTCACAACGGAGGAAAGCATTTCGAAAGCATTATCCAGGTTTTCGTCGTGGCTTTGCGAGAGATCGAGAAATCGGTTACAATATAGCGTTAATTTAACGCAAGAGTTCCTTTTAAAATTTAGCGACTTCGATAATAGCGCTAGTCGGCAAACAACAAATCTTACGGGCACAATTCCTCGCTTAACTGGAATGACATTTCAGGCGGAAAATTACTTGGAAAGGAATGAAATCGAATCCTCGTAGACATCGTGTACCGTGTATCGCCATAAACGGTGGAAAAATGAACACAGGACACCGTCGTAAAAGCTTGCAATGTGGGACCACGGGTGGACGAATGTTTTTCGGGATCCGTTACGCGAAACTTAATTTCTGGGATAAGTTATTTGCCTTCGTCTGGCACAATGAAGTTTCCGTTTCGCTGCATCGGTCGTAAAGGGGGTTTGTGGAGGACCACGACTGAAAAAAGCCACAGAAATCCACAATAGCGGTTAACTTTCAAACGCGAGAAATTTCAAGGGAAACGGAATAAAGCTCGAGCAGGTATTCTCGTTTGTAACGTTATTCCTTGGAAACATTTTTTTCGATTTAACGTAACGAGAAATGAAGCGAAACCTGCAATTTTACCGCAAACGTATTCGTGTTTACGGAAACTGTATCAAAAATTTCTATTCGTTCGTCTCGTATTTTTGCAAAGTCGTTGATTATTTCCTACGACACGTTGAAAAGGAAACTTGACTTCGTGGGTCGCAGTGTCCTTAAGAAAATTTTCAACATTTCTCCAATACCTCCCCCTCTTATGAATAAAATAAAAACCCATCGTAGAAGAATTGTTCCCTTTCGACTCACTGGAAATACACTAGCATTTCTCGGGTCTTTTTCGACCCATGTCCACGTAACATGCTCTTTCCCTACAACAAAATCTACCACAGTTGATCGAACAATACATGCTTCTCTATTCCCTTAATTCTCTATTTATATTACAAAGTTAAAAACACGAGTGTCACACATTCGTGACCAATTTTTATCCAAACTTTGATCAATTTTATAGGTACAACTGAACAAAAGGGAGCGTCAAATTGACTAATCGAAACACGATTCCTCGGGTCTTCTTCGACCCATGTCCTCTTAACATGCTCTTTCTCTATAATAAAATCTACCACAGTTGATCGAACAATACATGCTTCTCTATTCCCTTAATTCCCTAATTATATTACAAAGTTAAAAACACGAGTGTCACACATTCGTGGCCAATTTTTATCCAAACTTTGATCAATTTTACAAGTACAGTTGAACAAAAGAGAGCGTCAAATTGAATAATCGGAACACGACGAATGATTCGTAAAAAAATGTCCCCTTAAAAAAGAAAACCTTGGAAATTTCCCCAACAACTCTTCCTGGCGAATAAAAAAGAAAAACTTATCGCAGATATCGATTTAATTCCAGCACGAACGATAGTTCGAGGACCGGTCACGGAGAAGGGGTGGCACGCAACCACCCCCGCAGTTCATTTGGCTTTGAGCTAGAGGAGATTGTAACGAAGTAGGCGCGAAGCAAGAGAAACGCCTGGTGTGTGTGTGAATATCGATCGCGAGTGCTATAGGTGGGGGATGGTGATGTTAAATGGGAGGACACGCGGCATTCGGAGCCACGTAAAATTTATATACAGGCTGACCGCGTCGAGTAACGATCCTCACTTCCGGCTTGGCCCGCTTCTGCGTCGATTGCGACGATTCCAGCTGTTGCACGGATTTACCGGGACCTGCACACCAGCGTGTTACAGTACGCTACCCTAAAAGGGCCCTCCGGCCATTGTCCTCGAGCACAATGAACGTGTTGTCGGTGGCAAATTTCGGTTCGGGCCGTGTAATCGCGAATCCCGTTGACGAATAACAGGGAACTCTTCTCGAACCGGTGAAACGCTTTTGGTAAGAATTGTTTACCATAGACATCCGGGACTGTTGACGACGTTCCTCCATTTCGACTCTAAGAGTCACGGTGTAATTTACCATATCTTGGACAAGCTGGAATTTTTTTAGGATTAGTATAGTAATCTTCATCTTGACTAGGATGTATCGAATTTTTTAGAAGGTGCTTGATATCTTCTACACGGAGACTTCAGTCTTGAAAGAATTCTTCGTCCTCGAGTTCTTGAAGATTCGATGTGTATACATCTTGGACAAGGTGGAATTTTTTTAGGATTAGTATAGTAATCTTCATCTTGACTAGGATGTATCGAATTTTTTACAAGGTCCTTGATTTTTTCTACACGGAGACTTCGGTCTTGAAAGATTTCCTGGTCCTCGAGTTCTTGAAGACCCAATGTGTATACAGAGGATTGAACGCGTTAGATTAGGAATTTTTGTAGACGAAGAGGTTTCGATGAACGAAGAAATTATTTCTATTTTTGTTTAACCATTTTAACTGTTCTGGATGACATTGTCGTTCTGCGTTTTGTAATTCTGTCCAAGGAGGACATTATTCAACTACTTTTGGTAAGAATTGTTTTCCATAGGCATCCAGAGACTATTGACGACGTTCTTCCATTTCAACTCCAACAGTCATGGTGTAATTTACTATATCTTGGACAAAGTGAAATTTTTTTAGGATTAGTATAGTAATCTTCATCTTGACTAGGATGTATCGAATTTTTTCCAAGGTCCTTGATTTTTTCGACACGGAGACTTCGGTCTTGAAAGATTTCCTGGTCCTCGAGTTCTTCAAGACCCAATGTGTATACAGAGGATTGAACGCATTAGACTGGGAATGTAGGTACACGTAGAGGTTTCGATGAACGAAGAAATTGTTTCGATTAAGTTACATCGGGTATACTCTGTATTCTATCTTTGTTCAACCAGTTTAACTGTTCTGGATAATATGGTCGCTCTGCGTTTTGTAATTCTATCCGACGAGGACGCTCTTCGACTAGTCGAGGGACTGACTGACTGACTGACTGACTGACTGACTGCGTTTCAAACACTCAGAATGTACACGTGCGGTCTAGGGATCTACTCCCACGCTCGTTTCACTCTCAACCGATACACTCCAACGTGGTGTTTCCAAAACCCGTGGACAAGTGTTCCGTGAAAGGTCGTAAGTAATGATCTTGAAAATAAAATACACATGGCGCGTTTGTAACGTAACACCGCTCGTTATACTTTTCAACGTTATTCTGTTCTGTTATTAATACACTGGTATAGACCGATAATCAAACAGTTCAAGAAGTAATGACATTGTCGAGGAATTGAAAGTGTAATTTATTTTGTTTGTATAATTTCTTAGACAGAACACTACTTTAGTCTTCGACCGATTATCCAAGTTGAACCCGTTGGATATTTTTACTCCGATTTTATTTTCAGGAATTAAATTTTACTCGTTGGTAAAAAGCAAATACATCGTTTTATCGAAATCGAGCATAAAAAAAATTGAACGTTCCGTTTAAAAAAAAACAATATTGATCTCTGTTTCTCCTGTATGCATATACCTGTAAAAGAAAACTATTCGTACCATCTGTTTAAAAAAAAAACAATATTGATCTCTGTTTTTCTTCTATGCCTCCACCTGTAAAAGAAAACAATTCGTATCATCTGTTTAAAAAAAAAAACAATATTGACTCTGTTCCTCCTCTACGCATCCACCTGTAAAAGAAAACAATTTATACCATTCGTTTAAAAAAAGAACAATATTGATCTCTGTTTCTCCGCAACGTCTCCACCTGTAAAAAAAAAAAATTATTCGTACCATCCGTTTAAAAAAAAAAAGACAATAAAAGATCTTTGTTTCTCCTCTATACATCCACCTGTAGAAGAAAACAATTCGTGTTGTATTCTGTACTTCTTCAAATCTTAAAACTTTCGCGAGCAACACTTTCGCGTATCGTTTCAAGCAACGAAGATATTCACGTGGACAGGATACGTGGTACACGCTGTATCCTTTCCACCCGCGATTAGAATTCACCGCCGTAGAGTCTACCTTTCCCAACTTCGCGAAGCATGGAAACTCGAACGTGCGTGATACGCCGGAGTCGTAAACCCAACGACTTATAATACGCCGGGACGCTCCGGAGCTGATAAAAAAAATCGCGTTAAGTTAAATACCCGGGCTTTGATCGGTGCTCGTGACGCGCGTTCGTTAATGCCCCGTGAAACAAAAAAAGAAAAAAAAATAAAAGAAAAAAGAAAAAAGGAACGGAGGGGGGAAGTTTAACGTTGCAATTTATACGGGACAGGGCGAATTTTCAAAGTGAAATATAACCGCGTCCCGACGGAGACGGTACGATAAATTTATAGCGGCTGTCGAGTACGTTGAATAAACTTTATTTATTTACGGCGATCAAATTGCGCCAAAGGCTCCGTCGGGCATTACGAAAAAATAAAAACGAAAAAATTTCACACACACACACACATAGAGAGAGATGCGCGCACCCAGGAGCAAAATCATTGAAACTGTGGTATTAACTTGTTTTCGGCGGGAGGGGAATCGGGGTCGTGGTTTTGAGCGGTTGCAGATCGCGAGTTCGCGTTTACCGTTTCCCCATACTCTCCTTCTGTCCCTCCCACACACGGGAAAACACGGATTACGCGACTTTCGTGTTGGAAAGAGACCCGCCGTTTGCCGTACACACGCTTTTTCTCGCACACGTTCGATCGCGTCGAAGGAATACGAACAACGTACAGAGGCGAGCCTCGCGATAGTCCGTGGACTTTTTCAACGATCGAAGAACCGATATTGTACAGTGTCACGTTCTCGAGTCGGTTTTCTTCTCTTTGGCGCGAGTGAATCGCGCCGAAGAATATTTTTAACGAAGCTTTGGAATCGATTAAAATATTTAGGATGATCTTGGAAGTCCTTTGGGCTATTAAATAAATTATAATATTTATAACAAAAACGATTCGGTGTCTCGAGTATGTAGCCAGAGCATCGAATTTAGGAAGAAAAACTTCAGCTAGGTAGTTGGATAGTTCACGGAAGAATTACGCGTTCGAATCGTCGCGTAGTAATTCAATCGACCAGTTGAAACTATCGTACAGTATCGTAGGCGAAGTCTGCGCGAGAGATTTCGGCCGCTGGGGACCACCGAGCGCCTCACCCCCACCACTCCGCCTCACCCCCACCACTCCGCCTCGAGTCTCCCGGCACCGCCTCGAGGCGTCTCGCTCCGCCCCTCGACGTCGCTCCGCCCTTCGTCCTTGCGCGACCGGACTCGCCTCACTGTCTCTGTCTCCGAATCACCGAAATGTGAACCTGTGTGGGTAACATCGAACAATGAATACTTTTGGTAATTATTCCCCGATGTTAACTACGTCACCGTGACTCAAGTTACCAAGTAAAATTGTACCTCAAAATTTAAGATCACCTAGCAATTATTTTCCGATCAGAAAACACTCGCGATCTCTTCCCCTTTAATTTAGATCAAGGTCATCGAAATCAGCGCGACGAATAACGAACGAATTTTCACACCTCGTCTATGAAACGTTGCCTGCGAAGCGGATTTCAGAATCGTTCCAAGGTGACCTCGAGGTTCGGTGTTCCGGCGGCCGACATTCGAGTGATATATTACAGGTGTTTGCGACTCAGATGTTTATCGTTTACGGGCCACGTTCGATCGTAACGCGATCGCTCGCGATAGCGAGAGAAATGGCAGGATACACGTGGAATAAAAGGAGAGGGGTGGGGAGGGAGGTAGGACATACCTGACACACGGCGCGCTTTGCCACGGTGTATCGGATTCCCCGATCATCGAAACTTCGGTAATTAATGAAACTTGGGCCGACAACGGGAATCCCCGCTTTTGTCAGAATTCCGGTTGTAACAGTAATCCGCCTTTGTCAAACTTTCCCGTTATCAACGCCGCGGTTTTGTAACGGTTTCGTGTTGATTATGTAAAAGATTCCGAGCTAATTGCAACGGCGGGGCAGTGTGATAACGGAACGGTTCAACGAGGAAATAATTGGCACCGGTAATTCGCGGTTCTGATTATTCTGTTAATTTGAATAATCCCTAACGAGGTGTGTGCGCGCGCGCGAATTGGAAATGCGATTCGTATTGTGTTCCCGTGTGATGGTTCGATCCACGTTCCCCCCAATCGTAATGATTGACACCTGGAAGAATGAAATGGTTCGCGTGGTTCTCGATGTGACACGTTTCCTGTTTGAAAATTTCTCATCGAGGTTCGGATCTAGGCTGGGAGAGGGTCCTCGACTCGCCGGGATCGCTCTTGGGGTTTCGTTTCGCGAAAAAATAAAAATCGTAAAAGATTGCCGGGTGAACCTATCCACGTGGCAACATATCGGAGGACGTATCCTCGAGGATGTCGCGAGGGATGTATCCGGGGCCATCACCCACACAAAGAAGCCCACGTTCCTTCGTCAAAGGAACGCGTCTGGCCAGTAGGTGATAGGAGTCAACGCTGTAGAGGATGTTCCAAAAGGAGAGGTTGGACAGTTTTGAGGCTCATCCAGGGAGTACACTGCTCTCTGTGAATCTACCAATTGACAATGATTCGTCAACACGATGAGTGTTCAGACTGACTTGATAGATATTTGAAATTAAACGTCGTCCACCTTGCCTCTAACCTACCTCGATATTAGTACAAACGGAGGTGCAACGGTTGATTCGTTGGACAGTGTAGTCTCGTTTATATGGAGTTTGATACAACATTCAAATCAACTAGTAACTTTGCAACTCCAGAAAATACTACAACACAATGTAACAACTTTAAAGCACACCGATACAATCTTTGGGCCTCACAAATAGATCCCTCACGTACCTTCCAAACGACCCATTCTTACACGTAAAAATTATACAAAAACAAAAGCTTCTTCTTTCACAGTATCACCTGATAATTACAGAATCGGTAGATACGTTTTCTATTTCCGCACTGAAAGCATTACACTTTCCTAAAGTATCCCTTTGGACTCGAGAGGAGATCCTCGGTCGCCATCTAATTCACTGTACTATTTTCGATCCGGGAAAACTTAATGGTTTGGAATTCGAATTGGACTTGAAATATTACGTTCTTCTAGAGTGTAAACGCATGTATGCAAAGTATACAAATATATTCAATTCCAGATTAATTCCACGACTCGAAGAATTTTCTCGAGTCGTCGGTTTCCGGTAGCAAAGAACTCTACCATTTTAGGTCAATGCGTAAGTCCAACGATCCTCCTGCACGAGAAACCCAATTTCCAAGAGTAGTCCTTTTTTGAAACGAGGTGTAACGCCGACTCCATTTCTCTCGCGACTTTATCGAGCTTTTCCGCGGCGATCTTTCAACGACAGTGTATACAGAGCCTTCAACGGATCTATACAAATTGACCGGCTCGGGGTACCCGGATGACGAGGACGACGACGACGACGGTGCCTAGCAGTGCCTGCAGCACCGAGGCTGTCGTGCTACCGATTGCGTGCGCCGTTGTTATCGTGGCTTCGTCGTCACGTTCCTATAGTAACCGCTGTCCATTGTTCAATAAACGCTGAATTATGAGTCAGTCCCCGTGACGACGCGGGCGGACGCCGCGCCACGCGCTGCCCGAGAGAGCCCATCGTCCTCCACCGCGCGGTTTTTCCATGACGAAACGATGATTAACTCTTCCGGAGGCTTGTAAACGGGGCGGGGTCAGGTGTTGTTTGGTCAGGTTCTTCGATTTACTTTGATCGGGGGCAATCGAGGCCAGTCGGCGCGCTATTCGACGAGCACTGTGTTTATTTTTACGACGGTTGGGAGCGCGGTTATTTCGAACGATCGATCCTTCCCGCGCGATCCATTTCAATTCAAAATCGCTCGAGTGGGGCAGGCCGCGAGGAGTTCCTTTGTTCGGCGAAAAGACGCCCGGGAAATCGGGTTTTGATTGAAGGAGCTGAAATAAAGGCCGGGTGGGGCGAGGGTGGACGGTGGGGGTGGGGGTGTGGGTGGGGGGTCGATTTTAAAGCCCCGGCGTGTATTTAAATATCAAATGCCAACCGGGTATATAGGTCGGAGGAATACTCGCGTCCCCATTGTCCCGCTGTCAGCCGCTCAAGAATCAGCCGTCGAGTTTGCGAACTACCAGAGAGCTGTGTAACTCGGAAACAATGAACGCGACGCACGCACTCGACTCCTACGGTGATTTCATTTTACACCGACGAAAGTTTCTTCCACGCCTGCGAATCACGGAGCCGCTCGCAGCGTCCCGAACCGGGGAACGGGTTACCCCGCTTTCGTGTTCGCTAACTTCTCCCCTCGCTTAGAAGCGAGAGAGTTATCCGTTGCTCGTTGCTTTCATCTAAACGGGGCGAGCTCGAGGGTACACTCTCGAGTAAATTATTCGATCAAGTTGGGCACAGTGTATCGTTTCTTAACGGTTGAATGCATTTTGATTTTTCTTTTTTTTTTTTTTTTTTGAGAAAAAAAATGCACTGCTGAACATTTTTATATTTATCGTGTCTTCATAAGAGTATCGTCAATGGATTGGCCACGTTCTCTCGATGAAGAGTCCGAACACGGTTTTTTTTTTTTCAAAAAAAAATTTTTTTTTTATTGGAATTTTGTAAATTTAAAAATAATTGGAACTGGGTCGTGTTTGGACTCGTTTCCATGGGAAAATGCCTCACCAATTCGTTTGGTGACACTATTGGGAAGATACAACGAAGAGTATATAGATTTTCATTCACCCCGGCGAATTATTGTTGTATTTTGCCCGTTCTATCGTTTCGCACAATATTTCAGCTGTATTCTCGGTGTCAGTCCGTGATAAAACAGGTCGATGCTGTAAGAGAAAAGGTAACTTCCTCGAGTGTATGCTAACGATTCGGTTGCATAGAAATGGGGGTTATTGTATTACACACCGATTTCGACGAAAGTTTGCAAGTACGGTAGAGACCTGAGATATATTAAATGCTTGTTAAGTCCTTTGTGCTGATACTCGATAGTTCACGAGACATTTAACGATAAAGATAAGGTTTTAAAGTATGGAGTCCACAGGTACCTCCGGGCAACAGCGTGGCACTTCACGTTTCAGACTCTAACGAGCGTAATAATTTGAGTATCGAAACGAACGAGGTTGCTTATTAAAGGGAAAGGATCGAGCTTTGATTTGAATCTGAAAGTAAGAAAATTGTAAGTAGATTTTCGTCGAGGTAGTTTAACGTCTCGTAGAGTTCCACTATTGCGAGTTTATATACACAAACGCACAAACTCTTGTTGTAATCTGTATCCATAGAGTCTACGTACGTATAATGCAGAATTAGCTGACTGGAGATAAATCGAGGACTTACTTGTATGTTCAGATATATTCAAAGTTAAAACTTTAATCTCTTTTTCGACCTAGTTGAGAACATCGTTCGAATTGAGAATGTCGTAGAACTATCAGATTTAACCTGATTACGTAGAAATGCAATATGTATTTAACATTTATTTTTTTTTTCGATATTTATTTCTCGTGCACGTACCAAGAATTAAAATTTCAATCTTTTCAAAAATCCACACTGATGTGTCACAGTAACAAGTTCAGTTTAAGAACACAAATTTTTTTACTTCGATCGCTCCGTTATATAGATATCCTATCGATCAACCAGTTCTGTTTTCAATCACACCTAACTTTCGATTAGCATAAACTTTTGCAACATTGTTTCTCACCACTTAATCCGAAAAGTGTATGTTATTAATACATTAACTAATTATTCGTTTATAAGGTATACTTTCTCGACAAACAAAAATCACAAAGTTTGCCCCTTTTTACGACCTTCGTAGTGCTATAACGAGCTCTAATGGCGGTGTAACCTGACCCTTTAACCACTTAACTACCGCGCCTGACTTAATTCGGGTAACATGGTCGCCGGATAAACGAGTGAAACCATGCGTAGCGATGAAGAGAAATAATAAAATAAACAACGAAATAAAAGAAGAAACATTAAACTCGTACAAAAAATTCTCAGATATATTTTCGTACTTACCTTCAAATATTTAAAGAATGTAATTGAGAATAACTATTACAAAAAAGCGTATACTATTAGAAAAAATCTCATCGAAAAAGAGAGTAATAAAACTTTCGATACTGTTCGCGCGTCGAAAGTATGCATTTACAAAAATTAATCGACCAACCTCTAGTAACACTTACACATTCGTAACACAATATTAGAAATAAATTGTACTCAAGATACAACAAGAGTATCTCATCGAAAAAGAGAGTAATGAAACTTTCGGTACTGTTCGCGCGTCGAAAGTATGCACTTACAAAAATTAATCGACCCACCTCTAGTAACACGTACACATATTCGTAACACAATATTAAAAACAATTGTACTCGAGGTACGACAAGAGTATCTCATCGAAAAAGAGAATAATAAAACTTTCGGTACTGTTCGCGCGTCGAAAGTATGCACTTGCAAAAATTAATCGACCAACCTCTAGTAACAACATACATATTCGTACCACAATATTAGAAACAATTGTACTCGAGGTACAATAAGAGTGTCTTATCAAATACAATCGATTAATCCCCAAATGCATTCTCTCGACGCGCGAACAGTACATACGAGCTCCATATTGAGAGTGACACCACTCTCCCCAATTTTTCCTCGACTGCTTCACGCTTAGCCACATCGTTAACGAAAACCAGAGAAATTGTCGTCGTCGTCGTCGACTTCGTTCTCAATTTCCCGCGGCAGCGTCGTGCCTTTCCTCGAGTCAGCGTCGCGAAGCGTCGCGTCGGCTCGACGACGCGTTCCCTTCCCCCTCCACCGTAATACTCTCCGATTCACTTTCCTCTCCCCTAGCCCGTTCCCCTCGCGACCGTCACGAGATACATCGCGATACTCGCGAGGCCACAGTGTCTGCCTCTCCCGAAGAAAGGAACTGCGCGGAGAAACCACAGTATCGTCACGACTGCTCGTTTATTTTTCACGGTTGCGCGAACTTCTTTTTTCCAACGGTTCTCGACTAAACCCTCTCCTCATCGACGATTCCCCTATTTTTTTCTCTCTCGCTCTCTCTCTACTTCATCGTTGCCGCAATCACGAAGCTCAGTTTCGCGAAGAGTACCGAGTCTGAAGACGCTCGTTCGCCTCGCCACCTCGCCGCGAGTAACGAGCATTTGTCCCTGGGCGAACGCCACGTTTCCGGCTAAGAAAGACGAGACAAGTGTCCGCCAAGTGTCGTCGATTCCTGGCGGCATTGTGTCGCGCTGGAGGTGATTAAAACACACGTTCCCGCGAAACGAATGCAACGAAGTAGACATACCTTGCACCGACTCGGGGAACAAACAGAGTTAGCTCGTTTAAACAGTCCGGGTCGTTGATTCGTCGGTTCGACAATCAACGGATGTTCGGATGTGACGTTGAATTTCGAAAAGTTACCCACTGGGTGGCTTGCAACGCGCGCGCGACAGTTGGGAGTACTCGTCGGCAGGCACCGTGCGTTGAACGCCTATAGGCGTTTCGCGGGCGCGTCAAACGTATACAATTTAGGGAATCCCGCACACGGGGGACGTCTAGGGTTCGAAAATTTAATATTGAGAGAATCGAAGCGTTTAGAATGAAATTTTTAATTTTTTGAAAGATTCTCCGGTTTTGCGATATTATTTTCTATCAAACTATCGCAAAGTGAGCGTCGATTGTATAATATTATACAACGAATAACTTGGAATTTAATATTTTTTGAAAATATTTCTGGATTTTTGGTATACGTTAACGGTTTATATTCTACGCGTAAAAATAAACCGAAAATAACGAACGACATTATTTCGTAATGTTCTTAATTCCCGAGAAAATGGCCCTGGAATATTACCGGGGCACGCGTGAGATTGCGTACAACTTGGCTAATGCTTTTACCCATTACGCTTTATTTTACCTGTGTTAATGTTTGTAAATTACGGTGATACGGTATCTACTGTAACTAGTTACAAGATAGTTGAATTAATGGAAAACAGATAATACCACAGCGCCATCAATGTTTGCAAACATCAGGACGACGAGTAATGGACAAACGCATTAGCCAAGGTGTATTCGATAGCACGCGTGCCCCGGCAATTTTCGAAACGCATTTTCTCGAGAACCGTGCTCCACGCGCAAAAATGTTATTCTTTATTTTCGATTTACTTTTACACGTAGAGCCTCACCGTGCTCGGTTTTATCGCCCCCCGTGTCACGGTTTCATTTATCATGCGAAACACTTGGAAATGTTATTTGCTCGCAGTACAATGCGATGCAAGTGTCTTGGGGGACATTGGTTATTATTATTGAGAAAACTAATGTTCCCTCGACATATTTCGTTATCATTAATCCTCGATGAAACACCTATGTGTAAAATGCTTCTGTACAAAGAAATTTTGACTAAATTCTTCGCAGTTAAAATAATTCTTATTTTTATTAAAAAAAAATCTCCAACCAGGTTGATAAATCTTCTCCAAAGTTCGCAAAAGTACCACAAAAGTATAATTCTTACCGTTCCTGTACGAAAACGTATAATTTCGGTTGAACGTAGCCTGGCCATTGAATACTTGTCACTGGTTAGGTACTTGAGGAGGGTGAGAGAGGATAAATTGCTCGTTTGTGGGTGATCTACTACCAGTAAAGCCTACTCGCTACTATTGTACCATCGATCTTAACTCGTCTCTAAATTCCCTGTCAGTCTTTACTCGGCCCCTACGCTAATAAATTAAATGCAGGGGCGGACTACCCCAATTTTCCTTGGCACAGTGGTGATACAGATATCCCCCAGACTCCTGCGAGACAAACTTGAAAATGTGACCGATCCATTTCAGAAGTAGCTCGAAATCTTCGCTGACGGTTGTTCACCGGATCCCCTCGTCCCTCCGTGCACCGTGGTAGCGCAATTATCCTAATGATTTCAGCCGGTTTAATTAACTGACTCGTTTGGTTCGTGATAGAGGTGGATTTCGGAATAACGCGGCTCGCATCGGGACGCTCGACCCCGCTATCATTCAGGCGCATCTCGCAGCCGAGTTTCGCCTCGCGTTTCCCGCATCATGGCAGCCTAGAAATCCCCCTAATGGAACCATTTAACGACAGAGCGCGGCCAACCGCTGACGAGTCGCGAGGACGACCCACCAACGACGAATCATCAACGTTGGACCGGTCTTATGGTTCGATGAATGACAATACGTTGTTTCGCGAACAATGAGCACGAGTTTTATAGCCCAGCGGCTAAGAATACCGAGAGTTCAACATCTAGAACCTCTTTGATACGAGTATCAGGAACTATGAATGAAATCTTCTCTCTAGCTTAGTGTGAAATGAGTATTTTACTTGGAATACAATTGGCAAATGTTTAATAGGAGTACCACACCACCTGGTAACTAAGAATATTGAAAGTTCAACATCTAGAACCTCTTTGTTCTGAATATCATGGACTATAAATGAAATCTTCTCTCTAGCTGGGTATGAAATGAGTATTTTACTTGGAATACAATTGTCAAATATTTAATATGAGTACCAGACCACCTGGTAACTAAGAATATCGAGAATTCAACATCTGGAACCTCTTTGTTCTGAATATCATGAACTATAAATGAAATCTTCCCCTAGCTTGGTATAAAATGAGTATTTGACTCAGAATACAACTGTCAAATATTGAATGTGAGTACCACACAACCTGGTAACTAAGAATACCAAGAATTCAACATCTAGAACCTCTTTGTTTTGAATATCATGGACTATAAATGAGATCTTTCCCCTAGCTTGGTACAAAATGAGTATTTGACTTAGAATACAATTGTCAAATATTTAGTACGAGTACCAGACCACCTGGTAACTAAGAATACCGAGAATTCAACATCTGGAACCTCTTTGTTCTGAATATCATGAACTATAAATGAAATCTTCTCCCTAGCTTTGTATGAAATGAGTATTTGACTCAGAATACAACTGTCAAACATTGAATACGAGTACCACACCACCTGGCACCGAAGAAAACCGAGACTTTAACATCTAGAATCTCTTTGATCCGAAGATCATCCGTATTTGACTCGGAATACCTAACCCTGTCATAGTTGTTCGAACCACAGATTGTCAGGTACGCAAGACCCTTTGGACTACGGTCTCCAGCAATTGTAAGGATGTTTTCTCTGTGGTCAGTGTTACCGTTGGAGGCTGACGCAATTTCACCAGGGACACAAGTTGGTTAACAGTTACTTCTACAGTTCAGAGTTTGCTGCATCTCGAATATGTAGTATACAATCCAACATTTATAGTCGATTCCTACTCTCAGCAGCCATCGAACGAAAAGAGAACTTACCAACTACAATTATTCCATTTTGTCCTTCATCTCGTCATCGAATCATCGAGCACAAAGTACAGAAGAACCCAATAATCCAGTCTCCAGCAATTGCAAGGAAGTTTGTACTCTGCTGGAGTTTAACGCACAGTTCCATTATTTAACACCCTCGCAAGTTGGTTCGTAAACAGCATAATTTAACAAACAACGGAACACGTTAATAAACCGTACGGTATGCAATCTCCTCGGGCACTTGCCGCACATACGCAACTTTACGATACGAAACTCTGGTACGTATTTCCATAAGTTTAATATACATCGATCGAAGATCGTTGAAATTCTCTTCAGTGCTCCGAAAGCTATCCTTCTGCTCGAGTATAATACTGTCTTTCACCCGAACGCTTGTAACGCGTTCATTAGCTGACCTTATACATCGGTGGTTGGCTGGTAACGTAATTGGATAATCAAACACGTGGATTTTCACTACCCAAAAGCAGGTGGAGTTGCAGGCAGAGGAAAGATCACCGTTCGTTCCCTAGGTTGCCCTGGTAATTTGTAAACGGTTTCTAGGGACGTCAGGAATATCTGTAAATGCTCGCTGCATCCGCTAGGCTCAGGTCTGCGGGTTCAGCTGACCAAAATCCCAGTCACGACCCAAAGTGATAAACCTATTTCCTGGATACGGGTTTTCGAGTATCCCTATCGAATGCTCGGCTCGAGACGCTCGGCAACGCGAATCCGCTTTCCCCTGTTTCGAAGAGGAAACGAAGCCGATCGCGAGCGAACCGTGGCGCGGGTAATGGCCGATCATATTCGAGAACATCCCGAGTAACGTGCATTATCGCGCCTGAAACTTTCGTTAGTTACAGGGAATAACTTTCTCTCCCCTCTCGTTGCAGTGAAATTGCACCGATGAACGTTTTACAATTTTACGGATGCGGATTTTTTCAACGCCGACGAGTTTTTGTTCGCGAGATTTCCAAGATCGGAAAGAAATTTCTACCGAGGAACTTCACAGTTCCTTGCCAGCAACCTTTCTCGACGTGCCGCGCGGATTCCTCGACGAGTAACCACGCCGGACCGATGAGACTGGGCGAGAATGCTTCATTTTCTCGGAAATTTTCACGCGAATCTTTTATGTGTTTGTATCACGTGATCCGAGAGACGTCACACGGCCGAATATAATATCAAATTCGCGATTGGAGAGAATTTTATCTCCGGACCGATGCGACTGGGATCGTCCAGACCGTTTGTACCCCAAGTAAGCAATTTTCTTTATATATTAGATATTCTTTATGTGTTTCATCTCCTAAATATTATCTTTAGAAGGTAAACAATACCGATTATTTTATTTGGGAAGACTCGTTGATATTCTATATTTTTAACAATTTTATAGCGACGTAAAAACTATTATCTTTGGGAGGTAAACAATACCGAATACTTTACTCGCGAAGACTGGTTAATATTTTATATTTTTGAAACTTTATAATGACGTAAAAACTATCACCTTTGGAGTACAAATAATAATTATTTTATTCGTGGAAATTCTCTGAGTGTACAGTACGCGAGAAGATTGCATTTGCGTTCAAAGATGATCTCCACAACGTGTACTGTACAAATACGATACCGAGTCTCTTTCTGAACGACAAAAGATTGTTTATCAACGGAAAGAATACTTCACAAAGATAGATTACATACGAGAACACAACCTATACCATACTGAACGTTGAAACATTAATGGTACGAGCACGATTTTAATAAATGCAAAACGTATATTTTCGTTTCACGTGCAACACGGAAAATCTTTCGCGAAAACTGTTCCTTTGTACGACCAAGGCAAGGCCTCCCGAACATTATTTTTAACATCTTCGTTCTATCGGAACTAATTTAACTTAATTGCATCGAGCGTTTCGAAAACACGCGCGCAGTTTTTCCTGCATTGTTCGTGTCGTTTGCGTCGTCCGAGCGTCGTTAATTTCGTTGTTATTCAGTCGTTCCGGTAACGTGTGGCGTTACGCAAGCAACCGATTCCATCGAAAGTAACAGCGGTCTGGTTAATAAGCGAGCCCGCGCGTACCGCATTAACCAAACGCGCGATACTTCGAGTTCGTTTCGCTGTCAGTGGTTTCTCGAGCGACAAAAAACAACACTCGTCGCGATGAAAGGACAAGTTGTGAACGCAGCTATCGGATTACCGGACGCCGCGAAACGTTCGTGGAAATGCGAACGAATGCAACGAGGAATCGTAGATAATCGGTGATTACCGATTATCCGAACTCGTGGACCGGGAGATAAAAAATGGGGAAAAATTCAAATAGGCTGGATATCACAATTATTGGATAATTATTTAAAAGTTAATTTTAATGAAAAATAATTAATCAAAATTATTGAACTTTGTTCAATTATTTAAATGTTATCTAAAATTCGTTTCACATCGGAGGGTAATATCGCTTACCTTGTTCTTTTATTTATGAATATTTTTATATTGGTCAAACACGACGAATCGATTACTGATCGATGGAAAATGTACGACAAATATCTCTATTATTGTCGCTCGAATGAAAATTATTTATAAATATCAACCGTCCAGTTTTTGCGATAGATACGAAGTATATAATAAAATTATTGCCTTTGGTACATTGCGATAATTTTTGTAATCTCTTGAATCGTTTTATTCGTCAATATTTGTTTATTATGGAAGGGAATAATTTAAGTGGTAGTTACAGAGACAGTGACAGTTATTGAAACGTATATACGACTTTTTTCTTCCTCTCGAGTTATTTAAAAATTCCAAGAAAGGGCGTTAACATTTTCGAGTGTAACGAACAATCGATTTTTGAAAGTAATTCGACGTATTTAATATGGTCGGGAATCTTTTCCTTTTTCCGTATTATTTTCATTGCAAATATATACGGTAATTTGCCTCCCGAGGTATCTTTCTCTTGCCTTTGATACGTAAAATTCTTTCTCTTGCCTTTGATACGTAAATCCACCTGAAATATTTCAAAAATGTATGTGCAACATTTTTCCAGACTGATTTTGAATCCGAGATGGGAAAAATTCTTATCCGGGTAAAAATTTCTAATAACGGATAAAAGATGAACGAATTTGATGTGTTTGTTCGATAAATGTTACACTTTAAACGACACGATCGAACTGTATCTCACGTTGAACGAATAAAAACCTCATGAATAAACAATTCTTCGAATTCGAATCGAATTCAACAAGTATTGCATTTACAGTAACACTTGCCACGATACTGATACTGTATTCAAATAATACACTCTGTTTGGGGAATCGAATTAAAAAATACTAATTAAAAATTGAAAAATATAAATGTCAAAAATACATATTGTGCCAAAATATGCGAGACTACAATTTATATATAAATTAGTACTCCTATTACTTGAACCATGTACTATATACATGTATTATATATAAACTACTACTCCTACTACTACTATCATGTACTATATACATGTATTATATATAAACTACTACTCCTACTACTACTATCATGTACTATATACATGTATTATATATAAACTACTACTCCTACTACTACTATCATGTACTATATACATGTATTATATATAAACTACTACTCCTACTACTACTATCATGTACTATATACATGTATTATATATAAACTACTACTACCACCATGTACTATATACATGTATTATATATATACTACTACCACCATGTACTATATACATGTATTATATATAAACTACTACTACCACCATGTACTACGTACATGTATTATATATAAACTACTACTACCACCATGTACTATATACATATATTATATATAAACTACTACTTCTATTATTACCACCATGTACTGCATACATGTATTATATATAAACTACTAGTCCTACTAATATCACCATCTACTATATACATGTATTATATATAAACTACTACTCCTACACTATCACCACTATCACTATCGCTACTACCACTAATAACGCAAACCTTAAAAAAAAAAGAAAAAAGAAAAAAAAAAACACCGCGTATTTGAAAATGATGCAGGCCGGTAATATTTCCATCCATTCTCTTAAAATTGCATATCCGGCGAACGAGAAAGGGTTAAACCGTTCCGATTACAGTGTCGCGCGGGAACGTACTCGCGAAAAAACAGTCGCGAGTACCAACTCGACGTCAAAGGATTACACGGTTCAGTTGCTCGCTTTTCGACCGAGTTTCCCCGCAGCCGTGACTAGAGTTACGGTCTCCTCCAGGAAGTTACGGTAATTAACTAGCGTGGATTTCGGAATACGACCCAATTTTCGCGCGAGCGAGCCCCCCGAAGTTCGCGACCTTCGAATCACCGCGCGCGGGTTGAAACTGTTTCGCTTACGGCGCGGAGGAGGGGGAAGTTTTTTCGAGGGGAAATTTTTCGCAATTTCCACGAGTGGAATTTCAACGCGGGAAGGAAACACGATCGCGCTCGCTCCTCAATTACGCGCTTCCCGCCTTCCCACGACAATCCGCGCGTTCACGCGGTCTCGTCGAGGCGAGTGCTCTCGCACCTTCGATTCAAGGTTCCGTCTGTCCGATCGAGGCTCGATCGTGGATAGCTGCACTTTATTACGGAAATCGTCGACCGTGACTCCTCGACGCATTCGCGAAATTCGCGCGCGATGGTGTGATACCGGTCATATCATCCAAAAGATGTAAGGACAAAGTATAGTAAAGTAAGGGTACGATAATAAGTTAAGATGATACTTGTGATATAATTCAAAGGATATAAGAACAAAGTATAGTAAAGTAAGGGTACAGCAATAAGGTAAGGTGATACTTGTGACATTGTTCAAAGGATATAAGAACAAAGTATAGTAAAGTAAGGGTATGATAATAATGTAAGGTGATACTTGTGACATTGTTCAAAGGATATAAGAACAAAGTATAGTAAAGTAAGGGTACGATAATAAAGTAAGGTGATACTTGTGACATTGTTCAAAGGGTAGGAAAATAAAGTAAGATTATACTGGTTATATCGTCCAAAGGATGCAATAATAAAATAAGGTGATACCGGCCACGTTATCCAAAGGGCATGAAAACAAATAAGGTGGTACTGGTCACTTCATCCAAAGGATACAATAAGAGGATAAGGTGATATTGGTTATGTCATCCAAAGAATACAAAAACAAAGTAAGGTGATACCGGTTACGTTATCCAAAGATACAATAATAAGATAAGGTGATACTTGTGACATCGTCCAAAGGGCACGAAAACAAGGTAAGGTGATACCGATCACATCATCCAAAGAATACAAAAAGAAAGTAAGGTGATACCGGTCACGTTATCCAAAGGGCATGAAAACAAAATAATGTGATACTGGTCACTTCATCCAAAGGATACAATAACAAGATAAGGTGATACCGATTACCTTATCCAAAGAATACAAAAGCAAAGTAAGGTGATACCGGGCACATCATCCAAAGAATACAATAATAAAATAAAGTGATACTTGTGACATCATCCAAAGAGCACGAAAACAAAGTAAGGTGATACCGGTCACATCATCCAAGGGGCACAAAAACAAAGTCAGGTGACACCGACCACATCATCCAAAGAGCACGAAAACAAAGTAAGATGACACCGACCACATCATCCAAAGAGCACGAAAACAAAGTAATGTGATACCGACCACATCATCCAAAGGATACAATAACAAGAGAAGGTGATACCGACCACGTTATCCATAAAATACAAAAACAAAGTAAGGTGACACCGGGCACACCATCCATGGGATACAATAAGAAGATAAAGTGATACCAGTTACGTCATCCAAAGAATACAAAAACAAAATACGTGATACCGGTCACATCCAAAGGATGCTGTACTTTTTCCACCAAGATACCTCGATCAAAGAACGTGTATAAAGATCCCTGAAATTGTTTTGATAAAGTTATATTCTTTAACCTTTCAAACTGAATGTCACTCTGTGCTATAATCTACTTTATTCGGATCCGTATAATAAAAATTGCAAGAAATACGCATAAACTTACCGATAAAGAAAATCTTCGTTTAAATGTCCTCCAAATAGGACTACAATTTTTTATAAACAAAATTCGCAATTTTTACTCTTCATTCGGATCACAAGTTCGCGCTGTGAAAATAGCGGGAAATTCGAATAAATTGAAATATCGTACCGCGAAAGAAAATATTTTTCCAAATGTCCTATAAATAGGACTACATCGTTAAATACAGTTCCTTAAGTGGCCTTCGAGTGGCACCGCGTGTTACCCTGACCTAGAAAATCCATGGACTACCTAGATCGGTTGGAACAGCTTGCTCGCTGGAACAAGTAACTCGCAAACCCCCCGAAGCGGACAACGGTAAAACCAGCGCGAAAATAATCATTTTCGAAGATCAGTAAATTACCAATCTTAACCCTTTGCGCTCCTTAACTTATTCTTCACCTACCACCAACTCCTCGATTAATTCCCAAAAAACATCCAAAAAAGGAAATCTCAAGAAAATGTATACACTGTCTAACAAATACAAAATTTACAAAATACATCAAAAAAGGAGAGTCTCAAAAAATTATTATACAAATTGTGTAACAAATATATAATTTATATTTCCGTTCGAATTGCATTGAATGATATCGAGTCTACCTCGACATCGAATTTGATGTAAAAAATATAATATCGAGCCATACGTAGTAGAAGTGTTAAGAGTTAATATTAAAAGAAATAGAAGCATAAAAAAAATGTTGAAAAAGAAAAGAAAGAAAAATAATTCCGTAATAAAACCGAGGACCTAAAATTCGATATTAATTTTCGAACGTAATCTCCCCGGGTGGCGAACGTGCATTATCGATGGTTCGTCGTCTTGGACCGATCGTCTCGGTTCTCCTCCTCTCGTTATCGCGATTAATGGGGAATCCACGGTCGAAACACCTATGTAAATAACTTGATACGCGGCAGAGCAGTGGAGCTGGTTCCGTTGACATTTGCGCGCGCGATTCATTATCCGGGCAAGTTAGCTAGCATAACCTGTCTCTGCTTATCTGGCCGCCACCGTCGTGGAACTGGGTCAGGGGAAAAGAAAATTCGCGTAAATTCGCAACGGTATGCCGTTGCAGCCTCGAAGTGCCTCTTCATGAAACGAATTATACGGGGGTTTCCGCGGAGCAAGGATTAGAATTCATCTTCTCGTGTTGATTTCTTTACGAGTTTCGGTAATGCTTTCGTAATATCGTTCCCTGGCGACGATTACCGAGAGATTAGCGCCAAGGTTCGCCGCGTCCTTTGCTAACGACAGTTTTACTCCACGGGTTAAATACACGGTCCACGGTTCGCGTAATCTTGCGAGGGGTTTCGTTTAGTCGTTTGTTCTCGATTCGTCGAACGTCTTCGCACCGGGACACGTGATAGAAAACAGAAAGGAAAGGAACAACGAAACGTGTGGGTCGATTTGGAAATATTGGGTTGTTGGGAAAGTTGTTTCGTTTTCCAAAATGGAGAATGTGTAATTTAATAAAATGTTTATACGTTCTGAAAGAATTGTGTTTCATTTTCACCAAAAAAAAGGAAATGGCTTTTCGAACAACCTAATATAATCAGCTTGGAATTTTTACCTGTGGTTTAACTATTGGGTTGTTGGGAAAGTTGTTTCGTTTTCCAAAATGGAGAATGTATAATTTAATACAATGTTTATACGTTCTGAAAGAATTGTGTTTCATTTTCACCAAAAAAAAAGGACATGGCTTTATTTACAACCTAATATAATCAGCTTGGAATTTTTAGGAACGATGAGTTACTCTAGGACTATCATAATCGTGACACCTGTGGTGTAACAACTGTTGGGTTGTTCGAAAAGTCGTTTCGTTTTCCAAAATGGAGAATGTATAATTTAAGAAAATGTTTATACGCTCTAAAAAAATCGTGTTTCATTTTCACCAAAACATACTAGTACGAAATGACTTTCCAAATAAGCTAATACTTGTACTATACATAATAAGGGGGTTAATGTTTACGTAAAATATGTATACACATGTATGTTTTATGTAATTTGGTTTTCGAATTTTGGACGACTGATAAAAATGTTCAAGAACGTCCTTCGACATTTTTATTCGGGGTCATTTGAGACATTTTTGTCTATTGTCTATTTAATATACTGCACGCAGTTGAGAAGTTGACTTCTGGGAGTTTGAGGGCTTGCGAGTAACAGTGAGAATATTGGTCAACGTTGTCCATATTTCTCTATAACGCAATGTTTATTTGAATTGAAAGTTTTTCAAAAAAGAGAAATGTGTGTCTATTTTTTTTCATTCGAAAAGCGTGTTTCTTTTTTTTTTTATTCAAAAAGCGTGCGTCTATTTTCTTTTTTTTTTTTTTTTTTTCATTTTTATCGTTCATTTTTCGTATTTACAACTTGTGTAACAATGACGCGAAAGATCCCTTTCTTCATAATTTTCTCGTTTATTGAGAATATTATAGAAACTACTGAAATAATATTTGATTGTTGCGTACGAGACTCGTAGCGAACTGCGCGTTAAACTTTCATCGAGCTTTTAAAATCGCGATCGATTCCTCGTGAAATTCGTTTTATTTTAGTTGTCGCTCGTGTCGAACGATCGAGCTTCTGTTGTTCCGCCTTTTTGTTGTTCCGGGAATGTTTGTTATTCCGTCGGGACCAGGTGACAGCCACCTACGGGAGGAAACACGAGCAGAAATTGCGTAAAATTCGGCCAAAGCTTTGGGCAATTATTACTTTTCGACTTTTAAATCGTTTTTCGGGATCCGTTCGAGAATAAACGGTCAACGAAGCAATAAGCCGCTTCGAATATTGTACCGATAGTCGAACTTCGTTCGCGTTCGCGATAAAACGTGAAACGAAAATATAAACGAGATCTACGGTGAACAATTTATCGAAAGAAACGAAAAAGCAACAGGATTTTGGTGAAAAATCACAGCCAACGATAATAATTCCTCTGAATAAATTTGACCGTTGAAAAATCGAGGATTTTCGAAAATACACACCAGCCACGTATATCAAGTTTTAATTCGAATAAACAACTTTAATCTCTTCGATCTTGTTCTCGTGACACAACATTCGTTCAAACGTGTATCGATAGATTATGTCGATAAAAGTGTATAATTTACATTACACGCCTGAGAAGAATGTCGATGATGACACCGTGGCATTCTTCTCGGGCTTCGACTGTACATCTAATGTTCGTATTGGTAATTTTACTTGGAATATTTTTCCGACACGTTTATATAGTCAATGTTTCCTCAGGGAAGAGTACCTTAGGGTAAAAAAAGAACCAAGGAATACCTTAAGGTTGTAGAAGACCCGAAGAATACTTTAGAATCGGAAACGATTCAAGCACCCCAAAGTTGAAAAAGACTCGAAAGACACCATAGGGTCGAAAAAGACCCGAGAAATACCTCCAGATCGAAGAAGACTCGAAAAACACTCTAAAATAAAAAAAGACTCGAAAAACACCCTAAGGTTGAAATATTTCGAAAAACATCCTAAGGTCGAAAAAAACTCGAAAAACACTCTAAGATTAAAGAAGACTCAAAAAACACTCTAAAGTAAAAAAAAAACTCGAAAAACACCCTAAGGTAAAAAAAAAAATTCGAAAAACACTCTAAGATTAAAAAAGTCTCGAAAAACAATCTAAGGTCAGAAAAGACTCGAAAAACACCCTAAGGTAAAAAAAAAACTCGAAAAACACTCTAAGATTAAAAAGACTCGAAAAACACCATAAGATTAAAAAAAACTTGAAAAACACTCTAAGGACGAGAAAAACTCGAAAAACATCTTAAAGTAAAAAAAAAACTTGGAAAAACCCTCTAAGGTAAAAAAAGACTCGAAAACACCCTAAGATAAAAAAATACTCGAAAAAACACCCAAAGGTCGAAATATCCCAAAAAACATCCAAAGTCGAAAGACTCGATAAAAACACTCTAAAGTCGAAAAAGATTCGAAGAGTACCGTAGGGTCAACGAAGACCCGAGGTACTCCCTACGCTCTACCATCGAACCTTTCGAAATCGCTGTACCACTTTCGCGAGAGCCACCGTGTATACAAAGTCCGATGGAGTCGTTGTTTCCAGATGTCCGTGTCCTCAAAGGTAGGTCGGATCATCCGTTTAATCGTTCGCGTCGGTGTCCCGCTTTCATGAGACACACGTCGTCCTTCTTCGCGATCGCTTCCTCTCCAAGTGGTAGAGGTGAACGCGAGACGGTCGGTTGGTCGGTCGGTCGGTCGCGTTAAAACCGGAAGCCCCGGTAATTGGAGAGGACTAACGCGAGTCTTGGCCTCGAAGGCGTTGTTGAAACTCCCGCGACAACAGAGTTCACGGCAGGAGTTCTGCAATCGCCGCGACAATGCGAAGAACGCTCGCACAGTTAACGAACCTCTGTTGCCAACGTCGGCCACTTCTCCCGCGAAGTTGCTGTGCTCAATTGTCGATTAAATTAACTCCACGCTGTACTCGGAGGCGATGTTTAAAACCTCCTGGGGGACCTGGTAGACGTAAACATAGATCTTGCCGCCCTTTTGTCACGGTAGATCGGTCCGGATGTCCCTTACCGGGAATCCCATCGAGATCCCAGTTGGTTCGAATACGGTGGAGTTCTTCTCGTTTCGAAGAGCACGTTTCAATCTTAGGGTCCCGAGGTCTCGGGGTACCTGTCACGCGGTTTCTCAACAGTCATCTCGAAAGACGTGGCCCCTACTCTGTGTCCAGGTCCCTCGGAAACAATGTCCCTATTCTTGGGAACGTACTGGCTGGCTCTACTGCCAAACTCTGCGTTTCCCGAACAATGTCATCCGACACCCGATAACCGCACGACTGCAAGTTCAGTGGCCGCCCACGAGGACACATGGCTTGCTTCAAGGACCCATTCGGTACTCGATCCAGTCGTGAACACGTTGAAAGCAAAATCTACCCTCGAGATACCCTCGCAACGTTACGTCCGAGTGACAGGATGCTGATCACGATTCGATGTCGGTTTCAATCGGTACGGCATATTTTGAAAACGAGATCTACCTTCGAAATACCTCCGAAATGTTGGATCCAACACTGACACTTTCAGTAAACGATACCTGTCTTTGATACATCCGAGCAGCAAGATGCTGTGCACGATCTGGTACGACACTTTCAGAAAACGAAGTCTACCTTCGAAGTAGACTTTTAGAGCCTTGTATCCGAATAATAGAGCGCTACCTACAAGCTGATATCGGTTTCGTTCGTTCCAACGATTTTTGGGAAAACAAAATCCACTTTCGAAATATTAGATACGGATGTCAGAGGTTGCACCGTACGCTCCGGTATCGATATCGGTTTCAATTGGCAGGGTGTACACCCAGGAGACGAGAGAAGCCAGAATTCGAATGGTGACTGGCTCGGGGATCAAGCCTACGCGTCGATTCGAATTTCGAGGACAACACCGATCACCTTTTGTTTCGATTGGCGCGTGTTCGGAGGCGAGAACGAGACAACGTAGAGATCTATGCTACCCCCTTAGCGCTTCATTATGCAGTCCAATCTATTCGACCAACACGATTGGGATTTGAGCAGCGTGAAATTATGGGACACGTTGGATTATCGAGACGGTGGCGTTCAATTTCTGCGATACGCATCCTCGACGTTTAATTACAACAATCGTAATTATTATTGTTGCCGTTATTATTATTATTGTTGTTGTTGTTGTTGTTATTATCGTTGTTTCCACGCTTGTTAGCGTGATCACGGCACGTCTGTTTTCATTCGTGTCAAGGTAGACGCGAGGTCGACTTTCGAGCATTCGTTAAAGTAGCGCCGCGTTTTCCCCCGGAATGATATATACGCGTCAAACGAGGGAATTACGCGGAGAGGAGAGCAACGCGGAGGCCGTACGTGTAATTAACTGTAGCGTGTACGGAATAATCGCCGCGCCCTCTTCCCTCCCTTTTACAAGCATTTTCCTACGCCCGTACGAACGACCCGTCCGTTTCGCGCCAACCTCTTACCATCGTTAACCCTACGCGTATCTACCGACGATTCTTCCGTGGAACAAGACGATTTCTCGTTGCTTAACGTTACGTGGATCCTTAACACTCGAAATTGTCAAAAGGGTGCAGGTGAGCTCGAGTTAAGTCTCTCACCGCGCCAGTTTTTCATAATTAGGGTGAATTTGTTCGAACTGTAGCGTAAAGAGTAGAAATTTTCGATAATTTGTCCATGTAGCGGGTTGAGCACGAGAGAGACCACACTTGGGTCCAAACGGACCCATAACTTGACCTCGTGTATATATATATTTCGTGGGAAGGTTATTTTATTATATTTTTCTTAATTTCTAAAAAATATTGTATTTATGATTTTTCTGGGTCCGGAGAGACCCAGAGTGGTACGGCGAGAGTCGAGAAAGATTCCGGTTCAGTACTACGGATATCTACTTTATGGATCACAATCGTTATATATTTTTTAAATAAATTCTGGAAAGTGTAAATGTAATATCAAAAGTAATATAATGAAAAAGTTGCGTCGCTCGGTTATGATATTTGTCTTTGAATTTCGTGAAATTTGCAAAAATAAATTCGGTGGATTTTGTCCGGGGCGTTGGAGAGATTTGGAAAGTATGATTCGAAAGATCATGTTTGAGTAAGAGTAGCAAATTGCAGCGTGCCCGTGGAGGGTTAATTTCTCCGTCATGAGACAACGAGATCGCTCTTCCGCGCAGTTGAAAGTACCATCTTTCGTCGCCGGTCGCTTGTAATTGGACAAATAGTCCCGCCACTTTCGTCGTGCTTGTCTGTTTTCCTATGAAACGCGGGAGACTGTACCGGTATCGTAAAGCCTCGTTAATCCCGGCCAGTTTAGGGGAGGCTCGGAAGAGGATGAGAGATACGTTTTATTAAAAAAAAAAACGAAGAAAAAAAAGGAACTGATTTACACCGTAATCCCTGCGCTATTTAAAAGAATTTCCCGGGCAACTTTTCTTATTTGGCGCTATCCTTCAGTATATACCAGACATTAGAAGGATTATAACGCGCTAATACGAATCACGGTCGGATTTTATTCGTGACCGAAACATTGATAATTCTTAGCATTATCGAATTGCGTCCAAGCGTTAGAATTTCACCGATAACTCTAAAAAGTATTATCCAAGTAAATTAATTCTTTAATTTTCTTTAATTTATTATTTTCTTTATGAAAAAGAAATTCCTAAAAATAAACCATTGCGATTAAAATTTATTTCACTGCCAATTCCACGTATCAAAATTAACTACTCGTTGAACTGAACGTTCTGCGGAACACTATAGCTAACGTTTCCTAATAGTTTCTCGTCTTTTTTTTTAATTAACTTTTGGCGCACGGGTCACGCGTCCCGGTCGAAACTCTTTGTCCCGTTTCCTCCGGCGAGTCGAAGAATCAACACCCCCGGTTTTATGCATCTAACTCGATCCTCGGCGTAGAACGCACGGCGCTCGGTGTTCGCGGATCGGCGTGCAAACCGAATTAACGCGGGAGCGTTTCTCCACACCGCACGAAGGATCGGGAGCCAGTCTGTTCGGCTATCGAGCATAATATGGATCCCGTCGTGGTAATTCGCCGGTCCCGCGGACCCCGATGGAGATCCTAATCTATTTAATTCGGCTTCTGGTCCACGCACATCCCCCGTGAAAGTTATCGGCTCGAGCGTCGAGCGTCGAGCGAATGCGCGAGCTCTCCCCCCAACCGCGACCAGTCACGGAAACCGGCCGAGCGGTGCCGAGTGGCCCCGAGGACGGCCGACACGGGCCGAGCTGGGCCGTGAGCGTGCCTCCGATCTCGAGGCGGCCGCAAACCCATGCAGTTGGTCGACGAGCGCGGCACGGTGTGCGAGTAGAATCTGTTTCTCGCTCTCATTGTCTCTCTGTCGCGCGTACCTCGAGAGCTCCTCTCTATCTGCCATCCTCGTGACAGCTGTTCCGCCGGCTCCGATGATCCGCGGGACGATCCACGGGATCCGAGGCAAGAGCGGTCTGCAATGGTTCACAGTAAGCCAATCCTCACGGTTTTGATTTTGCGAAGGGGGATGTCTCGACACGGGTGGTTCTGTTTCTTTTTTTTTTTCGGGGCTTCGGGGACGGGGCCGAGCTTTTAAGTTTCTCCGGGGTGCTGCGCGCGATTCGAGGCTTTCGAGGACGCGCTCGCTCGCTCGCTCGCTTGCTCGTCGCGAGATTCCGATCTCGAACGTATAGTACTTACACCGCTCAAAATTCCTGAGACGACGCGTTACACGTGAGACCGGGGAAAGGAAAATTTAGAGGAACATTGTCTCGTTTAATAGTATCCAGGACGTGGAACGTACACGGTTGTACGTTCCGATCGTTTGTTTTAATAATTCAATTTCTTTGATGATTTATTTCGACGTTTAATTTTTCGCTACCTCTCGTTGCAATATTACGTTCTCGTTGGAACACGATTTACCGAGGTACTGCAATCTCGGGGAATCGAAAGAGGTGGACAGAACCTGCCCGTAGCAGCGATCGTCAATTAAAATAATTATATTACCAAATTGGAAAAACTTGCTTGATGAATCGATTCGAGTATTTTTGCGTTAACGATTTAACCATTTTTCATTCGTTCAAATTTTACTCTATACAAAGATCGTCGATTTGGATCTAAAAAATTTGTTACAGTTCGCGTTAGAAAAGACTCGTCGATTAATTTAGCAAATTATCGAAAGAAGGAAAATTTCCACGCGTTGTGGATTTCTACGTAAATGCGTTCGGATAAAAAATCGCGTTAGTTGAATAATACGAGGTGAATCGTTTCTAGTCAGGTATAAGAATATTAGATTACGAAAACAGATCAAAATTCACGGTCTGCGTCACTACTTACGATTTCGTTGAAAAACAGCAAGCGTGTTAGGACTCTTGAGCGACGGTGTTTGCATACTTCGGAGATGTTGATTTTCCCGTGGATCTTGATACGGAAGTAAACCGTATCCCCTGGCGAATCTTGTCCGTTATTGCGCGTACGTATCGCCACCGAAGGAATTTCCGTTCGTGGAATGGCTAATAATATCGTGGAATTATTTCCCGTGGAAAAAGTAACAAGTGGCCCGGGTCTAACGTTTTTTATTTCGGTGGTTAATTCTACGTAAATTCTCGACGCAACCGGCCTGCTTTTTACACTTCTCTTTACACACTCTTCCACTCAACGGTGATCCCGTGTTTTAAACCATCCACCGCCCCGCCACGTCCCACCGTGACTACGACTATCCCGTTTCGAAACTTTCCAGGACTTCCCTGGAAACTGACCAACACGCTCGCCACTCGAAATTTTACGTCAGTTCCCTCAACTTCTCACTCCTGGCCATTTCTATCGTTCGTTTCGAACCCTTTGCGCACTCCGACCTTTCCGAGCGGCAGTCGACCCACCGACTCCAACTTATTTCTCACTCTGTGCTAACAACGCTTTACGAAATTCCGTGGGTAACGTTTGGTACACACTGAAACGGACACAGTTGGAACACTTTCCTCCAGATTACAATTTCGAACAACGAATTGAATATAAAGCGTCGGGGAATATTGTTTTTTACTCGTGACGCGACTACTCGTTCGAGTTAAGTTTTATTAACTGTTGTTCAAAAATTCGTTGCTCGTTATTTTTACAAATTGTGTATCCCACGCTGGCTCGAGATTCGTTCTCGAGGTGGAGTATTGAATATCGGGTTCGGAGTGTTGGGTAAAATTCAGATTTTGTAATTGGAATTTTTCAAAATGATTATTTTACTGTTTGGTTGCGATTTCGCGAACGATTAAGAATGTTGACAGTGTGGATCGCGAAAAATCGCGAATGTCGCTCGAATGCATTCTTTGCAGCTACTTCCAGTACAAGTAGGGACGACTAGAAATTATTTCTCTATGATTGTACGATGGTTTCACTCCGGATCAGATTCGATCGATAGTATTATTGTAGCAAAAACAAAATTTCTTACTCATTGAGAATATCGTCTACATGTATTTTTTCCAGCTTCCACCTGTATAAACGTAAACAGTCAAAAACTATTTATCACTATAAAATCGCTTCATTCCTGAACCACTGATCACTATCACCATCGTGAAAACAAAATTTCCCTCCCATCTGTATGCATTCTTTCCATATTCCACCTGTATAAACGTAAAGAGTTAAAAACTATTTATCATTGTACAATCGTTTCATTTCTGAACCACTGATCAGTATCACCATTGTAAAAACAAAATTTCTTATTCATTGAGAATATCGTCTACATGCATTCTTTCCATCTTCCACCTGTACAAACGTAAACAGTCAAAAACTATTTATCACTATAAAATCGCTTCATTCCTGAACCACTAATCACTATCACCATCGTGAAAACAAAATTTCCCTCCCATCTGTATGCATTCTTTCCATCTTCCACCTGTATAAACGTAAAGAGTTAAAAATTATTCATCATTGTACAATCGTTTCATTTCTGAACCATTGATCAGTATCACCATCGTAAAAACAAAATTTCTTACTCATTGAGAACATGGTCTACATGCATTCTTTCCATCTTCCACCTGTATAAACGTAAAAAGTTAAAAACTATTTATCATTGTACAATCGTTTCATTTCTGAACCACTGATCAGTATCACCATCGTAAAAACAAAATTTCTTACTCATTGAGAACATGGTCTACATGCATTCTTTCCATCTTCCACCTGTATAAACGTAAAAAGTTAAAAACTATTTATCATTGTACAATCGTTTCATTTCTGAACCACTGATCGGTATTACCATCGTAAAAGCAAAATTTCTCTTCCATTGAGAACATGGTCTACATGCATTCTTTCCATCTTCCACCTGTACAAACGTAAACAGTCAAAAACTATTTATCACTACGCAATCGCTTCGTTCCTGAACCACCGATTTGAATTATCTTTCCAAAGACAAAATATCTCCCACTATCGCGAACATCGGTCAAAATGCATTCTTTCCAGCTCCCACCAGTACGAAGTGTAAAATTTGAAAAAGCAACCGGCCCGATAACGCAAACGGTCAACAATCAGTGTTCCGGTTCACCGTATCGTTATCCACGATACACCGGATCGCTCGTGATTGGACGATGTGGAGCGGGATGGTCCCGCGTCGATTTGGTCGCCATTTTACGTCGCGTCTCGGACCCGAAAGCCTCGGATATCGCGTCAATGAGAATTATTGAGCGCGAACAAACAACGGGGTAACGAGAGTGAACATTTGATATTCTCGATCGTCCAAAAAGCATCGAAGCTTCGGCAGGACGGTTCGGGGTGGACTCGCGAGGGATGGACTTACGGTAAACAATCACCCTAGAGTCCCGTCACTCGGTCACGGCCATCGGTATCGCGTTTACCACCACTTTTCCGTATCCGCGTGACTGTTCTTTCCCGGCCCGAGCGACGGTCTAATATTTTTATTTCACGCAACGACGACTCCCAACCGCAGAGGAGCGCGTTTTCTAAAGAGAACGTGTACCACCGGTACGGTACTTTTTAGTAACAACTTTTTTTTCTTTTTTTGTATTTTCTTTCTCTCTTTTTTCTCTTCTTTCGTCGTCCCATCGAAACACCGCCATTTAATTTCGAGGTTACCGACGTACCCGGAGAAATTCCGTGTATCGATCAGGAAAGCCTTTTAGCCTTCCACGATAATAAAGGGTGTCGCGATAGCGCGTCGTGGAAACCTTTAATAGATGACCTACGAGCGACGGAATAGGAACATAAAATTTTCAAGGGAATCAAGGTTAGGGAAGGAACGATCGTTGCCGGTGTAAAACGTCAGGACGTTATTTAGATCCCGATATATACGGCGTTGAATCGGTGCCCGTAGACACCGTCCGGGTTCTTCTCACGTGGCTACCATACGCACGATACCACCGTGGAATTTCCCTAATCTTTCTACGTTTCTAAACAGATGCGATCGCGTTTTATGGTCACCGAACACGGACGTCCGATTAATCTCGAATTTAACATACGAGAGAGAAGTTCGTGACGGTTGGGTGGGGGGAAAGATTCGAAACTGGAAAGGAAAAGAAAGTTTCACCGACTAGGTGGATAACAACGAGATCGAGATGAAACGTTCGATTATTATTTCCCGGTTATCTGTCGCTCTGCGTGAACCGTGTGTCGGTTAGGCGTCGGTTGAACGCCTCCTCGTCGTATCTCTTCGGGCGCGTATTGTTCGAGAGTTGCGGTTTCGACCTAATATAGAAACGCGCGAGGTCGGGCTAGAAAGTGTGCAACGTGCTTAAACGTTGCTGACACTTTTCCGTGTACAGTCGACGAGTTTCTATCTTTGACGCGTCGATGTCCTAAAACGAGTCGTTCGCCACCGTTAGAGAAATGCTCGCTCGGACGTTCCAGTCTTCGGGACTTTAATTGGAAAAAGTATCGAGCGATGTAACCCTATTCGTGAATTTCTAGCTTATAGGGACACTTGGGGGGCAAAAACTTCCGGTAGAATCTCCGTTACCATCTTTCGATGGAAATTGGGAAAATTTAACGTTTCAAGACAGGAGCAATTTACGTTTGGTTAGTTGTTTCGGGAGCCATCTTTGAGAGAAGTGGAATTATGGATCGTGTGTGTCGAGCGAACGGAAACGAGTGGAGAAAAAGTGTTATTAATTACGCCGTGTAGAAATATTGTTTCAGGTTATTTGTATCCAATGATGTTGAATTAACATCGAGTTACAGTTGTACGCGATTGGAAAATATGAAATATTTATTCTTCAACGCTTTCGTTGTACGTATATGTAAACGTGCGCGTACAAGATAAGAAGCCACGGCTGAGGCGGTGTTTCTAACTTTAACTCGGTATGTTCTTTTCTTATCTTCGATCTACGTTTTCAAAATAAGAATGTTTTCATTACCTTGAAATGTCGGTATAATTAAACGTATACTCGAGCGTTGATCATTACTCCAAGTTTGATTACTTTCTACGTTCAGAATGATGTTGTTGGTTTCTGAAATTGTTGCCATTTACGGTGGTTGGATTCACGGTATTTGTAGATTTTACAAAAGAGGGGGTTTCAAAATATTATTTACCCACGGTGGTGTATTTCGTACACTTTATCGTTCAAAAAAGAAAAATACATTCTTTGTAAATGTATAAAATACTGATAGAAATAATAACGATATTTATAGTTCGCGCCAATGTGAATACGGTATTTATAGATTTTACAAAAGGGGGGGTTTTAAAGTATTATTTACCCACAGTGGTGTATTTCGTACACTTTATCTTTCAAAAAAGAAAAAATTATTCTTTGTAAATACATACAGTATCAATAGAAATGATAACTATATTTATATTTCACACTATTGTGAGTAGCCATATATTACCAAGGGTTAAAAATTCCAAGAGTCACATGGTATTTATAGATTTTACAAAAGAGGAGGTCTCAAAGTATTATTTACTTACAGTGGTGTATTTCGTACACTTTATCTTTCAAAAAAGAAAAATTCATTCTTTATAAATACATACAATATCGATAGAAATAACTATATTTATATTTCACACTATTGTGAATAGCCATATATTACTAAGGGTTAAGAATTCCAAGAGTCACATGGTATTTATAGATTTTACAAAAAAGAAGGTCTCGAAGTATTATTTACCCACAGTGGTATATTTCGTACACTAGGGTGTTCAAAAAAGAAAAATTCATTCTTTATAAATACATACAATATCGATAGAAATAACTATATTTATATTTCACACTATTGTGAATAGCCATATATTACCAAGGGTTAAAGATTCCAAGAGTCACACTGTATTTATAGATTTTACAAAAGAGGAGGTCCCAAAGTATTATTTACCCACAGTGGTGTATTTCGTACACTTTATCGTTCAAAAAAGAAAAATTCATTCTTTGTAAATGCATACAATATCGATAGAAATAATAACTATATTTATATTTCACACTATTGTGAATAGCCATATATTACTAAGGGTTCAAGATTCCAAGGGTCACACCGTATTTATAGAATTTACAAAAAAGGAGGTCTCAAAGTATTATTTACCCACAGTGGTGTATTTCGTACACTATGGTGTCCAAAAAAAAAATTCATTCTTTGTAAATACATACAATATCGATAGAAATAATAACTATATTTATATTTCACACTATTGTGAATAGCCATATATTACTAAGGGTTCAAGATTCCAAGGGTCACACCGTATTTATAGAATTTACAAAAAAGGAGGTCTCAAAGTATTATTTACCCACAGTGGTATATTTCGTACACTAGGATGTTCAAAAAAGAAAGATTCATTCTTTGTAAATACATACAATAACGATACTTATATTTCACGATATGAATAGTCGATGTGAATAGCCAAGGTTTGAATATACATTATAATTCAATAATACAACACTCATATAATACATTACCAAAGGTCAAAGTTTCCAAGAGTCAAAAATCCTCGAGACCTCGCACCATTGGCGAAATTTTCAAGACTATTAGAATCGAATCGCCTTGTCGCCTGGTCCCCAGTAATTACGTTCGCCCCCGTTTACGGGGGCGGACCAATAACCCGGTTTTTCCAGTCACTTTGTGTCTTCGATCTCTCAAGACGACGACTACCGCGACCGAAGAGGGTAATCGTCCGCGTCGAGGGTCGAATCACGGTACCTCGTGGTGCGTGGACGGACAGTTTATCGTTTTCCTCGGATCCGCGAGGGTGGCGCGGTCTCACGGGCCACGCGAAACCATGAATTTTTATAACGAATATTCGGGCGAGAAGTTTTTTAATCGCGCATTCTCGAGTCGTGCATTCATCCATGCAAATGCGCAAGCTCGCTGCCCGGAGATTACGTATTCCTGCGAGTGCGTGAGCCTGGCTCCGTGATGAAAAATTCAAATGTTCGATCGGCCGATATTATCTACCTGTAGTTAAAAGAAAAAGGAAGAACAAAATTGTAAAGAAAAAAGAAAAAAAAATTGCAAAAAAAGAAGAAAAATTCTAAAGAAAGAAGAAGAAAAAAATTGTGAAGAAAGAGGAAGAAAAAAATTGTGAAGAAAAAAGAAAAAAAAATTGTGGAGAAAAGAGAAAAGAGAAAAGAAAGAAATTCACCACCCCGCTTAGAAGATATCCGCGTACCGCGTGGTGGGGAGCTCGGGGTGGGGGGCACGGATGGTGGGGGGCACCCTGGAACGTCAGCATCCACCGACAGCTTGCGCGAACTTTTCTGTCGTTGAAAAACTGACGCCAGGACGCACGATCTCGTCGAAAGCACGTAATAAGTTTTCGAAGTTCGGTCCCCGGTCCGGAACGTTGTAACGTGGAACTTTAATGGGATAGGGGCGCGCGGCAGGGGAGGAGCCTCGTTTCGTCCCCGAGGCTGGGAATCGGGCTACGAATGCCACGAAAGCGATAGACGATCGATACCACGATTCTCCTTGATCCGAACTATTTTTAATGTCCATTCGTTCGATGTTACTTTTCACCGGCCCGTTTCACCACGTTAAATATTCACCGGTAGATCGCAATAACAGTCCGTAGGTATTTTTAACCCTTGTGTCAATAACCAACTATGTACCCTTTCTTCTGTTTTTTTTTTTTTTTTTACTTTTTTCAAGATCTTGTTTACAAATTTTTGTCGCGTTTCGAACATCGCAGAATCGACACTTGCCGTTTCGAAATGCGAATGCACCGAGTTAGGCGAGTAAGGGTGTATCTTGACATGATTGTTCAATAAGCGAGGCAGCTTATCGTTCCCCTTAAACGTTTCCTTTAAAAATTCGTTACGTAGTTGAAATACCGCGCGAACGATTCCGTCTACGTGCAGTGGTGTTCTCGAAATAAAAATGTATGAAAAAAAATTTTAAGTGAGTGCATTTCAAATATATTTCCACGTTTGTTGGATAACCGACGAACACTTTTCGATACCTCGTTTGAACATGTTCGACGTTCTTGTTGAAATATCGTTAAATCGTTCCGGTTCCTCGTTCTCCGTGCAATTCCACGTACAGTTGCGTTTTCGAAATAAAAATTTACTGGGAGACTCGAGAACGAGTACTTCGAATATACTTGTACGTTTCGTCCGATAGTCGAGGCACCCTTTTCGATATTTCGTTTAAAAATGGTCGACGTTGAAATATCGCCAAACCGGCGCGATTCCTTATTCTTTGGACAACTCCCATGGTTACGTTTTCGAAATAAAAATTCACGGTGGACTCTCGAGCGCCAGGACTTCGAATATATTTATACTCTTGCTCGGTAACCAGAATACTCCTGGATATAAAGAAAACCGTAGTTAAAGGGACTATAAACGGTAACGTGGAACCATTTAGCAAGTAAATTATACAGAACGTGTAACTCTCGATCGAAACTATTTACTCTGTCATAACGAAGGGCGATATACACATCTTACGAGTGAATTTGCCCGCTGGTTACAAAATGTCGCTCCGTACAGCACATAGCGCGTAGATCGGGAGTCAACGCTCTAGCGAGGGTGTGTACATATTCTCCAAATAAATCGCCAGCGGCCAACTCGTTCGAAATTGTTCCTCTTCTGTTGCGTGTAATGTTGTTTATCGTCCAATTTCACCGTTAAATCTCCGCCTCTGGACTACAATAGCGATTCGGTTACGTTTCTCAATAACAATCATTCCCGAGCGTACGCTACAATCTTCGCTTCATTAAGTATTATATTGTCTCTAGGTACTAAATTGCAACCAGTTTATATTCATCGGAGATTACTTCGCCCCTCGTGCGTGGAGCGTTGTTTATTGGCCGATCGGGCCGTTAAATTTTCCAGATTGCGACGATATTTTTCAATAATATTCAATTTGCCCCGCAATCTTGGCATTATTAAATGTATATCGTACACACCGAGCGTAAACGGCGACTGGTCTCGAATTTCCTCGTCCTTGTTGATTGCACGGAGTGGCGATCGCTCGGATTTCCCATTGAGAAGATTTCCAGGGCTCCTCTCGTCGATTTATCCGTCTGTTTGCCCGATCGTTGGTTATTTGCCCTTCAGTGGCCATTTCGTTCGACGTGGATAAAGGCGATCACAAATATCGCCGATAGTTTCGTAGAAGTAAATCTAAATAAGAATTATTCGAGCGCGTAGTTCGTAGTCCGGTCAGTTAGACTTAAACCGATTACTCGCCCGCCGAGGAGGGAATTTGATTACAATGGTAGTCAATTGCCGACACGGAGGAGCGACAACAGCGAAGCTGCATCGAAATTCAAGGCAACAAGTGCCCGAGGCGAGGCATTCCGCTTACGTGGCGAACAACAACGCGCGATACCACGAGCCGCGAGTCCCGAAGGGTTGAAGAATTCTGTAAGATCGTCTCCCGTTAATTTCACCCTTAACCCGCGAACAATTCGACGCGAAACACTGCTCGATGTACTGTGCACGATCGACAAGATGTCCTGCGTACGAAACACAGGTCTAATTGGGTAATTCGCGAGAGATGCACTTCGTTTTGCACGTATTTTTGGCTGTATTATCGAGCACAGTTTACGCAAGGATCGTTTGGATCGAGAAATGTACTGTCGAGAGATGAAAAGATGACACTTGGGGTGAAGGGAACGTAGTATTGTTTATAATGGAAATGTGGAGTGTCGAGTAATTTTTGCTTATGTTCGAAGGCTGACTAACAAATCTGACCCAATACGATTCACAATTTATATCGAGTGACTTACTATCGATGTACTGTGGACGATTGAGAAAATGTCCTACGGACGAAATGAAGGTTTAGTTGGAGTATCACACTTCTCGCACATATTTTTAACTGTATTATCGATGACACCTTTCACAAGGATCGTTTGGATCGAGAAATGTACTGTTGAGACATGAAAAGATGACACTTGAGGTGAAGGGAACGTAGTACTGTTCGTAGTGAAAATGTGGACAGTGTCGAGTAATTTTTGCTTATGTTCGAAGACTGACTAAAACATCTGTCCCAATACGATTCGCAATTTATATCGAACGACGTACTATTGATGTACTGTGCACGATTGAGAAAATGTCCTACGGACGAAATGAAGGTTTAGTTGTAGTGTCACACTTCTCGCACATATTTTTGACTGTATTATCGATCACACCTTTCACAAGGATCGTTTGGATCGAGAAATGTACTGTTGAGAGATGAAAAGATTCTTGCTTATGTTCGAAGACTGACTAAGACATCCGATTCAATACGATTTACGATTCCTGCTAGATGACATCTTCTTAATTCTGCACAGTAGATGATAGATTTTTCGTGCACAAAAACGTACGGTCATCGACGGATGTCTATATGGGCAAGACTCGTGGATACAAACGATAAAAGAAAACATTTATCGATGAAAAATAAAATTTTCAAAACCCAAAAATGAAACTTTTCAAGTGAATTTAAAAGAAACTGAAAACTTTACCCAAGAAAGGAGAGAGCTATAGTTGGTAGACCGTGGATACAGTCCTTGACAGAATATCTTGCAGGTAAAATTAATAATCCATGAAAATTCTACTTAGAAACTACCACAAAGTACTGGAAATACAAGGTCTTAGGTAACGATTTTATACTCGGCACTCGTGGCCACCGACACTATGTTTTTCCTTTGTGTATAAAATTGAAAACGTGAAACTCTGGGGAGTGACTGTAACCCTTCGTTATATGCATCCCTTAAGAGTCTACTAAATTTTAGAAAACTCTAACACCTTCTTTTATTTCCCACTTTATTCCACAACCACGTATTTCTGAACATCGTAAATTATTTTTCGTGGGAAATAACTTCTATTTTCCTATCTCTGTCAAAAAATTAAACGTGTAAAAACTTAATTCAACATCCCCCCAAAACAAAAAAAATTCATCCTCCATTTTCGGCAACTCTACAACTCTGCAAAATTTCATAAAAATCAAAACTTTCGCAACTCGTAAGTGCAACGATTAGAAGTAAGTTACGAGTTTATTAGGAAACTCTAACTCTTTTATTTTCCCACTTCATTATACAACCACGTATTTCTAAACATCGTAAATTATTTTTCGTAAAAAATAACTCCTATTCTCATTTTTCTGGCAAAAAATTAAACGTGTAAAAACTCGATTGAACATCCCCTCAAAATAAAAAAAATTCATACCCCCATTTTTGGCAACTCTACGACCCCGCGAAATTTCATGAAAATCAAAAGGTTCGCGACTCGTAAACGCAACGGTTACGCGTGCTTCAAAGCGAGGCGTCTTGGATTATACCTGATCGTTTACTTCTCGTGTCGAGTGTAAAGTTTCTTCCTCGACCCTCCTCCTCCCTCCCCTCGTTTCGCGATATTAACCGCATTCTCGGGCAATTGCGCCGCGCGAACGTAAGACCGGATAACAATTATCCGGGGAAAAGGGGATTTCGGAATTGACTATACTTCGCGGGGATTAATCTCCTGGAGGGGGACAGGGGAAGTGAGTCTTTATCGAAGCGACTTTCAGACCAGCCGGTTTAAGGCCGCATTAAGGAGATTAGTTCGAGAACAGAACGCTTTTCCTCCCTTTCGCTCCTACTCCACCTCCTCCTCCCCCTCCCCTGGCGGTGTATCATTGACACGAAAATTCCTGGCATCCTTTTACCCCGTTCCGCGAGTTCGTCTTTATCACTTATCATCCTAACGAACCGGGACGAAACTATTCGGAACTTCCCTCGCGTCTCGAAATTGAAACCCATAGTTGCCGAGACGATGCATCGAGGAACTCTTCTCTTCGCGCGTTCGTTATCTGTGACAATTAGTGCCAGTTGAACGAATTGGCAATTTCCGCGACAGAGAAGACTCCAGGTGTTTACCGGAGCGACCAGGTGCGAAAATTCGAGACGCTCCAACCCGATTTTGCGTATAATTGTTCCCCAGAACGAGGGTACACAGTTCCCTCGAGTTTCTCGGCGGAACGTTCTCTCTCACTCTCTCTATCTCTCTCTCTCTCTCTCTCTCTCTCACTTTCGAGGGAACTGCGAACTTAAAGCGGAGTAATTATTAGCGAGGCAGTTAATGGAGGGATTATGTTCGACGGACCTCCTTGACGCTGAAGTTTCCCGCGACGCTCGGCGGTTTTCCAAGTTTTCCGATACGGAAACTCGTTCGCGTGAATCGCACCTGCGATCTCGGGCTCTTCGAGGAGGAGAATTTTAAGCGAGCCTGGCTCGTGCACTGTTTGCAGTCTCGAACTATGTCACGGGAACTTTGTTTTCCCGCGAACGTGAATCCGTGGGGGGGAAAAGATTAAGCGGGAAGGTGGCATTATTTCGTTGCAACGTAAAATTCGCAGGGAAGAAATTGAACGAAAGTGTTGCTTCGATTCGATGGAAGACGGGGTGAGTTTGTCGAAGAAAACGTTAAGTGAGAATGTGGCTTTATTTTGAAAAATTTAACTTAAGTTTGTCTACGCAGAATCGGGTGAGAATGTGGCTTTATTTCGAAGAATGTAAGCTTGTCGAAAATTCGGTGAAAATGTAAATTTATTCTAAAGAATCTATCGAAAGTTTATGGAAAGAGTGTTAAGTGAGAGTGTGGCTTTATTTCTCAGAATTCTATCTAAGTTTTCCAAAAAATAATCAGTGAAATTGTAACTTTATCTAAAAAAAGTTGACGTAGATTCATCAAAAAGATATTAAGCGAGAATGTGGCTTTATTTAGAAGAGTTTTACATAAGTTTGTCTACGCAGAATAGGGTAAGAATGTGGCTTTATTTCGAAGAATGTAAGCTTGTCGAGAATTCGGTGAAAATGTAAATTTATTCTAAAGAATCTATCGAAAGTTTATGGAAAGAGTGTTAAGTGAGAGTGTGGCTTTATTTCTCAGAATTCTATCTAAGTTTTCCAAAAAATAATCAGTGAAATTGTAACTTTATCTAAAAAAAGTTGACGTAGATTCATCAAAAAGATATTAAGCGAGAACGTGGCTTTATGTCGAAGAGTTTTACATAAGTTTGTCTACGCAGAATCGGGTGGAAATGTGGCTTTATTTCGAAGAATGTAAGCTTGTTGAAAATTCGGTGAAAATGTAAATTTATTCTAAAGAATCTATCGAAAGTTTATGGAAAGAGTGTTAAGTGAGAGTGTGGCATTATTTTGAAGAATTCTATCTAAGTTTGCCAAAAAAGAATCAGTGAAAATGTAACTTTATCTAAAAAAAGTTGACGTAGATTCATCAAAAAGATATTAAGCGAGAATGTGGCTTTATTTAGAAGAGTTTTACATAAGTTTGTCTACGCAGAATGGGGTAAGAATGTGGCTTTATTTCGAAGAATGTAAGTTTGTCGAAAATTCGGTGAAAATATAAATTTATTCTGAAGAATTTGTCGAAAGTTTATCGAAAGAGTGTTAAGTGAGAGTGTGGCTTTATTTCTCAGAGTTCTATCTAAGTTTGCCAAAAAAGAATCAGTGAAATTGTAACTTTATCTAAACAAATGTAACATAGATTCATCGAAAAGATATCAAGCGAGATCGTGGCTTTATGTCGAAGAGTTTTACGTAAGCGAATCGAGTGAAAGTTTGACTTTATTTCAAAGAATATGCCACAAGTTCGTCGAAACAGCGTTAAGTGGAAATGTAGCCTCGATCGAGGAACTCGAGGAAAATTGAGCGTAAATGTGGCTTTACTTCGAAGAATTCGATACCGAAAAAATGAAGTGAAAAATCCACACGGGTACGGGTATCGATCTGTGCACTTTCTTCGAAGATTAAATTGCTCTCCATCGACGCGTAACAACGTATTTACCAACAGTGTTGATTCTTCGCGGTCCCGTACCCCCCTCGCGCCGGTTTACACGAACGAAAAGCAATTAATCCTCAGCGCGATATCCTTGTTTACACGCGAACCACCTGCACTTTTCCGCGAGTTTCTGCGTAAAAAAAAAAAAAAGAAATAAAAAGGAAAATCTCGGTTCGAAACAAAACGGCCAATAACGAATGGAGCCGCTGCGATCCGCTGGACCCAAAGAATACACATCCGCCGCATGCTGGAATCGATCGAAGGTCTGTCGAAACAACGTAGAACAAATGGCAACGTCTCCCGTGAGACAATTGCAGACTTCTCCGCGTTGTCTGGGTAAAGGCGAGCGTCGAAAGGTGGTTGGTTTATTCCTGGCTTTTCCGCCACGAATTTCACGCCGTTACATCCCACCGACCGACAAACGCTTCCCAAGGGGGATGGATAGTCACGAGAGACTGCTTTTAGCCGCGGTTTTATCTCCTTGTTGCAAGGGTAGTCGAGGTATGAAATAAAAGTAACGAGGAATAATGTATCAATGGCGACTGACGCCTATCCTCCTTCTACAAGGTGCTTCAGAAACAGGTGGCTAAACTTTACGACCGTGTATCCCCTACTCGTGTGCTTGAAAAAATTCTACGAGGATGTATCCGGAAGTACCCCAATTGTGAACGATCATTGTTTACGACGGGGTTCGATGAGAAGGATTTTCTAAAATTATGTACAATACGTACGTATTTGTGATTTTAAATACCGAATGTGGTAATGATTTGTACGAATCGTGAATATATAGAGTGTGCGATATGTCCTTGTATAAATTTTGTTAAGATATTCTGTGAGTAAAAATTGAACGAAAATATTGCACACTTCGTTAACAAATGATCAATTTTCTACGGGTAAATTACTAATATTTATTCGTTGTGTATATGATACACTGCTGCCTCAAAATTTGTTCGATATACCTGTAATTTTGAATAGAGCCATTAACTTTGGTATTTAAAATATCTATTGTTTTAAAATGTATTGATATTTTGTTTAATTTCGAATAACGTCGCGCAGTGATAACCGACCGAAATGTTATTTCAGGTGGTTGTTTATTATTGTCGTTTCGAACGATCGAATTTTCGCGACTAAATTGGAGACTTCGAAGAGGCGAAGTCTGGTAATGTTAGATTTACCCTTGCACTCAACATCTAAATTTACATGTTCGTTGAACGCTACGCGAACGCGACAGAATCTGTATCTAATTATCTGCGACTGTCGTTAGTTTACCAGGGAAAGGTCAACCTGGGTAATCTATTACCTCGCACTGTTGTCCGTTCATTCGCAGATAACTGTGCACACATCTGTTCGTCGAGAGCAAATACATACTGGGTGTGGACGAAATAATGTAAACACCTGTGAAATATAGATACTATATTTTATTAACATCGGTCCACCTATCGTTTGCCTTCTATACAACAAATGCATCTCAGTGGAATGTTATAATTCTATCGATAAACAACTACCAATTGGTTTAGAGGTATCAGATGGGAAAATTACGATTTCTAAAATTGTTCATGTGGTAAAGTTTATTTTAGTGCTCTTCGAACCAAGATTGAATTTTTATGGTGTATTTACGTCGTCACACGTTACATTCTACACTGTACGTCACGATGTATTGACCACAACTGACTCTCGATCTCCACAATACTCTATTATGTTAATTTATGCTAGAGGTAACGTCACACGCTACACTAGAGTACTTTCGCGCCGTCACACGCTTCGCTAGACTACATTCGCGCCGTCACACGCTTCACTAGAGTACATTCGCGCCGTCACACGCTACACTAGAGTGCCTTCGCCGTCACGCGCTACACTAGAGTACATTCGCGGCGTCAGACGCTTCGCTAGAGTACATTCACGCCGTCACACGCTACACTAGAATGCCTTCGCCGTCACGCGCTACACTAGAGTACCTTCGCGCCGTCACACGCTACTCTAGAGTACATTAGCGCCGTCACGCGGTACACTACACTACTTTCGCGCCGTCACGCGCTACTCTAGAGTACATTAGCGCGGTCACGCGGTACACTACACTACTTTCGCGCCGTCACGCGCTACTCTAGAGTACATTAGCGCGGTCACGCACTACACTAGAGTACTTTCGCGCCGTCACATCGCACACTCGGCGCTGTACTTCACGATAGCCACAACTGACTCATGCTTTCTCCAATGCTCTATTATGTTAATTTGTACTAGAGGCATTATACTCGCGTCGTCACACGATACACTAGAGTATCGAGTGATCTTACAACCCGTTAATCGAACCGACGCTCAACACTGTGTTTCACGAGATATCGGCATTATTTTGTCCTATCCCCTCCCCTCCCCCTATGAATGGAAATTCACATCGGACCCTAGCATGCCGCGGCAACAATAACCGGCAGGATTTATCGGTACCGTGGATTCGTAAGCCGCGTTCGAGCCGCCGTGGATAAAAACCTGTTGAGCTCCGTTCGACTCCGCGCGAAAATCCTCCCCCGACATTGTTCCCTCTGTGTTTCGAGCGCGTCCGAATCTCGTCGCGCCCACCGCCATTGTTCCTCCTTCAACGACCCGGAAGTTGATGTAAATGCACGCAAAATGGGTACGGAGGGGTGGTCCTTTTGTCGGTGTTGGAGCTTTGAGGTTGGAGCGAAATGCTCGCCGCGCGACCAAAACGTGCCGCAGTTTTCTACTTTATAGAGTTTGGCGCAGGGCGGATTCTGGTAATTAACCCCTCGAGGCATTCGATTAAATTTTCTGCGAACATATATATCGAATTCTATTTTATCGTTAATAATAATACCAGACGACCATCAATGTTCGTCTATTTTAGAAGAAGAAAATTTTTGGAGTTTAATCATTCGTATTCGTTACATATTCTGTGCATTAGGGGGTGAGTGATATAGAGTTTATGGTTTTATGCGAATTGTGCTCGTAATTGGTGGATGGGAATTTTTAGATGAGAGATGTTACAAGGTGTGGTGTGTATATATAGTGAGAATGTTCTAGGAGGTATTTTTAAGGGGTTTAATTGAAGCTTAAAACATGTTTGAAATAATGGACCTCTTTTTAAACTATTTAATCAGTTTATTATCGGTAGAAATAAATTGGAAATTATTTTTAAATCATATATACGTAACTCACTAATTAAATTCAGTCGATAATTCATGTCTCAGCTACAAAATTTTAGATACATAGTTGAAAAATTGTTAATTCTCAATGTGCAAATAAAAAACACATTTTCAGATCGGAATTCGTGACGGAAACGATAATAATGTTACTCCAAACTTGTTCGAGAAACCTGTTATTTCAAGTAACGAAGTAACTTCGCTCACTTATTATTTCAAATAAATCAATACTTGATTAACTTCCAAAGAAACCTCCTACGGGGAGATAAAAGATCGAAATATTATTTCAAATAGTTATTTCTTATTTTTCTTTCGAATAAACTTTGTCCAACGTCCGACTGTACAAATTCCTTAATTCCTCGCAGTTACGTTCCGTTCAATGGTACATTTTTTGTTACTGAATTTCCCCGGGATCTTATAGTTCTTGAAACGTGAGTCTTTATTTTCGTGAAATTAAGTTTGTAGAACCCCGTAGGGAACTCGTGAGAAACTCGACACAGTTTTTGCAGCGCTGGATAGACTTGAGAAATTGACTCGATCCAAAAGTGTCTGCGCAAGGTGGCAAATTAAAAGCGCGTTGGGTTAGGGTTGACGTCAACCTTTCATTGATCGAGGTACCTTGGTTATACTCTTCAATCGAGGTATCTTGACTATGCTCTTTAATCGAGGTATCTTGACTATATTCTTTAATCGAGACATTTTCACTATACTCTTCAATCGAGGTATCTTGACTATGCTCTTTAATCGAGGTATCTTATGCTTCTTAATCGAGGTACCCTTCTTGTGCTCCTTAGTCGAGGTATCTTTGCTATATTCTTTAATCGAGACATTTTTACTATGCTCTTTAATCGACGTACTTTGTTCTTTAATCGAGGTATCTTATGCTTCTTAATCGAGGTATCTTGACTATATTCTTTAATCGAGACATTTTCACTATACTCTTTAATCGACGTACTTTGTTCTTTAATCGAGGTATCTTATGCTTCTTAATCGAGGTACCCTTCTTGTACTCCTTAGTCGAGGTATCTTTGCTATATTCTTTAATCGAGACATTTTGTCTATACTTTTTAATCAACGTGCTTTATTCTTTAATCGAGGTATCTTATGCTTCTTAATCGAGGTACCCTGCTTGTTCTCGTTAATCGAGGTACCCTGCTTGTGCTCGTTAATCGACGTATTTTTGCTATGTTCTTTATTTACGATATCTTACTTATGCTTCTTAAGAGAGGTACCTTACTCATGATCTTTAATCGAGGTATCTTGCCTATATTCTTTAATCGAGGTATCTTGACTACATTCTATAATTGAGACATTTTTACTATGATTTTTAATCGAGGTATCTTGTGCTTCTTAATCGAGGTACCCTGCTTGTGCTCGTTAATCGAGGTACCTTGCTTGTGCTCGTTAATCGAGGTACCCTGCTTGTGCTCGTTAATCGAGGTATCTCGGCTATGTTCTTTAATCGAGGTATCTTAGCTATCCTCCGACAAGAGTATACCCGGTAACCGAGACCGGATCGATTTGCAAAGAATTCGATCGTTTCGTTGAATTTTGCCCTTACCAGTGTAAAAGTTTGCGCAAGCCGTGTTTCTAACGAGAGCGCCGCTATGACCTCGATGTTTGCGGCTCGCTTGAAAACGTCCCCGGTCGAGTGTCCAGCTGGACCAAACTGGAGTATCCTTTTACGCGTCGTCCTACCTCGTTAACGACGATGTCCTCCTTCTCGCGCCTGGCTCTGATGCGACGCAATCGCGAATTTATTGCATGGTTGTGATGTTAACTTACCTTCCAGACCGACACAAAGCTCCGAAATATTTGTGCATTGTGAAAATTGTATACAAATCAAAATCTACTTCCAGATGTCGTTCAGAGGGTGGTTTCGTGTCTTGTGTACGTAAACGGGCAATCTTTATGATTTTTTTTAAATAATAAATACCGTACGTATCAAACTGGAATAATTTCTGTTTGTTCTTATACTTGTAAAGATCTTTACTGAATTTTCTCGCTCAATTTCCGCGAATAATACACGGGTTATTAATAATGTTCCCGTAGTGTGACAAAAGTGGTAATCGAAGTACTGGAAAAATTGTGGAGTAAAAAATGGTTCGAGCGGAAATTGATTAATTTCGCGGAGCGTAATTTATTGTAATTAATTTTTCTTAATACGGACGCATAGAGGTCGTACGAAGGTGACACAAGTTTTCTTAAATGGAATCATATTTTTAATGCGTCAATGAATGCAGATCGTTATTTCCTACAAAAAAGGATTAACCCTAGTTACGAGCTATGCACAGTAGTTTCAGAAGGATAGAATCGTGCATCGACGATCAAGGCAATGTACATTTAAGTAAATTCAATATTTTCACTGTCCTATTTAACAAATTCTTCGACGAAGTGACACACAAAATAATACAACCAATTCTGTCCAATTGTCATTCATTCGTAGGTGTGAATAAGCGTGTTAACGCCACTTTGCAATATCACAATTAAACTATCCTCGAAACTAATGATTCTTCGACGCAAATGGCGCATTAATTATACGAATCCATTTAAGAAAACGTGTGTCACCTTCGCGTGACCTCTACGCGTCCATATACAGAAAAACCAATTACATAAACTCCCCCCTCCAAACCACTTTTTATTCGACTAGTTTACGAGTAATTCTTACGTACTTACTGATTAAAATCTCCTATCTTGTATAATTCGATCAACAAAAATACATTTGAAAAAGGACAAAAATTTGTTCATTTTCTGCTAAAGAAGAATATAAAAAAAAAGTATATTCCAAACCTTTTTTTTCTCTTTCTTTTACACCCACACGAATCGTATCTACACGGTTCCATTCGAAATTTCGCGATTTCGTCGATTTTGTAAATTTCCACTCACCATGTATACGGTGTATTTTCAAAGCCTCGCAGTCTCGAGGCAACATCGAAGAAAATTGTTTCCATTTTCTCCGTACGGGGAAATCCCTTAATTTCTAATCGGGCCGGATCTACACAAATTGGTCCCGTATCGCCAGGTTTCGCTGGAACTCGGCGGCGTGGAAACAACGCGTTCTGCAGCCACGCGTTCCGTTACGATTATAAAAGACTGGCGCAACGGTATTCCACGCCACGAGTCGCGTCACGGTGTTCCATTGGGACGGGAGACGAGCCATGACCACGTGAAAATCGTTTTTCTCATAATTGTACCGCGGAGCGTTAATTAGCCGACGACAACTTTCTTGGTTCGCTGTCTCGCTTCTTCTAATCGAAATCCAACGGATTAACACGGATTACTTAATATAATTGAAGCAATTATTTAGAGTAATACGATTCACGATTGTTTGTTATTTACGAGTGGCTCTGCGCTCGTGCATTGCAGTTTACGCCAAGTTCTGTGTTTTGTTAATAAATTCGCGGTAATGCATTTGATAGAAAGGTGATTATTGATACAATAAAAATAGATGTACGCTTCTCGGAGAGGTTGTACAGAGATGCGTGAAACCTTGATCATTGCAAGTTGAAAATCCCTCCAATAATCGAGGCTCGTGCTCTAATCCTGGTAACCAATCCAATGAAACGGAGTCCAAGTTACTCGTTGTATCTCCACTATCGTGGTCACTACAATCAGTTACTTCCCTCCTCGAACTTGTCTCGTTGCTAAGTAACCATCCCTTCCACTTGTCAACATATTACAATGAACCGAGGCTTCCGCGCAATAAGCGAGGTTCCACCGCGCCACTTATCTTGTTTAATGAACGCCCCACCACTTCTAAATTTTAATCAAAGAAAATTGTACAAATACGTTACTTGGGTTTTCATGATTTTCACATTATTTCTAATAGATTGTACAACAAATGGAATTTACTCATCAGTGTCACCGGTTTGGAAGTATTCAATTTTGTCGAAGAAACTTTCTTTGAGTAATCGTTTCTATTCAATGTACCAAAAACAATTTCATTCGATACGAAGAGGAAACAATAAATTTCACCGGAAAATTTCGCGCGTAAAAATGTTCTTTCTAAATTCAAAGAAATTCTTTCCCTTTCAAAGAAATTTTGAAAAACACCGGCCCAAAAACTGAATCGTTTTGTCACCGAGGAATTTATTTTAAATTTTATCGCGTCACGAGCAAACAGATCCGAGTGATTCTTCCAAACGATGTTTCCTCGATGATTTTCCACCGACCGAACTTTCAATGGAATCGTTGCTCGATAGAAGTCTGTTAAGAGATTTCAATTCGGAGAAATTCGTTTAAAAGACTCAATAGGATCCCCAGGCATTTTCCATTATTGCCACGCCGCGATTGAAACTCGGTGTTTATTGAACGCGAAAAAAATTCGTTCGCGGAGCGTTCTCCAGCCGAACGAGAAACAAAAATTTGTTTGTACATCTTCACTCGACGATCGTATATCCTCTAACGCGAGTGGCGAACAATTGCAATCGCGAGCGGAAGGAAAATAAATCGAAATGTAGAAATCGACTCGTGAATTGGAAATTAATAAACACGCGTCGCGTGAATTACGTTCGAAGAGGGACGACGTTTCAAAAATATTTAACTTATCGTTGATAGAGACATTTGGAAGTTTCGCGTGCACGGAATTCATCCACGAGTCGTTTCATGGGACACCGTGTCGAGTACGGAACGTTTTCTTAATATTCACGGCTCGAGTCGTAACGGTTTAATTAACTCTAAAATTTGCGAACAAGTTACACGGCTCCTTGATACGCGAAACATAAATACTAGGTCGCTGGTAATTTCGCTTTAATGAAATTGGATCAAGAAATCCGCAAACGTGATCGTATTTACGAGCTATTGCTATAGCGTTTATCCGAACGTAATATTTTTTTATAAACGTGTTTCCCGAACGCGAGTAGTCGCATTCTGAGCGCGATAACGCAAATCCACGGTATAATTTCCTGATGGTACGTCACCGGTCTTGGTTAGAACATATTCAAATGAATTACGCTCGATTGGTACCATTCCGTTCGGGTTATCGCAGTTGCGCGAAAGGTACGGGGCTCGATGTAACGACGCCCGGTCTACCAATCAGGAGACGAAACGCGTCACGCGCATCACGTGTGCCTCTTTTTCTATGGTCGGAATCGTTCCGATCCCGCGGAGGCGTGGTTTCGTCTTATAACTCAAAAACTAGAACCGAGTAACCGTTACTTTTTGCTCCGGGACACTCGTGAGCCTTCCTTCTTCAACATACTTCAAGGTCGTTGAACTGGGCGAGGCAGTTCGCCTTAGAAATAATTATAATTATACCAAAATTAACGAAAAATCGACAAACACCAAACAGGTTATCCTGTTCTACATAAAACCATTTATAGAGATAATAATAATAAACGTAGCCTCGTTCTTGGATCTCGATCATTTTGAATCGATTGAGGTTAGGTATTCCTCTCCTGTACTGCAACTTTCTATAGAGACGATAATATGGAATACAGTCTTGTTTGTTGATCTAAACATTTTGGATCAATTGAATCTTTCTCTATTACAATTCAACCCTCTATAAATAGTATAATATTAAACAAAGTCTCGTTCTTGGACCACTTGGGCTTAGGTCTCAGTTGTTGGTCTCGACATCTTGGATCGATTGAGGTTAGGTATTCCTCTCCTGTACTACAACTTTCTATAGAGACAATAATATCGAACACAGTCTCGTTTGTTGATCTAAACATTTTGGATCACATGAGTCTTTCTCTCTTACTATTCAACCCTCTATAAGTACAATAATATTAAACATAGCCAGGCTCTTGAATCACTTGGATCCACTGAGGCCTCAGTCGTTGGTCTCGACATCTTGAATCAATTGAGGTTAGGTCCTCCTCTCCTACAATGCAATCCTCTATAGATACAATAATATTAAACATAGCCAGGCTCTTGGATCGCTTGGGGTTAGGTTTCACTCGTTAGATTAGACATCTTGAATCAATTGAGGTTATGTCCTCCTCTCCTACAATGCAATCCTCTATAGATACAATAATATTAAACATAGCCAGGCTCTTGGATCGCTTGGGGTTAGGTTTCACTCGTTAGATTAGACATCTTGAATCAATTGAGGTTATGTCCTCCTCTCCTATAATGCAATCCTCTATAGATACAATAATATTAAACATAGCCAGGCTCTTAGACTTTTGGGGTTAGGTCTCACTCGTTGTACCAGACATCTTGGATCAATTGAGGTTATGTCCTCCTCTCCTACAATGCAATGCTCTATAGATACAATAATATTAAACATAGCCAGGCTCTTGGACCGCTCGGGCTTAGGTCTCACTCGTTGGACTAGACATCTTGGATCAATCGAGGTTAGGTCCTCCTCTCCCTCTATAAATACAGTAACATTAAACATAGTCTCGCTCTTGGACCAGTCGAGTTTAGATTAGAAAGTGTACTTACCCTGTACCGTGCCTCTTTTGCACAATTGTCCGACATATTGTACTTATTTTACCCCTAACACTTTGCACATATACACACCGAGTACGGAAGAGAGCAAACAAATAAAATTCTCAGTACGGAGATCGCGTCACTTTAGTTTCTCTAAAAAATACAACCTTCTATACATACAATAATATTAATCATTTGCCCACAATCTCGCGTGTGACCCGTGACATGGAAATCAGCCCAAATCTAAGAACCACAGTTAAGACTCGGTCCACGTTCGTATGTCCAAACATATTTTCTTTAAAAAGAAATTAGCTAAACGAAAATTTAGCTCACTTTAATTCACGAGGACAGTAACTAAACTATATTTAAACTATATTCAATCGCTGTTGTCTATTACACGCGTTATCGAAACGAATCGTATATTAAAGGTTCAAGTACACCCTAACTCCCGGACCATTCGAATTTAGGTTAGAAAATTCGCCATATTTATCACCTGCGCCTCTTTCGCCCAATTGTCGAGCCGTACTTATTTTACCCGTACACTTGGCGCGTATTTGCACCGAATACGCGAAAAAGGGTAAATAAAATCCCCCGTACGGAGATCGTGTCTCGCAGGGTGGATGTGACGGTCAGCGACGCACCCCGTTAAAACGTGACGGGGGCTGTAACGTCGACGCGACGGGACAGGGTGGTTCGCAGTCGGAGAGGATTCTCCAATCTCCATAAATCGCCATGGTCTTCCGTGTCCCTCGCGACATAGGCGCACTGTCGGGAGAGCAATTTGCGTAACTGTCTCGAAAAGTTACGAGTCAGCTTGCACCCTGTCACCCTGTCCAGCTGAGCGTCGCTCACGGACTCGTTTATGTCCCTCCCCTCCCCACCGTGCCGTCCACTACCACCACCACCGCCGCCACCTCCCCCCACCCCTCTCACCGACACGCCTTCGCCCGTCCATTTGTCAACGAGCAGCCACGCGCGCGCAAGGACTTCCCATATTGCCTTCGTAACTCTTTTCGCGAGATTTTTGTCACGTCGTAAGTGGAGTTTGTCTTTCACGGGGATGCGTGGCGCAGAAGACCGTTGAGCCAGTGGTGCTCAACCTCCACGCGAATAAAACGAACGAGGCAAAAGTTCACGGGCCAAGTATCGTGTAACCAACGAAATAATGTATTTTCATTCAACGACGTATCGAGTTCGTTCGAAACGTTACATTCGACGTGTTATCGAAGTCACTCGTCTTGCGTTTCGTCGAAGTGGATCTTAAAAATAACACGGCGAGACACCGGGTCACGTGTTACCCGAGACGGTCTCTCGAAAGTGTACTCGAATACCTCGTTCTGCTATTTTTTTTTCTCTTTTCTTCTTTTCGTTAGATTTTTCTCTTTCCATTCGACTGAATCAATATTTCGGTATTATTTATCATCGATTGGACCGTTGTTATCGGTCGGAATAATTGAAACGGTGAAACGAGAAACAGTGTCCGGGGAAGTATCGAGAATACTTATAGTACTCGAGATCGAGATATCGGACAGTTCGAGCACCGATAGCAGCCCACTTGACAATTTCTATGGTTACTTTTCCAATTAAATGGAAATACCTCGTTGATTGTAATAATTATACAATATATATTATATAATAGCAGGTTGGAGTTCGTTCGAGTACGAGTAGGAGATGCAAAATTCTCGCGCGAGTGTAAGTATCGCAAATGTACGAAAAGGAAAAAAGAGAGGGAAACTTCGCACCGAATAAGGAAGTCGTGTAAGATGGTAGCCCGGAGCGAGTATCGAGTTTTAATAGCTCGAGGGTAGCGGGACAATTTATTCGACCGTTAAGATTTTTGAAAAGGGAGATTGCATCGGCTAAGTGTACGATCATAATTATCCTCTGTTGTGGCCACGATGACTAATGTCGGCGAGACTCGCGTCCCACAGTCGTTCGAGACCGATCACCGATTTCGTAACGAGCTTCAGATCGGAGATTTCCTTGAACGCTGTTGGAGATTTCGATGAAGACACCGTTGGAGATTTCGATCGTTGAATTCGTGATTTCTCTAAAAAGAAAAAAGAAAAAAGAAAACAAAACAAACAAACAAACAAGGAACTCGTTTCACCACTAAACGTAATTGGACAAGCGGAACGTAATTATTCACGCAAGTCTGTGTGGTGTAATTGGACGAGATACGTGCGTGTGCTGTGCAATCTTCGCATAGAAGATCTCTGCTTTTAAATCGTCTCTGTGTTACCAGAAACCCACTTAGATCTCGAATCGATCGTGAACAATCGCTCGAGGGATCGTTTCCAGGATCGGAGCATCACCCGGTAGACCCAACAAAGATGACTGTCGACAATCGTGGACACGTCGAATTTGCAATATCGCGGATCGGGCCACGGAAACGCGTAGTCCGATACTGATCGATGAAAAATTGGAACGACCTTTCGGCCGTGTAGCGGAGTATTCCCGCGGAATGTTGGTCGAGTGCTTGGTTGAATTAAAGCACTCGACTCGGTCAGCGGGAGCACGGCTTTCTGTTGGCGACAGAGTGGCATTGGTTTTTAGTTTCCGTCAATTTGATAAATTTCCAATCGAACGGACCGAAGTGTACGCGGACCGAGCTTCTATTTTCACTTTTATTTCAATTCGTTCAATTGTTCAGTATTTCGGTAGACGGCTACCAATCATCGATGATCGTCTTGTCAGGAGGTCCTGGAACCCTTGGAGCCCTCGATCGTCGAAATTCTCGGTGTGTGACTCGCGAGAATAAATTTCCATTCGGAAAATTAAAATTCCCTTCGACGGTGGACGAACGATCTGTTTGTTTGTTGATCTTGGCGATCGTAACGTTTCCAATTGTTGTTTCGAGACCTCTACGGTGATCTATGCTGATGTTATACAAGGAAAACTGGAATAGGCGAGGTAAGGGTTGAAAATATTATGGTTGACAAATAAAAGGTACGTTTTTCACGATGGGGGAGTATTGTGATGTATGGCGAGTTTATAAAGAATTATAAAGTTTCAAGGAATGATTAGGTCACCGAAGAGGACTCGAAGTAATGGTTGGGAAAGTTACGATTATTAAAGTGAAAGAATTCTACTACTGAAGAGTATTTTTAATGCACGGTGTTGAAATTATAAAATTGGGAGGAAAGGTCACTGGTGAGAATTTGAAACGAGGGTTGAAGAAATTATGGTCGCTAAGGGCGACGAGTAAAGGGGTTATTCACGGGTAAAGAGAATTTGATCGCATCTCGTAATGTTCGAACCCGCGTCAGACGCAGACAATAAGATCCAGCAGTAACCCAGAGATACAGGAAACCTACAAACAGATATTCATCGTACCTAACATAAACCCGATCATCTCGAATGTCCAAGTACTATCTAGCAGTAATACGACCATTCGAGATAATGACTGAGCGGACTGAATACCTTGATAGACGCCTAAATCATCACAGAACCAACCCTGTGTTCAGCAGCTGGAAGCACACAGCCTACAAGCATAATCAGTCCTTGGTATAATAGCGGTGTTAGTATTATCTAATTCCTGACCCTTCGTCGAAGGTTTCTTCGTAAAAAAAAAAGTCTCTGGTTGAGAATATTCGACAATATTTAGGATTTGTTTTTAGAGACTATACCCTTGATATTGAACTAAAATTTTCTGTGCTCGTTAATATACTTGGATAATTTTTTCGTATAATAATCTTCAAGTGGACGCCAGTTATGAACAATATAGTGTGTCACAGAGTGTCAATTGTTCTTACTTTCGTTTGGAATCGCTAAGTGTCACATATTCTTACATATGCCACCACTATTCTTCGTGCAATATCTCTAGATGTCAAATATTCTTACATATGGCACCACTATTCTTCGTGCAGTATCTCTAAATGTCAAATATTCTTACCTATGATACCACTGTCCTTAGATATTCAATCACCAGGTGTTAATCATTCCTATATATGCTATCACTAGCCAGTTATGGTTAACTGGTAATCACTGCCATATGGTATCTCTAGGTCTCGATCATTCTTGCACATGGTCTCTCTTTTCCATAGACTCTTTTCATATATTATTTCCATCAAAATTCACAATCCAACTCAGTTCATCTACCATACACCATCACTAGATACCAAAACTCTTACCTATAGTATCTCTAGGTCTCGATCATTCTTGCACATAGTCTCTTTTTCCATAGACTCTTTTCACATATTATTTCCACCAAAATTCACAATTCAACTCAGAACACCTATCACATACTACCACTAGATACTAAAACTCTTACCTATAGTATCTCTAGGTCTCGATCATTCTTGCACATGGTCTCTCTTTCTCATAGACTCTCGTCACATATTATTTCCACCAAAATTCACAATCCAACTCAGAACACCTATTATACACTACCACTAAATACCAAAACTCTTACCTACAGCATCTCCAGGTCTCGATCATTCTTGCACATGGTCTCTCTTTCTCATAGACTCTCGTCACATATTATTTCCACCAAAATTCACAATCCAACTCAGAACACCTACCATACACTATCACTAGATACCAAAACTCTTACCTACAGTATCTCTAGATCTCAATCATTCTTACATATGGTCTTTATCTTCCATAGACTCTCGTCACATATTATTTCCACCAAAATCCACAATCCAACACAGTTCACCTATCACACACCCCCAGCATCACTAGTTCTCTATCGTTCTCACACATGGTCTCTCTTTTCCATAGACTCTCGTCACATATTATTTCCACAAAAATTCACAATCCACCACAGTTCACCTATCACACACCCCTACCATCACTAGTTCTCGATCATTCTCACACATGGTCTCTCCTTTCCGTACACTCTCGCCGTACATTATTTCCAAAAAAATCCACGATCGAAATCGAATCACCTGTCATCTACCGTGGCAAGGTGTCGATGGTTCCCACGACGCACAATCCCTGTTCCTCTCGTTTCGATAATTCTTCCCGTCGTTCGAAATCTCCGCGATCCGATTCACCAATCTCGCACCGGCGAGATCTCTCGGTCGGGTAACACCCGCTCTCTAGACGTTTCAATTCGCGTCCGTTCGACTTGAACGTTCTTGAAGTCTCCCCGCGTAGCTTGGCCGGTGGCGTCTGTTCATCAGCGCCGAAACTTTCGACGGGCGTCATTGATCTCTGAAACTTCGAAAGGGGAAGTGAACGAGCACGGACAGGTTCGTTTCCTAAACGTCGCGTCGTTACGAGAAGGAAAGGAAGAAAGACGCGGAAGGGGACGTCAGCTCGACCTGAAACTCAATTTCGTCTACGGTGGTGCGTGCATGTCGGACGACGGCGTCTCTCGCTCGGTTATTTACCCAGAAGTCGATCGACGTTGGCGTCGACGAACAATCGTTCAACACCACCACACCCCTTATGGATTATTACCGTGGAAAATAGACGCTCGAGTTGGTTCGCGCGGAAGTCACGTTGTATCGAGCGCGTAGTCGTCGATGCACTCACGGAAAACCCGATGAATGCGTACCGTGCACCAAAGCGGGCCGAAATATCGATCGAAGTCACCCAGATGCTTTATAACGAGGCTGCGGAGACTCGATGGACCCATCGAAGCACCATTCGCTCCGCGTTACTCGCCTCTTGCTAATTTACACGATCGTCTTCGAACGCGAACGACTCTTGGAAAAAAAGTTCATCAGAGCAGCTCTTTCGAGGGATCGGTGGTCTTCTCTGATCAAAGAGACGACAGGATCACAGGGTATCTCCCGAACGAGGACAATCTTGCGAACTGGATGAAACTTGTACTTTTAGGCGACGAATCGGGCAGTTTTTTTGTCGGATTTAAGTGAATTTGATTGTTGGAATTATAGACGACGTTGATTTTACTTTAGGAATTTTTTTCGACGAGCTTCGTCATAATTCTGTTATTTTATCGTTAGTATTTTTTTTTTTTGGTTTTTGAAGGAAAATATAATTAATGAAAATTTCTCTGGGTCCAGGGATAACCCAGATGTGGTAATGTTGGTGGAAAGTGTTGAAAATTTATCAAAGAAGTGAATCATTTTTTTTTTAGATGAAAAACAAAATTAAGTACTGGTGAAAACGTATCATGGATGAATCTTGTACTCGGTGTAGACGACGAATTGGGTAATGTTTTGTCGGATTTAAGTAAATTTGATTATTGGAATTATAGACAACGATAATTTTACTTTAGGAATTTTTTTTTTTTTTTTTGATTTTGGAGGAAAATATAATTAATGAAAATTTCTCTGGGTCCAGGATAACCCAGATGTGGTAATGCTGGAGGGAAGTGTTGAAAATTTACCAGAGAAGTGAATCAGTTTTTTTAGACGAAAGAAAAGAAATAAAGTACGAATGAAAATGTATCATGGAAAACGAATATTGTTAATACACGGACATTCGTTTAATCGTAGGTCAATTTTTTGTATCGTTTTTTATACGCACCTTTCGTACGTACCTACGCGACAAGTATGAAAAATTGAAACGTAACTGTCTCCGAGAATATGTATTCGCTAACAGTGTGTTAAATTTGAACCGTACGCGAATATTCCTTGTTAGGGAAATTCATGATTGGGTCGAGGGTCGTGCGGGGTCGTGGACCTGACGATTTATTGTTCGAGTTGCAACCGTAACGCGACGTATGTATAGCACGTGAAACGCTTGATGGCACGCGGAAGGAATGCGGGTCTAATTGTGAATTAGCTGTGCCATTCGTGGCTGTTTGTAGTAACTAGTGTACTGTTTGCCGAAGAAGTCTTACTAACTCGAGCTAGTGACGAAGATAGCGAGTCAAAGCTACGAATAGTTGAATAGGACTTCTCTTGCCTCTGTGACGTCCAGTCATCAAGTGGTAGACACGCAATACTAGCGACTGTTTCGAACAATTTGTAGAAATTGTATTGGCCGCTCAAGGTCACTACCCTCGCAAAAGTAATTATCCTTTCAATTGCTAGAAACTGAAGTCTAGAGTCTTCCACGCTACCCTCGATTCATCTTCAATTGGTCGAGAGAATCTTTGACAGATTTTCTCTATGATAAACAAAAAATAAAAAATGATCTTCCATCTCTGTTCTCCATGGAAGATATATTGGGTTATTCTTGCCTCTATGATGTCCAGTTATCAAATGTTAGACACGCAATACTAGCGACTGTTTAGAACAATTTGTAGAAATTGTCGCGCGAAGAACTGTTTCGTTGGTGTCGGTGGACCTACTAGCGGGTCGAGGCGGAATGTATTGGCCGCTCAAGGTCACTACCCTCGCAAAAGTAATTATCCTTCCAACTGCTAGAAACTGAAGTCTAGAGTCTTCCACGCTACCCTCGATTCATCTTCAATTGGTCGAGAGAATCTTTGACAGATTTTCTTTATGGTAAACAAAAAATAAAAAATGATCTTCCATCTCTGTTCTCCATGGAAGATATATTGGGTGATTCGAAAAGTCATTTCGTTTTTTTTTTTTTGGTGAAAATGAAACACGATTTTCATTTATTAAATTACATACTCTCCATTTTGTAAAACGAAATGACTTTCCGAACAGCCATATATTTAAAACAAAATCACCTTCCAGTGGTGGATACAAGAAGCTAAATATTTTTTATACTCGAAACCATGGAGTTAAAAATCCACACTAATCTAGATACTCGTCAGTAATATTATACACTACATTCTCCCCAAAGAAAGAATATCGTCTAAATCCCCCCACCACTTCGTTACTATCGTTTCTACTCCGTATTTCGCGATTCTCTCGAAACCCGATTCGAAAGTTTGGATCTCGAGACGATTCTCCAAAATTGTCCCTTCGAACGAAAATAATAGTCCGCTCGGTCGCGAAAAAAAATCCGATCCGCACGCTCCACGCTCGTCTGTCAGACGCAGCGACATTTGCGCGAATCGTTCGCGAACACCGCCGCGCGGAACGTAAAGTGGAATATCTGGTCGATGTCGGCCAAGGATCGATAGTTGCCATCGGTTGAATTTCGTCCACGAGGACCGTGCGAGCGCTTTCGTACCCTTCGTCCTTGGCATTTCGCGCGGTCCTGTCGATCGAATGTACATTTTTAGCGACCGCATCGGTGACGGAACCATTGGAACCAGAAACAGCTTCGTTCGCGCGCGAAAGTGTTGCGACGAGTGACATAATCGCGTCACATCTTTTATTTGCGTTTATACTATTTATACGCGTAAAGTAAATAGGTGTGTAGGTGTGCTAGCACTAAACGTACCGGCATTTTTCTATACCTAATCTTACCATAGGGAGTCATTTGACCCCTTATGAAATAAACGTAGATTTTTCGTAAAAAATTCTTTATTCATTAAAGGAAATAATTTGCAACATCGTTTCTGATTTCGTATAAAATGAAACATACATTTTTATCGTTACAAACAAAACAATCGACTAATTACATTTTTTACATAGGATGGGTTTCTCCTTCGTACATTTCCCGCGAACAAATTTTTTACAAATTATGCAAGTTTCTGTTGTTTTACTGCCCGCGCACAATCTTATTTGACATTTTTTCCTGGATTGAGAATTATTATTGGAGCTGCTCGATACTCCTTCTCGTTGATTTCCCTTTTCTTCTTCGCAAAATTCGAGGAACTCTGTAACAAGCTCGTCTGCTAATTGTAACAGGAAAGATTGCCTCGATAGCTCCAACCCAGTTGTTTCCTGATAGAGTATCCACGAATTGATTCCAGCCAGATAGAAAATATTGAAAAATACCTGTACAGGCCATCTATTGCACTTCGATTTTACGCTATACTTTCGCGCCATTTGGTCGACTATATCGACGCCAAATTTGGTTTTATTATAGTAACTGATCGTTTCGGGTGTCTTATTTCTATTGTTCTTGATTTTTACGGTTTTACGTTCGGTACTCGATATCGCTACTTTTTTTTCTTGGTTTTGATTTATAAATCGTTCGCGTACAGTCATTCGATTTGTATGTCATTGTTGAAAGAAGTTTCGAATTAGCTTTCGTTGTTTTTGCAAGTGCGGGCAATTCCCTCCTGTTCGCACGCATTGTTCCCACTAACGTTGTCCATTTCGCCAATAATTTTGCAGCCAAAGATGAAGTCGTAAAAAAATTGTCGGTTGTAATATTTCTTCTACAGTTGGTGAAAAGTTCGACTAATTTCATCGCAACAAATTCGCTGAGCGGTATTGACGTCAGTCTGGTTTCATCGCGTCCTAAGTATGAATTTAGAACTAAGGTTCCAGTTGGAAAACTGCTAAAAAATACGTAAACTTCGTACGGGGTCAAATGACACCCTGTGGTACGTAAGATAGGTAAAGAATTTTTGTCGCTAAAAAATAAGCTACGAGAAAAACGGAAAGTGGGGAATTGAATAATCGGATGATATAAGAATTTACAGAAAGTTAAATGACCGACAGAAATAACGATAAATGTACAAATTTAAAGTAAATTTCAAAAGGGTTCATTTGACCCCGCTTGGTACGTTTAGTGCTAGTTTACCGAGAACATTTTTCTCGACTTTTTCTGTGTTTTGAATCGAATATCCGATTAAGAAAATAAAAATAAAATACGAGTAAATCGGTGATAAACCATTGGTGAATTATTCGAAACTTAACGGAAAAAATCCGCGAAATAGAGTTCGTGATGGAAGTAAATGAGTGTGTACACGTGTGCTAGTTTACCGAGAATACTTTTGTCGACTTCTTCTGTGTTTTGAATCGAATATCCGATTAAGAAAATAAAAATAAAATACGAGTAAATCGGTGATAAACTATTGGTGAATTATTCGAAACTTAACGGAAAAAAATCCGCGAAATAGAGTTCGTAATGGAAGTGAATAAGTGTGTACACGTGTGCTAGTTTACCGAGAATATTTTTGTCGACTTCTTCTGTGTTTTGAATCGAATATCCGATTAAGAATATAAAAATAAAATACGAGCGTACCGGTGATAAACCATTGGTGAATCATTCGAAACCTAACGGAAAGGAATCAGGCGAAATATAGTCCGCAACGGAAGCAAAACTCGAAAAGAGAAACGGAAACCGCGCGTCCCTGTTAAACGGAGTCTTTCACTTCGGAGCGGAAAAAAACAACAAGAGAGGCGTTTATTCGCGAATTTTTTCCACCGACACCGTTGATCGCAGCCTTTCCAAACTTTCCACGGTTTTTCGTACGCGTTTCGGGAAACCGTGTGAATTTTCTCGCAAAGAAATATTCGTTTATCGCGGATACACGCAAACCGGGACATTTTCACGGAAAAAGAACACCGTGGATCGCGGTGCTCTCGATTTTTTTTTAATTCTATTAATTTGAAATGAAAAATAACATTGTCTCGCGTTCGACGGATGCGCGGGGTTGGCTATTGTCGATACCGGAGAGGGAAAAAATATTGAAAATATTTCGAACGACGATGTTTCAAACAACAAGTTCTCCAAGTACAATAAAAACTATGTTTACTTTGTACGTGTCGTAAACACCCCCCGAGAAAGAAATAAATCACCGTACAGTTGTAAAAAACTAACGAAAACGCTTTTTCGAATAACCTTTTACAATTTCGAAGACATTCCTTACGATAATAAATACACAAACATTTCAAATTTCATCCAAAACGCGGTTTCCCTTATTGAACTTACTTGAATTATATTTCCACAAAGTTTAAAATTTTTTCCCAATCTTCGAGACCTCTTCTACTCCCTTTGAGTTTCGATTGTTCATTCATCGATTTGTCCACGTACGCGAATTTCGTCGTGTTCTCGTCCAATGATTCACACTCTTGAGATTCGAAAAGCCCGCGAAATACGAAGAGAAATGATATTTTTTCGTAGCACCGGTGTAAAAGACTCCCTTAACGCGCCTCGAGCGTGTCCCCGCGTCTCTGAAAAATACATTGGCACGCGCGCAGGTGTGCGTTTCCGTTGCAAATGCAGACCCGGGGCACGTATTTCCCCGTGCCCGACACGTAGCCGCCTTATTTTATTCACGTGGCAGGGTGTACAAGCCCGCGGTATGAAAAATGCGCCGCGAATGTGACTTCGGTCGTCCCGCGAGTCACACCGAACGACTCAATCGAACTCTTTATTTCCGTCCACGGGCTAAAAAGAGCCCTCTTACCGCGTGGTCTCACCCCGCGAGAAATATGGAACGACCGGCGGGCTATTAAGCAGTTTCCTTAAAAATCCATAAATAAACCTGTCAAACTTCTGCCACGATATCGCGTTCATCTCTCGTTTGCTTACCAACTCCTCGGTAATTTATCGCGGCCCTCTTTCGTGATTTGTGGTGGAGACACCCGCAGGTGTCTTATCGGGCACACTTTATCGCGAAAATTCGAATAAACGGCAATGAGCGAAACTTCGACGAGAGATCCGATCGTGCGGTAGCTCGAAGAAGTTGGAAACGCCCCCGGTGGGAGTGGTTCGCGAGCAGTGGGGGGAGTGGTGGGGACGAGAGTCGCGTGACTGGTCGGTGTCGTTCGGGACTGTTTCGGAGGAGTTGAGGTATAAAAGTACGGTACGGTGTGGAACGTTCAATGTTTAGAATGTTGTTTAATACGGAAGACGAATAGAAGGCAAAGTTTGGTTTGTCGATAAAATAAAATATGGAGGAACGAGAATTAAAATTGTATTAATATACTAGGGTCGAGGACACTGGTGTTTCCTCGTATAATTTCTATTGAGTGAAGATCGTTTTTTAAGTCGGAGAAGTGCATATGTATCGCTTGAGCACCTCGAATGAAACAATTGCCTTTGAAGCGACGAAAAAAATTCGAAGTAGAAAAATATTCCGTTGGAAGGGACAAATATTACAATGGACATTTTGTTTTTTCATTTTTCAAGCTCGTTAACTTTTTCTTTAAATTTTCTTTTCTTTAATTTTTCTCTGTGTAAAGAGATACAAGAATTATATTTTATATAAAAGTGTACCATTTTTGTTTTTTGTTTTTTTTTTTACATTTCAAAGTCATTGACATTTTTAAAAAAATAAAAGTACATATTTTTGCACAGAAATGCATAGTACGACTTCTCCTACATCTCAAGGTCATTGTCATTTTTTAAAAATAAAATTATATATTTTTGTATAGAAACGTATAATACGACTTTTCCTACATTCCAAGGTCATTGACATTTTTTTTTAAATACAATTACATATTTTTGTGCAGTAATGTCTAATACTTTCCCTACATTCAAGGTCATCGACCCTTAAGAAACGACATTACGTACACGTACCAACGCAACTTACAAAATTTCATATAATTCCCCCTCCATCTCCGCGCCACCGTTTTTCCCCCGAGTATACAGTGTAGCAGCCATCCGTGAACTTGGACGAGATTTGCAATCGGATCGTTGAGATTTCAACGGTGGAAGAAAGTTTTTCCATTTCGAAAGTGAGTCAGTCTCGAACCTTGAACTAGACGTGTCGTGTACCCGGCAAACTGTCTCTGATTGCAGCGACGACGACAGAGATAAAAAGAGGCGGAGCAGACGCAGGACACCGGAGCGCGAAACCTCGATCGTTTTACACACAAAGGCTGTGTCGCCCCCGTGGCATTGTCCCGTGCTCTCGAGGTGGGGCTCATCTCCACCTTCCACCGCGTGTCCTCTTTTTTTTACCTTTTTCTTTTTTTTTTTTTTCGCTCCCCCTGCTTTCCGTCTCGGGCACAATCGGTGACACTTTGAACTCGTCGCGTTTCTCGAGCGAGCGTCTTCGCGCGAGAGCACCACTCTGTCTCTCTTCGCTTTCCACGAAACGAAGGCTTTTCCGTTGTTAAGCAAACAAAGCGCTTCGACGTGATACTTTTTTGTTCTATTACGGCGCTACGATACGCGAGAGAGGGCGTACAGAGTCGTGGTTATCGACGAGACGAAATCAATTGGCCTCTCAAGGTCACACACTTGGAGCTACTTTCGTTCGAATAAAAGAATTAAAGAATAAAAAAAAGAAATCGAAGTTTCTGAATTGAATTAAAGAAACAAGTTTGTAGATAGTCGAAGGTAAATTTCGTGTAATGATTTATTTATCTTTGAGCCAAGACACGGTGTACACTTGTGTGTTACTTGTAGACCGAAAGTATGTATTTTTTAGTATTTAGAGTATACTTATGGAGAAATAACGATCGTATTTAATTCGTTGCTATTTGGAAAGACGAGAAATTATTCAAAATCTTTCAATCCCCAAATATATATTCCAATACTGTACAAACAAAATCGTTAATAGCACGTTTGTAAACAGTCATGAAAATCAAATGAAATGATAAATACGCGATTGTGATTTAACGTCAAAAACAAGAACGAACGCGCGAAATGAATTTGCATGGGTTGCCCGTAAATTAAAACGAGTATCGTTAATTGCTCACGTTAAATCGGAATATATGTAGCAACGTCACGATCGAAGTTTTAAATTCTTGATAATTCCAATTGTTAACGCTACGCGCCCTCTTGCCTTACCAAACCCACCACTCAACGCCCACGTGCTGCCAACTTCTAAGAGCCAAAGACAGATGAGCCTGTCACCTTGACAATAACTTGAACGAGACACTAACTCGAGATTCACGGTTAGAAACTTTTTTTTACCAAGGTATATTCGTGCAGAATCGCGACAGTCGGTAAAATAGTTACATCAGAAAAGAATACAACTCCCACGTAGACCACCGGATGGCGCTGTTCGTGGATCTCGTTCGATGTAACGCGTCACGGGGGAGGAGTCTACGTTTCGACCAATAGGATCTCGTGCTCCCCCACTACGGTCGGTTCTCGTCGACTCTCACCGGTAGAATTCGAACACCTAACCTCTCTTTCGCTATAGGAGGAGGGTCCTTGAACGACAAATCGATTTCGTTTCGACGGTGAGAACTTGGTATAAATTTAAACGAGCGTCGAGATCGTTCGCGTGACGGTGTTCGAAACACGGCGAGCGCTCGAGCAACGGGACGTTTACTTAGTTCGTCTCGTGTTTCGAGCGGGGATGTTCGAGATCACCGAGCGTCGTGTTTCGTTAATCGGTTAGTTCTGTCTCGAGGCGGAGGACATCCAGCGAGGATTACGCGACGGGAACGGAAGTTGAGAAGGGCTCTCTCCCTCCTTCTTTTCCTCGCTTTCTCTATGCGTCTCTCCCTCCCTCTTTGCGGATGTGTCTCTGTGTGTGTCTCTTTGCGTGTCTCTCTTCCTCTTTGCGTCTCTTCTTATGTGTATCTCTTTGTATGTTTCTCTCGGAGCGTCTCTCTTTCTATGTCTATCTCTCTTTATGCGTATCTCTCTCTATGCGTGTCTCTTTATGTGTGTGCCTTTGTGTGTTTCTCTCTCTCTCTCTCTCTCTCTCTCTCTCTCTCTCTTTCTCTCTTTGTGTCTCTTTATGTGTTTCTCTCTGTCTTTGCGTCTCTTCTTATGCGTGTCTCTTTATGCATATCTCTCTCTACGTGTGTCTCTTTGTGTGTGTTTCTTTGTGTGTTTCTCTTTGTCTTTGCGTCTCTTCTTATGTGTGTCACTTTATGCATATCTCTCTTTATGCATATCTCTCTCTATGTGTATCTCTCTTTATGCATATCTCTCTCTATGTGTATCTCTCTTTATGCATATCTCTCTCTATGTGTGTCTCTTTGTGTGCGTTTCTTTGTGTGTTCCTCTCTATGTCTCTCTCTCTCTCTTTGTGTCTCTTTATGTGTTTCTCTCTTTATACATATCTCTCTCTATGTGTATCTCTCTTTATGCATATCTCTCTCTATGTGTGTCTCTTTGTGTGTTTCTTTGTGTGTTTCTCCCTATGCGTATCTCTTTGTGTCTCTCTCTCTCTATGTATCTTTCCCTAGGTATGTCTTTTTTCTATGTATCTCTCCCTACGTGAATTTCTCTCAATTTGTGTGCTTCTTTGTGTGTTTCTCTCTGTGTATTTCTCTCTCTCTCTCTCTCTCTCTCTTTCTTTATGTTTCTCTCTCTGTGTATGTCTACCTCGGTGTCTCTCTTCGTGTATGTCTACCAGTGCGTCTTTCTCCCAGTGCCTCTCTTCGTAGAGAAAGAATCGAGAGGCAAGAGCCAACTCTGGCGCTGAATCGAAGGACGCTACCTGTTACTCGCTTCCTCGTCGTTATTAACGATACACCGAGGCCAGGAAACTGCGATTTATAGCTCGGACAATTTATAGCCGCGGACCGTGAATTATATCTAAACCGCGACTCCCGCGCAGCGAGTGAAAGCTTTTAAAAATTCACCTCGTGGTTCCTGACGTGGCACCCGGCTTCCTGTTTTAAATAATTCCGCGAAACGACATCGCGCACACGAGCCACTCTTTGCGGAAGTTTTCGTTTTTCCGACGAAACGAAAAATGGGACGCGTAATGACCGATGCGTTCTTAAAAGGGTTTTCCTCGTGCCTCGAAAACCGTGTACAATATTCGACATTCTTTTTCTCTCGTAAGGTACGCGGTATATTAAACCGAAACCGTTCGCGTTTATTAATACACTCGCGAATACGTAGCACGAATTCTATCGTATTATATACTGTAATAATGAACGAGTAACAAACGATATCCCGATTCGCTACCGAAATTGCAGCCGGAAAACTCGATTACAATTCGATACGAGCGCAGCTTTCGTCTGGAAATTGGAATTATTAATTCGAATTTAATAAAAATTATGAACCGTATCGGGAAAAGAAAGTTACATCGGTCGATGTGTGAATAATTCATTTTCGTGTCGACTTTTTAATAAAAGAGCTTCTAGTTACTATTTCCCTACAATTGCTACCTAAAAAAAAAAAAAACTTTCTACTATCTAAAAAGAATAACCAGTACAGTGAAAAAAGCTTCCAAGTTCAATGAAACGATACTTGATACCATAAGAATGATAAAACAAACAAAAAATTGATTTTTTATATCTACAACAAGCCTAACATACCCCCTAGAGCCTACACAGTTTCGCAAGAATTTGTTCAATTATCTAATCTGTCTTCGAAGCTTCGAGTTATTACTCTTCTAATAACAAAACGATTACATCGAGTGCAAAGAGTTATAGTTATATACTTTGAGAAACGGGAACGGTGAAAAAGGAAGGGAATCGATTTTATGAAAACTGTAAGTGTAGCATATCCCCATAATCTCCGGTTGGAAGAGTTATGAATTCAAATCGGCCATCCCGAAGACTCGTTTCGAAGCGGACACTTCCGCGCACCGAGAAAAATAGTCGTATCATCGATCCACGTCTTGGCGCGCGCATTCATCATCGGTCCCGCTGGAGCTCCGTTCGCCTAAGTAGCCGCGAAGCGGTGAAAGGTTGAGGCAGGTCCTGTACGAAAGTGAAAACGAAGCCCTTCGTGTCTCGATACAGGACTAACCCTAGAACCGGTGTACACTGGCTTCGTTCCAAGCAGGGTGCCCTATTCTCCTTTATTCCCCCTTTACGAGTCTACGTGGGCCATTATGGATTAGGAATTTATAGGTTTTTCGTTCGTGTACAACGCGACGAGCAAATTGACGGGAGTTTGCGTCTATTCTCCGACGCGACAACGACTCTGACGGAATTGAACTGCGTCGCGCGATCGAATTTTCCATGAGCTTGTTCTTTTTTTTTTTTTTTTTTTTTTTGGTACGGACGCAACGATGCATTCGCGAAAATGGTGTTGCGTGCAACTCGTACAAGTTTTCGAGACACGTTTTGCATATCGTAGGATTGGAACTAGATCTGCCGCGATTCGAATATTTTTTACGAATAGTCGAATGCTACGAGAAAAGTTCAAGTGTTCTAGTATTTGAGTGATCGAGTATCGTTACTGAGTACTCGAGTATTGTTACTCAAATATTATTCTTCGAATAAGAAGGTATTCGTGTATTAGCACTGGAAATGGGACTACTCGTCGAATCACGTTACTCGAGTACTACGAATAGTCGAATGCTATGAGAAAAGTTCAAGTATTCGAGTATTTCAGTGTTCGAGTATCGTTACTCAGTACTTGAGTATTGTTACTCAAATATTATTCTTCGAATAAGAAGGTATTTGTGTATTAGTACTGGAAATGGGACTACTTGTCGAATCACGTTACTCGAATACTAGGAATAGTCGAATGCTATGAGAAAAGTTCAAGTATTCGAGTATTTCAGTATTCGAGTATCGTTACTCAGTACTCGAATATTGTTACTCAAATATTATTCTTGGAATAAGAAGGTATTCGTGTATTAGCACTGGAAATGGGACTACTTGTCGAATCACATTACTCGAATACTACGAATATTCGAATACGCATAAAATATTCGAATATTGCAACAGAATATCATTCAAGTATTTAAATTGTTGACTGAATAGTCAAATATTCGAACTATTACTTTACTAGGCAAGTCTATTCGAATTGTTACTTGAATGGTCAAATATTCAAACTGTTATTCGAATAGTCAAGTATTTAAACTGTTACTCAAACAGTCATGTATTCGAACTGTTATTCGAATAGTCAAGTATTCAAACTGTTATTCGAATAGTCAAGTATACAAACTGTTATTCGAACAGTCAAGTATTCCAATTGTTATTCGAATAGTCAAGTATTCCAACTGTTATTCAAAGTATTTGAATTATTATTCGTAAATCAAATATTCAAATTTTCATACAATAGTTAAATATTTGAATAGTATTAGAATAATATACAATATACAAATATTCGAATTATACTCTTCGAAAATTTAAATCGCCAATGTATTCAAATACTCGAACGCGGAAAAATTCAACAAGTATTCTCAGCCATGTTAGAATCCAACGTAAAATTTCACCTCCCGATTCAGATTTGCCTGACGTTAATCTCTCAAGGGACGAGTTATTTTCTTCGAAACGGACCAATATTCAAACTGTTCTTGGCCCACGGTATCCATCAATCATACGACACTATTCCAGTGTTTCCATCTTTGGGATATTCGGTCGTGAATCTTCAATCGGAATTCAACGGTTATTCCCGTATTAGAATACCCAAAATACATATCTCACTAGGATAAACCGCGCGACATTTATAAATATTCCCGAATAAGGTCCAAAAATGAGATCCGAACCGTTCTATTTCCCTGTAAAGATCAAGATGAATCCTTAAGGAGAGTGAGGAGCACTCTCATTCCCATCGTGGTGCCTCAGAAACGTGTCTACGGCTCATTTTTGATCCTTACCTTTCGCCTCGGAACGCGCTCATCCCCTTTTCATCCTCCTAAGAAGTAATTCAGCCGATTCAACCTTCTCGATCAACGTTTCGCCATTTTCCGATTTACGATCCAAGGCGAATATCGTATATCTTCGATCTCACCGTTCCGTTGGTGCACTGTGATTGATTAACACGCGAGATAGGATCGCTCCCTTTTAAGACGAATTCTTCCACGATGCACTCCCCCGCCTAAGGATTACTTATTTATGCTACGACCTTTTCTTTTAATGCTCCTCATCAATTCACGAGTCGATTGATTCGCTGATTTCCTTCTCAATCCCGCGGACAATACCACGACCCTGTCGTGGATTCTTTCTTCTGTCCTCGTTCACCAGAAACTCGTGAAATAAATTCACAAATTTATTACGAATTTAATTTTCGAGCATCCTTAGCATTCGACTGTGCAATTCTTTGGATCGTAGACGTCCCAAATTTATGGAACTTATTTTTATTTAAATTTTATAATGGGATGTGAGGGCTGAAGGCATACAGGAGGAATTGTGTATATTGTGATAGTATTAATTATAGAAGGACGATATGTGTAAGAAATCCATGGGTCGAAAAAGACCCGAGAAAGATTCTCATTAAAGAATTTTAATTTTAGTGATTTAGGAAAATATTGTTCGTTGTATTTACATTTAGGACATTTATTTATCGATAAAAAATGTAAATCAACGTTTAGTTTTTTACTTTGGACCTTTTTCGAGAGTTTGTGAACATAGGTTAGGTTCAGAATTGTAATTAGACTTGAGATAGTAAAAATTATTTAATTAGGGAAAGATACTTTCTATTTTGTTTTTGAACAGTGAATAAATGCTCGAAGGAAATAATATTTTTCTAAATCAGTGTTCCGGACCGATGCTTAACAGAGCAAAGAAAAATAGTATTTTGTTAAACGGCTACCAGCGAAAGTTTCGTACATTTGATAACTTCATTTAGTTGAGAACCATCTGCCCACAGCCCACGCTACGTTTACGGCAACTTTATTTGTTACAATCCATGCTTTTAATTACATACATACGTACAAAGGAAAAGTATTAAAAAGTCCAAATGAATATTTCGAATAATATGCAACACGTGCACTGCACAGCATGCACCACGGTTATCTTCATTAAGAGGTTAATCTGATCCAGAGAAAGCAAATTTACATTATACATTTTTTGTGCGAAAAAAATACACGATATATTAAACTGAAACTCTTTTCCAGTAATTAATATATTACTTGCGAAAGCCTGATACAAATTTTTACATGTAATTCACCGCAATGATAGACAAATTATTAATAACATCCTTTTACTATACTCAAAATGTCCTCGTAATTGGAAAATCTCCAAAATTGATGAAATGACTAAAACAGATTTTATTACAAATTTTTCATTTTACAATAAAAGAAATTATCAACAGATTAAAATAATCTTGGCTCGGACGAAAATTATACATTTTCTTTACTTGTAACCAAAATTTCAAGTCAATCGGTCTATTGATTTTTAAAATATCGTCTTTTAAAAATAAAATTAAAAGATACTTATTTTCAATTATTCTTTAAACTTTGGTCTACAATTTTCGAAAATGTATTTTCGATTTTAAGAAAACGCAAAAGAACAAAAATTAATTTTTTTCTTCACCCTCTCAAAGTGTCACCGATGAACACGACAAGATAACGAGCTACGTTGCCGAATATTTGACCAGTAGCGAAATCACCAGAGCAACGATTAACGCATCGACAATCGAAAATTGTATATTTTCTTTACTTGTAACAAAATTTCAAATCAATCGGTCTATTAATTTTTAAGATATCGTGTTTTAAAAATAAAAGTAAAAGATACTTATTTTCAATTATTCTATAAAATTTGGTCTACAATTTTCGAAAATATATTTTCGATTGTAAGAAAATATCCAAGAGAACAAAAATCGATTCTTTTCTTCGCCCTCTCAAAGTGTCACCGATAAACACGACCAGATAACGAGCTACGTTGCCGGATATTTGACCAGTAGCGAACTCATCGAAGCAACGGTTAACGCATCGACAATCGACGGTTGAATTCCGTGAATTCAGTACTCGTTTGCATTACACAGAGCCACGGTAATAATTCCGATATAACGTTCTCGGTAATTGCGATGCTGTGTATCCCATTGGAAAATGAAGACATTTGTTCAGGGGAGACTACGGTTCGAGTGCACTTCATCGTAGACAACGTTCCAATTAGGGTTTTTGTTGCGGTTACGGGAAAAGGAGGATGGTATGGGGGAAATCAGTTCAAGTGGATCCTAGAAGGTAATACGATTGGTATCTCGAGATATCTAGGTAAAAGTACGACGTTAGAGAGCTTTAAAGGAAACTTTGATCGCTAGCTAGTGGCAATTTTCCACCGACCACCGATCTATTTATCCCTCGGTGATTTATCGAATCTTTTCCACCATCGAGACATCCTTGACGCCCTTTGGCCTTCCAGGTCTCACATTTCATTCGTAAAGCTACCGACGCCATGTCGAAGTGCTTCACAAAGCACCGAGACGCTTTCTCTTCTTCGAGCAGATACGTCTTCGCGCCACCATTTGTTACCGTGTCATCGAGACGATTTTACTTTTCGACTCGTAAGAAAAATTATCGCAATCTCCAAAAATCTCGGAAAAATATCTCTCAAAACACGTTTCAAGATTACCAGATAACCTTCCAACCAATGAAAACAATTTGTACTTCGATTTACCTATGTATGTACAATACGCGCGTGAGAAGATTGCATTTGGTTCCTCAAGCGCGTTTGCGTTCGAACGGTTCAACCGATCTCGATGAAACTTTATATTCGAGTTCTACATTCTAATTTTGACCCGTGATTAAATTTTCAACGAAATCGGTTCACGAATAATGTTGGTTACCTCTTGCAATTTTTCTATTTCTTCGATGTCGTTTATTTCCAAATTGCTTTAAAAAAAATCTTTCAAATAAATATTGTAAAGAAATTTCACGTCAGAGAGTCAAACGAAGAGTCGAACTTCTTTGGTAAAAAATTGAATCGATGATTCGTCGTCTCGATCGTGAATTTTCGTACTTCGAGATCGATAATGATAATTTCGTCTTCAAAAATTCGCACGCCGCGAATGTTTTAATTAATGCATTCGGTACACGACGGTGCTTCGCTGATGTAATTATTTTCTTCGTGACACTTCGGGGAGCATCGCAACGTATTTAACTCCGTTAATTGTCTTCATTTTTCCGAATGGTTTTCGCGCTCGGAGAATTTATTACACCGGAACCTTCGTTGTTCGAATTAATAGGGAGATACGGTTGTACACGGATGAGAAATCTTTCGTATAACAACAACGTTCGTTCTTCCGCGTGAATTTTTTTAACATTTTACCGCGAAATCTCGGGATAAACGTTATTTGAAAATTATACGTTATAGTACGTGTCCTACGAGCTTCTCGCGCCCTCGTTTTTCGGGACAAGCTTCGATAACCCAAAACGCACACATAATTATTGTCATCTTCGTTCTCGCGGCGCTGTTTGATTGTTCGAACGCGTACAATATCATCGTTGAATTATCATTTCAATCGCGGTGAACCATGTGTCAAACTCACGCTAAATTGTGTGCGTGACACACAGTGCACACGGAACCGCATAGAATATTCAATTTCACGGTGAGACAGAATACAGTGTCGTGGATGGAACAACTTCCGGATAATAGAATCGTCAAACAGTGAATCGTGCCGCAATGTCATCGAGATGTTTTTGAAACGTTTTTGAGTTTCTTCTCTCGGACGATCGATGATAATCGTGCAAAAATTAGGTAGATCGATAGGAGCGTTTCTCGTGAATGTTTGAAACTCGTTTATAGGATCGTCTGGTCGTGTCAATTTGTAAAATAATAATTGGTACCAAAATGGTCGATGCAGAATGGGGCGTTCGAGTCTCGAGAACGTGAAAAAAGTATTTTATAATCGAATTTTTTAATCTTTTAATATTGTTTTAGGTATTTATCTCGTATTACGATTTCTTTCTAAGATTAGTTTTATTTATCGAAAGAGTGAAATTATAAGCAACGTGGAGGAGAAAAGGAAACAAACAATCTTGGAAATAATTCAGTTTTTTCGTTGACCTTCTTTCCGAGCTTAAATATCAAAGGGTTCGAGACGAGCAGAACCCTGTTTATGAATAAAATAATTACGTAATGCTCGACAGTGGTAAAAGATCACAGGGTCGTGCCGGGTTCGTTTGAAAATCAAAAATGAAATATGAAATATAGTCGACAGGATAAATATCGGTAAAAAATATTCAATGACGTCGAAATGTAATTTAACCGAATTCAAATATCCGGCTTACTTAATTTCATCGATTTAATTTCGAGAAATAAAAAAAAAAATACGAACGATGAATTTAATTTTTACCGATTTCGAGTTTGACTGAATCAATGGCGTGTAGTTTCCTTACAAATTAACGGATTTTAACGAAACTGATTTTAATTTACAACTGAAACGTTCAATTAACAATCGTTGCGAAATTGTTTTAACGTCAAGACTACTTTTCCCCACTTTTAGCAGCCGAATAACCCGCGGTTTGAAGCCCATACATTCGCTAACCCCATTTAGTTGAAAACCGTTCGCCACAGACCACGTTGCATTTGTAGTAATTTTATTTCTTGTAGTGCATGCTTTTAGCTGCGTATGTATATAGAAAAAGTATCAAATAGTCCAAGGGAATATTTCGAATAATATGCAGCACGTGTACCGCGCAGCCTGCATCGTGATTATTTCCATTAAGGTTGTAATATGATCCAGAGAGCACAAAGTTACATCGGTTTCGTTTTTGTGAAAAAATATGCGCGACGTATCAAACTGAAAGTCTCTTCTGGTAATTAAACTTACTCACGAAGACGTTACACGGTTTTTTTATTTTTCATTGCATTGGTATTCCGGATACGTGGTATCAAGGTATACCTAACTACAATACGATAGAATAGAAACACTCGTTACTTCCCCCACTCTTTACACACGACATTCAACTTACTTTTCCAATGACGGTGATCGTGAGAAACATTTGATATTAAAATATCAGCGACAAACTCTTAATTTTCTACTCTCAGGCGATTTACGTATACTTAACTGCAGTACGATAGAAACACCCGTTATTTCCACCACTTTTTACACATGACACTCGATTTATTTTACTAGCTGCGCTGATCGTAAAATCCACTTGATATTAAAATATCAGCGACAAACTTTCGATTTTCTTCTCTCGGACGATCCACGTATACCTAACTATAAAATACGATAAAAACACCCGTTACTTCCCCCACTCTTTACACGTAACATTTTTCCAGCTACACCAATGGTAAAAAGCACTTGATATTAAAATAGCAGCAACAAACTTTCGATTTTCTTCTCTCAGACGATCCACGTATACCTAACTATAAAATACGGTAAAAACACCCGTTATTTCCCCTACTCTTTACACATGATATTCGATTCATTTTTCCAATTATGCAGATCCAAAAAAACACTTGACATTAAAATATCAGCGACAAACTCTCAATTTTCTTCTCTCGGACGATCCACGTATACCTAACTATAAAATACGATAAAAACACCCGTTACTTCCCCCACTCTTTACACATAACATTTTTCCAGCTACATCGATGGTAAAAAGCACTCGATATTAAAATATCAGCCACAAATTCTCAATTTTCTTCTCTCGGACGATCCACGTATACCTAACTATAAAATACGATAAAAACACCCGTTACTTCCCCCACTCTTTACACATAACATTTTTCCAGCTACATCGATGGTAAAAAGCACTCGATATTAAAACATCAGCGACAAATTCTCAATTTTCTTCTCTCGGGCGATCTACGTATACCTAACTACAATGCTATAGAAACACCCGTTACTTCCCCCACTCTTAACACACGACACTTTTCCAACAACACTCATATTAAAAAGCCCTCGATATTAAAACAACAGCGACAAATGCTCAATTTTCTTCTCTCGGGCAATCAACGTATACCTAACTACAATACTATAGAAACACCCGTTATTTCCCCCACTCTTAACACACGACACTTTTCCAACAACATCGACGTTAAAAAGCACTCGATATTAAAACATCGACCAAAAACTCTCTCGATTTCCAGCTCTCGAGCGATCCACGATGACGGCGATCATCCCGTAACGAAAAGTTGGTCATAGAACGAAAGCGTTCGCGCGAGTTGTTCGAAACTCGCCATCATCGTTAAAGCGTAAATGGACGCAAACGTCAACGAGCGTGGCGCGTTATCGCGACGATAACGTATTCCTCTCGATGAATATTCAACGATCTACGCCGAAATTCGCGAACGAGCACGTCGATCCGTTCTCGTGCACGACATTGTGCACGAAGCTTTAAGCTCGATCGTACGTCGAGCTATTTAGACCGTGATGGGGTACCGTGATCGCGGGTTCGGAAGACGAACGTCACGGCGAGCTTAACGGAGCGTGATTGACTTCAACGTGCTCGGGAAGAGGCAGCTGCTACGCGAAAAGATCCCGTGGAAACGCGCCCGCGTCTTGCTCGACGCATTCGAGCAACAACGTCCCTGGAAAACTTCAAGACGGAAACGTCTTTGTCGAAGCGTAATATAAGAGGCTGTCCGTGGTTCTCGAAACTAGGTTGTGGGTGTGTACAGTCGAATTGAGTAAATGCGGTGTATCGCAGGGAGGAAGAGAAATTACTCGGATCGAGAGGCACGCTGTGCCACGAATACGGGGTAGGTGTAGATTCATTTTTCCTTGGACAGTAAACCGGGAATACCTTCCAGGACCTATCCTTTTTTTTTTATTTTACCATACACGTTTTATGTAGAATTTTAATTTCGAAAGTTAATCGAGATTTAACAGGTTAGTGCTCTTCATAGAAAGAAACATTTATTTGAATACTATTGAAAGTCATGAGACATCTACCGAAATTTTATAAAGTTCAGAATAATTTTTTCTTATAGTAGATTTTATACCGTTGACTACATAAGTGTGGAAATATGAAATTTGTGCACCGATTCGATACAGATGTATCATTGAATTCGCCATTGGTGCGAACTTTGTCTTCGAACCGATGTGACTGGAAAGTAATAACACTGAGAGGTATCTTTCGTCAACTTTGTCCGTTGACACGATCACTTGTTATAATCGGTTGAATTGACAGCTGAAGCCCAGTTTGGTCGTTGCAAATCACGACTCTTTGTTTCGTAGGGGAATTTCATTCCGAACGAAAGTAAGAAATAATTAATTCGTAACGGTATTTATTTTACGTAATCATTTCACGTATTTCGTAGAAACGAAATTCATTTCGGAGCACGTCGGTTATTTCCACGAGTATTTCGTTAAATTAAATGCAGAATTATTATTCTCAAAGGTGGTTGCACAAAACACGTTCGATACAATGAACGAACGACTTGTATTTTAAAAACGAACAACGTAACAACGAAAACCGGGTATTACGAGAACCTCGTTTGGTAAAGTATTTCGACCGCAACGTTTTGCTACGTCAAGGGTTAAACCATAACACCCGGTGTATCGATTTATGCAGATGGTTTCGTTCTCGGACAATCCAGTGGTAATCAGGCCGCTATTTTTCCCCTCGAGGCGTCACCGGGCTGAATTAAATAAAACAAACTCGTTTAAAGGAGGGTGCAGACGCCCCCGAGGGCGTCTATTTGTTTGAAGGGGGCTCGATTCCCTTAGACCTCGATTCTCGTGGGTTTATCGAGACGTGTCTCTCCCTTGGACCAGTCCCGAACCAGTACGAAGGATGTTGGTATACGTGGTTGGTACAATGGGAGAACTCAGTTTTTACTATTTACCGGTTTCTCGTCCCAAGGAATAACAAAAATATGAACCACTCGTCACACACGTGCAACCTCTCGATCACACCACCCACGCAGTCGTACCACTCTCTCAATCTCGCGTGTTCCATACTCTTATTGCCAACTTGACACTTTGCTTGGCGAACTTTTCGTTCGAGACATGCACAAATTCATCATAATATGTTTCTCTGGCCGTGAACGAACACGTAAACGTTAAAAATTACATTTATCGCTTTGCCGACTAATGCGTCGATCTACCTTAGTAGAAGGCGAAAGCAATCACCAACACTACGTTTAATACTTATATCACTGTAATATATAACATCCTTAAATATACTTCAATGTACCGCACGAGTACAACAATTATTTGGGGGCTCGTACGGGGATCTAATAACTCAAAGATCTCTTCTCCAGTGATCCGAGGAGAAGAGAAAAGAGAAGAACAACACTAATTGTATCTTTTTTACTGTTATGAATATTGCGAGCTTTACAATATTTAGTCAGAAGCGAAACTATTAGTATACTTTTCGTCGCTAATGCTTACAGTTGTTTTATTACCCTATAATAACAAAAAGCTGAGAATAATATACATAGTAGCAACGTTCGAAAATTTGTTTTAAAGTTTTTCTAATTATAAGAAAAAGTCTTTGCACTCGAAGTCTCTCGCTAGTAGAATCTAGTGTCTCGATTAAATCCGTTAATCTCGGTGGAGGACGAGCGGGGTCACTTCTGACCCATGTCAAAATCACGCATAAACAGATTCACAAAGTGTAATATTTTTCCGTGGATTTTACGAACAGGTTTATTGCGGAGAAAAAATATAGGTTTGTTAAAAGAAATTTATAAATTATTATGAAAAGATAGGTTTGTTACAGAGAAGAGAGAAACCAGCTTATTTAGAAAATAAATAATATTTGTTCGTTCTCTACACAATTTTTACGCGAAATTATCGCTATTCAAACGTTCGACCATTCTAAACGTGTAATACAAAAGAAAATACAAAAAAAAAAAACTCTTGAAATACTTCGACCGTTCTGTTGAGTGTTTCGAACTAACGTGAGGTCGGCAAACCAGCTAACACGAGTCAAACAAGTGACTTTTACTCCGAATGGTAATAAATTACTTTCCAGCGAGACTCAAGTGACACAGATGTGCCTCCAAGCCTTCCCGATCGGCAGAAGTTTTAATTCTCGTAAACTTGGGTCTCGAGTGACCCACGCTCGCCCTACAAAAGTTCAATCGTACCATTAATCTAGTACACGTTCGTACCAATACTTCTGCATTATTTTTACATCTCACAAGAGTGTAATATTTAAATTCCAATTTGAACTGTATTGAATCTAGCTCGAGTGGATCCACTTAATAAGAGGATCAATTACGAGCTTTCAGATTCTCATCTGTATTTCACTTTTACGATACACATCTGCACTCTACGATGGTTTACACAAGAAAAACGAGATAGATTCACTCGATCGCATACCACATTGTAAACCTTTTTACGAAAGTTATTATATTAAGTTGTTCGGAAAGTCATTTAATTTTTTTTTATGTAAAAATGAAACACGATTCTTTTAGAACATATAAACATTTTATTAAATTATACATTCTCCATTTTGGAAAACGAAATAATTTTCCGAACAACCCAACAGTTATTACACCACAGGTGTCACGATTACGATAGTCCTAAAGTAACTCATCCTTCCTAAAAATTCCAAGATTATATTAGGTTGTTTGGAAAGTCATTTCATTTTTTTTTTTTAGGTGAAAATGAAACACGATACTTTTAGAACGTATAAACATTTTATTAAATTATACATTCTCCATTTTGGAAAACGAAATGACTCTCCAAACAACCCAACATTACACCACAGGTGTCACGATTACGATAGTCCTAGAGTAACTCATCCTTCCTAAAAATTCCAAGATTATATTAGGTTGTTCGGAAAGTCATTTCATGTTTTTTTTTTTAGGTAAAAATGAAACACAATTTCTTTAGAGCGTATAAACATTTTCTTAAATTATATATTCTCCATTTTGGAAAACGAAATGACTCTCCAAACAACTCAACATTACACCACAGGTGTCACGATTACGATAGTCCTAAAGTAACTCATCCTTCCTAAAAATTCCAAGATTATATTAGGTTGTTAGGAAAGTCATTTCATTTTTTTTTTTAGTTAAAAATGAAACACAATTTTATTAAATCATACATTCTCCATTTTGGAAAACGAAATGACTCTCCAAACAACCCAACATTACACCACAGGTGTCACGATTACGATAGTCCTAGAGCACCTCATCCTTCCTAAAAATTCCAAGCAGAAGTTCTCCCAGATCAGAACAAGTACCCCAAATCACATGTCTCCTCTCGAGTCCAAAGGGGTTAAATCTCGAACCTGATCGATACCTAATCTTGTAATCGTTCGTCCTTCCGTGCAAACATTCGTATCCTCGCTCATGATACATTCGATGAAAACAAGCTCAAGCACAAAGGAAACGTCGCGTCCCAGCAGTCGTTCTCTAGCGGGGGGTCGTCGAGGACACTCGTCTTTCTGGGTCGCGTGGACGAGGCTCGAGACACGAAGACGACACAGGGTTGGTGACTACGCTCACGGGTCCTCGAGCGATTCTTCCGTCTGTTTATTTTTAGAGATACGCTACGAAACTGATAAGCACCGGGAACGACTACGTCCGTTTAATCGTTCTCGATTCCTCGTCGTTTCCGTTGTTTCCTGTCACATGGACAACAGCTCCGTACCTCCCCAACAACCTGCGTTACACGCCCCTTCTATCGATTTCGGATACACTCGCTTAATAAACGACGGTTACGTGCTGCTAAGTTTTCCCCACCTGGAAATCGACTCCACGCGTCGCTTTTCTCGCGTACCATTTTTAACCCATTTGCATCCAAGCATGGAATAATCCACGAGTCGCGACTGTACACTATCACCGAATGTGGAATAATACGCGAACCTACGACTGTCCACTATCACCGAGAACTGGTGTAGATTTTACACAGTACAGAATAGAATATACACCTAGGTAAAAATTAATTTCACATTTACGGAAAATAATTAATTTCACATTACTGTACACTATTACCAGTTGCAACAGACTACGTTTAACCACTTCCGAGAATTTTTTGGTTTAATTAGTTCGATACACATCAGTGTATTCTAAATAAGTTTGACTCTTTTGTGAAAATCTTTCAGACTGCCGCTATGAGTGTTGCGGCACGCAAAAATCCGCGTGGCACGCAACAAACACTACGCAAAGGTGCAAAGAAGCCTGTAAAAAAATATTTTGCTATATAATATTGTGTATTAGTCGTTTTAAACAGTGTATTGTTAATAAACTCTATAAATAATTTTGATGCTCGTTACTATGCTCGCACATACGATCAACCTGCGAGTGGTGATACCGGTCAGTCGTCGGTTGAACGTCGCTGATGTTTGAATGAGGCAACTTAAGCAGGGCGATGATGCAAATTGGTTAAAAGTCGAGGATATCGCGAAACATCGAACGATCGATTGTTTGTAGATTAGCCATCATCAGATGACACTTGGGGAACCTTGCTCTTGCGACTCACCCGAAAACAAGGCATAGTCCAGGAAAGACAGCACCTAGATGACATCGGCTGAACTTTGCTCTAGTCCCCACTCTCGCACACTGTACCCCAAAACAATCCAACGATATATATATATATATATATAGAGAGAGAGAGAGAGAGATCCTCGTGGGAATAAAGCCCAAGTTTAAGTCTAGTCTTCGAACTGAATACACGTTGTATCTCTTGCTAAACCTTACTTTACTACGGTTTAACGAAGTGTTAAAGTGTTGAGTAGATTTAAGCGAAAATTGAAACTTTTCTTAGTTGAAAGGAATAGGAATTCTTCTTGGGTAATCCTTAGTTGGAATTATTTTCGTTTCATATGATGGGTTGTTCAGTAAGTTCTGGCGTTCGATAAAACTTATTGAACAATCTAGTACTGTGCAGTAAGTTCTGTCGAACGAACAACCTAGTACTGTTCAATACACAAAACTTATTGAACTACCTAGTACTATTCAGTAAGTATTGTTGAAGGAACAACCTAGTACTGTTCAATACCCGAAACTTAATGAACAATATAATACTGTACAGTAAGTTTTGTCGAACGAACAATCTAGTACTGTTCAATATCCAAAACTTATTGAACTATTATTGAACTTATTGAACCTAGTACTATTCAGTGAGTTTTGTTGAAGGAACAACCTATTACTGTTCAATACACGAAACTTAATGAACAACCTAGTACTGTTCAGTAAGTTTTGTCGTTCGATAAAAAATGGCGCCAATTAGTTCGTCGTTTTACTTTTCTAAAGATGATATTACTGTTCGATGGAAGCATGTGTGAAGTTTCATGCAGATCGACTCATTCGTATATTTACAGATATTCAAAGCTGAAGTTTCGTAATATTCTTTTTACAATCGACGTGTAAAATTTAAAACACGTCATTTTACCAAGTGACGTGCAAAAGTCTCGTCACAATAGCGAAAGAACCAGTCCCTCCTCCTATTTTCTCATCACGTGGGGGGGGGGGGGTGTCGATCGTCACTGGTCGAGTAATTGGAAAATATTAAAATCGATCGAGCGAGCTGCGTATTTAATTAACGTTTCGTCGTCATCGTCTCGCGATAACGTGGGCGAACATTGATGTTTGCTCGTCCGGGGCTCTTTTTGTTTTTGATGCAGAGAGGTATAACAAGGAAACTATTGTCTTACGGAAGGTTACTCGCCACGGGTGGTGTTTAACATCCGCTTTAATAACCGCTTCGATGGATGTTCCGAGCTTCCATGGACGCGGAACGGTTAATTATCCGCGGAGACGGTGTAGAATGTCGAAAAAGAAATTTAACAACAAAGATATTCACTGTCGCTACGTCACATGTACGTGAATTAATCTAGACTCGTTGAAACAATTTTTAGTATTTTAGTCGAGTATTAACTTTATTTTTCGACCCTCTTGAAGAGTGCAATAAATGAAAATGTATAAATTGATTAACCGGTGCTCGATGAAGATCAGATTTCCGTAAATGTGAAATTAATTTTTACGTAGGTATATATTTTATTCTGTACTGTGTAAAATGTATACCATTTATACGAACGAATGTAATTTTTACCTTATATTCAATAGTGTACTTAATTTTGTTCAATTCGGTTTCGTGTCAGATCCAGCTCACAGGCACAATGTTTCTTTGTCAGATCCCGCTCGATTGGATCGAATCTATCTTGTTCAATGTTAATATTCGATACGTGTCACGCGTCAAATTAATCTCGCGTGACCGACGAACCAGTATTATGAAATTGTCCATAATATAAAATAACAACGGTTTTCTGAAACTCGACACGTCTAAAATGATCTATACGAGACATTTGGCTGCTTTAATTTATGGGCTGTCCTGTAAACTAATATAAAAATTACTTCCTTGAAAATTAGAACGCTGGCTTTCGAGTAACAAAATGTACAATACCAAAATGAATCTTCTCCCTTTCTTTCCATATGTATTTATTTCACAATTCTTTCGTCTATTAAGTGCAGAAATTAATTCTCGATTCTAAAATCATCTGTACGAGACATTTTGCTACTTTCTTTAATTTATGAGCTATCCCGTAAACTAATATAAAAATTACTTTCTTGAAAATTAGAACACTGGCTTTCGAGTAACAAAATGTACAATAACAAAATGAACCTACCCTCTTCCTTTCGACGTTCATTCGTCTATTAAATATAGAAATTAATTCTCGCTTCTGTATTAATTCGATTCGATTTTTCGATTAAAGAAATTACCCGGTTACACGCGCCCAGTTAATTTCCACGTTGGAAACGGTCGTTTCGTTGAAACGCCGCTCTCGGTCCCGACGATGATCGTCGTTGAACCGAGGGTAGGGAGCGCGGCGACACTCGCGAATCCCCGCGAGAAGATTGCATTCAGAAACGGAGCCGAAATTAAGGCGGAAACACGCGGCGCGAGCAACGAAAGCGAGCGGCCGCTCTCGAGCGTCGTTTCGCCGCGAATAAGAAGCGACGCCGCTGAGTGGCGTCGAGGGAAACCGGCTTTCACGAAATTTCTCTCTCTCTCGTCCTCTGTCTCTTCGTTACCTGCGTCGTCGGTTCTTAAACGTAACGTAATTTCGCCTCAAATTTTTCATTAGTCGCTACACCTCCCCGCGGTGCTTCATTCGATGCCCTCTGAGAAGAAAAATGAAATGGAAAAAGAAAAAAGAAAAAAAAACAAGCCACTCGAAGAACCGCGCGGCAAAGATTCAAGTTTGGAAACAAAAATTACCCCTCCATCTTCCCCGCCTCTTTTCCAGGATAAATTAAAAGACCGTAGGAATAAATAATGACTCGAAAAAAGCTTAACCGGGAAAGCGTTTTACTGTGCCGACGATATTCAATGAAGACGAATAATTAAAGCTCGCGTTGGGCGTAGTTCCGTAAACATTTCTATTGACGAAACCTTCTCGACCCCCTTTTTTCCTCGCCAAGGGGGTAGAAATCTTCCAAAGACCCCTTCCGACCTCTTGAGGGAAGTTGGGAGTCGCGTAGGATTCCGCTTAATCCCCCCCACTGTGGCCTACTGGCGTAATTGAGTGGAGGGGGTACTGGGTATACCGGTGACGCGACGTTCGGTGCCCCCACTCCTCGCGCATGCGCACAAGCAACCGTTCCAGGTCCTTTTCAACGCGTTTCTAATGTTGATTCAAGGAGTAGAAAAAAAAATTTGGCACGATAGGGTCACGACTCGCGGAGCCAACCAGGATGCTGTTAGGGAAGGAGAAGGATTCCGATTGGTCACTGAGTCATCGATCCCCCCACTCCTGTGAGAATACATCGTTGTATAGTAGAGAATTGGAAAGATTACCTTTCGATGAAATTCAGATTTAACGATTAGGATTCTTGAAAAAATTATCCACGCTATTAATTAGCGACTATGTCACAAAAATGCAATTTATAGTTGAGAAGATTTTTCCTCATTGATTGAAAGCATTCTTTCGAGGTCCGTACAGTACATACACGATGAAAACAATTTAAAATTTCAAAGCGATGAACTCAGGAGAGAACACAACTGTACGAATCAATTACGATCGCTTTTTAACAAAAACAATTTTATAATTGTTCAGAAAAGACTATTCTATATTTATATACATTTTTCCTCTCCCTTCTTAGTTAATAGTACTGCACTTAATTAATGTACAAACGAAATCATTCCTGATTTAAAAATACCAGGGGATACATCGTAATTATTTTACTCTCGCTTATCGACCAGAATAATCCGTCTCTGAACAATCACAAGCAATTGTACATAAATTTTCCACGAGAACCACGGAAGACTAAAATATTGTTTACATAGGAAAGAGAAGAGTATAGAAACGTTCACGCGACCATTTTCTGGTACGATTCTCTTCCCATCCATAATTTGAGCGTCGTTCCAGCGAATAATTGTTAAAAACAGCGACCGTTTCGAAGCGCCCGCGGCGAGAACGGCGGTAAAAGCGGGCAATTTTCAAGATTAACGTCGTTTAACTCGATGGATCGCGCGACGCAATCGAGATTACAGAGTCGATGATGTCGGCGCCTAGGCTTTACGTAACGACCGAAACTCGCTGCGCAATGCTCCCGATTCGGTACGCAAACGCTCGTAGAATCAGAGGCGGATAGACGTAGAACGATCGTCGAGGATCCGCGAGCTGTAAACAATCGGCAAAGCTACGTATTCGAATAGATGCCTGGGAATTGCCCTTTTCCCTTTGTATCGCGGCTATAATTAACAAGAGTCGCATTATCAACCGACAATAGGTACGGCTCCTTGGAAGTTTCGAGTATCGTTTGCCTTCGAAATTGGATTTACGTTCGAGCTCGATACGAGATTGACTCCTCCAGTCCGTTGTTAACGGAATTCCGCTCGTTGTTGGACAAATACCGAATAGCTCGAGATCCATGGATTTTACACGAGGAACGAAACGGAATTTTAAGGACGCGAGATCGTTTTCGAAGGTCACAGGTCGGTGTAATTGTCGAACGAATATTTTCGAAGAAAATATTTTCTTCTCTTGGAAGAATCGTGAAAGATTTGTTGGAGAATCAAAAATTGTGTATTTGATCCGGACCTAATTCAAATCTGATAGTTGAAGATGGTAGGAAAGAGATTTTCGTTCGTTGGGAATGAGGGTAGAAGAACTGATTTCAATTTGTTCGGGGTTGTAGAAGAACTGACTTTAATTTACCGAGGGCTGTGAAAGAACTGACTTCAATTTATCGAGGGTTGCAGGAAAAGTGCAACTTGTTGAGGTTCGTTGGAGAATAGATTTCAATTCGTTAAGAGTCGTATAAGAATTGATTTAAATTCGTTAAGAGTTGGGTAAGAACTGACTTGAATTTGTTGAGTATTTTGTAAGAACTGACTTCAGATCATTGAATATCATAAAGGAACTGACTGTAATTCGTTAAAAAATCGTATAAGAACTAACTTCAATTCGTTAAGAGTCGTATAAGAACTGACTTCAGATCATTGAATATCATAAAGAAACTGACTGTAATTCGTTGAAAAAATCGTATAAGAACTGACTTTAATTCGTTGAAAAATCGTATAAGAACTGACTTCAATTCGTTAAGAGTTGTATAAGAACTGACTTAAATTCGTTGAATAACAGAACCAATTTTAACTCGTTGAGGTTCGCAGCAGAATTTGTTGACTGTGACCAAAGAATTAACTTTCGATTCGTTGATCAAACGGTTACCGAATTCACCGTAACGAGATCGCGTCTAGGAAATTATGGGAGGTTTTCACGAACATTCATGGTAAATTGCGTTTCGAGTAGAGGGCGACGTTTCCTACGGAACGAAGCGAACATAGAACATTTCACCTTAATTGCGGTACCCGATTTCTAGCATTCACGTTTGTCATGGAGGGTGTTTCACAATGGTGACGGTTTAATACGCCAGCTTTACCCAGTTTAAGAGTATCGTTATGCGAATACCATTCCTCTTATTTCGAGAAACGGAGCAGATCTCCCTGATACTCTGTTAGCTTTCAAAACATGGCCCTCTTATTAGCTGGCCAACATTCCGGTACTTTGTGCAGATAAACAATTGCTCGCGAAACTTTCCGAACGTTTGCTGTTCAAATTGTTAACGAACAACGTACACCGGAAATTCGTAAAGAAAAATATAACGATAACCCATGTGTACAACATGGAATTAACCCAAAAAGTTCTATAAACCGTTAACGTAAAATGATACAAAAATAACTCAAACGTTTCATCAACTATCGAAGCTTTCCATAAAGCACACATTGGTACTCGATGTTCTATAGTAAACACGCGAGAAAATTGCATTCGAAATTAACGTCTTTGTCCTCCTTAAGAAGAACACTTGAATCGCTACCACTCCTCGATCCAAACTACGTAAAACTATTCGAACCACGCAAAAATAACTACACGAGAACAAATATAAAACTATTCCAAGTTATCACAATTAAAAAAACTTTCATTGAACGTATACAGATACTGATGTACAACGAACAAAATTCCAAACGCAATCTTTTCACGCGCGTACAATACAACCCTCTACCTATAGCCGAACATTCTTCTCCCAACGCAACCAATAAGTATTCAAATCTCGTGTCTCTTTGAAAACCGTAAAATTTGAAAAAAATTCGTTCAAAAATCTGAATCTGTATCGTATATTTTATTCGTCGACAATTGGGAATGCACTTCGTAAATTGATCAACTTTCGACGCCATTGGGAACGCCGGATATGAAAAATATTTTCCATCGAGCGCATATTGTGCTCCTTCGAAACCCTATGGAGAGGGGGTAGGTTGGAACTCGAAATACAGTGGGAGGGGTTAGGAACGGATACAATGGCAAGCATCGCGAGCAACGATGATAAAGAACCGGACGAGTTCGCTCGCGTTTTAATTGGCAGGCGTAATGGAATATAACGCGTCGCGCGGATTCTCCGTTGCGAACTCGGACTGCATTCACCGCGCGGACCGTCACTCGGGCTCGCATTATTGCACGCGCGACTCGAATCGTTAATTATCGCCGCTCGGCTCGGCTCGGCTCGGTTCGATTGGCCATTCTCCCGTCCTCCGTTGCCCCAGAGCTAACCCAGGGTGTCGTCGCGGCGTCGAAGCGGCCGGCATTCGTCGTCGTCGTTGCGCGCGTTAACGCGAACTTGTTTCTCTGTGACATTTTAGAGCAATCGGCGCGCGTTTCTCCCCGAGCGGTAATTTCCATCACGAGGAAGAACCAATCGACCTGAACTTGATCCAACTTGGACCGGAGAGAGACATTTGTAAAGAGAGCTAAATAGAGAGAGAAAGAGAAAGAGACATTGGTGAACAGTTTCGAACGCGGAAAGTGCGCGCGATAATTAAAGTTCCAGGTGGAAGGAAGAGGAGAAAAAGAAACAGTGACGCGAGAATCGCGTTTTTTTAATTAATATCCACGGGGTGTAACCAGGGAGAGAAATCTTCGAGGGAGAAGAGGTCGATGGAATCGCGGCGCGAGCGAAGAGGAGCGAACCCCGTGAAGCCTGAACTTCGTTGTTAGGCGAAGGGACAACGCGTGTGCGTACCGTTTTTCGAACCTCTTCTTCTTTTTTTTTTTCTTCTCTCCCCAATTTTTCGAGAAACGCGAATTTTTGAACAATCGAACGAAAATAATCGCGAAAGCGTCCACGAGCACGATGCTGGCGTGCGTTTATCCGGCGGAGAGCTTCAACAAGTCGAAGACCGTGACGGTGAAGCTCCGTCACGGACGCTCGAGGCGGAAGCCGAAGAAGCTCCTCTCGGTGAAGGAGAGGCCCACCGACGCCAAGGGGACGGAATGCAACGAGAACGCTAAGCTCGAAAACGAGGTAAGACACTTCATTTTTCGGTGCGCGACGCGCCACGCCGCGCCACGCCGCGCTACGTCGCGCCACGCCGCGCTACGTCGCGCCACGCCACGCCACGCCGCGCCGCGCCTACGTTGACGGCGATGTCGCGGCGGGGTGCGAGAATCGGGGACGACGCGTTCGTCGTCTCCCGTCGCGACGGATTAATGTTTCCCCCTTTACGGTACCAACGGTGTCCCGTTGTTCCTGGCGCGACCGAGAATAGAAGGGTGACTTTCCGGGACGAGAATAAATCGGGAATGTGGAACGAAATTTTACGTTCCAGGACCCCCTTCTCCGGGTGGTGGTTAATTTTGAAAATGTTTGGGGCACGCGACGATTTCATTATTTCTTGGTCGTGCGGTGTGTGATTTTATTTTCATGGGCTCTCTTTCGAAGGTTAATTTTGAAAATGTTTGGGGCACGCGACGATTTAATTATTTCTTGGTCGTATGGTGTGATATTTTATTTTCAGGGGCTCCCTTTCGAAGGTTAATTTTGAAAATGTTTGAGGCACGCGACGATTTAATTATTTCTTGGTCGTGTGGTGTGATATTTTATTTTTGGGAGCTCCCTTTTGAAGGTTAATTTTGAAAATGCTTGGGGCACGTGGCGATTCGATTCCTCATCATTCGCGACGATTTAATTATTTCTTGGTAGTATGGTGTGATATTTTATTTTCGGAAGCTCCCTTTTGAAGGTTAATTTTGAAAATGCTTGGGGCACATGAGGCTTCTATTCTTTTTTATTTACGACGATTTAATTATTTCTTATTCGCGAAGATTGAATTTTTTCTTGTTTCGAAAATTTTATGTTTGGAGATTCCCTTTTCAAGGTTAATTTTGAAAATGGGAAACACCACGGTTTAATTTTTTCTTAGTCCAATAGTGTAAAATTGTATTTTCGAAAGCTCCCTTTTGATGGTTTGAAAATGCTTGGGGCACGTGGCGATTTGATTCTTTTTTATTCGTGACGATTTAATTATTGTATTTTTCATTCCCGAAAATTACATTTTTTCTTATTTCGAAAATTTTATTTTCGAAGGCTCCCTTTTAGAGGTGATTTTGAAACTGTTTAAGGCACACCACGATTTAATTCTTTCTTAATCGAGTGATATAACATTTTATTTTCGAGGGTTCTCTTTTGAAGGTTAATTTTGAAAATGTTCCGAACACATTTAATTCTTTTTTATTCGTGACGATTTAATTCTTTTTCACTCGAGTCGAATTAATATCCCCCTTTTCGTTACAAACAATGTCCCTCTTTCGTCGATGCAACCGAGAATAATAGTATAATTTTCTGGGTAAAAAATAAATTAGGAACGCTATGTGAATTTTGTGTTCGGAAAAATAGAAATGTATTTTCTAAAAATGAATGCAATACGATGTAAGTTCAGTCCAAGTGTCCAATTTTGCACAAATTTATATCGCTATTTTAAGAATGTTTCTTCGGAATTCTAAATTTAACAAAAAAAAAAAAGAATGCAACAAAATCGTTACTCGCCGGAGACACGAAAGAAACTCTCCGCGGGATTGTAAACATTTTGCAATCCCAGGGATAAAACACGAGCGTGGAGCCGTCGATAAAATTTATCGATCAAAATGCGCGCGTGCCCCGCATATTTTCAAAATCGATTACCTCGAGAAGAGAGCCTCGCACAAAGAAACGTTATTCTACGTTTTCGACTTATTTTTAAACTGGGAATCGTCTTCCATCAGAACACCGGCTTACTGTTGCATGCCAATCGAGTACATTTACATTTAAAACGATGCATATTTAGACAGCGCTCGATACGTTCGACGAGCCGCAAACACATACACCCGAACTGTACAGTAATAATAATAATAACAATTTAAAATCGCTGAAAGATACACGTTATCGAAAATTAGTACCACGGTATAAAATAACACGTATATATCCTCTCGTAAATTTTGTTCCGCAAAATATTAATAATTTAAAATCACCGAGAGGTACACGGTTATCGAAAGTTATAACCAACGTATAAAATATTCAAAATCACTGAAAGATACGCGTTGTCGAAAGTTAGAATCGATGCGTACAATATTTCATAAATCCCCCCTCCACGAAATTTCGTTCTCGACCCACGAGACCCTTTTTTTCAACGAGCTGTACGAGTCCCCTATTCAACTTCCAAGACGCGCCTCGAGTTCGTTGATTATTCTCGATAAAACGACGAAACGGGGAGGGAGAGGGGGGTACGCGTCATAGTTCAACGGAACTATGCCGTACACAGTTCGTGGAGTAAATAATAGTTACGGCCGCTTAAACTGTCACGTGATAACTTTGTAAGACGCTGGTAGGAACAGGGATTGGCCCGCGGGGATTATTTCGATGAAATTTGGGAAAGTGTCCCTCGCGCAACCGTCTCCGACGTATTTCCTTAATTACCACGACCCGGTATTACCGTATCTGGCTACCTTCCAGAACTATGGCGCGTGTATTACCGATGGGTGCCGCGAATTTTATCGTCGAACGTAAAATCCTTGCTGGATGGTGGCGGGGAGGGCGCAAGAACCAATAAAAAGGCACATCGTGGCGCTTCCTTTGCAACTCAGCTCCCTGAGAACGATCGTGGCTGCGTCAGTTGCACTCAGACGCAACGAATCTGCGCTCTCGAGCGACAATTTCAATTTCACGACTCTTTTCGAGGGGAAATCCTAAGTCGAACACGGGGAGAATTGGGTCGTTCGTGAATTTTTATGAAACGGCTAAAATTTACACGTAATCGACAGTATTTTTTACGCGTCAACGCAATTCTTGTACGCGCGATATTTAATTTTTGTATAATTCTCACGAAAGTGTTCCAGTTTAAACACAGAATAATTAGAACGTGTTGAGGGGTTTTGCAAACTTAATAAAATCGATATTTAATTAACGATTTTTCTCGTGTCACAATTCTTGTTTATTACAATTTTTCCACAATTTTCGATATTGATAAAATTCGCTACACCGAAGATTTAAAATTATGATCGAAGAATTTACAAGTAACATTCTCGTACTTCATTTTCGTACTTCTCACCCGGTCGAACCAAAATCGAAAAATCTGTACATAATTTATCGTTTTGCGTACACAATCGTAATCATGAACATCGACTTGTCTTCGTTCCGCGCTGCAAATATATAAATGTATAAGCAGCCGAGGAAAATAAAGCGAGCACCGTGTGCCGAGTTCTGCCGGTAACCGCTTCCAATCCCCCGCCCCACCGCCGTCGTACGAAACAGGATTGTTCGAAACTCATACAATATGGATTACAGAATGAATGGAACCGATCGCGACTGTAATCCTATTTCAACGCCGACCGAATAGAAAACCGTCGACTATAATCCTATTTTAAATCGTCTCGATGCATACCCCCGTCCAATATGGCGCTTTCAGTCCACCGTTATATATTCAACGTCTTGCATCGATCGAAACGATCGAGTACGTATCGTATCTCGATCCACCGCGGCGATTCGATCGTTCATCGTTCGTTATCGATTCTTATTAACGCGGGACGAGCGTTCTCGAGGTTAATTGGTTCTAGGCGCCCGATTCGGTGGACGTGGTGGGGGGTGCGCGCGCCAGGAGTGGGGGAACACTCCACGCGTGCCTCGTTCTGCGCATCCGACTCCGGTACACGACGAATCTAGTTAACTCCGAACGTTATTCTCTTTATATCCGGTCATTTCCCGCGCGTAGCCACGCGAGCGAATAAATAAACAATTACAGGCGCGGAGCGGGATTCGGGCGACTGCTAGAAATGCGGTAGCTCCGTGGAATGCAATATCGAATGTCGCCTAGAAACAGCAAGAAATTCGCCGCTCGAGAATTATGGGACGCGCGATGCCTTGAAAATTGTTTATAAGCTGAATATCAAGGGACTGGAATTTTTTCCCTTCGTATGGTTGCAGGTTGTACCGTAGCGGTACGTATCGAGACGACACGAAAGCAAACGAAAAAGGTTCGAAATGCGTGTTTGAATTTACCGCGTGTCGAAATTGTCGCTAATTTTTTGCTCGGATAATGGAGCGATTATTTATTTTTACGCGTTGTTTTATTTTTTTATTTTACAACGAAGATACAAAATTGTTACTTTGTCTCGTTTGTAAGAAAATACAGATTTAATAGACGTATGTGTTACGTCATGTTGTAACTTTTTTTTTGTTGTATTTAGCATAGTTTTAATACTGTTATTTTTTATGTTCTATTATTTTAGGACGTACCTTGGAGAGTGTTAAAATATAGCCTGACACGATTGTGAGCACTTTTGAGTTTAATATGATTTTTTAATATTTCCTAGTGCGAGATTTTAGTACTGATTTTAATTTAAAAAATTTTAGTATTTATATTTCTATTTTATCACCGTTGCTTCAGTTTCGTTACTTATGTTATATACATTCACTGTATACGTTAGCTTCGTGCGATCGTTGTTTTTTTACCGCACATGTGATTTGTACTGCTTTAGCAGAGCTTGTTTAAAGCTTACCTTTGTTGTACTTTGTATTTTAGTTCAACGCTCTTGGAGCAATCTCTGTTCGCGAGTATCCATCAAATGACTTATTTATCTTATCTCTCTATTGACAGACTTCGTGTATAAGGTTAAACATTTGAACACTGGAAATTGACGTTGAACAACGAACAATTATTTCATTTGAACAATTAAGAATTATTTTCAAGTGCCTTAGGAAATAAAATTTGAAGAACGAATAAATACAATCTTTATATTTAATAGCGTTCAATTGATTCCAGAAATTATTTTTTAGAAAAGTAAAATATCTTACAAAATTAATCACAAAAATCAACATTTTTATATGCTTGGTGCGTTCTTTAACTTGAGTAATTTTTTCACCAAGAAAAATGAAAAGTTTAATATTGTATACAATATTATATAATTATCTATCTACTAAGAGTTTACACAGTGTAATATACTCATCTAACTATTAAGAGTTGTCTCGATACAAAAATGATCATAACTTGGGAAAAAAGTTGAAAAATGAAAAGTTTACTATTGTATACAATATAATATAATTAATTATCTATCTACTAAGAGTTTATACACTATAATATCATACTCATCTAATTATTAAGAGTTGTCTCGATATAAAAATGACCATAACTTGAGAAAAAAGTTGAAAAATGAAAAGTTTACTATTGTATACAATATAATATAATTAATTATCTATCTACTAAGAGTTTATACACTATAATATCATACTCATCTAATTATTAAGAGTTGTCTCGATATAAAAATGACCATAACTTGAGAAAAAAGTTGAAAAATGAAAAGTTTACTATTGTATACAATATAATATAATTAATTATCTATCTACTAAGAGTTTATACACTATAATATCATACTCATCTAATTATTAAGAGTTGTCTCGATATAAAAATGACCATAACTTGAGAAAAAAGTCGAGAAATAAAAAGTTTAGTATTGTATACAATATAATATCATTAATTATCTATCTACTAAGAGTTTACACAGTGTAATATACTCATCTAACTATTAAGAGTTGTCTCGATACAAAAATGACCATAACTTGAGAAGAACGTCGAGAAATGAGAAGTTTAGTATTGTATACGATATAATATAATTAATTATCTATCTACTAAGAGTTTACACAGTGTAATAAACTCATCTACCTATCAAGAGCTATCTCGATACAAAAATGATCATAACTTGAGAAGAAAGTTGAAAAATGAAAAGTTTACTATTGTATACAATATAATATAATTAATTATCTATCTACTAAGAGTTTATACACTATAATATCATACTCATCTAATTATTAAGAGTTGTCTCGATATAAAAATGACCATAACTTGAGAAAAAAGTTGAAAAATGAAAAGTTTACTATTGTATACAATATAATATAATTAATTATCTATCTACTAAGAGTTTATACACTATAATATCATACTCATCTAATTATTAAGAGTTGTCTCGATATAAAAATGACCATAACTTGAGAAAAAAGTTGAAAAATGAAAAGTTTACTATTGTATACAATATAATATAATTAATTATCTATCTACTAAGAGTTTATACACTATATCATACTCATCTATCTATTAAGAATTGTCTCGATACAAAAATGTTGGTTAAAATGTAGCAAATTATTTTTGCATCCCTGATCCACAGCTGAAGTGGATTCCACGTGTTACGGTACACCCTGTACAAGTTCAATTTAACACGGAAGAGCTGGCGAACCGCAAGCTTAGGTTCTCCAGAATGTACCGCCTCCTCCGAAGTCGCACCGAATTAATTTCCGAGACAACTTCCTCCGAATGCGCTTCCCTTGACCGTTCTTCGTCACTCCCCACCCCGGAATCTTGTCGCCGTCATTCTCGCGAGAAACCCGAAACAACGAGAAACGTTCGCGACAGCAATGGCACCGAAATCGCTGAAAAAAAAAGAGAAAAAAATGGAACAGCTTTGTAGCTCTCCCTCGTATAAAAATACGATCTTTCCTGTCGAGAAATTATTCGTCGTGAAGCGTAACGATCAGCAGAATATTTTGAACGTAAATCCTCGGGTCGAGAAACGGGAGATAAAACAGAATGGTATAAAATGCCGCACTTTGCCGCGTAGAATCGTTCTATGGGACGTCTCGGGACGATAAAACGGAATGGTGGCGATTCTACGTGAAAAAACGAATCGAAAACGTGGGATACGATTTTTTTCTACGATTCTTCGTTTCCGAGGAAATCGATTTCGAAGATTGTCGGGGCAACGCGTAAGTTTCCAACCGAAGAATTATATTCAACGCTCAATTAATAGAATTGTAGAAATTATATAGAATTATATTAATAGAAAATATATAAAATCGAAGAAAAATAATCTTTCCTTGTTAGAAATTATCACACTCGTCACAGCCATCGTTCAATCGAATTCTTTTTTAAACGATGCACGTGCCCCGAACAATCGTCGAGCTCAATTTTTTCGTAAACGGAGCCTCGTACGAAAAAATATTATTTCGCATTTTTTATGTATTTTTCAACGCAGAATCAATTCCCTTTGTATCGTCCCACTGATTTCGGAACACTGTGCCACTGAAAGGAATGCAGAAACTTCCATTTGGAATTTTTTTTTCAACGATACATTCTCCGGAGCGAGAAAATAATTCAATGCGAGATACAACAGGCTCGAGGAGATTTAATTCGATTTTAATTCGAATTTCAGTCTCGATAAATGATAGAAATGAATACAAAGTAAAAGTTTACTCCCCCGAGAAACCGGAACTAGACACGGTCTCCCCGTGAAGGATTCCCTAGCTCGCTCGCGGCGCAATTTTTTCCAAGTAAAATCTTCCGCGAAGAAGAAAACGAAATTATTCAAAGCGAAGAGCAAGAAGCTCGACAGATTTAACGTAAATCGTCAGGTTAAGAGACGGAAGGACGAAGCGGAAGTTTCCAGTCCCGGACCGAAGATAAATCTTCAGGTTCGAAGTTGGAAAGGTTACATTAATAAAGATAACAAGCACCGAATAAGTATAAAAGTTCTCTCGTTTGTACGGTCACCGGCTCGTCCTCTTTGTCGATAAATTATACCGGGTATCTTTCAATTTTCTCCGGCCCTGTTACTTCAACAGTTACGAATACCGAGATAACGTTTACTCGAGCATATAGAACGAAATCTCTCTAATATTGGGTAATAACTTTACCGATTCTATTCGATTTACATTTTACACATTGTACAATACCCCTAGTTACGTATAAAAATGCGTATTTTTAATATAATTTTTTCGTTCACTCTCCGAGTAAAGTGAAATAAAAATAGTTCGATTTATCGAAACACCATGAGTGTAGGCAGTTCCGTTGTTAATACGAGCATAATTGAAAATAAATATTTATTACGTATTGTTACACCGAGAAAAGTGTCCAAAAGGTTCGATTTCCATATCAAGAGCTAATAGAATATACTTTATAAATATCCGAAATCCATGGTAAAAATGGCACTTGGATCGATAAATCCAACAGGAGACATCTCTTTCGGTTCGAGGTATTGAATAATTAAACAGCCACGAGTTTTACTTACACCGGTGCAATAGAGAAACAGTACACATTTCCAAAGTTTTCGTCCGAAAACGCTCCAATCGTCCAAGGTCGTTCTCAAGGTCACAGTGTATCCAAGTACATCCAGTGTCATCGAACTCTCCCCGACCCCGGTTACAACGCTACGAAGTTAAAGATACACGTTGCAATTAAAAAAAGAAAAAAGAAAAAAGTCGTGACCTTTAAATGACTTTGGACCATTCTCTCTGACATTCTCTCCCCTGGTCGATCCCTTCGGAACCAGATATTCTTGGATAGAATATATCGACTAAAATATACCGTTTCTCCGTTGTTTCTCTAATGGCACGCAGAACTTTCATTAAATTTAATTGACCGAACGGTAAAGGTCAAAAGTAGAGAATTTACTCGCGCAAGAAGAAGAAGAAGAAGAAGAAGTAGTAGAAGTACAAGAAGAATAAGAAAAGATTTCATACGTAAGAACCTAATGGAAGCTATGCGACGCTCCGGGTCAATTAAGTCGCGATAAAGTTACTCGCGCGAACGATGTCCCAGGCCAACGCACTTTCGACGTTGTACGCTCGCCGCGCGAAACAAAACGAACAAAAGCACGTAAAAGCGTTCCTCGGGGGTGGAGAAGGATCCACGTTAGACGTGGGTGCTCGAAACCGAGCCAATTAATATTTCACCCTCAACTGGAAGCGTCGAGTCCGCGTACAAACGTCTCCGGGCGACACCAGCTACCGGAGGAATCGGACGGTGCCCCGAGCACCAACGAGCAAAGGGTCGCGATAAAACCAGCTGCCGTGAATTATATATGTATATATACTTATGTACATATATATGTATATATTTCGGGGCTGGCTCCGCGGCCCGTATTGCCACGACATCCGAAACTGGCGCCCTGGGGAAGCCCCGGGATTAATTTCCACGCCGAACGAAACGATAAGCACACCCGAGTGTATACGAGTTTCGACTAGGAACGATTAGAACGAACAACTAACCCCCACTCCCTCTCTCTCTCTCTCTCTCTCTCTCTCTCTCTCTCTCTCTCTCTCTCTCTCTCTCTTTGGGCTCGTTGTTATCTGAGTTATCGTGCAACGGGGCCCGGTACTCGTATCCGTGGGGGACAAAAATGGTTGATCGATTTCGGTGATCACTTCACCGAGAAAAGTATTCCGTACGGTGATCATCCCCGCTTATGTGTCGCAGAAAGGCGTCTGCCATTTTGGAAACCTCGAAACGTACTTTTGTGGATTTTGTGTGTAGTTGTCAGTTTGGAAATTAAAAGTGGGTATGACTAGTTGTCAGTTTAGAAATTAAAAGTGTGTACGATTATTAGTTTAGGAATTAAAAGTGTGTATGATTAATTATCAACTTAAGAATTAAAAGTGCGTACAATTAGTTATCAGCTTAGAAATTAAAAGTGTGTACGATTATCAGTTTAGAAATTAAAAGTGTGTATGATTAATTATCAGCTTAAGAATTAAAAGTGCGTACAATTAGTTATCAGCTTAGAAATTAAAAGTGCGTACGATTAATTATCAGCTTAGAAAATAAAAGTGGGTACTATTAGTTATCAGCTTAGAAATTAAAAGTGTGTACGATTAATTATCAGCTTAGAAATTAAGAGTGCATATGCTTAGTTATCAGCTTAGAAATTAAGAGTGCATATGATTAGTTATCAGTTTAGAAATTAAAAGTGTGTATGATTAGTTATCAGCTTAGAAATTAAAAGAGCGTATGATTATTTATCAGCTTTGAAATTAAAGGTAAGTCGAAGGGCCACTACGAAACCTAACCTAGATGGGAAATTATTTATGATTATTGGAAAACTAACGAGGTTACCTTATGGTAGTGGACATCGCTTTTGAAACGATAGTAGATGCAAGTTATAGTACATACTTGGTATCAAAAAATTCTAATGGATTTTTTCAAAATGGATCTTCGGTTTTGAGATATTTTGATTTAAAGTTTGATACGCACATGTAAACGAATTATTTAAATCTTTCCAACAGAGCGAGTTTTGGGTAAATTGGTAGAGCGAATCTTCAGCCTCTCTTTAGTATTTTTTATTTTAGTATGGCTTTGAAATGCAAAATATATCGATTTACCCAAAATTCGCTCTGTTGAAGAAAGTAATTTGTTTACAAGGTGCGTATCAAACTTTATATGAAAATAACTCGAAACGAAGATTCATTTTGAAAAAACCCATTAGGGTTTTTTTGTTACTAGGTATACTATATATTATAATTTGTACTTACTAGTTTGAAGAAGCCCATTAGGGTTTTTTGATATTAAGTATACTATATATTATAACTTGCACTTACTATTTTGAAAAAACCCATTAGGATCTTTTGATATCAGGTATATTCTATAACTTGCACCTACTACCCTTTGAAAAGCGATATCCACTACCATAAAGTCCCCTTATAAGTGATAAATAGAAATAGGAAAGAGTATCGTCTACTGAAATTTGCTAACAGTATTACACGAATATGTATTTCACACTGTTAAAATTGGAGACAAATTTTTCACTCGATCTGTTAAGGTTAAGAACCCAAAGCGATATACACTCAACATTATTTGGCACTACTCTCAGTAGACCTAATAAGCACTCAGTTACTATACTCCTAGCTACCATTAGATACATCAACTAATCTTCAGTTGACACTTTACCTATGTTATTTATATAATATCATTATCACACGGTTAAATCCCTAGTACTCTCAGCCCGAGAAATTTGTATTCCGAAAGTGAAGCAAAACCACGTACCCCAAACACCGATCCGATAAACGTATCTATCGTACATAAGCTTGCACCCTAATTGGCCGAAGCTGTAAAGCACATTCCTCTCAATTATCGCCGAGCTTCGAAAAATAATTAAACTCGGGACGCGTTACGAACGAATTCCGGGCAACTGCGATCGTCTCGTGAACACACGAGAGCCGTTCGTTAAGGAGGACGCGTAGGAGAGATTGAAATTTTAATGGAGTCCAAGCGCATGCTGAATCCAATTTCTTCAATCCGTGCTCCGGGGACGTTTAATTACGAAATCGTAGCTACGCGACCTGGGGAACGGTTGAACGAGCGCGGTCGCAATAAAAGCTTAATAGATCGCAATGAAACTTTGATAGTCCGGGGATCCTTTGCAGAAGACCACCGACTCGTCGCTGCTTCGATCCTGAACAAAGAAACGCGCACAGTCGATGGCCGATCACGCCCGTGGAAAATCCTCGATCGTGATTTATTTTCCCGACGAGTCGATTCTCTCAGAAAATAACCGATCGAAGGAAAACTCGAGAACGAGATCGCGACAACTCGATAGGTATCGTTCAGAGACGAGAGGAAATTTTACTAATTTTACTAAACTTTTACTCGATTTTTGGACAATAGTCCTCGGGTATTGATAAAAGATTCGTTGCTCGGATTCGTGATCAGTAGTCGACAGTTTCTTCGACTCGAGAGAGTCGTTTCCAAGAATATATTCTTACGAAAACGAAACACTTATTGTAATTTAAGCACTGTTCCCCTCTATTTGTTAATTCTATAAATTAGAGTGAAACATTCTCCATTCATGTTTCGCTTATTAATAAACCGTTCCGATTTTTGTATGTTCACCCAGGATTTTCGTGTCGCGAAACAGTTGGATAGAAAACTTCTCCACGAATGTACAAACATTAAGCGAGACACGTATCTACTCACTCTCGAGAATAGCCTGAATGTTCGTATCACGATCCACGGAGTAAAACGAGAAGATTTCGAGCGATAGCAAGCGCAAATTGTAAGAACCAACGAATACAAAGGAAGTATATAACACTAGTCGAACCTGTAATTGACCCAGCATTTTCCCAGGAAGTAGCTTCAAACATTGACTTCCAGTACGCTCGACGGTTCGGTTGGATTCTTTCCCCAAACGGGAAGCTGGCAAGAAAAAGAATAAAACAACCCTCCGTGTACCAAAGTTCGATCTTTAACTGTGAATTCTTCTTTTACACGTGCATCATCTCGGTTATCAATGGCCACCGCTCGGGGCGCCATCTTGCCACTTCTGTGCGTCCGCGATGTCACGATAAAATCGTTTAAAGAACTCCCTTGGTCGTTGTATTAATCTTCCGTGCTCGATAAATGCTTGAAAATTCGGACTCGTGGGTCTCTCGAACGATAGTCCGCTTCGTCGCTTGTTCGTCGATATCGGGGTCCACTCGAGACACAAAGGGACCGTGGCGAGAAAAAAGAACGTTGTAAAATTTCCCTTGGAAATCGCCGAGCAGGCCTCCCGAACGAGAACGAAATTTTCTTCCACGGAGTCGGTGGCGAGCATCCGTCGTACGGGCGGGTTTTCGTTGACGTACGAAGGTTACGCGGGAGTCCTTGTCGCTGTGGAATTCGAAGGGCCAGGTCGTCCTTGGGATTCTACTTGGTATCGGCGGCCGGTCCTCTCCAGATGGTGCACGAGGTCAAGCAAAAAGAACTGCGAACGCTCGTGGTACGTCCGTCCGTCCGGCGAGTCCGGACCTACCACTGTTCGTCTCGCTTTTTCTTTTCCGCGGCGTTACACCTATCCCAGGCCAGCGCGGCGGCGGCGGTGGCGGCGGCGGTGGCGGCGGTGGCGGCGGTGGTGGCTACCTTCCGTTTTTCCATTTATTTCTGCCGGCGAGTCGCGAAATCGCGTAATCCGCGGCGCTCCGCTCGAGACGCCACCTCCTCCCCCCTCCCTGCTCCTCCCGGACCCCCCTACCCGCAGCTTGCAGCTCTCCGTTGCGAAATGGCAAGCTGACATTTAGAACGCTCAACCTCCCGCGACATGGACCCAAGCTACGATTTTATTCCGCAGGCTCGATTATCGCGCGCGCGCGCCGCATTGTCGGCGTGGAATCCGTGTGGGAGGAGGTTGTTGCATCGACCATTTTGTTTCGATGGTACAGAGACACGAGACAAAGAAAGATCCGTCCCGTGCTGGAGAGGAATCGCGAGTCGCGTTGACTACTGACGTTTTCGGCAAGTCGACGCGCGACTAGTTCGAGAAACCCTCGGTGGTGTCTCTGCGCACCGGTTTGCGATTGTACAGGGGGAAGAAGGAAAGATTACATTTGGAAAGAAAAGCTACTTGCATTAGATTTGATGTTTTGGGTAGTCTTTCTTTCTTTAGGAGGCTTGAGCTCAACAAACGATCGACAGTGTCTATGCACTGGTTTTTCATTGTATAGGTGGAAGAAGGAAAGATTACATTTGAGAAGAATAGCTACTTGCATTGGATCTAATGTTTTGGGTAGTCTTTCTTTCTTTATGAGACTTGTACTCGAGAAACGATCGACAGTATTTGCATATTGGTTTACGATTGTACAGGGGGAAGAAGGAAAGATTACATTTGGAAAGAAAAGCTACTTGCATTAGATTTGATGTATTGGGTAGTCTTTCTTTCTTTAGGAAGCTTGAGCTCGAGAAACGATCGACAAATGTCTATACACTGGTTTTTCATTGTACAGGTGGAAGAAGGAAAGATTACATTTGGAAAGAATTGCTACTTGCATTGGATCTGATGTTTTGGGTAGTCTTTCTTTCTTTATGAGATTTGTACTCAAGAAACGATCGACCGTGTTTGCATATTGGTTTACGATTGTATAGGTGGAAGAAGGAAAGATTACATTTGGAAAGAATTGCTACTTGCACTAAATCTAATGTTTTAGATTGTCTTTGCATGATTTATATTCGAGAAACGGTCTCCAGTCTCTCTGTGAACTGGTTTTTCATTGTATAGGTGGAAGAAAGAAAGATTGCATCTAAGAAGAATTCCAAGTTATTGGGTGAAACGTTTTAAGCAATCTCTGTGAAGCTTTTCTTTGAGAAACAATTAATCAGCGTTGACTACTTACTAGTTACTTGTGATATAGGTGGGAAAATGAAAGATTACACTTGGAAGAGATTCCAGAAGAAAGATTAGTCCTGAGAGAAATTGAAAATCCTGTTGAATCAGACGTTTTATTAGATTGTTCGAAGAATCAATTCTTTTTCTTTTGGTGAAAATGAAATACGATTTTTTTAGAGTGTATAAACATTTGATTAAATTACATATTCTCCATTTTGGAAAAGGAAATTACTTTCCAAACAATCCAATATTTGGCTTTCATAACACCTGCGAGTAAGCAAAAATTAGAGGGTAGTGTACACTTTCCCCCTCACCCGGAACAGATCGTTCAATCTCCCATCCGTACTGAAACAGTATTTCAAATCAACAAGGTATCTTTTAATTAAGAACTTTCAGGAAGTGAACATGAGCCGTGGATTCGATTCGGCCTGTTGTTCAGCGGGTATCGTGTTTCGATTAGACCAGCTGTTTCCTAGTAAGAGAGATTTAGGAAGTGGACATGAGCGAAGGTTTCGATTAGCTCGGTTGGAAAGTATTATGTTCGGACATTGTGGAATTCTCGATAGGAAATTACAACTCTATTCCTTTAATTAGAAAGTCTGCCCGACAGATTTATTTATTTAAAAATGTCACAATGGCAATCAATAGAGAACTAATAGAGACGTCCTTGAGGTACTTCTAAATCAAGCCTTTGGGATCGAATTATTTTGTTCGAAACGAGCAAAAACTGAAACTAATATTACCAAAGATGACAATGTTATTTCCGGTACAATATTTAAAACAATATAACCACTGAACGAGCATATACACGCGTCACTATCCCTGAAGAGAATAATTTATTTCGAAGAATGTTATTTTCTCTACCAAAACACTTCTTTCAGGAACATTTTAAAAAACCAATTATGTTAACAAACCCTCGAGAATCTACAAGACCTGATAGCCTCGTTAAAAGTCTTGTCAAAGTGACGACAGTTCACTCGTGGAAAACTTCTTTTCGTTGGAGAAGTAAAAATCTCGGATCAGTAGTATCTTGTGGATATTTGTAACTGGTTTTCCTGATTCCCTGTTAATTTTGTTTCAGTTACCAGTGGGCGGGGGTGGTGCTGTGCTGGTGCTCAGCGAGCTTGAAAGCATGGCGGCCAGGCAACAGCGGGAAATTGCCCAGCAGAGGCGCCTCCTGGAGCAGAGAGAGGCCCGTCTAGCCGTGCTTCGAGGCGCACAGGTGAGACCCTAGTTCGCTCACGACCCATCTAAGTGCGGAAATCGTTCTGGAAATTGCTCGACAAAGCTCCCGTAATATCCCTCGGTCCTGCTTGACTACCGATGATGCGTTCTCCTTCCGCTAGTCGACGAGCCCCACTTCCGTTGTGACGTAACTATCGCGACACATTAGGTCTTTCCACTCCCGAGCTACTTCTTGGATCTTCCGCGATAACGATCAAGAGTCGAATTAACTTTATGCGCGGCAATAAAGGAAGTCACGAAGCTGTAAAGATATCTATGGTAGCGACGAAAGCTGTCAGAGACTGCCTCGAATCACCTCGGAGAACGATGCCGCCATTTTTGTAACACCGATGATTGACCGACACGAAAGGTTCAAGGAGACGACAATTTAGACGATTCAAAGTTAAAAATACAACAACTCCTCGATAAAACGCACGTTTTCGGGTACGTGTGGAACGTTTTAAAGAGGTACACTGTTTTCACAATTCCCAAACGTTGATATTTCCTTTTTGTTCGCGTTTGCTCAAAATTTAAGTTTTCTAGAACACCTCGAATCACCTCGAAGAACGATTCCGCCATTTTTGTAACACCGATGATTGACCGACACGAAAGGTTCAAGGAGACGACATTTTAGACGATTCAAAGTTAAAAATACAACAACTCCTCGATAAAACGTACGTTTTCGGGTACGCGTGGAACGTTTTAAAGAGGTACAGTGTTTTTTCGATTCTCAAAAGTTTTTGTTCGCGTTTGCTCAAAATTTAAGTTTTCGAGAATATTATACTGAAATATCAAGACGAGATTCGAAATATTAACGAAGATACAACGTTTTCCGTGAAACGTGTCCCGGCACTTCGACCGCTGCTCGACACTAAAACGTTTTAATGAGGACCGGTAGCGAATTTGTTCCTGGAATCGACCTGCTTTATCTCGGCTCAAGACCCACCCACGTGCGAACTATTCTACGAGGAGAGCGAACGAGATACACCGAGACTGAACTCAACAGCGAACGCGGTTAGTATTACAGGCTCGGTCGCTGAACTTCAAAGCGATGCCGCGCGCGTATCGCTGTGGCAACACTAATGTAAACCAATAACTTTCGTGCGTCTTGTTGTATCTACGTGAGAGTGTTACCGATAGACGGCTGAGATTCCCTCGACAAAAATAAAATCAAACTCGATCGTATTCGAATTGTTTTCACCAGTGGGTTGTACGAACTATTTTCGAAAAAAACTTGGACAACGTGCAACTAAAAATCATCCAAATGGTATCGTGTTTGGTCTCATTTTCATCGTGAGAATTACACCGATCCGTTTATTACATTCTCGCGAATATTCAACGAGAAATACAAATGTTTAATTCGCATCAACGACCATCGGATCGATACACATGCGTCCCCGCTTTCAAGTTCAACAGGTCTTTAAGTCCTCGACTTTTATAGAGGGACAAACGCGGCGTTTCATCGAGGAGTTAATCTACTTAAATGTCCAATAAGAATTATCGATCGTTTAGGGTCGGTGACGTTAAACCGGATCAGTGGTTCTCAAACTATTCCCACCGTTGCTCCGTTTGGAAAAAATTTACAACTCGGTTCGGTATATTTCGTAACCTTCTTACCCGTTCGAGTCTCCCCCGCGAAAAATAAAATTCCAAAGCAGTAAATTTCACGGTTATCGTCGGCTCCGAACTGGTCTGCGAGGATTCACCATTCCGGGCGATATAAAACGTCTAAACGATCGGCAAGTTTCATCGATCATATTGCCCGACGGTATTTCAGAATCCCTCGCGTAGTCTCGACTTCCGTCCAACAAGACTCAGAAAGCCCGCGTCATGAATAATTCAATGTAATGATAGACTCGCGGACAGTTTATGCCTATTATCGGGCGGATAACTGTCGGTTCCCTTCGGCCTCGTCATCCCGGCGGTGATCTCCGTTGGCGGATCGAAACGGCCACCGGCGTAGACCTCGCGGTGGCATCGACCAGGCAATTTAGAACGAGGGACACTGGAGGTACACTCGTGACTACGCGAGAACCTCGTGACCGATTCGCGGACGGTTTCTCGCGAAATTCGAGCGCACCGAGAACGGACGACGGTCTGGAAGGTGGTCATTTTTGGTACTCGTTCAAAAGGGGTAAAATTCTTACGGAACGCCGCGTACACGCGCCAAGTACTGGAAAACCAGCCACGAAGAATGCCTTCGAGCGATCTTCTCGATGCGAGGGACCATCCGTCTTTTCATCGGTGAATTGCTTTTTTCTGCGTTCACGCGCGGTACGCGATTACGAAAAATATTCGCCCCACGCGCACGCGAAGATTCGCGCAAAATGTGATTTTAAGATTACGCGTTAAATTTTTTTTTAAATACTGCCTCCGTATTTTACGTATGTTTAATGTATTTTGGTCGCGTCGTAAATATGTTAAATTTGTACCAATCGTGGAATAAAGTTTGCTCAAAATTCTAATACAATTCGGAGACACTCCGGGTGTACGGTGTACGTTAACAAATTTCAAAAATGTGTCTTTCGTTGCTAAAAATGGCGAAGCTTAGCAGAAAGGAGACTAACGATTAATTAGTATATGTAGGTCGATTATGTATTTTACCCTTGAAAATTTACACGGAATGATTAGACAAATTGGAAAATAATAATTAATTTTGGGCCATTTTGGATCATTTTTCTACCATTTTGAAATTACTTTTTGGGTAATATTTTGGGTCGTTTATGGACCACTTTTTTACCATTTTGAATCTACTTTGTGGATAATTTTTGGACCGTTCCTTTGACTATTTTTGGACCATTTTTGGGTTATTTTAGACCACTTTCTTTAGACCATTTTGAAATTACTTTTTGGACCATTTATGGACCACTTTTTTACCATTTTGAATCTACTTTGTGGATAATTTTTCGACCGTTACTTTGACTATTTTTGGACCATTTTTGGGCCATTTTAGACCACTTTCTTTAGACCATTTTGAAATTATTTTTTGGGCCATTAATGGACCACTTTTTTACCATTTTGAATCTACTTTGTGGATAATTTTTCGACCGTTACTTTGACTATTTTTGAATCATTTTTGGGCCATTTTAGACCTCCTTCTATAGACCATTTTGGAATTACTTTTCGGACCATTCATGGACCACTTTTTCACCATTTAGAAACTACATTTTGTGTCACGTTTAAGCCACTTCTTCGACTATTCGTGGACCATTTTTGCGCCATTTTGGGCCATTTGGTCCATTTTGGGCAATTTTTAGAAATGCTCCTCCACCATCGACCGTGAAGTCGTCCCGGCCTCCCGTAGCGTCGGTGCCCCCTTGATTCTCGATTGGACGTCTCACTTGGAACGTCCCCCACGTGTTGAGGGACTCGCGGTCCCGAGGACCGTCATCGCGCTCCGGCGTGAAATCCGTTCGCCACGGCGCATGGCCGGGCAACGGTGGATTTCTAGTTAGGATTTCCGCAGTCCTCGTACTCACCGCGGCGCGAGAATTTGTAGATCGTCCAGGTGCTCGACGTTCACCGAGCGGCGACTCGAATCGCGCGACGCGATGTCATTGATAAATTTGCCACGCGCGCGTCCACCGTACCCTTGCGCGTGACGCGCGAAAAACGAAGCCCGTGCTCGGTACCGCTCGCGAAGGAAGAAAGGGGAAAAAAGAGAAGAAAAAAAAAGAAAAGAAAATAAAGAGGCGCGAAGCCACTCGCGTATCCACCGTTAGGTTCATCTTGTCGGATATGACCTTGACCTTGAACGAGGGTAGAGAAATCCGTTGGAAACATGTTCAGCGTCTGGAAACACGGGATATCGACGAAGCGCTACGATTATGTCGCGAAATGACTGGCTGTAGCGCGAAATAGGCGTCCATCGATCGTTTAGGTACAGACCAAGTGGATGTAAACAAGAGGTGCGTGGTTGGAATCCCATTGGTTCAACGTGTCGACACGATGTTCCGACCGGGGGTGTTCCGTGGGTACCACACTCGGATGGAACACGGAAAAAACGTGACGGAAGTTATGGCTAATCGTGTCGAGTTACTACACCTGGGATGGGGGAGAAGGTAGCTCGCGAACTCGAGGCACTCTGACGCGAGTTCGAATTTTATCGAGATAATTAGAAATAGACCGTGGAACGTAAATTAGAGAGATGAATATGAAAGTGAGAGGGATGTAAATTTGTCTACTTGAAAATAGAACGAGTTTCTAGTAGGTGTCAAGTGGAATGAAATAAAATTTCTTATGCAAGTAACCGTGTCAATTGCGTACAAAGAACTGAAAGATTATTCGATTTATTGGTCCAGTTCTGATACACGGAGGAAGATATGCATACATGAAATGAGAGTCGTTCATCTCTCAAATCACCTGAAATTGACAGACAAAGAATTATCATCCGTGTCCTCGTCGTTGAATCTACAAGACCTCTTTTATCGACTTTGAACCGGAGCAAAAGGTAGAGATAAAGAAAAATTTAACACTCAACTGTAGCAAAGCTCGAGCAGATGATATAAAATTTCCATATTTTCCGATCTCAGAACACTAGGTACCTTTTTGCTACCTTTTTGGAGTCGTTCCACGCAATCGACTCCAACATCTCCGTGAACCAACATTTTCAAACAGAATTTAACGGATACATAGACCAACGTAGACACTATCGAACAATACCAGAACAGGTACATAGACCCACGTAGACACTATCGAACAATACCAGAACAGATACACAAACTATCGTAGACACTATCGAACAATACCAGAACAGATACACAAACTATCGTAGACACTATCGAACAATACCAGAACAGATACATAGACCAACGTAGACACTATCGAACAATACCAGAACAGATACACAGACCAACGTAGACACTATGGAACAATACCAGAACAGATACACAGACCAACGTAGACAGTATGGAACACTACCAGAACAGATACATAAACAAACGTAGACACTATGGAACACTACCAGAACAGATACATAGACCAACATAAACACTATCGAACAATACCAGAACAGATACATAGACACTATAGAACACTACCAGAACAGATACACAGACCAACGTAGACACTATCGAACAATATCAGAAAAGATACACAAACCAACGTAGACACTATCAAACAATACCAGAACACTCCCCTAAATCCTCATGAAAAATCCTCCAACTTGTAGATCCCTTCTCCGCCATCCACTAACCATAACCCCGTGGAACCTCGCTCGGTTTCCAACGAAGCCCAGTTTCTTCCGAGCACGCGCCCTCGAAACGGCCCCGCGTCCATTTAAACCGGTTCCGTGCGGGCCCTGGGCCCGAAAATCGCGAAACTACATTCCTAGTGGATCTTCCCGACACCTCCCTTCGGGTGTCTCGAGGACAGCGGTGTTCGTACGTGCCCAGTAGCCGACCTCCCGTAATTCGTTTCGTTCGCTCGAAATTCGAGTATCGCGCCTCGATCGTGATGACTCCTCGACAAGAGCACGGGTCGAGGACACCCGGGGGCTTGGGAATCAGCGATTAAACGCGATTTTAATCGGGCCGCCCACTCGATTCACTCAGCCTGCACCCTTTTACGAGCTGGTTAAGCGCGTAACGCGCGCGACCCGGCGGATTCTTCTCGAACGCAATACGGTGTGTGTGTATGTATGTGTATGTATTAATTGGTGCGTGGGTGTATATGTGTATACGTTTGAAAACATGTATAAATATATGTGTATGTCTGAACGCGTGTGTATATGTGTATGTGTACGTTTGAAAGCATGTGCGAATGTATGAGTATGTCTGAACGCGTGTGTATATGGGTGTGTATGTTTGAAAGCATGTGCGAATGTATGAGTATGTCTGAACGCGTGTGTATACGTGTCTGTATGTTTGAAAGCACGTGTAAATGTATGAGTATGTTCCAACACGTGTATATATGTATGTGTATGTTTGAAAGCACGTGTAAATGTATGAGTATATTCGAACGCGTGTGTATATGTGTCTGTATGTCTGAATGCACGTGTAAATATATTTGTATGTCTTCGTGCATGTGTATATATGTATGTTTGAAAGCATGTGTAGATGTATGTGTACGTTTGAAAGCACGTGTAAACGTATGCATATGTCTGAACGTGCTTGTCTATGTGTGCACAAGCTTCTTGTCTCGCGCGTACTTGCCTCTTGACGAGGGTGTCGAGGATCTCCGGGTAACGAGCCAAGTGTCTCTTCTTCTACGATATTAACGAGATTAAACGAGACTCCGCGATACCCCTACGCCTTCGTGGCATCGAAGACTTCGGTAATCTCGCGGCTAATAGGACTAGCTGATCGCGTTACTCGCGAACGCGGAGGCGAGTTTAACGCGTCGTTGCGCCCCGTCCATCGGGGAAACCCGATGACGCGATTTAAATGAAGTCCTAGAGGAACTGGTTATAGTCAATTCGGCGTGCAGAGCACGCTCGGGTAGAAACGATCGCCAATTAATCGATCACTTCTGTTTTTTTTTCCTTTTTTTTTACCGGACACACGGCATCGAGCAGAGTTTCACGATTCGTTAACCCAACGTCCCCAGCGATGGTAGCACCGTGACGAGAGCAACGGAGATCCCCTGGATCGTTTAACTTGTTTTTCCGTCGCTTTTCGCCGATTGCTTCCTGCGAATGAAACACTAGCCGAGGTTGTCCACGTACTGATTGATTCGTCAGTAAAGTCGAAGACAAAGTGACCGTTTGAACACTCAGAGATAATATCGTGTTTGTACTGTGCGTTGCTGGAAAGATGACAGACGCAAGGAGGATACCTCGCTGGCTCCGCCTAACCCCCACTTTTCACTCTCTCGTAGCTCCTACCATTGCACCGGTTGCTTCGTGTCCCCACTCTTCGTCGGGTGACGCTATTGGCGGTAGAGGACAATCATTTCGACCAATGATACACCGCAAGGAAGACCACGTGTACGTACAGGCGCGGTTAATACACTAATCGTGCCAGTTTTCCTCCCGCTCGTCATCTTTTCAACAATGCACTGTATAGGATGATTTTCTCGCCAACCAAAAGACACTGACACTATCTAGATACGGTCCATTGTCTCAGTGATGATCCATAGTCTAGGCTAGTGGTCTATTGTCCCTTGAAATGACTGAGGGAATTTTTCCACTCTACACATTCTCCAATATACAATCACTGGGAAGATCACTGTTAAAGGTTTCATTGAAATACTCTAAAGTCAAAGTTCGTCAAGCTTGACAAGGAATGCCCTAAATTTTAACGAAACTTCGCAACCGCGTATAATAACCAACCATAACAAAAACCTAATTTTTATATCTTCAATAATTCAAATCTAAGGATTAAAACCCTCACAAATTTCTACCCTAAAAACGACCAAACACCTATAGTTTCCATCCAAGTTAAAGTTTCTTCCCCAAAAACCCCCAGAAACAATGTCCAAAATATACACTTCTGACACACCCAAGAAAATATTAACATAAACGTTCCATACCATAAAAAAAAAATTCCCAAACACGAACACCCATTCCCTTGAATTGGAAAGTCATCTTTCCAGCTTCTGCCAGTACCTCGAGCTCCTCGGTTCTCCGGAACCGATGTTCACCGATCCCCCCGCATCGTTACCAAGCGATACACCGTTCCTCGCACCTGCACTCCCACAGCTGGTATCGATTCCGCGTCGAGAGCGTTATCGGAATACCTCCGGGTCGTTCGAGTCGATCCTGTTTTCTTTTTTCCCTCGTAAAGGCCACCGGGAGTGGTCATCAATCGGGACCGAGATAAAGAGGTCCGTTTCATCGGGACCAAAAAGCGCGGATGTGTGCTCAGACACGTGTCACAGGGGGCGGAGAGGGCAGTGTCGTCGTCGTCGTCGTGGTCGTCGTCGTCCTCGTATTCGTGGTCGATGCTACACCAAGGTTTTCATTCCTGGCTCGCGAACGATTCGGAGTAATAGGGGATCCCCGCGACAGGACTCAGGGCGGGGATTTCCGAGGACTTGAAAGCCCTAATCCTCACCGGGGCTCCATCCACCAGGATGACGGGCACGAACTCGATACCGCCGAAGATGGAACCTTTTATTCGGCTCCCGGCTGATCTTCCAACCGCTCGCTCCGCCATGGGGGTGGGGAGGCGGCTCGAGCAGCTTTCGCTCTAAGCCATGGGGACTTTTTAACGGCCGACAATGTACACCCGTGGAAACCAAGGGCAATCTTACTTTCCGCGGTGAAAGGGCCCCGGCCCGGTAATTTCGATGGCTGTGCTTCACGGATTACCGGCCGCGGAGGTCCGACCACGATTAAATTCCGCTTCGCTTATACGGTGTCGTCCTTTGGATTTTGTGGATGTGTACAGGTCTCGAAGTAATACAATAGGGTAGGTGGTGGTTCTACGTGATAAAGTAAGACAAAATTTGGTAAGACACTTTTTTTCATCCTGGGCTCCATTTTCTAGAAAATGGAAACTTTAAACTTTGTTCGTCTTTGTGAACGATTCAGTTGTCGTCTATTCCTCTGACGTTGTTGTCTCTTTATACAAACACATTTTACAGTGTCCCTTGGATTTTGTAGATGTATACAGGTCTCGAAGTAATACGACAGGGCAGGTGGTGATTGTACGTGATAAAGTAAGAAAAAATTTGGTAAGACACTTTTTTTCATCCTGGGCTCCATTTTCTAGAAAATGGAAACTTTAAACTTTGTTCGTCTGTGTGAAGGATTCAGTTGTCGTCTATTCCTCTGACGTGGTTATCTCTATTTACAACCACATTTTACAGTGTTGTCCCTTAGATTTTGTAGTTGTATACAGGTCTCGAAGTAATATGACAGGGTAGATGGTGATTGGTACGTGAAAAATTAAGGAAAAATTTGGTGACACATTTCTCTATCTACAACCACGTTCTACAGTATTGTCCCTTGAATCTTAAAGATGTGAAAATACAGGACTGGGAGTAGTACAACAAAGCAGGTGGTGATTCTACGTAATGAAGTAAGAAAATATTTAGTTAGACACTGTTTTTATCCTGGACTCCATTTTCTAGAAAATGGAAACTTTAAAGTTTGTTCATTTTTTTGAACGATTTAATTCACAAGTTGTTAATTCGTCTCTTTCTACAACCACATTCTACAGTGTCACCCCTTGAATCTTAAGGATGTGAAAATACAGGACTGGGAGTAGTACAACAGAGCAGATGGTGATTCTACGCGATAAAGTAAGAAAATATTTGGCGAGACACTTTGTTTATCCTAGGCTCCATTTTCGAGAAACTTTAAACTTTGTTCACCTTTGTGAACAATTTAGTTGTCGTCTACTCTTCTAACGTGGTTATCTCTATCCACAACCAGGTTCTACAGTGTCGTTCCTTGGCTCTTGAGAATGTATACAAGTCCTGAAGTAACACCACAGTGCAGATGGTGATTCTACGTGATAAAGTAAGAAAATATTTGGCGAGACACTCTTTTTTATCCTAAGCTCCATTTTCTAGAAAATGGAAACTTTAAAGTTTGTTCATCTTTCTGAACGATTTACTTATCGTTTATTCTTCTATCGTGATTGTCTCTATCCAAGAGTTTACAAACATTGTTCATTGCGTAATTAATGCAGTGGAAAATATTTTTATTCCTCAAAGTAGTAACTTTCTAAATATTACTTTACTACGATATACAGTACACTATTACAAGTATTTTTGAAAATGTCCTCGTTGCTACGTACATAAATTCGCTCGACGAATTAAATAACTAAACTAAGCTGATATCGTATTTTAATATCTCGAATTCTTCCATAATCTTTTGCTTCGAATGATTAAATCGTTCACAAAGATGAACAAACTTCGAAGTTAATTTTCTCGAAACTCGAGTCTCGGATCAAAAAATATTCTACCGTATTTTTCTCTTATTTTTTCACGTTGATCGTTCCCTGCTCGGTTGTGCTACGAATTTTTGGCCATCCTGTATTGTAAACGCGACGCAATTGTCTCTCTCTCTGGTTTCGACCATGGAGTCGGTATTATTGCAACGTCTTTGTTACGCAGATAAAGAAAGTGGTCATTCCGCGCCAAATCGATCGCTTTTGTGCTCGAGCTCGAGGGATTTCGTTTGGGTTGAAACACGGTGCGGTTAGTCGTGAAATTATGGGGGTTGGGTCATCGTTTTTATAATTGGTCGAAGAATGCGAACCCAAAGGGTACCTTTGACGGTACTTTTCGTCACTTTTTACGAAAGGTGCTTTCGCTGAAAAATTTACCTCTCCGGAGATGGTCGATTTATTTTTACCGAATAGAACACATTTATACTCGATTTCGAAGAGTATTGTTCAAATTGGAACACAATGCAGTCTTTGTGAAAATAGTGGAGCTTTTTTCAACGTATCTAACGATACTTTCCTAGAACATTCTTCTTATCTGTCATTGCTAAAGAGTTAGAACGAAAAGCTTGTTACCAGGTGTAATAAAGCATTGTTAAGTAGAATTAACGAGCGATGGCCAGACAGGTCAGCCAAGTCGTCCTGAGCTGCTCGAATACCGGACCGAATTTTCGAAATTTATTTCCTGGGAAACAAAACCTCGTACGGTATGCTATTTTTTTCCACGTTCTCGATTTATTTCTTTATTTATTTTCAGACGTGTTTTCGACGATAAATTTTTATCTAAAGTCACAACGTATAGGTCACTTCTTTTTAAAATTATTACACCCAGAAGTATCTATCAAACATTATTCTAAACTGCCGTGAACATTTTCTTCTGAATACCAATCATAAGAGGAAAGAATAGAAAAGAACATTACATTTTAATCGCAATATATTCCAAAATAAATTCCAAAATAATCACTCTGTTCTAATACCGGTGAAAAAAACAAAATATATTTCCAAATCTCCTCACGATGGAACACTGTCACCCGACAGATTAGACACCCTGCAGCACTTTGGTAGAGCGCTAATTTCCTAAGATTAAGGACATCTCTTGTGGCACCTCGAATGAGCTCCAATTTCCCAAGATTGAAGATACTTCCTGTGGCATCTTGAAAGAACGACATCTTCCCAAGATTGAAGACACCTTGCGACACTTTGGTGAAACGCTAATTTCCTACCAGACACCGATTGAAAACGAACAGAAGTAACACGATACCTGATAAAGAGACTCCCAAACCCAAGATGGGCATTAGCAAAATGGTAGAACGGATCGTCAGGGACATGGTTGACAAAGTTTGCCCGGTTGTTCCGTATTGTCGCGTTCCCTTTAACAGAGGGCTTTCAGGGCTGCATCCCATCACGGGTGTTATCGAGGATGAAAGCATAGCGTGCCCTGCCCCTTCTCTTATTCGGCCCCTCGAAATAATTCGCCATGGTCCTTTCCTGTCACCAGGTCCTTCTCGTTAGACTGCATTCACTTGGGGCGCACGATCGGGTCCTCCCGGTACTCACCGACCGTTGTTTACTGTTTCAGGAGCCAGCACAGCAGGACAAACTCGCCAGATTGAGGCACAGGCTAGATCAACAACAGAGCAAGCTGAATCGGCTGCGATTGCTCCGATCGCAGACCGACCAGTCACGCGCCAACAACGCCACGCTGAGTAAGTCGATTGATATAAGTTCGTCGATTCCAACCCTTCACCTCACCCTTCACCCCACCCTTCGCCTCGCCATCTCCCTCGTGTGCATTTTTCCGTGCAGCTCGCGTTAGTCACGGTCGACGTTTAACCCCCGACCGAAAGGGTGAGACGATCGCTATCTTTGATCGGTGAAGCGAGGGCGATTGAACTCCGATAAAAAGCTCGATGCTAAATCGACCGGCTGTACTCGCCTCGACGATAGATCAACTTGTCACCGAGCTGTAAAACTGTGAAATCATCGCGAGAAATTACCAACCCTGACCCAGTTTTTACCTATTCCAAACCGGCGTCGAGCGGCGAGCCGGAAAACAACGTTCACCGACGAAGATGGTGGAAATTGAGGTTTCAGAATGGACGAGCAACGGAACATCGAAACACTTTGAACACCTAATAGTCACTTTAATCTTGATTCGTCGGTCTTCGCTACTAATTCAGGGTTATCGAATTTTAATACCGTTATCTTTCGTTGACGATTACACTTCGGTACGATTCTGGCGAAGTTACACCATTGTGTGGACTTTAATCGAGGTTGGAATCAGTACATGTGATGTACGTCGATAGAATTTTTAAAGATTCGGGGTATTTCTGAATTAAACGATGGACACTGTGTATAGGGGTAAAATAAAGTGAAAATGTTACGTAAATATTGGATTGTGCTGAACGTCATTTCGTTTTCCAAAATGGAGAATGTATGATTTAAGAAAATGTTTATACACTCTAAAAAGATCGTGTTCCATTTTTACCAACAAAATAAAATGAAATGACTTTCCGAACGACCCAATATAAGTTGGAAAATTGGTCGTCTATAGTACGCGCGCGAAGAAATTGCATTTGGAGTTGCGACGAGTGCTAGAGATACCCATCTTTGTTCAAGAAAGAACGACACGTATGTAGATCTCTCTCACAAACGTCTGAGAAAATAGCTCTTGAACGAATAAAGTCTTTCACAGCTCCAAATGCAATCTTCTCACTCGCGTACTGTAGCTACATGGTTCGAAGCAACTTTAAATCGAAGCTATCGAGTTACTAAAAATCAGAATACAATGTGAGTGAACAATCGAGAAGATATCGACGTTGTCTCCAAATGCAATCTTCTCGCTCGCGTATTGTACTAACGAGTTCAAGCCTAGTCCAAATCGAAATTACCAAATTAACTAGAATGCTAACTGGTTCGAAGCAACTTTAAATCGAAGCTATCGAGTTACTAAAAATCAGAATACAGTGTGAGTGAACAATCGAGAAGATATCGACGTTGTCTCCAAATGCAATCTTCTCGCTCGCGTATTGTACTAACGAGTTCAAGCCTAGTCCAAATCGAAATTACCAAATTAACTAGAATGCTAACTGGTTCGAAGCAACTTTAAATCGAAGCTATCGAGTTACTAAAAATCAGAATACAGTGTGAGTGAACAATCGAGAAGATATCGACGTTGTCTCCGAATGCAATCTTCTCCCTCGCGTATTGTACTAACGAGTTCAAGCCTGATCCAAATCGAAACTAGGAAATTAACCAGAATTGGGACACAATAAGACAACGAGGGTATTGGAAAAGATTTTACGATCTTGACGTTACTTGGTTATTCGATCTAGAAAAAGCGATCTACCCGAGAAAATTGAATCGTACCGGCCAATCGCCGGTCGAACAAAAGATCCGGCTTCGAATCCTTTTCAACCAACGACTCCGCCCTCTTCCAGCAATACGAATCTGCACCGAGACGGAACTCGTTCCTGTCCGAATTCCATAACGACACAGCCCCGCGATTCCGCTCGTTGGTCCTGTAACGCCGTTCCGCTAGGATAGCGCGCCTACAAAACGAACGATGATAAACTCCGTTAATCCAATTCGCCGGAGTCCAGGCGCCCCCAGCATATCGCGTTCGAAAGTGAAAGTTCTCGAGCCCCGTTGCGGCTGGAGCGAACACCGGAGCCAAGAAAATAAGCGGGCAAGGGAGAGGGGAGGGGAAGGGGGGCAGACGGAACGAAGCCGGAATAAAGAGGAATTCTCGGTCCAGGGACCCTTTTGGCGCGAGTACACCGATCGCGAATATCAATACGGTTCGTATCGACCGAAGAAAATTACCGAACTAGAGAACCGGATAGAGTGGTAGAGAGAAATAGAGAGAGATTGAAAGGGACGGATAGTTGGATCGATAGAGAGCGATAGAGGGAAAGAACGAGAGAGTAATTTAAGGTAGAAGACAAAATTGAGGTGTGTCGTGAAATATAGTTTTTTGAAAATATAAATTTTTGAAGTATATTTTACACTATAGCGATTAATATGGAAACTTTTTAACATTCAGTCAACCGACGTCTCTGGTGACTATGGATAACCATACCTGGGTCAGTATAGACCCGACTCTATCATCTTTCCCCATTTCATCATCCTACAGTTCATTTTGTAGATCTCGAAATAAACGATTCTCAGTTTAAATTACTTATCGAGAGCGTGGGTCAAAATAGACCCGTAAAGTGTAATTTTCCGAAAAACACAAATCTTTAAAGTAATATTTTACACTATAGCGATCAATATGGGAACTTTTAACTCTCAGTCAACCGACGTCTCTGGTGACCATCGACAACCATACCTGGGTCAGTATAGACCCGACTCTACCTTCTTTCCTTATTTCATCGTCCCACAGCTCGCTTCACAGCTCCCGAAAGAAACGATTCTCGGTTTAAATTACTAATCGAGAGCGTGGGTCAAAATAGACCCAATCTCGGCAAAGAGTTAATCGTATTAAAACAGAAAAGTCCCGGTAGCCTCTATTTGCTCCGGGTTCCGCGATCCCCAACCGCGACACTGACCTGGTATCTCGACAATGTTTAGTACCGCGTTTGTCGAATCCCATTTTTTCACGAGGAACAAAGAAAACGAAACCACACGTGGAAGGCGAGTTCCCGTAATTTTCACGAGGATCGAACGTCTCGTAAAAAGATATCGAACGATCGTACGCGCGCGTGAACACACACGTACACACACACGCGCGCAAGAGAGAAATATGGAATTCAATAAAGATTTCGCGGACAGAATGGATTCCATTGAAGTCGATGGTCCACTTAAGACGCGACTGCTCCTCGGATTGGGATGATACATCGGCCTATTTGCGCGGCCGATCCACGGCTCCGTTTGGCTCGATCCTGGAAAGCGATCGTCGAAGATTCGCTCGGGCATAACTTGGCAAAGATGGTGGCTGGTTTTAGGTGTTATCGCGGTACGTTCGATCGTCGATACTTTAGCGGCACGGAGCGAACGAGCGCTTGATTTAAACTACTTTCCAACTGTATCTGGCTATATATTACGGATTACGGAATCGAATTATTATTGAACGAATATCTGGATAAACGTACACGGGAGATTTTTGCGGCAATGCGTACGAGTGAACCGGGACTAGAAATGGTCGGGATTTATGTTTCGAGCTCGACGGGGGCTCTGGGAATGTCCATTTTATCGAAGACATTGACACGAGCGAATTGTGCAAAGGTGACACGTTAGAAAGATATAAATTCATCGTACGTACCTTTCCAGTTGTCTCGTTTTTTTAAGAACCGAGAAACTTACGGGAGGCGGAGTCCAACAGTTTGGATCTCGACACGGTACATATCTTTGGGTATCGGTCACTTCTGGAGACCAATTTGTGAATATTAGTTTCGGATACTGTGTTAAACTACATACGATATACACGAACATCGCGTGTATTATTTACGTACATACGTTTTGACCTTAGTTTTTAGATCTTCTTCGGTAAATGATATCGATGTATGCACGAAAATGTTTATTTTATTTTTCTGTATACTGTACGTAGAATATCGTTCGTTAAGGTCGAAACGCAGATAAGTAATGTAGTCGAGTAGTAATCATTGATCGTAAATTTTCACGAACATTATCATATTTTTACAATCGTAAATCTTCGATTTCTTCGGAAACATATTTCTCGAAAATGTAGGCAATATAATTCCGAAAATATTTTACTCATATTTACTATCCAAAAATACGAAAACTATGCAGTAGAAAATCACCAAGAAATTCTCTCCTCTACAAAAATATAAAAATGATTCTCAAAATCTCTCATTCGCGATCCAGTGTTCGCAAAAATACAGAACACTTTGTTTCTCGTTGTCCAATGATTAAAAATTCAAAACCTGGATAAAAAGAAAAGTAAACCTTAAGAATCGGTGTATTTTAAATTTTGCGAATTTTGCGAATTTTTCGAATTCAAAGTTCTCTAAATCTGCCAATAATTCGACAGCAAAGTATCATTCTCAATGCATTTTGAATTTTGCGTAAAACGCGCATTTTTCAAATTCGAAATTCTCTAAATCTGCCAATAATTCCACAACGAAGTATCATTCTCGACGCATTTCGAATTTTGCATAAAACGCGCATTTTTCGAATTCGAAGTTTTTTAAATCAGACAATAATTCGACCACGAAGTATCATTCTCAGCACATTTCAAATTTTGCATAAAACGCGCATTTTTCGAATTCGAAATTCTCTAAATCTGCCAATAATTCCACAACGAAGTATAATTCTCGACGCATTTCGAATTTTGCGCAGAACGTTCATTTTTCGAATTCGAATTTCTCTAAATGCGTACAACGTTAGTCTTCAAATGCAAACTTTTCGCACGAGTACTGTACTAACGAGCTCCGCACCAGATCCGAGTCGAAACTATCACCAACTCTAAATATGTATATATCAATATATATATCATAATTCAACAACGAAGTATCATTCGCGCCAACTCGGTCCGTAGGAATTGTTCCACTTAAATCACGAATCCAAATTCACATCGTACCAACCCATCCCCGGTATCTCTGTCTCACCGTCTCGCACCTACGAACACGGTCGAACTCGATTCGAGTGAAGTTCGGGATCCCCCGAGCGAGTGTAACGCGATCGCATCGAGAGAAACCTCTGTTAGTTACCGAGCCAATGCCCGCTAGGCGCGAAATGGATTGGTACGCGTGATTCGGGTCTGTCGAGTCCCTCCCGCTACTCTCCCCCCACCCCGCGCTCGTGGTTCTCGTTCGGTCTTCTCCGTTACATCTTCGCAAGTTTTCCTATTCGGTGAGAGGAGATACGTTTTCCAACGCGAGGAGAAGGAGTGGGGGGTGGTGAGTTTCGACTAGTTCCACCAGTCGCGAGTTCGCGCTGAACGCGGAGGCGGCGGATACGAGATCGGGGTGGCGAAATGCGCAATCGAGCAAGAACGGGGGCCGAACAGGACTCCCTGATCGCGTTACGCTTGGAAATTCGCGTAATCTATTTCCTATAGAGCCGTGGAAGTTGCCTTCTGGCTCGTCAATAGGAACTCGTTCCGAGCCGTGAAACAAACTTTCCTACGGCGCGGAAAACTTTCCGCTTTCTTCTCGCCTCCGCACCCTCCGCTTCCCCTCGTGTGTATCCTTTTATTTTCCCCATTGTCGCGCTCTCGCGATTCGAATAATTGTACAAGGTGTCGCCGAGTCGAACACGAGTACTGTGACAGCTGATAAAGACAAGATGAAAATGTTTTATAAGTTTAACGATAACAATGCGTGTTTATTGCACCGAGATCGTGCACATCGAAAGGGGAAGGGGGGATGATACGGTATCGAGGGAAGAAAAAAGCAATATAATTTAATTGCAACGTTTTCGGCCTTGTATGTATAGTACCCGCGCGAGAAGATTGCATCCGGAGACTAAATATTCTCGAGATTTTTCTCAATCGTTGTCCAACTGTATCGTGACTTTTGATAATTCGATAATTTCGATTTGGATCTGGTGTGGAGCTCGTTAGTACAATACACTTGTGAAAAGATTGCATTCGGAGACCAACATCGTCGATACCTTCTGGATCGTATTCTTATTGTGTTCTAAATTTTAGTAACTCGATAACTTCGATTTAAAGTTGCTTCGAACTATGTAGGTACAATACGCGAGTGAGAAGATTGCATTTGAAACGGTAGACAGTTATATTCGTTCAAGAATCATCTTCTAAGACACTTATAGGACATATCTAAGTTCAAGTAACTCGATAGCTTCGATTTAGAGATGTTTCGAACTATGTAGGTACAATACGCGAATGAGAAGATTGCATTTGAAACGGTAGACAGTTTTATTCGTTCAAGAATCATCTTCTAAGACACTTATAGGACGCATCTAAGTTTAATTAACTCGATAGCTTCGATTTAGAGATGCTTCGAACTATGTAGGTACAATACGCGAATGAGAAGATTGCATCTGAATCGACAGAGAGTTCTATTCGTTTAGAAGTCATTTAAAACACCTATGGAATATATCTACACACAATTGGTTCATTTTTTGAACGAAAGTGATATCTCTAGGGCCTGCTACAACTTCAAATGTAATCTCTTCGCATACGTATTATAGATGACACTGTTTTGGACCTTACGTAAGACTTTTATTTCGATTTTACTCCCGGTAGACAGTGTCGACCGTTTAATTCGAAAATAGTCTGAACAACGTTTTTGAATGCTGCACAATGTCGTCCTACGCGTTGTGGTATCGAGGACTTCTGGAAAATAAATTGAAGGGACTCGTCTCACCCTCTGCGTCACATCGGTCTCTTACCACCAGACACGGTAATTGAGTTCCGGTCTGTCTGCGAATCATATCTACAGTCTGATTGCGAGATTGCTTGACAAACGTTTCGCTGAAGCCCCGAGCAGCCTCGGATTGATCTTCGACCGTGAAATAGGGGTGTGGCCGCTCGACGTGCAAATAAACCAAGGGTTATCTTCCTAACCATCCCCTATCCATGACTCTGATCGGGAGATTCAATCGTGGAATCCCTATTTTTTGTCGATTTTCTATCATAATTGATTTTTATACGAGCGCGAAATGGATCCTAATTGGCCCCATTTGAACGGTCAGTTTAATATCCGGTCATTTTATAAATATGCGTATCTTTCGTTAAATGAATCGAAATCGATTTTTTCCTATCGATGAAATAATTGATCAGTGCTCGTTTCATGGGAATCGTTTTGTTTTTAAAATCTGGTGCATTGTCAATTTTAGTGCGTTGCTATTTTAAAGATTCTGGTTTACGGAGAGATAAAATTTCAATTTTGGAATATATGTTAATTTTGTTGATACTAACAACAAACCGTGTAACGTATTTTCCTTGATTAAACGCAAACAGAACGGCGTGCCTAATACGAATTTTCCTTGCGTTCATTTTTAATCGTCAAATATTAACCATCTTGCTGAGATTCACTTCAAAGGCAGACAGAAGGGTAAATACAAAGTTACGTTTACAGTCGGTCAGAAATTCGGATAGTTAAATACACAAAGACTTATGAATAAACCCGGTACAGTGCTGCCTCGGTTATTGATAAAATACGTTGCTCGGATTCGCGATCAAAAGTCATCCTAAGAATCTAGCAATCATCTTGAAGAACCTTCCGAACCGTTTCATCCTCTGGACCTTCTCGTCTGTGATAATAAAATCTTTATCTATCCACCAACAATAAAAATACATTAAAATGGAAAATGACATTAAAATGTTATAAAAAAAAGAGGCATAAAATTATCATCTCGAGGGATCCTTCTAAACCGTGTCATCATCCGAAGCTTCTCATCTGTGATAATAAAATCTTTATCTATCCACCAACAATAAAAATACACCAATATAAAATGACATTCAAATGTTATAAAAAAAAGAAGCATAAACTTATCATCTCGAGAAATCCTTCTAAACTGTGTCATCATCCGAAGCTTCTCATCTGTGATAATAAAATCTTTATCTATCCACCAACAATAAAAATACACCAATATAAAATGACATTCAAATGTTATAAAAAAAAGAAGCATAAACTTATCATCTCGAGAAATCCTTCTAAACTGTGTCGTCATCTGAAGCCTCTCATCTGTGATAATAAAATCTTTATCTATCCACCAACAATAAAAATACACCAATGTAAAATGACATTCAAATGTTATAAAAAAAAGAAGCATAAACTTATCATCTCGAGGAATCCTTCTAAACTGTGTCATCATCTGAAGCTTCTCATCTGTGATAATAAAATCTTTATCTATCCACCAACAATAAAAATATACCAATATAAAATGACATTCAAATGTTATAAAAAAAAGAAGCATAAACTTATCATCTCGAGGAATCCTTCTAAACTGTGTCATCATCTGAAGCTTCTCATCTGTGATAATAAAATCTTTATCTATCCACCAACAATAAAAATATACCAATATAAAATGACATTCAAATGTTATAAAAAAAAGAAGCATAAAATTATCATCTCGAGGGATCCTTCTAAACTGTGTCATCATCTGAAGCTTCTCATCTGTGATAATAAAATCTTTATCTATCCACCAACAATAAAAATACATTAAAATATAAAATGAAATTTAAATGTTATAAAAAAAAGAAGCATAAAATTATCATCTCTAGGGATCCTTCTAAACCGTGTCGTCATCTGAAGCTTCTCATCCATAGTAACAAAAATAGTTACCGATCCACCATCAGTAAAAATAATATCACTGGTGAAATTATCCAGTTCAACCTGTACACTGATATAAGTAACAGTGCATCCTGTACTCTTCGTTCGAGCGATGTAAGTCAACGTTAAAAATCAGTGGAACATTCGGTGACGTCAGAACTTAATCTCCAACTTAGTACTAATAGCAACCGAGTTATGAAAATACGTGTCTGAAACGTCGCGAGAACCGGTTGGAACATAAATTGTATTTGTTACGAGAACGGAGGAGTTCCGACGTCTCCGAGTGCAGAGCGAATCCCAAACTTTATATTACCCAATATACTCGAGAACAGTTGACGTTTATACGTGGAAGTACGTTCTCATATTCGCAATCATCATACCCGAGAGAGTTTCTAGACCGCTGACTCGGAACCTTACGTGTACTTTTGGTTTTGCGTTTTGTACCGGGATACTAACCGGTAGAGGATCCTAGGTCAAAATACAAGTTTCTTCGCGGCAATTTCTTCCAGTCGTTCCTCCAACTTTTATAGACTTAAGGCTTAGGTTTAAGAACCCTCCATCTGTACGACATTCGCTCAAGTGAATTTCTCGAGGTACTAGCTTACAATCAACTCGGAGCTTTTCGTTGATCAACTGACTTTACCCTAAATCCTTACGGGGTACTTTCGGATCCTTTCGTTGATTCGATGTCATAATCGTACACCAATTGCGACTGAAATTGTAAATTTCCTATCGACCGCCTTCGAGTTAAAGAACCATCGTTCCAGAACGAATATCTTCTTCGACGGGGGAATTTCTATCGAGAACTTTAAGAAAAATTTATTTTCTTTTTCTTTTTAATAGATTTTCTACAAATATTCTCGACAACGCGTCGCTATGAATTTTCATACCGACGTACGAAAAATATCCAAAGTTTACGATACTTCGAGGAAAGCAGGTTCGTATTCCAAGCTCTTGGAACATCAAACATATTTTCTGCGAACCATGTTTCTCAGAATTGTCGACACAATACCTCGGGAATTGGTGCTCCGATCGATTCCAAATTGTGTAAAGTATAGTACGCATGTGAGAAGATTGCACCTACAGTTAACTCGAGTCTTCTTCGTTCAGGGACCACCGTATCCTTGTCCTCGTCCCCACCAGATGCAACTTCTTCAAAGTGTTGCCATTTTCTTAAATTAAACTTTTATTTTCTAATAAAAATAGTCACGCTCGTGTACTTCCTCATGTTTATTTTCTACCTTTGGAGCATCGTCGATTGTGTACAAAAAAAAAATACTCTTCGTTGATTAACGGATGCGCGAAAACTTTGGAACGTTCTGTGCATTGCAAAATGTTAAAAAAAAATTCAGAGGTACGTTAAAAAATCGGTGAATATCTCTGCGTGAATTTATATTTTTATCATTGAAACTTTTCGCGGTAAACAAAATTCCAATAAGCACCGGAATAATCGCCTTTCTAATGGGTATCTCCCCTTTGTAAAGAAACGCGTATTCGCCAACAGAAGCGTCGAATGGAAGCTTTGGGAATACCCAGCGCGAAACGAAATAGACGTCGCAATCTTCCTAATCCCGACGTTTCGTACGCGCCGCGGTTTATGTAAAAAGTACCGCAAATTAAGCGACCAACGTTGATGATGGACGGTAGCTCGCGCTTTAATTAAGGGAGCTTTTCCAGCCAACCACGTTCTCGTACATTTTGCAGCAGGATTGGTCATGTAGGTTGAAACTGCGATCAATTGTAATATATTTTTGCAAAAAGTAATACGTACGGTGCTCTCCAGCATATTTTATATTCTCTCGTTCCCGCTCGATATTATTCACGATGAAAAAATCGGTTACGAGAAAATCATTTTCTCCGACAATTTCACGAACAATGGAACCGCGACATAAAATATCCATTCCTCGTCTTGTATTAAATGCTTGTTGCATAATTGTACTCACGAGTGATTGGCGTGAAATGGTAATTGACATTTTTCTCGAAACTTTTATGGAAAATTGTTCGTCGAAAAATATTTATCGACAAAAGTGTCCGATTTATAGTTAAAGGAATTTTTAAATCGCTCTTAAAATCATTCGTAAGTTCTTTACAGTTTGGATTAAAGGAATTTTGTCAATGATAATGTAGAATATATAAACTTATCGATAACACGAGTTACTATGGGAGTTGCGTAGATGGCGGTGCACGTAGATGTAGGAGATAGTGGGGATAATATTGTGACAGTCTGAGGGACCAAACGTGTGACAACCTGAAAGACACTACTGTATTTATAATCTACCTCAGAATTGAGTGAAAGACGATTTCATTAAGACACTACTATATAATAACTGTATTATAAATATTTATAATCTACTTTAAAATCGCTAAAGTACATTTATATTTAATATTCTTTCCAACCTAAAAATCTTACACCATTAAAACAACGTCATCTGTAATGAAGTCAAAATAGAAATTGTACTCTTCTGCTCTCATCCAATTACCAATTTATATATCGTCGATCACGGTTGGTAAATAACTATGCCAACAACCATAACAAGTAATGGAGAGATAACTTTGCAACAATCTCAAAGACAAAATTCGTAACAAAACAAAGGTCATCCTTGTATATATTTTTAATTCATCTCGAAGCTACTCTTCTCCAAGACATTGTAAGATTTAATTTTTCTGGCGATTCTACACGAAAATGGCCGCTCGAATTCTCAAGATTTTTGAAGTGGGGGGTAGAAGGAAGCGGAGAGGGGGTAAGTGGAACAAAAAAGCGGGCGAAAGTCTCGTGCAAGAACTAACAAACGCTCCTGTTATCGGTGAAGTTTGTATTTTTCGTGGAATAGTTTCCAATTTATATATTGTCGATCACGATTGGTAAATAACTATGCCAATAACCATAACAAGTGATGGAGAGATAACTTTGCAACAATCTCAAGGAGAAAATTCATAGCAAAACAAAGATCATCCTTGTATTTGTTGTCGATTCACCTCGAAGCTACTCTTCTCCAAGACACTGTAAGATTTAATTTTTCTGGCAATTCTACACGAAAATGGCCGCTCGAATTCTCAAGATTTTTGGAGTGGGGGATAGAAGAAGGCGGAGAGGGGGTAAGTGGAACAAGAAAGCGGGCGAAAGTCTCGTGCAAGAACTAACAGACACTCCTGTTATCGGTGAAGTTTGTATTTTTCGTGAAATAGTTTCTAATTTATATATTGTCGATCACGATTGGTAAATAACCGTGCCAACAGCCATAACAAGTGATGGAGAGATAACCTTGCAACAATCTCAAGGACAAACTTCGTAGCAAAACAAAGGTCATCCTTGCACATGTTGTCGATTCACCTCGAAGCTACTCTTCTCCAAGACTTTCTAAAATTTAATTTTTCTGGCGATTCTACACGAAAATGGCCGCTCGAATTCTCAAGATTTTTGGAGTGGGGGGTAGAAGGTGGCGGAGAGGGGGTAAGTGGAACAAGAAAGCGGGCGAAAGTCTCGTGCAAGAACTAACAGACGCTCCTGTTATCGGTGAAGTTTGTATTTTCCGTGGAATAGTTTCCACTTTGGCGTGTAATGGGCGAACTTTTCGACAGACTGTGAATCCTAATTATCGATGTTCTAAACGCCGCTGACTGGCGAAGCCACCGCGCGCTATAGCCGGGCATTTAACGAGGTCGTAAGTTCCCACTACACCGAGAGCACCGGTTTTCATCCGATCTAACCTATTCCACCGTTTAGTATAGGTTAACGCTTAGCTCCTTAATTGGAGGGCTCGTCATACGGCGGGACTGTAACATCACAGGTGTAAGATAATAAGTGGAACGACCCGGTATAATAGGAACGTCATAATTAAATACGGTTTACTCTGGAGATAATGATGAATCGATTGGAAGAATCTTTTCGGGTAAACGCGAAGGAGAGAGCTTGATAATTTATCTTACTTGAAATTTCTCTGAAAGAAGTTATTTTATCTTACTTGAAATTTCAGCTGACAATTCTTTGCTCCCTGTGTGGTAATCGTAACATTATGGTAGGAGTTGTTTTACCATTTGAACTTAAGAACAATTTATAATTCAATGTAAACAAAAACTATATAGCGAGTGGAGGTTTTTAGTGCTATAGTTATTTTTATTATTAAATTTCTGTATTATACACACGTGGAGGTATACGAATATTAAAATCATGAGTATATGTAGGTATATAGACGCTTCTGAAACGAAGTGCGGCTAAAATGTTGTTAAAACTTTAATATAGTGCAGGTAAGGGATTGGTATGGATCTCGTCTAAAATTGTGTGCGAGACCTAAATAATCTTAGTAAACATCGATTCGATACGATACTTGTACAAACAGCTGTAGATCTATTTGCTATCTAGGATCTCCATGTGTTGTTGACCTCGATAGTTCAATGTTTATCTACAGCTGTACGTTCAGACTAACTGACCGCAGTAGAAGTGAGCAAACTCGATTGTACATGCGGCCCAGGAACTCCGTGTATCGTTGACGTTTCACGGGCCTATTCAAACCCGCAGGTTGCCTTCTAAATAAACCATGGTGCAAATAATGCTGGTAGCAGATACGAACGAGCGAAGAATTTGAACACTTCATCATCTGCCCGAGTTGCGTTTGACATGGTCTCGCTCAGATTTCTACAACTTCTGTAGCAGTGGGGGATATAACATTATATTTGTAAACAGAACAAGTGTCTATAGAATCATTGATTACAGATAAATAATTTCACTATCTTTCGCAAACAAAGCTTTTTATGTGTCGAATAAACATCACTGTTTCTTCTTCTCGAAATTTTTATGTAATGTGTATTATTAGAAACTATTTTTGTACATTTCAATACCTTATGGATATTTTTCTTAAATCTTCAAATATAGAAATTTATTTACAAATTTTACAAATTTACAAGTGTTCCAAATTTACAAATTTTCCAAATTTACAAGTTTTCCAAATTTACAAGTTTTCCAAATTTACAAGTTTTCCAAATTTACAAGTTTTCCAAATTTACAAGTTTTCCAAATTTACAAGTTTTCCAAATTTACAAGTTTCCAAATTTACAAGTTTTCCAAATTTACAAGTTTTCCAAATTTATAAGTTTTCCAAATTTACAAGTTTTCCAAATTTACAAGTTTTCCAAATTTACAACTCTTCCATATTTACAACTCTTCCATATTTACAACTCTTCCAAATTTACAACTCTTCCAAATTTACAACTTTTCCAAATTTACAAGTTTTCCAAATTTACAAGTTTTCCAAATTTACAAGTTTTCCAAATTTACAAGTTCTCCAAATTTACAACTTCTCCAAATTTACAACTTCTCCAAATTTACAACTTCTCCAAATTTACAACTTCTCCAAATTTACAACTTCTCCAAATTTACAACTTCTCCAAATTTACAACTTCTCCAAATTTACAACTTCTCCAAATTTACAACTTCTCCAAATTTACAACTTCTCCAAATTTACAACTTCTCCAAACTTACAACTTCTCCAAATTTACAACTTCTCCAAATTTACAACTTCTCCAAATTTAAAACTCTTCCAAATTTACATCTCTTCCAAATTTACATCTCTTCCAAATTTACAACTTTTCTATATTTTCCAAAATTTTCCTTTTCCCCAAATTTCAAGAAGAAACTTTTACAAATTGTCCTCGATCGAGGTTCAAGAAAGCCTAGAATTTCATTCGAAAATTCTTTCACTTTTAATATACTGTGACTATAAACACGTTCGAAATGGCACAGTGCGACAAGAGCCTGGACCATCTCCCCGATCGATTGGCGATCAGTTAAAAAATGATTCAACCGAGTCACGGAATACCACGGAATGTGGCGATTAAAATACGATCCAGTCGAGTCCTTTGGAACCGGAAAATGGGCTTCGAATATTAAGTCTGACATTTAACGTTTCACCGAAGCAGAGATCTTTCACCCCATTTTCCATCGACGGAGAAATTCCTCCAACCCCTTCCTCCGACGAAGAAACGATCCCTGTGCTCTGGCAACGCTTGAAACGTAAATCGGTATAAAACTGTCGAAACGGAGAACGATTACGTTTCAAGAGCCGCGCGTTGCAGATTTTCAACGAAAATCTCCCCGTTCCAGAGACTTTCGCTGGAGAAGCTCTCTCTCCTCGATTCACGCGCGAAATATGCTACCCCGGAATTGATTATTTTCAGCAGATTCGTTTCCAGATTCGAGATCTGGGTTATTCGCGGGGTTCTAAGGAGGTCTACCTTCGAAACGTGATTTTTCGAGCGATTTCTAGAATTTAACCCAACGAAAAAGTACAAGACTCGAAGTGAAATCGAGAAAATATTCAAATCTTTCTTTTTTTCCACTCGAACTTATTTCGTCGTTCGAACGACAAATTTGAAAAAATTCATACGTTCTCTGTTTGAAAAATACGTAGAAAAATATTCGTGCGATTACACGATTATCAAGCGCGTTTGCACTGTTCTTAAATCTCTTCTCGCATTCTTGTTCTTAAATCGTTAGTTGAGAATCGAACCTGCACTTACGTTCGCATCGAAGATTGAACATTTCGAAATTCGAAGATAGAACGCTATACCGAAACACGAGGTGGATTCGCGTCTCATGGAAACGCGCACAACTTCACGCGCTCGTGTCTCGCGTGTTTACGACGTTATTAACTATTTCCGCGTTGAAAATTGGGTCTGCGCGTAATTTAAATTCACAGGACGGTCAAAGGGAGCGTGTATATACCAAAGAGAGGGGGCAAGGGGGCAAGGGGGGTTGGAGGATGAAAAAAGAGGAAGATGAGCAGGGTAAACGACCGCTTTTGCCGCGACGATAACGAGCGATAATTTCGTGCGTCGTTCGCGAAGCTAATTTCCCGCTCGCCGAGAATCACGGTGTCGGCCATCTTTCCCGTGGACACTTTTAGATGATTGGCCGCGGCCAACGCTGGAACGCGCGAAGAAATCATTAGAGCGATTTAGGACTCCGGCTACTTAAGGGACCGCGATAAATCTTCCACCTCGTTTACTTTTATCTCGAGCTGGATTCGATGGATCCGGGGTTTCAAGGGGAATCGACCGAACCTAACCGAGTTTAAAGAAGAAATCGCCGTTTCCACGGGATCGGGATGTAGATCGAAGATCCCACGGGATCGTCGAGTTTAAAGTGGACCTGGAACGGTCTTAATTAATTTTTCCACCGATTCCTGCTGGCGAAACACACTCGAGCTCCTCGGTCCCCCGTAGACTTCCTCCGGGTACGCTGAACTTTTAAACACCACCGCTCGAAGTTTCGAGAACGGCGTCGTCCCGTGAAAGCTTAAACTGCGAGGAGAGCACATTCGCCTCGCGGAGATCGTCCCCCTCTCGTTGAATTTTGCACCGTGACTCTCCTGGACCCGATGCTTCGAATCATTTTTACCGACAAGTTCGTACATCGCTCCACCGCGTGATTTCTCGACCGAATTTCGAAGCTGCTCTTCGCGAAGGACAACTTGGAGGACAAGGTCTACTTTTTAAGATTCCGGGAAGAATCTCTCTTCTGGTGAAAGAGAGAGAGAGTTAATAGTAACTGTTTCAATTATCATAATCATTCAATTATCAGTAACTGTTTCAATTATCAGAATGATTCAATTATCAGAATGATTCAATTATTAGAATGATTCAATTATCAGAATGATTCAATTATCAGAATGATTCAATTATCAGAATGATTCAATTATCAGAATGATTCAATTATCAGAATGATTCAATTATCAGAATGATTCAATTATCAGAATGATTCAATTATCAGAATGATTCAATTATCAGAATGATTCAATTATCAGAATGATTCAATTATCAGAATGATTCAATTATCAGAATGATTCAATTATCAGTAACTGTTTCAATTATCTTCTCGTTGAATTTTGCACCGTGATTCTTCTGGACGCGATGCTTCGAATCATTTTTACCGACAAGTTCGTACATCGCTCCACCGCGTGATTTCTCGACCGAATTTCGGAGCTGTTCTTCGCGAAGGACAACTTGGAGGACAAGGTCTACTTTTTAAGATTCCGAAAAGAATCTCTCTTCTGGTGAAAGAGAGAGAAAGTTAATAGTAACTGTTTCAATTATCAGAATGATTCAATTATTAGTAACTGTTTCAATTATTAGAATGATTCAATTATCAGTAACTGTTTTAATTATCTTCTCGTTGAATTTTGCATCGTAACTATCGTGGACAGAATGTTTCGAATCATTTTTACCGACAAGTTCGTACATCGCTCCACCACGTGATTTCTCGACCGAATTTCGGAGCTGCTCTTCGCGAAGGACAACTTGGAGGACAAGGTCTACTTTTTAAGATTCCGGGAAGAATCCCTCTTGTGGTGAAAGAGAGAGAAAGTTAATAGTAACTGTTTCAATTATCAGAATGATTCAATTATCAGTAACTGCTTCAATTATCAGAATGATTCAATTATCAGTAACTGTTTCAATTATCAGAATGATTCAATTATCAGTAACTGTTTCAATTATCAGAATGATTCAATTATTAGAATGATTCAATTATCAGTAACTGTTTCAATTATCTTCTCGTTGAATTTTGCATCGTGACTATCGTGGATAGAATGTTCCGAATCATTTTTGCTCACAACTTCATAGATCACTCCACCACGTGATTCCTCGACCGAATTTCAGAGCTACTTTTTGCGAAGGACAACTTGAAGGACAAGGTCAACTTTTCTAGATTCCGGAAAATATCTCTCTTCTGTAGAAAGAGAGAGAAAGTTATTAGTAACTGTTTCAATTATCGAAGCTTCTGTCATTGAATTTTGCATCGTGACTATCGTGGACATGATGCTTCGAATCATTTTTACTGACAACTTTGTATATCACGAAGTGATGTCTACTTTTTAAAATTCCAGAATAAATCACTCTTCTGGAGAAAGTATTAGTGACTGTTTCAATTATCGAAGCTTCTGTCATTGAATTTTGCATCGTGACTATCGTGGACAGAATGTTTCGAATCATTTTTTACTGACAACTTCGTACATCACTTCACCACGTGATTCCTCGACCGAATTTCGAAACTACTCTTCGCGAAGAACAACTTGAAGGGCAAGGTCTACTTTTCAAGACTCCGAAAAGAATTTCTCTCCTGGAGAAAGTATTAGTGACTGTTTCAATTATCGACGCTTTTTTCAACAATTGTCACTTTGTGCAATCATAGAAAACTTTTAAGTATTTTTCCTTTACTATACATAAAGATTTTAGGTAGCAGTATTTTTCACTTTACTCACGAGAATAATATTTTATATTTAAATTCTTAAGGGACGATATAAATAACTGTAGCTTGCAATATATGTTTTTTTCTTCTTTTTATAAAAATAATATTTCATGCAATATATATTTCTCTCTTCCTTTTATAAAAATAATATTTCATGCAATACATGTTTCTTTCTTCTTTTTATAAAAATAATATTCCCTGCAATACATGTTTCTTTCTTCCTTTTATAAAAATAATATTTCATGCAATACATGTTTCTTTCTTCTTTTTATAAAAATAATATTTCATGTTTGATTTCGTAAACAACGCTGTACAAGTATTCGAGTATATAGGTTACCCAAAACAAAATTATTCATAAGTCCGCGTTCCTGAGGCGAACGACATCGTTATTTATCCGTTATTTTATCACCTCGTCGCGTGTGAGGTAACGCGTAGCCAATAGAAATAAATCTAACAAAGTTTCACAATATGCCGATTATATTAGATTGTTCGAAAAGTCATTTCCTTTTTTTTGGTGAAAATGAAATACGATTATTTTAGACTACATAAACATTTTATTAAATGATATATTCTCCATTTTGAAAACCGAAATGACTTTCCGAAAAACCCAATAATTAACGCGTACTTTGAATCGAACTTTTAATAATCGTGTCTGAATGAAACAATTTGAAAGTGTTTAAATTACTGGGTTAGGATCGAAATTAGGTTTAAGAAATAGTTATTTTTAATTAAAGTAAATTATTTATAATAATAAAATTAGTAGTTTATATATAAGGAATTCGGCAAATAAATGCCCACCTGTTTAACAAAAACATGTCTTTTTGAATATAATTTAAAGTCGGTTCTGCCCTATGAATATTAAATGGCTGCAGTATATTGACTGTACAAAGGTAGCATAATCAATAGTTTTTTAATTGAGAACTTGTATGAAAGAGTTGATGAGGTATTTACTGTCCCATTATATATAATAAATTTAAATATTAAGTAAAAATTCTTAATTTAGATTATGGGACGAGAAGACCCTATAGAATTTTATATATTTAAGTAATTATTACAGGTTTTATAATTATTATTTAGATTTATTTTATTGGGGAAATAGTTAAATTTGATCAATTTTAATTTTTAAAATCAATGATGATTTTTTGATAAAAATAGATATTTAATTAAAAATAAAGAAAAAATTACCTTAGATGCACTTACCTTAGTTCACATAGGATGTTCCAAGAGATTCGAGACATCCAAAAATGGCTCGATTCGATTCGATTCGATAGGGACGAAATTCGAGGTATTTCGTACTTAATGGTCAGAAATCGGAGCATCCTGGACTCGTTGAAATCGCGAGTGTAACGTACCATTCGAGGGATACGTGCAAAAATTGGACGTTGGGAACGTTTTCGAAAAAGATGGCTGGACGTACAAGCCAGAAGCGTGTACAGCCAATCGGCTTTACGAGACGCCGTAAAACAGGACTACTTTGACATTCGGCGGCCGCCTCGAGGACCCATAAAACGTCCCACCCCGCTTGTAAAATGCGTGTCGCGTCGACGTTCGAGCAACTCGTGGGTGGAGGATTCCATGCTTCCGAAAACCGGGACCAGATTTAGATTCCACGCGATTCCGTGCACCGTTTTTGGAAACCAAATCGTTATTCTCCTCTCGGGTTACCTCGGTCCTTACAGAACTGCCCAAAACGAGTATTGTGCCCAAACATGGTTGAATCTTTACGAGGAGGTAAAAATAGATTTTCAAATTCGTTTCGTTCGACAAACGAACTTTCACATGGAGGAAGAATTCCATTTCAATTGTGCAAAATTTCTCGTAGAGAGGAAACATTGTATTTGTATATCTTCGCGCAATGGAGATTTAACGATAAAAATTGCGTGGAATTTATTGATCTTTTTTACGCGTGACGTTAAATATTCTCGATCGCTTAGTATCGTAGAGAATATCGAGTCTGAGATCTTGATCAACGATCTGCGATGTATCGTGATTTTGAGAACGAACATTTTTTAAATTTTGTACAATTCCCCGTGAAGTGAAATTTATTGCGCTTGAAGGTCCGTCACATGATTTTACAATTTTGTAATAAATTCTATTTAATTGTTTTTTCGTATATTTAATGGTTTTAACGAGAAAAGAACACCGACTGTCTTTCTCTGATTTTAACGAAGCTCGATTATTGGAAAGATACAGGTAATTAAAGTTACGTGGGACGTAACCTTATGTTGTATCGTCGGTGTGCTTGGTTGAAATTGCAACGAGGCAAATCGTGTAAAAGCTCGCGGTTGTATCGTTTATCTCTTTCATTCGTAAACGTACCATTTTTCTCTTCTGAAATAAAAAAATACAGACCGTAGCTTTCATTATTTATTATAGTACGAGTGCATGTTATATTTTATTTATAACGTGAGTTTCCGTGAATTCTTCACTCTGGTGCGATAACGTTCGCCGAATAATTGCTCGATTTTACATTAGCACCGCAACAATCTCGACGATAGGTTAATATACACCTCGTGTAACACAAAATACGTTGAAATTCGATTGCTCCTATTTCGAAATTTATCGAGTATTTACATTTAATATTCTACAAATTCCATCGGGAGATTATACTCTATCACCCTGCAAAAACGCGTTACAATCGATGGGGGACAGATTGGATCCTCCCTTGTAAGATGCTCACCATAAATGTGACATTGTGTACAGAGATTATTGAACACAAGAATATGTCGTGTTTGGATTTCCATAGCGTCAACGCACGAACGCATTCACAGAAGCCGCAAGCGTTTCGCGAACGAACGTTTTGTCGCGGCGATCAAGAGGATTACTATTGCAGAATTCGATCCTGAATTATGGCCGTCGTGGTCGCGTTTGGCACGCGTAACCCCGGATAATTTCTCGTAACGCCGTAATAACGAAATCTCGCGGTGATAATCCGTTTTACGTGGGAATTAAAAGGGCGCTTTAATCGTTCGTGAAACAACATAATACCACTTTAAATCGATACGTGTATTTACATTTTAAACCCGTCACATTCTGATTTCTTGGATACTTCCACGAACACGTACATATATTCCGTGGATTTCGGGGTGGGCTTTGCTTCACCGAAACTTCGAAGATTCGGACCTACCGTTTCTCGCGAAGCTATTGTCCCGAAAAGACTCGGAATCGCGAGAGAAATTTATTTATTTATTAATATATACTGTATTCCAAAGACGGTCGAAGAAATCTCAAAGTGGACGACGGAACATTGAGTTGTTTCGAAAATCCAATGAATAAATTGCTTTTTCCAGCGCTGTTACACATCAGAGCAAAGAGAAGCTTTATACCACATCGGTGGGTACTATAAGTTTCGTGGGTACATTTTTATTCGGCTTTTTTAACGAAAATTGTACACAATTTTACTCACGTTGCGATACAAAAGTGGTATCTCGAGTAAAAAAGTGTATTTCTCCGGATCAATTGTCAAAGCACACTTTTTATTTGTGAATTGATATTAATCCTTGTGACATCGCAGTCGGTAGGACTCGAACCTACGCTCCCAGAGGGAATCTGATTTCTAGTCAGACGCCTTAACCACTCGGCCACGACTGCTACGGATTCAACTTATCCAAAGTATGCTTTCCAATGTATTTTCCAACCTCTTAGGAATACAATAGTGCGCGATAAAATAAAAAATGATCTGTAATAAATTTTTTAATTTCATGAGCACTAATGAATTACAAGTGGGGCATCCCATTATCGTCAGTGCTACTCCAACCTCGTCGAGTTAATATCAGAGGTACGCTTTCGAAAGTACCAACCTACTGAAAGAAAAAGTAATTGTCGAAAATTTTGAAAATGCCTATGCACTAATGGATTGCAAGTGGTATGTCCAATCATCGTTAAATTAATACCAGAGGTACGCTTTCGAAAATATTCTCCACTCTCTCTCGAAAACATGCTATTACCAACCTACTGAAAAAAAGTAATTTTCGAAAATTTTGAAAATGCACTAATGGATTGCAAGTGAGGTGTTTTGTCATCGTTAAATTAATACCAGAGGTACGCTTTTGGAAATATTCTTCACTCTCTCGAAAACACACTACTACCAACGTACAGAAAAAAAAGTAATTCTCGAAAATTTGGAAAATGCCTATCTACTAATGGATTGCAAGTGAGGTGTTTTGTCATCGTTGAGTTAATACTAGAGGTACGCTTTCGAAATTATTCTCCACTCTCTCGAAAACACACTAGTACCAACCTACTGAAAACGAAACAATTCTTGAGAATTTGAAAAATTCCCTATACCCTAATCAATTATAACGATATATCCCATCATCTTTGAGTTAATACCGGAAATATGCTTTCGAAATTATTCTCCACTCTCTCAAAAACACACTAGTACCAACGTACAGAAAAAAAAGTAATTCTCGAAAATTTTGAAAATGCACTATTAGATTGCAAGTGAGGTGTTCTGTCATCGTTAAATTAATACCAGAGGTACGCTTTCGAAATTATTCTCCACTCTCTCGAAAACACACTAGTACCAACCTAGTGAAAACGAAGCAATTCTTGAAAATTTTGAAAATTCCCTATACCTTAATAAATTATAACGATACATTACATCATCTTTGAGTACATACCAGAGATATGCTTTCAAAAGTGTTCTCCACTCTCTCGAAAACACACTAGTACCAACGTACAGAAAAAAAAGTAATTCTCGAAAATTTTGAAAATTCCCTATACCCTAATAAATTATAACGATACATCCCATCATCTTTGAGTTAATACCAGAGCTACGCTTTCGACAGTACCCTCCACTCTCTCGAAAACACACCAGTACCAACCAACTGAAAAAAACTAATCATCTGAACAATCCAAAAATCCACAATTCTATCAAAGAGTACCCTCGCGTCTCTCGAATAAACGAAAATATTAAACACGAATTGCTCGGGTTCGAAATTAGTGGACGTTAGATTCCCAGTTTTGAGGGTGGATTTCCATTCAACGGTGGAGGGGATGACGACTACCTGGTCGGTTCTCAATCGATGAAGTATCCACGCTACCCGACCGGGGGTTTGTCGTCTACGTCGAATAAGAGCCGTAGGTATAATTGATGTACGACATCCCCGATAATCGACGATCGAAATACTATCCCGCCACCCATCATCGCGTCTAACCCTGATCGTCGATAGATTCACTCCCGTCGCATCGAACGGGATCGCCTCGTAACTCTCCTCGGGTTTCTGCGCTATTAAGCCGCGACCTTCTCCCACAGTGATCGAAATTTTAATATAATCGTCTCGAGTCCCGGACCCAGATCCGGAAACTTGGCACGATCGCGCGCGTTACCTCGACTTTATCTCGCTGGGGACACAGTTCGAAAGCCGAGAGCGACCTTTTCCCGGGATTAAACATTTATTTTTTTCCTTTTTTTTTTTCTCGACCCCCGTTCCCCTTCCATCGCTATCATCGAACCTAGACCGAGTTACGCCATTATCTACCGTACGCCAAGCGGAGAAAGTCCGATCGAAAAACTTCCCGCTATTCGAAAGCAGTGCTTATCTGGAGAGCGGAGAACCAAGGGATGAGAACGGTCCTGAGGGAGGACGCACACGGCTCCCTATTGGAAGAGAGATACTTTTTTCACCCCCACTCCTCCTCAGATTCCCCCTCCAGGCGTCGATCGACGCGTTCTCGCGCAACCTTTCGTTCCTCGCGATAAATTTTTCACCGACGTTCAATGGGTCCCGTTATGGACTCTCTATCCGCCATTGATCAATCTTTCTGAGCCACTGCCTCGTTGATTCTATTCGTCTAACACGTCGCTGGCTCGGGAGTAGTAAAAATAAACCGTGATATCCTTACCGCATCTTCGTACGGGCACAGCCTCGCGGAACGTTGCTAATGGCTTCTTTAGATTATTAAACAAGGGATGAACGCGGAAAGGAGGCTGTCGAGGCCTTGATCCAGTTCGGGAACGATACGAATATAAATTGACGGGATTGTGCCAAGAATATCTGTTTTTTTTTCTTTTTTTTTTTTATGGTTCAATATCTGCGAGATTCGGTCGGTGGATCGAAGATCACGAACGAAAGGAGGAGGATGGGATTTCTGGGGTTGGAAACGATCATTGTCTCCGGGTGGGATTACTTTGTTTAATTACATAAATCGTAACAGCTCGAGGGTTCCTGGATTTTTATTTTATATGTATAGGTCGTGTATTATTTATACACGAATGAAGTATAGATTTTCATTTTTGAAAAGTCTTCATTTTATTGTGTGGAAACATCTATGGTGTCTATGAGTAAAAAAATTGTTCTAATATATTGAGTTCCCATAGTCAAGATAACATTATTCGAAAATGGAAAGTTTCCACAGTTAGAAAAACATTGTTCCAAAATGGAAAGTTTCCATAATCAAAATAACATTGTTCCAAAATGTAGAGTTTCCATAGTCAAGATAACATTGTTCCAAAATGGAAAGTTTCCATAGTCAAGAAAACATTGTTCCAAAATATAGAGTTTCCATAGTGAAGAAAACATTGTTCCAAAATGTAGAGTTTCCATAGTCAAAAAATCATTGTTCCAAAATATAAAATTTCCATAGTCAGAAAAACATTGTTCCAAAATGTAGAGTTTCCACAGTCAAAAAATCATTGTTCCAAAATATAAAATTTCCATAGTCAGAAAAACATTGTTCCAAAATGGAAAGTTTCCATAATCAAAATAACATTGTTCCAAAATGTAGAGTTCCTATATCCAGAAAAACAGTTTTTCAGTTCCGATACAATGTCTACAGTCCGGGAAACATTATTCTGAAAGCTATAATTTTCATCGTCAAGAAAGAAAGATTCCAAAAAATTAAAAATTCCACGCTCGGGGAAAAGTACCTCAAAATCCACAATTCTAAAATCCATTCCAATTCTTCTAAAATCCATTATTTCCGCCATAAAGAAAACGACACACGGTCCGTGCAAATCTGCGCGATTCTGCGCGAAAGAAATAGGTATTAAATCGGAATACGTAACCACGGTGTCTTCGAAAGAAATTTGGTACGAAATCGACTCGCCGGGGACACGCGATGAAGCGGTTCTGATTCGAAAAGCGAACCGTCTCGTTGAAACGCGACGTGGAATAGAAATTCACGCTCGAACGTTCGCTGAATTAACAACGGGGCAGCCGCTTCTCTTATTTAATTGCTCACCTAACGAGCGAATTCTGTATTTTTAATTTCACTCGGAGAAAAGTACGAACGAAAATATCCCCTCGCGGTGGTTGCGCGTTCTTCGCCAATTAGCGATTACGTGCCACGAACCTGGCAATTACCAAGCACCGCTCGGCGTTATCCGCGAACGCAGATTCGCTCCACAGTCGGCTGCTCGCCTGGCATGTTTGCGGACGGTGAAAAAATTGCAGACCGCGGCCATGTGGCGGGAGAAGAGAACACTCGCGAGGAGACATACCCGAGTCTACCGTTCAATTTTTCGCGAGGCATTTTCCCAACGACGAACACCAAAACCAACGACACGCGATTTTTGGTCACACGATCGTCGACGATCCAACTGTTACACGACGTTCAAGCGTTACAGAACCGTCTGTCTTCGTATCGCGTGACGCACCGCCACGGATCCGCGCTTGACAAATTGCACACGTCTTGTCGTCCCGCGTCGAACTTTTCGAAACAGTGAATCTCTTAAACGGAATCAATTACGCTTAATTAACCGGTACGTGTGTCCATCCAGTGTACCCGGTGCTGCGAATTACTTCTAATTGATACTTCGAGCGGTGCATAACTTTGAATAATATTTATCGTTGGTACGGCCCCAAGGCGTAGAAACTTTACACGCCGTGAGCGTTTAAAAAAGGATCTATTTCACACCGGAAAATTAACGATTCGCACGCGATTCAACGTACGTTGTTTTATCGCCGATCGTTACAACGATGGAAAATTACGTGTCGAAACTCCTGCAGAAGAAGAATCGGTTTAACCAGATAGCTACCAAATGTCTCGCTTGTTCGTCAGCCAATCGTATTATCAAAGATATATCAGCTCCGTGAAAGTTTAACGTTAAATATCTTTCGAAGAGTTAACCGTCTGACCTGAAATCATATATCGTTAGTTTCTGTGCTTCGTGCACCATCTCTGCCCTGAAGCTCATTAAAAAGTGAACGTTGCACTTGGGGTATGTCTGCATGTCGGGAAGATATCACTGCTCCGCGTGGATCCCACGACGATATTTCCAGGTTTCTCCTGGTTCGCGGTGGCTAAAATTCGCGAACTGGGTTAACGCAACCGTGACCCCCTTCCGATCGCGGAATCTCGTTTCGATGGAGCACGAGCATGATCGAGCGGAACAACGCTCGCTTCCACGCGGAGAACAAATATAACGGGCCGGTAGGAGAAAAAAGGACGAACGTGATCCACGCGCCGTTTGTCCTTGTGTTCCGTTCCCGGGGAACTACTGTCCATCGGCGTACGTCGAGCCGGAATTGAATTTTTAAAAATACCCACCGCTCGGAATTAAACTATAGCTACGTACATTCGTCGACGTTGCTTATGACTGTTACACGTTTCTCCACCGGGCACGTAGCTCCTTCGTTGTATCAATTTTTTAATATTTCCAAGAGAACTCGTAAATCGAACGTAATGCGCAATTGGACGAAATTTTGCGTTAGATCGCGCATAATCGAACCGATTATCGAAATTTCGACGTGAACGAATTAAAGAGTCCATGCTTTAAGAGCTACCTGTACGTATGGAGTATTTATTAGAGAGAAATGTTGGGAGATGTGGACTCGAAGGGAAAGTTCGTGAATGAGAAAAATATTCAAGATTTTAAACAAAGAAAGAAATAATTTTAATGTAATTTGAACCTAGTACAACCAATACGAGAGAGATGAATGTTGTACAAATACGGTGTTCAGTACATGGTAAGAAATTTGGTGAAACGATCACCTACCGTGCAAATAAACGATGAACGTAATAATCGGTGTTTTCTTCGGAGTGTTTCTTGTCAACGCAGTGAAAAAGAAAAGGAAGAGAATTCAGCAATTTAAAATGATAAGAAAGCAGTAAGATGGTCATTTAGCAAGGAGTAAAGTTAGAGTGAATTACCTCGATAATCGCACGTACTTCGATAATTGCACGAATTTTCTCCCTCTCTCTTACCTCGTAATAATCTAGGTTCTATCTTCTTTTTCTTCTTCTTCTTTTTCTTCCTCTTCTTCTTTCACTTCTTCATCACTTCCCTCGTCTTCTCTTTGCAAACGAAGTGCTCCAATTACCATCACACGGATCGTACCGCCTCGAATCATTATTCGAATCCCCGAAGTCATTACTGGTCAGTCGAATTATTCAGAGTCGAATACTCCGGGAGTATTCCCACGGGCGGAATGTCGCGTTCCATCTTGGATCCCGTGCAACGCTCCATAGGCTCTCCTGACCGGGAAATCTCGTTTCCGCGGGAAATGGGGTCTCGAAGTGACGGCAGGGGAAAGCGTAGCTGTTTCGCTGTAGATAAAACCGAGGGAAAGGACTTTTTTTACACTTCGTATGAATAGGAGCGTGTATCGACGCCAATCGCTGACAGCTCGGTAATTTAGATCTCGAGATTTCTGAGACGCGGTTGCTTTATGTCGCGTCGGCCATTGAGGGCAACTTCCTACGACCTGTGCCTGGCAATATCCAGAATTTCTCGGAAGGAGTGAGGCTGCCCTCCCACTTGAACGACACGATCGAAAGAACGGCGACAATCGCCTACGCGTCGAACTTTTACACCGTGTAAACAGCGCGGTGCTCGTCTACGCGCGAAAAATCAAGATAAATGTTCCCGTGTAGTCGGGGGTTGGTTGTGAATTCGTTCCAGGAATTGACCTTTTTTTTTATCTCGACCCGAGACCCGGTCACGCGTGAACCGTTCGACGCCGAGAACGAACGAGATACACCAGGAGCGAGTGCGTTTCCTATTACGCGCGCTCGGTTCGCTGAACTTTGAAGCGACGCTCGATACGCGAACTAAACACTTACGTTTCTCGTCGTACCTGCGCGAGAGTACCTTCGATAGATTCGCGAGATCCTCCCGATGAAAACGAGCCCAAACACGACCGTATTCGGACCACTTTCGCGCACATGTAAATATAATTTTTGAAAAATGTACTGTAGCAAAAAATTAAATATTGTCCGAATATGGTCGTGTTTGTACTCATTTTCAACGGGAGGACCTCAGCAATCTATTAGTGGTACTTTCGCGAAAATATTATACAACACCAAATACACGAACTATGACTTTCGATAGTGAATAAAATTCCATCGTGTTTTATTATTCTTCTAGGAATAGTATCTCGAGTTGTAGGATTATCTAGGTCCGAAAAACACAAACGATAATGATTCTTCCGAATACGTCCGGGCACCACTGTACATTCCGCTATAGAAAGTCTGCAATTGCTCGCCGTGTATCCGACCAACGCGCGTACAAAGAACAAAAGAACGCGCGTTGCCCTAGTGTGCAAACTTCCCGGTGAAAATTACTCAGGTCCGTAAACGACGTTCGTTGAAATAGTCTTTGGCAACGATCGGTCATCGAAATTGAATCGCGGGGAATCGTTATTGCCCGATCGGTTCCAAAGTTTCGTCGGTGAGCTTTCGACGAGTTTGAGAGTGGGTGGGGGTGGAGTAGGGGGGAGTAGAACAGCGATTTCCCACGAGGGGAGTATCCCCCCACCCATCCCCGTTCCAGCGTCGCGCCATCGGTCGACTTCACGGCTTTCGAGAGCTCCGAAATTTCGCCGCCCGTGGAAAACGAAAAGAATGCGCGGTGTCTCGACGGGTGCGCGAGGAAACTTTTCCAACGACGTCGCGAGACGGATATACGAGTTTCATCTCGAGATTTTGTATTCACGAGGGAGCGGTGAGTCGAAGCCCTCGTCGACGATCGAAGTTTCGCGTTGTTCCATGGAGGTGGTTATATATATATATATATATATATATATATATATATATATATACATATGTGTGTATGTGTGTGTATACACCACGGTGTGTTCCGTTCCCCGAGATCCTCGCCAACCGTCTTCGTTCCGATTTTTCGAACGCAGCGACTTCGGTTTTATTCCGGTTTTACGATCAAGGGTAACGAAAAAAAAAAAAAGAAAAAGGAAAGAAAAGAAATGTCCCTCACCGCCACGAGGAAATGACTTTGCGAGGAAGAAGTCCTTGGAAGACGATGGAATATCGAAAACATCGATGGAATCTGTTGTTTCTTCTATGGATAATATAATAATAATAATAATAATTTCGCAAACTGTAGCCTTTTTCGAAATTATCCTTTTCCCTATAATTATCGGACATTTTTAACGCGACTTTGAATGTAAAATTGTAACTGATCTTTTTTTTAATTCGATAACGACTTCTTTCGAAAGTCGACGCCTATGTCTGTGACAACTTGAGAGGGTGGTACGTATGGGAAGAATCAAACAATGTACAGTTCACGATATTATTGGTTGTACGAGTTCGCGAATCAGTAACATCGATTTCGGTTTTGGTTCTACAATGTCATTGAAAATACAGGCTGCACGGCACTTTGTGTAATGAAAATAGAAGCACGTCATAGTAATCCCGAGTTACTTACCGGGGCTGCTGCAACCCGTTGAGGTTGCATTGTAATAGTAATAACGACGATGGCAACGTTGCGCCGAACTATCGAAACGTGGAAATTAGGGAAAATAACAGTTATAACAGTAATAACGGCTTTATTAATCCATAAAGAAAGAAATACGCGCACAGTAATGGTGTAAATGGCGAGACTCGGGCGCGCCGCTATTAACCTAACCTGTAATAGCATGGAGAGAAAAGAGAGACGAAAAAATGGAAAATAATACTATCGACGACGAAGAAAAAGAAATAAAATAATAATACCGTGTTTCTTGTACCGTGAAGAAACATATGTGCATCTGTAAAGAGCGGCGTAGAAATTGAAACTCAAACGCGCCATTATCGAATCTAACCTATAATAATCCAAATAAACGTGTAACCTCCAAAATAAAAATAGTAGTAATAACATATATTTTTTTCTACAAGTTACGCGACGAAAATACCACGGTACATCAACGAACAGTTTGAAAAAGCGAGGCTCGATTGCACCGCCATTGAACCTAACCTATACGCAGACGCGAACAAGGTGAAAATAATTCCGTGAAACAAAAAGAGCCGCAAGAAATCCGCTCTCGCTAGTAAAAGCAACGATAAATCGTCTTTCGTAAACGCAAGTTTCGAACGTAAGCATTCCCTGGAATCGCTTGGAGTAAATTCCAGCCCCGGAACAATACTCCTCCGGAAGCTTCGAGGGAACTTTCGGCTACCTTTTCAAAGAAGTTCCCTCGAACCATTCGAGACCCGGTCTTTCGAGTAGACAAGATTTCGACGTCCCCACGGCCATCGAGATCGAAATCAACAACCGATCCGCAACGCTTCGTGCACACAGAAGCTTGAAAGCTCTTCTGTTGCCCCCTCCGCCGTCGCCCCCCCCCCCAGCCCCCGGTATGGTTCCTGGCACTCGATTCCTACGCAAGAGAACGTGTGTGTTCCAACGGAAATAAACGATACGCGTCGAAACGAGTGAATTCGAGCGCGAAGATCGCGAATCTCGTGGAAAAATCGGTCACAATCATCGAGAGGGGGGGGTAGGAGGGTTGTCGATCGATCCTTCCGGTGCTAAAATTAAGATCCTTCGGTGCGATTCTTCGCTAAAATTAACTGCTCGTTGCTCGAGAGAGACTCGACGGCCAAGAAGACTCCATAATCTCGACCCTAGAATGATGTATCGTCGCGTCGCGCGATTGTCCGATGACCTAGAATTCCATTATCGAATTCTAGGTATCTATAGTCATCGCGGGTTGCCTACCGGCGGCGTACACTCGCGTGCACCGCCCCGCCCCCTTCTCCCCCACCACTCCCCTCTCACCGTCTCTCACTCGTCACAGCCTGTCACGGGTTTCGTGGCTCGACGCGCCCCGATAGTCGCGCGAGGTTGCACGAGTCCGGGCCGATGGTAAATGGATTTCTGATACGCGGGACACATCTTTTCGACGCGCAACCCCCGCGCCGTTCAACCCCCTTGAAAAACGACGTATTTCGACGATCCGAGACCGAAGAGTGGGGAACTCTGCGTAACTCGAGAAAACTGTGCGTCTCCCCCGTTTATAGATCACGTATACTTTAACCCCTCCAATGAATTTAATTTTTATTTTTTTTTGTTTTTGAAGTGGAGATTATCGAGGTATAGGTTTTTTTGTTATTTGTCCTCCATGAGATTCAGTTAATTGAGGAAGTATCCGAATGTCGAGTATTTCGATTTAATATACCCTCACTCCATGATAAACGATTCGATATATTATCCCTCGTTTATAGATCACGTGTACTTTAACCCCTCCAATGAATTTAATTTTAATTTTTTTTTTTTTTAAGTGGGGATTATCGAGGTACACGTTTTTTTGTTATTTGTCCTCGATGAGGTTCAGTTAATTGAGGGAGTATCCGAATGTCGGGTATTTCGATCTAATATACCCTCACTCAGTGAAAAACGATTCGATACGAAGGGTTGGGAACTCCATGACCATTTTTTGCACGTTCCATCTCCCTCGTTTATAGATCACGTGTACTTTAACCCCTCCAATGAATTTAATTTGTTTTTTTTTGGGGTGGGGATTATCGATGTACATGTTTTTTGTTATTTGTCCTCGATAAAGTATAATTAGTTGAACGTATAGTCGAATGACGAGTATATTTCTGAAGCAACCCCTCTGGATTTAAATTAGTTTTTTCTTTTTGGAGGGTGGAGAATTATTATCCATATACAGTTTCTCGGTCTGTTTCTTGTCGTCGATCAAGTGTAATTAATTGCATAAATTCACCGATAACGAGCATATTTTTGATACGTCTACAACCCTCCCTTCTGAAAAACGACAAAATTCGATGACCCAATCCGAGAGATGAGAAACTCCCAACCATTTTTTGCACGTTCCATCAATTACCTGTCACCATGGTTTATAAATCATGTATTTCCAAACGAAACGTGTTTCAATCCACTCGAACCCCAATTCGCCTCTTTAAGAAGTAAAACACTGTCGATACTTTTCGTTTCGATAATCTGTAACTCAAGAGGGTATATCTTATTCCCTCTTTAAAACAATTCTATTAAAAAAAAACTTACAAATTCTTAACAATCTATCGTCTCGATCCTCACCAGATTCATACATCGTACAATAATCCAACAATTGCACCATACTCGCTCAAAATACAAATCTTCCTACTACATTTCCTAAGCAAATTATATACATAATCACCCCCTTGTCGAGTCCCCAAAAGTACAATCTAAAACACCACAGAGGATAATAGAACATAAATTTACCAAATGTAATCTCTACACGAGTCACCTACCCACGCACACCAGTGTCAACTATTCTATAAGACTCGCTCTTTCAATACTTCAACCGTATTAAAACCGACACTCCCATCGACACGTTGACACCCTGAATATTTCTCCTGGGGTCGTAACCCCTCTTCACGAAACATGTAAACACGAGAAAATAATAGACAGGGATTCTCGAGACCCTAGCTCACCACTTTGGGGCACGGTTGTGTCCCATCCACTCGTTCACCGTACGAAAACATTCGATTTTTTCGATCGTGGATGCAACGTGGTGGCCACTTCTCCGGCGATCTAATTGGCTCGCGCCGCCAATTATGAACGGATCGTTTATTCCCGCAGAAACGACAGCTGCGCCCTGTGCGGGGCACAATTTAATATGCATATCGCAGCCTCGCGAAATCGATAATCACCGACGACCGGTGACCACAATGACACCGTAAATCAACCCCGTAGCGATTCACTGGGACCACCGGTCGTTGCCGGAAGACGCCGAGCGTTAATTATTCCGAGGATTGCGCGCGTAATTGTCGCGACTCGAATCAATACCACTTTTCCCTCCAGCGAGAAAAACTCGACCGTGACGGAGAGGGGTTGACGGAGGGGGATGAAACACTCCCACGAAATCGATTTCGGTGACCGTCGATCCACTCTGGAACTTTTTTCCTCGTCGATTCCGTCTCGCGGCACGAAATCGTATTTACTTTTCGCGCGAAAGCGAGACGAATCGCAACACTCGCACCGGGGTGAAGAATTCTTTGTAATGGAGCACAGATTTACGGCGAGCGCGAAAGTTGTATAAAAATGTCCGCGATCGGTATGAAAAAATGGTGAGAATATTTCACCAAGGTTTTGAAATATTTTTCATGCACATTGTGGAAACTTTGGTCAAAAAATAAGGAAATTTCTCGCGCGTGAGGGATTGGAGATTTTATGGAAAATATTCGTGGGTGGTGTACTTGGATATTGTTGTGAGGTATTTGTTTGTGAAGATAATCGTGCACAGTGTGGGGAAGTCGAGATGACACTTTTAATATTTGTCAGTTTAGAATCGGAAATTATTATAGACACATCTTATTTTATGTTACTTGCATTAGGTTGCTTGATAAGTTTTGTCGTTCGATGAGAAATGGAGCTATTAGGTTCGTTGTTTTATTTCTCGAAAGATGATACTAGTGTTTGACGAAAATGTGTGAAGTTTCACGTTGATATTTACAGTTGTTCGAAGTTGAGGTGTCATAGTATTTCTTTACAATGGAAAAACCGACAAAACTTATTGAACCACCTAGTATATTACGCAGTAACTTCATTTTACAATTCTAACATCTTTATCCCGTGGTAATCTCTTCTTACTTGGGTTCACTGAATTCTAAATTAATATTGTACATACAGAAAAATTTAAAAAAGATTTTTAAAAACTGCGTAGCAGTCTCGTAGACCTCAATTTGTATCGCACATTTATATTCTATAACATTTATATATATACATATACTCTTTGTATATGTATCATTTTTCAAGTTCGAAATAAAATTGAAACGTTCGCGGACAAAAACATGTAACGATCGTTATCGTTCAATAACCGATAGACCGAATTTAATTGACATCGCTGGACCATTGAAAATTCCAGCTATCGTTAACAATAACACAAAAAAAAAATTATTCCAATAAATAGTGTGCCACGACCGACAACGTTCCCCATCGATGGATCGCGTTCGTTTGGTTCCTTGTTTAATAGTACGCGCCAATTAAAAGATTACCGTTTAATTAAACAGCGACTCGTCGTGTCGCGAATTCCCTTTTGACGCTCTTTTTCCATTCAGTCTGTGTACTCGTTTTGTTTTTTCTTTTTTCTTTGCAAAAACTCGATATCCTTCACGGTGCTAAGGAACGCGAAACAAAGCGATGCGCTTAATGGAGTCCTCCGTGGCATCGTTATCGGCCGTACCTCGGGCTGTGAAAATCTAGGAACATTTCGTTTCCAATTATTCACGAATAATTATTCCGTGCGAGCAATCATGGGTAATTAACTCTCTCGCAGGTTTCGAATTACCCGTCCCCGAGCAACGCTTTATCATCGATCGTCGAGAACGAGTGGTCACGTGCCTTCGAGCTCTTCCGTAACTCAAAGAGGAAGGATTATTGTCCTCCTCCATCGAAAAGAATCGATGTTACGTTGACGACAGTTCTTCCAAAACCCGTTCACGATGTTTCGAAACGAGATTCGAAGAATTGAGACCCGTAGAGGGAAGCTTTGAGCTAACGGAGCTTTAACTTTGAACATCTACGTGGAAGGAGCTCAACGAAAGATTCTCGTTGAGTTATTTTTATTTAGTTACCTTGCAGAAGGATTGAAGAGAAATTTTTGTTCGATGAGAGACGACTCGCATAACTTGCTAATTTTGTTTGGAAGTTGATGAATGTTATACTTATTGTTAACGAAATAGCTGCGTTTTGTCGAGAAAGAACATATCTGAACAAGTGGTTTGATATTCCACGAAGAGGAGCGAACTAATATGGAAATAAATATATTTAGAAAGATCGATATACTCACGAGAGTGATGACTATATTGATAGTAATGCAGATCAATAACGAAATAATCTGGAAAAATTCCGATTGTTAAATGGAAGTTCTGTCCAGAAGTATCTAGCTCTTTGGTACACTTATCGAGTCAATGTAGACCAAGTGTAGCTACTGAATATGTCATGATGCGAGTTGAAATATGTAAAATACAATCTAAAGCAATCGGTGAACGAGTCTTCTTCCAGAAACCTTACTCTTTTTCTATTATTTAAAGAAACTCAACGAGTCACCTCCACCTCGTTAAAAGTACGAGTCCCGCGATTCTGAACTCGAAACACGTTCCTTGTGTATTTAATTTATCACCGTCGAAAGATCAAGAAACAGTATGACCTATTTCTTCGTGCAACAAATATAAAAAGAAAGAAAATTTCACTTTTTTTATTACCTAAAGAGAGTCAATGTGTTATTTTTAACCTGTACCTCGTTAAAAGAACATGTCCTGTGATTCAGAAACACGCTCCTCGTGTATTTAGTTTATCACCGTCGAAAGATCAAGAAAACAGTATGACCCATTTCTTCGTGCAACAAATACAAAAAGAAAAGAAAATCTCATTTTTCTTCATTACTTAAATAGAGTCAATAGATCGTGTTCAACTTGCACCTCGTTAAAAGAACGAGTCCCGTGATTTCGAACTCGAAACACGCTCCTCGTGTATTTAGTTTATCATCGTCGAAAGATCAAGAAAACGGTATGACCCATTTCTTCGTGCAACAATAGAAAAAGTGTGAAAAAAACCTCGTTAAATCTCCAGGAAAGAAAATTCCAACGACGCGCCAACGCGGTGTTTTCTACGAAAGCAAAGTTGCCTCGTTCCGCCCGGCGAGCGTGCAATTCGCGAGTTAGCCGCGCGAGTGCCCGCGCACAGACGTGTGTCGTACGCGCTTTTCTTTTAACGAGAGACGAAGAACGCGTTTTCTTGGGTTCCTCGACTTCAAAGGAACTCGGAGTTTCTCGGTACCAGGCGCGCGCGACTGTGGTGGTGTACATCTCGCGACGAATATATCGCGACGAAAAAGTCTTCGTGACTCTTCAACGCAATAAACGGAACGCAGAAGACCCTCCCTTGTGTTGACAAAAAAACAGAAGATGAAGGAGAAAAAAGAAGGATAAAGGGGAAACGGGGAGAATGGAAATGAAAAGTCTAATAAGGTGTGGTCGCGGCTGATCGTTCCCTCAAAAGAGGGGCCGTGACAAAAGAGCCATCCTCCGTATTCTTCCCCGTTTGTGCATCGTTGTCGTCGAGCTCCCCGGTTTCAAGACGCTCCTCTCTTTCTCTACCCATTCTCCCGCCCTTTCTCCCGCGAGAAATAACGTTAAGACGTTCGTAGCCTTTTGCAAATTCGTCCCCGCCTCAAATTGAACGCAACGTTAATGATTCGACATCTTGGAATTGTCCCGAATCTTAAAAACGGTGTTAATCTTTGTCGTGCCACACCTGGGTCTTTTGTGACCCAGAGAGACTCGTATCGTTCGATTATTGTTAATTGTAAGTACATTTTTTTTTAGAAATTAAAAAAGGTACGATAATAGAATCTTTTGAAATGATAGAATCTTTGTTCGAAGTATTTGTGCGAGTGAGGTTAAATTACGGGTCTATTTGGACCCAGGGCGTGGTCACATCCATGGTTGTTCAAACTGTCGTTAAAATGTGAGTAACTTTGGGAGAAAGGTGAACAATGTTTTCGAATTTTTGGGGACACACCCGAGTTGAAAACGTTTCTCGAATAAAATAGTTATTCGTTTGTTTATTTCACGGGAGAACGCCTCGATGACCAAGAGACGACCAAGAGGGACACCGTAATAATAAGTGAAGCGAGGACGACGTGGTTTACTCGAGATTGAATTTTAGATAATACGCGCTTGAGTGACATGGATGGTACAGAAAATGAGTCAGTCTTATCGCGGTATAAATTAACATGTTACGGACAATATTTGTCGAGCTAAGATCACTATATAACGTACGATGCGTGTTAGTATGGAATAAGTAATCGCTTCGCAAGTTTCTAACAGATACGAAGATAAACAAATTGTAAAAGAATCAAATTGCTAATATTTATTGTCAATATTTTATATTAACTGTTAGAAATGTGTATATATTTATTACATATTTATACATGTTTCTTATGAATATTAATCAAAAATCAAAATTTTTTTTTCGCGCATGATTTTAATATTCATCGGTGAATATTTTTATTACTTTTTACGAACGATGCATTTTTTTATATTCTTTCCTCTTTTGTACAGATAATTAAAATTTGCAATGTCTACGAATGACCGTTTAGATCGAAAACGTTCGCGTAATTAATGGAGAAATTGTACACGACGTCATTAAATATTAAAATTATGCTTCCAAAATCGATACTTATTATTTCGTATAGAAATATAAGGTCGAACGGTGTTCGTGCTGATAATAATAATAATAATACATCTTTATTGTACCAAAGCTGCGTGCAACATGAACTGAAAGGTGTATAGATACGTAAAAGCTGAGATGAATATGTATGCTCCTATTAACCTACAATAAAATACAGTAAAATAAATAATATTAGGTAACGGAAAAAATTCGTGCGTTTTTACATGTTTCTAATAAAACACTTTGTGAAATATACACAACATGTATCATTCGGTAACATAAGCACGTTTACAATTTACGACCCTACCCCATCGAGATACAAGTCAATTTCTCTTCTTTAAATTCTCCACTTTTAAAGGTAAAAAAATCTAGTCCACTCTCTTTCGGTCTCTGTTTTGTTCCCAAATTGTCTATATTGAAAAAGAAAAAGTGAAATAAAACAAATTGTTAAACAGAACTTTCGAGCAAAGCTTACATTCGCAGAGCAAACGATCCCAAATAATGCAAAGATAGACAATGATTTGAAAAAGCCTCGAGTACATAGACAAAGGGTACTGCTCGGAGCTAAAAAGAGTGCCTTGAACAAAGAAAGGATCCAACCTGTCCTCTTCCGATTTAAACGTGCTTTTACCAGATAATAGAAGATAAAAATCCAGTTGCATTGTGTGAAACATTAATTCCTCCAATTTTAACGTGCTTTTGCAAGATGACGGAAGATAAAATTTCAGTTGCAATGTGTGAAACATTAAATGTACTGGGTTGTTTGGAAAGTGATTTCGTTTTCCAAAATGGAGAATATATAATTTAATAAAATGTTTGTACACTGTGAAAAAATCGTGTTTCATTTTCACCACAAAAAAAAAAGGAAATGACTTACCGAACAACCCAATATATATTCGGTAATTCCAAGTATATGAATAATTAATATTACGTACGATGTAACTTGCACTGTATATTACGAATGTCGGTCAGTTTCGTCGAAATTGCTATGTCAGCAAATAATACAAAAGCTCCCAGTTGTATCATTTTTCTCTTTTATTCGCGAATGCACTTTTTTCTCTTTCGTTCGCAACTGTATCATTTTTCTCTTGCAAACGAAAGAATAGCTTTGATCGCGGCTCTCGAAATTCCGTTGTTTACTGTTCTATAAGAGCACCTTGTCTTTTATTTCTCACATGGATTTCCTCGAATTCTTTCTCCGGTACGATAAAACATAGTTATCACATGTTAGTATACGCGTGGTACGACCCAAAGTATATCAAACTCCTTTCTCTCGTATCACCAAAATTATCAAACACATTTTTTCACTTATCCCAACAGAATCCTATACTCTACCATTCTGCAAAAGATTAAAATTGAAGGAGGACAGATTAGACCCCCTTGAATAACATTTACAACGCGAGAGAAATCTATCCCCCACAAAACACGTTGTTCACGAGTTACACAAGATTGATACTACATCCACAGCAACGCAGACCAATAATAAAAAAACCATCTTAAGAAATTCTTATTAAAAAATATCCAGTACACTTATCGAGTCGACGTGAACCAACCTAACCACGTCTGTGTCGCGTAACACTCGGTACACGTGTCCTCTTCCGAAAACCTCGCTGTTTGTTTCATCGCCCAGAGAGATTTACCCCACTCGACCTCGTTAAAAGAACGAGCAGTTCCTCCCGTGCGTTTTTCTCCCGCGTTGTTCCCTCCCCTGCGTTCTTTTTTTCTTTTTTAATTTAAAATAACATCCCTCGTATTCAATTTATCAGCAGAATTTTATACTCGGTGCACTCCACCGGTCAGATCCTCCAATTACTTCGAGCGGTATATTTTTACGACGTACACAGCCGGCTCGCGAATTCTTTGGCCTTGTACCGACGAACGAGAAATTTCGAGAGACCGCGATAGGAATTACCACCATCCCGAGGAGTGAACGAGACGCTAAAGATAAATAAACGGGACAGTCGAATCACGTTCCACGCATCGTCGGGCCTCGTGTTTCCGCGCGAAACACTTTTCCTCCCGATAAATAAATCGGGCCGTAGGAACGCGGTTTCCGGAACGATCCTTTCCGTACGCTTCCTCCTCGTGGACACGAGGTATCCTCCAATAGGCAAACACCCGGTGTTCACTGGCTCTCGAGGCTATTCTTTTCCAGCGATATCGAAACGAGACAGTTCACCGCGGTCGAGTGGTTTCGTCGCGACGTTTTCCAGCTCGATTCCCTGGAAAACGTGTTCCAGCCACGTCGATGCTCGTCGAAGGACCGTGGCTGGATCGTTCAGAACCCCCCCTCGATCCTGTCCACGTCCCCGTAGACGATGCTTTTTTCGAAGCGTTTGCCCCTCGATAGATGCGTTCGATCCCGGAAGACTTTGCAACTCGATACATTTGACACGATGAAACGAACGCTTGTTTATCAACTATAAACTGTACGAGAATCGTCCGGTAGAAAATTGTGGGAAAGGATGTTGGTCGAAATGGAACCTTGTAAGTGGAAGAATACTAAAAAGATACAATACAAAGGGTAATCGACTGGTAGAAAATTGTGGAAAAAGATGTTGGTCGAAATGGAACCTTGTAAGTGGAAGAATACTAAAAAGATACAATACAAAGGGTAATCGACTGGTAGAAAATTGTGGAAAAAGATGTTGGTCGAAATGGAACCTTGTAGGTGGAAGAATACTAAAAAGATACAATACAAAGGGTAATCGCCTGGTAGAAAATTGTGGAAAAAGATGTTGGTTGAAATGGAACGTTGTAGATGGAAGAATACTGAAAAAGATACAAAGGGTAATCGTCCGGTAGAAAACTGGAGAGAAAGATGTTGGTCGAAATGGAACGTTGTAGATGGAAAAATACTAAAAAGATACAGAGGGTAATCGTTATTGTTCGTGGAACGATTTTGCGACAAATTTAAAGAGTTCTTGAGATGAGAATCGTCCGGTAGAAAGCTGGAGAAAAAGATGTTGGTCGAAATGGAACGTTGTAGATGGAAAAATACTAAAAAGATACAAAGGGTAATCGTTATTGTTCGTGGAACGATTTTGCGACAAATTTGAAGAATTCTTGAGATCAGAATGTGAAACTTGAGTATAAAGTATCGTTGAAATCTATTCACTTATTTAAACGCAAGAGCATTGAAAACAATGTGCATATGTACTGAACGCAGATGCAAAGAATGCATCTGACTGATACTCGCGGTACGGAGGAAATTTTTCATCCTGTAAATTATATTTTACTAACTATAATATTTGATTCAAAGATATGACAAAATTTACATTGATTTCTCGTCAAGAAAAAAATCATTAACGCTGGAACTATCTTGGAAGTATCAAAAAATAAATAGTTTCAAACTTTGGAATTGTTTAGATGTTAGGTATCATTGTAAGAAACGGTATACAGAATGTATGTAATAATTACGATTTTTCATAGTGTTTCAAACTAATACTATCTTTTCTTCTTTTACAAGAAATAAAACATTCTTGGATAAATAAGGTAACTAGTCAAGGAGAAACTATTCCTTATCGAATCGTTTCTTCTTTCCGATAGTTACACAATCACCTTCAATGTTCCGACGCAATGAAGCAGGATAACGTCCACTGGGTATGTCCCTTCAGGTGAAATTAAAATGCTGATGAAAGATCGCGAAGAGGTTGAAGAGAGCAGGCAGTCAAAGCCCAAGGGCAGTAATTAAAAGAAAGTTTCATCCACGCGAATTATTGCTTCCACGGATTAAACGATCGCCTGAGCGTCCCTTTAGTGTCTTTGCCGAGGATATCGAATCAGTTTCCGGTTCACGCTTTAAATAGGAAAGAAAACGAATCGATATCGAATCGGAGGAATACTTCGATGCATTTCAAATGCAAGCCCCTGCAATGTGCAGCAAGCTTGCAAGATAAAGAATTCTTTAAAATTCTGAATCATTTCTCTCTACTCGATACTCGGGGATAGAGTTTGGTGTGACAAAAGAGATTAAAATCGCGATTAGATTGCAAAAATGCTGCCAAAAGAACAATGATACTTCAGCTACCATTTTCACCAAACATTTTCGATCATATTTCTCGTAACAGCGTGTCAGGTAGACAATTTGACCTTCTTTTGGTACATTCCAGCTTGTTCGATAGTTTACCGTGACCATGATCTTTTTAGGCTGACCGATGTTCTTGCATAATCGATTTTTTTATATCAGTCGATGACTCGTTTGGGAAAAAACTAGTTTCTATCGCGTTGCTGACCACCCCAAGGCTATGTGAATGTCGCGGAACAGTGATGGCAATAATGTTTGCTACGAACTATCTATTCTGACGTGAGACATAATTAATCATCGACTTCCGTAATACAAGCGACGAGTTTTTAGAGAATTCCCGTGATAGCTCGCTCCCCTACTCTGCCCTTCCTGATCCCGGAAGATAGGCGTCTTAACGCGCCATTAGCTTTCTTAGATGTTGGCTCTCAGTTGACCGATCGTGGAAGACGAGACTTGTCATCGACGGAAGTTATCCTCCACAAAAATTATTATCGATGAACCTAGACGTCGATGGAAATTATTATCCATAAACTTGATCTCCGATAGAAATTATTACCGACAGAAGCCGCTATCGACGGACCTATACGCATCGACTGAACTTATTATCGATGATCGTAATTATCAATAGAAACTGATATCGATAGACCTAGTCATTAACGGGTATTATTATTGACAGACCTAGTCATTGATAGGAACTATTATCGACAGACCTAGTCATCGACTGAAATGGTTAACCATAGACCTGACCAGCCACAAAAAATATCCATAGACATAGGCAACAACGGAAACTATCCTCGATAGACTTAATCACCAACAGAAGTTGCTATTGACCAATCTGATAGAAATTAATACCGATAGACCTAGAGACATTGCCATTAATAGACCCAGTGACCAACAGAAATTTATCATCGACAGACATAGTTTCACAGAAACAGTGAACAAAAGAGTCAACAGAAATGATGTATCGATAAACTTGGTCATCGACAAAACTTTCTATCGATAGACATAGTAACTAACAAAAATTCATCATCGACAGACCTAGTTTCACAGAAATAATGAACAAAAGAGTCAACAGAAATGATCATCGATAGACTTGGTCATTGACAAACCTTACTATCGATAGATATAGTAACCAGCAGAAATTTCGACATTACTCCGAAATTTCGCATTATCGACAGACCTAATCGTTAAAAAAAAATTACCATCGCCCTACTTAGTCATTAACAAAAATTATCATCGCTAGACCTAGCCACCGAGATCACCACCTACGCGTGGTAGAACCTTATCAATTCTTACGAACCGTAACACCTCCTGCATAGATATCGAAAGGTCTGAACGACAGTAACCTCGTTTCTAACTTCTCTCCTCTCTTTGTTCCCGCAGCCTCGGACCTAGACTGCATACGAGCGCTGTTCAACGAGAAGGAGAAGGAACTCTCCTTGGCCGTGGCGAAGGTCGAGGAGCTGACGCGGCAGCTCGAGGAGCTACGAGGTCGACAGAACGCGGCTGGCACCGGGACCGGAAGCGGAGGCGGCGGAGGCGTCGGTGGCGGCGGCGTTGGCGGTGCAGGCGGCGGACACTTGTCGACACCGGCCAGCGCCGAGCTCGAGAAGCTCAGGAGAGAGCTGATGGTGAGTATATCGCTCCTCTTCCGCCCTGGATCCTTTTGTCCCGGTGGATGATAGAACTTCGGATGGAATTCGCGAAGAACGAGACCCTCTTTGTCCGTTTGCGACAGTGGCTGCATTACTGATCGCGCGTTCCATTTGCAGTAAATTGTGTCTTCGCCGAGCGGACAGTTCGATTTCGGGAAGCTGAATCCGGCAGCCAAAGCGTTTCGCGGGTGTTCGAGCGAACCGTTCGATCGAATCCTTTCAGCGGTTTAGTCACTAAAAGACGTCGTCGATGTCCAAAAGCTTTTCCATTTTGTCCTAACTTTCGTTCCTTACTCGAGGGACTTGCGGATGATCCAAACAATGCTACGTGTTGCGCACAAGTACACTATAGTTACTGTGATATTTACATCGATTATTTAACCTGGATGAATGGTGTGAAACGGTGGATATTGCCTCGTTGAACGTTTAGTTGAGACATTATGATTTTTCTAGGTCTAGAATCTGAACAGAACGTAACTTTGCCTAGATACAGTGTCTGAACACTGTGTGTTCACTGTGTAGGCACTGTATATGTTCCTTTACATAATTAGAATCTGAAGAGAATAGTATCCAAGTTCCTCTAGATGTGGAGTCTATAGAGGATAGTGCATAATTTCTTCTAGATTTAAAATCTGGAGAGGACGTACATAAATTCTAGGTTTGGAGTTCGAAGAGAATATTACATTCTTTCCTTTGGATCTAAAGTCTAAAAAGGACATACATAACTTTCTCTAGAACTAGGGTTTGATAGGATCACGAATACTGACCGAAACGCCAATGAACGTTCAGCGAAGCAACATTCTGTTGTTTCTTACAAACAATTCATCCTCGTATTTCGATCGAGACATCTATCCAGCGTTATTGCAAAGCTAACGATTACAGTCCACGAGTAGCTTTGAAACGTTCGTCGTCGATCACAGTGCCCTCGAACACGTTGGACGTAACGCTCGAAAATGGTCCCGCGAAATAGAATTTCGAGCAGGCAACTTGTACAGAATCGATTTCCTTTTCTCGTCGACAGTACCGTAACAAGATGAACGAGCAGCAGAACCAAGTGGTATCCCAGCAACGGTTGGCCCTGGCGCAACGACAGGCGGAAATGGCGTCGATCGACGCGAGGATAGCTCAGCTTCAGGGTCGCCTTCAGCGCAAGAGAGCCTTGAACCAACGGCTGAGCCAACAGCTTGGTTCTGGGAACCGTACCAACGCGAACACTGGTTTCACGGAGTCAAAGCTGGACTTCAACGCTGGTGGGAAGTCCAGACCGGCCGGGAACATAGCCGCGATCGAGCCCTACTCTCACATACCTAACGACAACGACTTCAATCTGAACAAGAACGATCCGAAATACCAGACGCTGCCGTACAACACCAAGTTCACGGTGAACTTCAAGGCTGCCGAGGACGACGTCAATAAAAACAAGATCCAGCACTCAGCCAGCGCATCCCAGCTGGGCCAGAGGGCAGCCTTCCAGCAGTTCGGGCATCAGATCGCCCACAGCCAATCCCAGTCGCATATTCAAGGTTTGTGGATACGATAGAATCTTGTTGGATTAGATAGAAAAAAAAGTAGTCCAAACGAACGACCCAAAGTTTCTCGATAGCAGACCCGACCCAAATCCTAAAGATCCAACCCAAGACACAAAGGCATGTGCATGTCAAAGAGTCTCCACTTGTTCACGATCATTGTAAACACATTCCAGGTCAATCGCAGCTACTGGGCACCAACCAGCAGCAGCACAATCAAAACATCGGTAGCCAGCCGGTGAATCTCCAGCAAACGTGCAACAACAACAACAACAATAATAATAACAACAACAACAACAGCACGAACAACAACCTGATCGGCTCGGCGCACAACTTCAGCCCGGAGGGTCTCTCGCAGAACCTCCGGATCCATCATCAGCAGCAATCTCAGACGCAGCAGCAACAACAACAACACGGGACGGTTCAACAGAAGCAGCACAACATCGGCTCCTCGACGTCCAGCCTCGGGACGGCGGTATCCATCACCCAAACTCAAAACCATCGAAACCTCCAAACACATCAGAAACCGGTGTCCAGCGTCGCGCCGAGTTTCTCCGTGAAATCCCAGATCTATCAAACATCCTCGACGAAGATCCACCCGGTGATGCCGCAGACCTTGAGTCTGATAGGTCGCGGGCACGCCAACGCGCAGAACTTCGTCGGGCTGAGCACGCAGAACCAGCAACAAACGAACCAATCGGTGGCCAGCAGCAATCAGACCAACCAGGAGCAGACTTACGGTTCGAGGCACAATTATCCGGGCATCCAGCAGCATTCCACCCAGGCGAACAGCCACGTGTCCTCGTCCGTGGCCTATCAGAATCAGAACTCCCCAAATCTGCCGTCGACCATACACACCTCGTCCAGCGGGGCGAACTTCGGCAACTCGGTGCAGAGGTACAACCAAATCCAACCGTTGACCAGCTCATCGTCCAACAACGAACAACCAGAGAAGTTGAAATTCGAATCGGTGAAGGGCCAGGAGAAATTCGAACACGCGTTGCCGGCCAAGCACGAGCAACAGAGGTACGAGCCCAACACGGTGTTCAAGTACGATCCTCATCAGATGAAGTACGAACAGCACACCAAGTACGAGCACGGCAAGTACGAGCAAACGGGCCAATCCACCAAGCTCTACGAGACGTCTGGCAAACACGAACAACCCGGCGGTCAGACCAACAAATACGACAGCGCGTCCAAGCTCGAGCAAGGGAAGTACGAGGCCGGCCAGACCAAGCACGAGCAGCATCACGGGCCCAAGTACGATCCCAATCAGAACACACAGCAATACGGCAAGCACGAGCAACACGAGGTCAGACCGTCCGTGAAGTACGAACACAACACGGGGTTCAAACACGAACCACCCAGCAAGTACGAAACCGTGAACCAGCCGTTCAAGCAGGAATCGGCCAAGTTCGAGAACAACAAGTACGAGCAGAGCTCGACGACGAAGCACGAGCACAACGGGAAGTTCGAGATACCGGCGAAGACGAACGAGAAACCGACGTTCGAGTTCGAGAGGCTGAAGAGCGACAACGAGAGGAAGAATCTGGCCGAGATACGCGGCGAGGACAAAACGAAGCCGGCGCTACCTCCGAAACCGAGCAAACCTAATCCACCGCCGAGGCTCACCCATCACGAGAAGGTGGACACCACCGTTGATGGGATTGCCGATTGCAAGAACAGTATAGGACTGAGTCCCAGGTTCGTGGGTGAATTTGTCATTGTTGCACGAGTTGGCAATGTTTCTCGGGATCGTCTAGCGAGGAAATTATTTATTTAAGTTGCAAGGATAAAGAGTGTAAGAATTGGTAGTTCATTAGGGAGAACCTCGTAGTTCGTTTTAGTCGAGTCGAGCAATCTACTGTTCACGGTTGGAAAGAATGCCGGTACGACATTTTTCTCAACCGCAGAGTGTAGATACTGAAGGTTTAATCAAAATTTTTTCGATCGTATCTTTTTAATATTCGTTTGAGTCGTCTTTGATGAGTACAGAACGATTATTGAAAATGAAATTAAATATTTGTCGAGAATGCGATAGATTCAGTGAGAGTTTTTTAAATTTAATTTAATTTACACGTGGATTTGAATATATCTAACTCCTCCCCTTTTCCATACTGTAAAATATATGAATAATCTCGTATTGCATATTACTTAAAGTAATTATCAGTAAAGATCAGTCAAACTTTATTTCGGTACTACTATTGAACCGTTAAGCTTAAAAAATCTGTACACATAACTGTAAACACCAAGGAGCCGCAGGATTCGTGTGAAAATTCACGCGATAGTCGGAACAAGATCGATTGGCCCCAGAAGGTCACTTCCCTCGCTGTAAATCGAGTTAGACACGCCTCCCCTCCCACTCTTACGTCACACTAGCGTTCCTATTCGAGAGATAGAGTACACGTGCTACAGGTTAACACTTTCTGTTTTCGCGGTAGTAGAACGAAGCAAGCGGTCGAGAGATCAAAGTGGTCGGAAGTAGTCGAACTGCGTAGTGGGGGCAGTGACCTTGAACAGTGGAAAGTATCGCTTCAACTCTCGCAGTACCAGCGGTTTAGTAGACCAAGAATGAAGAAACTACGTTTGGGTCTAAACGAACACATTTGACCTTGCTTCTACAAATATTATAAAAATTCTACTATTTTACCGTGAACCTCTTAATTTCAAAAGAAAGTTACACCGATGGTATAATTGAGAGAAAGTCTCTCTGGGTCAGAAAAGACCCAGGCGTGACAAGACAAGGATCAAAGACAGACACTGAAATTCAATTTCAAATCTTCCCTACACCTTAGACCGCGAAGGGATCGCGTTAATTAACTAATACACCGCTTTCCAAGATACAAGGCATCGTTCCTTTCCCGTGTTTGGTACAACAAAAATATCAGGGACATCCTAAATACTACTGATCCGTCGTTGGTTCGGTTGTCTATCGCTGCAAGTGATGACACCCTTTATTCTTGGTACGCGTATCCGAGATCGTTACCACATCGCGAACCGAGGACATTTAATTTTTTAAAGGTTCGTGAAGTCACTGTCGTCTCTCCGGAAGTAGCTCCCCTTCGCTCTTATCCGGTCACAATTTGTCGAAAGTAACGCGCAAAGCGAAGAAAGAAAGAAAAGAAAAAAGTAAATGGTTTCCTCGGTCCTGACTTGGACGATCCAGGAGAGAAGTCGATCGATCGAGGTGGACGGGAGCGGCAAAGGTTTCGGGCACAGGATGACAAAACGATTATCGGGTTAATTATAAATGTTAATTAGTCCGCGATCGATTTGGCCGGTGAATCGAAGCCTGTCTCGAATAATAGACACCGAAATAGAACGTCGACTGTTGTGCACGCGTAGACAACAGCTTAGTAGCCGCGAGCTCCTCGATCGATCGAGGCCTTGTTTCCCGATCGACCCTCCCGGCGACGCGCGCTTTTCGTTCGAATTTATATTCCTTCGTACTCGATTCGTCAAGCATCCGAACCGTGACGTCGAACGATCGAGAATCTCTACTGAAAAAAAAAAAAACACCACCGAGTGCTCGACTACGTGTTCGACGACCAATTGGTAATTAAATACCAACCGGTGTCGTCGCGAGATTCGAAGAAACTGGTCAACCGTGTACACTCCACAGCTGGAAAGAATGCCTCTGGATGAAATCTCGGTTGCGATTGAAATTTTCGAGAAACGTTACCACGTCGTTGATTCAAGAACCGACAACCGCTGTCGCACCAATATCGGGAATTCAAATCCTCTCGTATCGTGAAAACCAATTGACGAGATTCGATCCTCTCGCATCCCGAACGTAACACGGAGGCGTTCTTCGCAGCTGCGTACAGTAGCGAACTGTTACGTTCTAACGTTTCCATTGAATATCCACCCTTCCCCAGAACGGAGAAGGAGGAGGATCTGCCACCGATCCCCACATCGGAGCCACCCGAGTCGCCCACGGAGACGCAATTCGGGAACCATCAGATCATCAAGGCTCGACCACTGACCCTGAAGAAGGCGCCGATCTCCGAGCAACCGAAGCTACGTTACGCCAAGTCGAATGTCCACGTGTCGATAAACCGACGGATTGAGATGCCACCGGCGTTCCTGTTCCCGGAGACCGAGATTCCAGCGGACCTCATGCAAACTGAACAACAACAACAGCAGCAGCAACAACAGCAACAGCAGCAGCAGCAACAACAACAACAACAGCAGCAGCAGCAGCAGCAGCAACAACAGCCACAGATCATCGACACGACGGACAACTGCAAGAAGAGCAACCCGATCGAGGACGTGATCAGCAATGAGAAGTTGGAGGAGTCCGACATCATCGACGCTCTGAACGTGATCAACATCGAGGACAAGGCAAAGGCGCAGAAGGACTGCGAGAGACGAACCGAACTGGACGTGGATGGGAAGAACAACGAGGTGATGAGGAGGAAGAAGGGGAACCTGAAGTCCAGCACCGGGAAAGCGAATCTTTCGAGGAGGGTGTCCTTCGATCCTCTTGCGTTACTGCTAGATGCAAGCCTGGAGGGTGAACTGGAACTGGTGAAGAAGACCGCCAAGGAGGTGGCGAATCCGAGCTCCGCGAACGACGAGGGCATCACTGCTCTTCATAACGCCATTTGCGCCGGTCATCTGGAGATCGTCAAGTTTCTCGTCGAGTTTGGCTGCGACGTAAACGCGCAGGACAGCGACGGATGGTAAAGCGATTTGACACGTCATTTGTACGGGAGTTAGGGGACGATTACTCGTTGAATAATTCTGTATTCGAATGATCTTCCATGGAACAATTCGGCGAATATCTATTCTGTGTACTCGAGTACTCGAGTATTCGAATATTTTGTGTACCGAGTAGTTCGAATAACACGACAACGAGAATTGTAAATCAGGTTCTGGAAATAGTGGAACACGCGATCGTTTTGTAACTGTATAGATAGTTGCTTTTGTGTAAATTTTTGAAAACGAATTTTTAATCTGAATTGGAAATTTTTACTTAAATTGTTTTCAATTCGTAGTGCGAGACATTTATATTTTGAAGGACCACGAATTGCACAGTCGCTAAATTTTGCTAAATTTTGCTTCAGTTTGCGCTTACAGTCTTACAAAATGTACTTACGATCGATAGGAAATTCTTTTTTCGACTTTACTTTCATTTAATATTCGAATAATGATATTCGCATAATGGAATATTCGAATGACGATAGCCGAATACGAAAATAGTCGAGTAGTGATATTCGAATAATGATAGTCGAATACTCAAATATTCGAGTAATAGTACTCAAGTAATACTATTCAACGAGTAGTACTCCAGTAATAATATTCAACGAATAGTACTCCAGTAATAATATTCAACGAATAGTACTCGAGTAATACTATTCAACGAATAGTACTCGAGTAATAATATTCAACGAATAGTACTCGAGTAATACTATTCAACGAATAGTACTCGAATAATACTATTCAACGAATAGTACTCGAGTATTAATATTCAACAAATAGTACTCCAGTAATAATATTCAATGAATAGCACTCGAGTAATACTATTCAATGAATAGTACTCGAGTAATACTATTCAACGAATAGTACTCGAGTATTAATATTCAGCAAATAGTACTCCAGTAATGATATTCGAACAATGATTATCAAATATGTACTCAAATACTTCAAGTTTATCAGTAACATTCGAATACCTGCATAATATTCGAAGAGTCCCAGCCCCAATTCCAACCACCCGTATCTTCAATTAATAATTAATTCATTTTCGCCATAGGACTCCGTTGCACTGCGCCGCGAGCTGCAACAACCTGTCGATGGTGAGGTTCTTGGTGGAGCACGGAGCCTGTATCTTCGCGACCACCCTTTCCGACCACGAAACCGCAGCGGAAAAGTGCGAGGAGGACGAAGAGGGCTTTGACGGCTGCTCGGAATACTTGTATAGTTAGTACTTTGATAAATTATCGTATACTCCCCTCGGTGAACCCCCTGTCGTGGCTCAGAGACACTGGATGGATTCTCCCATGGCAAAGGGGACATTCCAACTTTGTGCGTTTAACTTTCCCGTGTATGGGTCGATGATCCATAGCTAAGTCGTACGTCAATAGGCCAGGTACGATTCTATACAATCGTTGGAATTTAAACGAGTACAATACTCGACCATTGTCGATCTCTGCGAATGCAAAGTCATCTTCGATAGAAAGAAATCGTCAAGATATCTGAAATAGGAAACTCGATGTCAAAATCCAAGAAAACACCTCGACGTGCAGGAAATACAACGTAGAAAGAATTGTTAGAGTAATGTGTGTCACAGTGTACGTGCAAAAAGTTATATAAAAAAGTCTGTTATAAGTTTGTCACATAAAATTGATGTCTTTGCAACGTAATGATAAATTAGAGGATGATGGTGATTTAAAATCGAAGGATTTGCGGTTTCGATATTTACAATGTGTAGGTAATGTGTATTTACATTGAATTGTATTTATATTGATTCATAATAATCTACAGCCGTGTGGATATTGAAATTACACGGTATTTGCAAAACGTTTTCATTATAATGGAAGCAGAGGCTAATGGGGTCGATATCCTTTGCGAGATCCCTTGATTTCTTGGTACTGTTTGCAACCAATTAACGCGAGCTTGTTGCGTCTCGTTACAGGTGTTCAGGAGAAGCTCGGTATAATGAACAACGGCCAGGTGTACGCGGTGTTCGACTACGAGGCGCAACACAGCGACGAGCTGACGTTGAAGAACGGCGACTCCCTGGTTGTGCTTCGTAAGGGTGACGACAACGAGAGAGAGTGGTGGTGGAGCAAACTGGGACACAAGGAAGGCTACGTGCCACGAAATTTACTTGGCGTAAGTTGCAGACATTCCCCCCTCGCGATGGATATGAAATTCGAGGCCACGTAAAAGATACAAGGAACGATACGTGTCTTGTCAATGATGGAGAATCACTCTTCGGTCGAAACTATTGGTACTTTAAGTGGTGACGTTGAGAAAACATTAAGGTCAACTCTGCCTTTTAAAATAAAATATTGCATTGTCCTTCGTACAGAGGAACAATCCTCTTTGGAACGAGCTCAACGACCTATGGTACAAGGTTACTCGAGATCACTAACACATAAGGAAACTCGACGCCTTTGACGTCCACTTGTCCAAAAAATGTAACTTAACTGACCTTGAATCGTATATCAACGTATGAAATAAGATTGTCGCTCTGTAAAATAGAAAGTGTAATATTTAGTTATATTAATAGTTAATTACTAATTGTTTACTCCATCTTAAAATGAAAGACCTTTCAACCGATTCTCAAAATCTGAATACCTCTGAATCACCCTGTAGAGACAGAACTTTCAATCCACGATTGGAAAATATTCTCCACGTGAAAAACTAATATCGCTGATCGTTTGTTACAGTTGTATCCAAGGGTGCAGCCGGCGAAGGTGGACTGAGAGAGACGCGTCTCGCCCTCGTGAACTCGTAATAATCCGATGATTCATCATTACCACAGTATTCGATTCGCAGCTTTATCTCGTTAAGTATCATAGTTGCATCGTCGTCGCATTACCAATGTTATCTTATTTAATCGCGTCCCATTGTCATCCGAACGTAAGCGAGCGAAGGAGTTCTATATAGTTTACTTCTCTCTCTCTCTCTCTGTTCTTTTTTATGTTTTATAAGACGAAGCCGGTAATTGCTGACGAGCCCGGATCCACGGGGTCGTCTCGTAAGTTATATTCTCGTTGAAGAGGGAGCGAGGCGTCGACTCGTCGTTTGTTCGCTCGATGAAAATCGAATAACGATACGATTAAAACACAGTGTAACGAACAATTAGATTGTAATTAGTTAGCTCGGGGAAGAGTAGCTTCGAACTCGTGTACGTCGATAAGGAAGAACCGACGTCCCAGAATTGAGCACCACGCGCACAGTTTCGTTACGCTTGGTTTCCGTTTCATTCGTCGAACCTTGAGAAATCGTCGCAGCCGCACACTCGGTCCAGAGATGGGCAAGATTTTATTCGGATGGAAGACGACGAATTAAGGTACACCGACGACACAGTATCGTACCGTTCGAGTTTCAATTCGTATTCGATCAGTAACGAATAAATACTTATCTTTTATTCGTTGTTCGGGATTTGTATCCGGATAAGAATTTTACCTATCTCTGACTCGGTCTCGAAGGAGACAAGGATTTCGAATCTATTCCAAGATGAGGGAAATTTGTAAACAGCTACCGTTTGAATTTTCATTGGACCGAATTTGCAGCGTGCACTCGCGGTTCAACGTCTCGCAAGAATTGTTCGCATTCGTAGCCTGCACGTTAGTCAGTTCCTTCAACGAAACAGTACAAAAGAAAAATTTCAATTTCGCTCCTCCGTAATTCCGCTCCTTAGGTCGACGACTTGCGTAAGTTCAGAGTCGAAACGTTTACATTTAATGTTCATCGCGTAAAAAGCGTTTACGCCCGCAATAGGGGAGATCACTTTAAAAAGTTTCTCTTTACAATCTGTTCATCGCGAGACTCGGTTAAGAAGCGTCTGTTGAAAGTCGATGTACCGGCTACCATTAAAGTAATATTACAGTGTTCTTTATTACCGATGACAGTAAATTAATTCACGTATGCATTACCGTGAACAACAAACTCTCGTTTCACACTCGGTCTTATGAATTAATTACATAGCCAATTGTTGTTTTTTTTCTATCGCACTCGGTGTACAGTTTTCGATTGTCGTACATCAATTTTCATCGTTTACCCGAGAAACTTTTCGAACGACGCTCCATCCTTCGAGGAACGACTTTTACTCGCGCATATCGCGCGAACGTTTCGTCGCGAACACTGCAGTATGTAGACGTACTTAATGTTTGATTTGTTTCACCTAAATATCCAAATTTAGATGAAGTCAGATTATTGTTGCGGATTATTGTTACGTTTTATTCGTCAGCAGCGAAATTTTCCAAATCCGACAGAGGCGGCTTCGGATTTCGAAAATGTTCCTAAGGATGTATAATGTAATCTTGCCAATACGCACTTTGAACGATCTGTAACGGAAGTAAGCACGCGGAGGTCCCGCGAGGCTCGATGGCGGTACGATGCTTAACAATTTTTTTTTCGTTTCGAAATGTAGCGCCAGCGGTGATTCCGGGAATCTCTGTTAATCGACTTAACACTCGACTAGACTTGTATAATTGATAATTATCACCTAGGTCAGATTCGAATGTTCGGCGGTCAGAAAGGTTCTGAGCATATCTTGTTGTAGTATTTAGAAGTGTACAGTTGTACGTGAAAGAATTACAATGACTCTCAGAAAATTTCTGACGTTTACTCGTAAATGAAGTATGTGCCTTTCAGAAGTAATAATGGATATATTATGTAAGAATGCATGATATATTATGACGAATAAATTGTTTTTAATAGAAAATTGTTACAAATATCGTTTATTGTCATGATTAATACAGACGAGCAGGAATACCAAATAAGGGTAAGTAGTCGCCCAGTACTTTTAATAAAATACTCTCGAGGTACAAGATAAAGACTAAAATCGTATAAGTACCGTAAAACAAGAAAAAATACGTTCACCATAAATTATAAATAACTAAAAGCTCTAACGATATGCGCGTCTGAAATAAGTTAGTTTTTACTGGGAATAGCATGCATTTTGAACAATATAACTTATCCCTATTATGTTAATTGTGATAAGCAAAAGTTTTAAAAAGCCATGCGTAAAAGTAATATAAACTCTAATGCAAATACTTAAAGTTTTGTAATATAAAAATATCGTATGAACACCTTAAATACTTTTATGACTACATTAATACCATTCCATACAAATCTCATAGAGTACTTAAAAAGTTATTGTACGAACAATGAGTAAAAAAATATAATCTACCAGTGAACACTGTTAAGACCTCTATGAGGTCTTTACATGACGAGTATCAATCTTAAAATAACTGTATATATTAAAAATATATATGTATGTAAACATATGTTAACACTTGTAATACGTATGGCCTCTTTGTTTAATATTAAAGATGTAAAAACAACTATTTAAGTGTCGATGTTTACAGAAAGAATATATTTAAATTTCATTATTTTTCGCCTCGTTTATCAACTGTAGGCAAACCTTTATGTCTTCACAATCATCGACCATAGCATCAAGCCTAAAACACATGGATCAAAGCATATTAAATTTATGTAAAATGAAGAATTAAACATTTTTTCTATCAGTACCTGTTAGCAAACATATCTAACACAGGAGCTGAGAAGTTTCCCTTTTTTAAGGCTTGAGAACAAAAGTGCGTCAAATTTTTAAAACATTTACATGCCAAATTATAAAGATTTTTATTTTCGCACTTCAATATTTGCTTTGTAATATTCCATGCTGCATACACATAATGCATTACCGACATCCAATGCTGAGACTCTACTAGTCTCTTTCCATGATCTACAATAGTTTTCTGTACAAAATCGATATAATATTAATAACAAATTAAAATAACAAAGCTTGAAACCAAAAAAAAAAACAGCAGCTAAGTTATGTAGAAAATATGAAGATTTAAAGAATATAGACACTGCACCTGATAAGCATCTAAATGAATATATGCCCAAGTTGTTGTTGAATCTTCCAAGTTAGAAGACATCACACTAGCATAAATATTTTGTGTTAAATTGTTTAAAGTATCGATTAATGGTTGTATATCAGCAACTGGCATATTCCTCAAAAGTACGTTGCACAATTTTTCACGTTCACACAGAGTGCCATCTTCCTGCATAGACACCAAGTCTGTAATCATTTGCACCAATTGTTCATGACTCAAACCTCGCAAACCGTTTATTAAATTGCCAGTAAAATGTGTTTGTGAACTATTGTTAGCCAATAAGTTCTGTGATTTTTTCTTTTTTTCTGGTGTTGTGTATTGAGACTCGTTATCATCACCAAGAGCAAGCCTTTTCCTAGGCGTACTTCTCAATACCATGGTAGTTTTTGATGGACTTTTTACAGGAGTACGATCTCTGGAACTTAACCTGAAAAGGTTCCATGCATTGTTTTATTACACTTTCTTTGACAAGAAAAGCCAACATAGTTACCTATTTTACAACAACTCTTACCCAAAGAGACTGTTTCTTTTACATGTATCAAGATCAGGTGACCAAACTATGGCCCTACGACGACGTCCACGCTTTTGTATTACTAGTTCATCAGGACTGGGTGCAGGACTCCAGGAATCAGATCCGTGTCGACTGTTTAAAAAATTGTCCATTGCATTCACTTCGGTAGAAATAGCATCTCCTAAAACAGGTGAATCGAAACTAAAGGGAATAAACAAAGAATAATCGATGACACGTAGATTTGCGAAAACACACCAGGCGATGATGTAGAATTATTGACAGGAATTACAGCTAAAGCTTGTCGAGCAGATCTTCTTCGCGTTCCATCGGGTCTTCGCAAAAAGTCTCTAGTCGTTGGCGTATTCATTTCTCACAGAACGACAAAAAATCCTTCGTTCGAATATACGATTAACTTGCGTCTTTCCAATGAAACATACACTTCAATATGACACGTAAAATGTCAATACTTCTTTTCGACACACACTTCCTATTAACTTTCTTACATTGCCCGTTAGTAAAGTGAATGAAATTGTTACTTAAAAGTACAAGAAAAAATATACGTAGTGTCACAATAAATGCAAACAGTTCGAAAAAAACGATCACAACAACGCATCAAACATTGTTCTGTGGATCTAACAGGACCAGAAATGGCGGGAATGACTCTGATTGGCTCCTTCCGATATAAAGTACGTTAAAACCTGTTGCACTATTAAAGTAGTACTGGAGAATGTTTACAAATCATTATTAATGAAATATTTTTTTGTATCATTAAGTTTATAATTTTTGTAAACAATTTTAAATATTTAAAATTTCTTTATAGTTATTTCCAAAAAATTCTTATTTTATTTAATGGTATTTCATTAATGGTACTTAAGTTTTCATGAAATTTTTATTTAGTTACGTTTCTGAAAAAAAAGATGTAACAATTTATATTTGTTGGAATTAATAATTAACTAATACGAAAATTGTGATTGGATGTATTAGTGTACGGAACTTTAGTCATCAATTTTCTAAAAGAGGTTATGTTATAAAGTTAGCATATGAGCACATGGAATGCGTAAGATTGTATTGTTTCATACATTGTGTTGACAATAATAAAATCTGAATAAATAAATTGATAAGAGTAAATATTGACTAACAAAATCAGAAGTAAATAACACTGAAGTAATTGTAAAAAAATTATCTATAAGGTAAGCAGTGTATATATATTTTACATATAATGATTATGAACAATATAATGGTTATATTTACAAATTTACAGCATGGATGAATTATTGAATGATAAACGGTTTGCCCACATTGCAAGGGACCCTAAATTTAAAAGGGTTCCAAAAACAGAACGAAAAGTAAAAATAGACAAAAGATTTCAAAGTATGTTTAAGGATAAAAAATTTACAGTTCATTATACCCTTGATAAACGAGGCAGACCTATAAATCAAACGTCATCAGAAAATTTAAAAAAATATTATGATTTACCTAGCAGTGAAGAAGAGGAGGAGGAGAGTGAAGAAGAAAAAAATGATACAGTTCAGTTACAAAAAATTAGTTCTACAGTTTGTAATGTAAATAATAAAGATGAAACTGATGATTCATCGGATAACTGTTTTTCAAGTAATGGGGAATTACTTCGAATTAAACCAAAAAAAGAATATAATGTCAATTCTGATGAACACAATGAATCAAAGTCTGAGTCTGGGTCTGATGCAGAGAGTACAATAAATATAAAGAATTTAAAAGCAGATTTAGAAGAAAGTGAAAAACAATTGCAAATTAGAAGACAAAATGAATCTAACAAACTCACAAAGAAGATTAAGGAAAAATTAAAGGATTTAAGTGTAAATTATGCTAGGGGTGAAGGAGTTTTATTGACAGACAGTTCTTCTGACGAAGAAAGTTCGGATTCTTCTGGTAATATTATACATTATAATGCATTAATAACTCGTTTTGTAATTGATTGAGTAATTTTATCAAAAATATAATATATATTCTAATTAGACGAAGAAGAGATCGACCATAACTGGGGTGAATTAGACAAGGAGGCAGAGACAACAGATCAAATTACGCATCGATTAGCAGTGTGTAACATGGATTGGGATAGAATACGTGCTGTAGATTTGATAGTCTTATTCAATTCATTTTTACCAAGTGGAGGTGTTATTCATTCAGTCACTGTAAGAATAATTAATGTTTAAACAAAGTGAATTTGAAAATATTTATAACGAAATAATTTCAGATTTATCCATCAGAATTTGGTCTGCAACGCATGAAAGAAGAAGAAATTACTGGTCCAAAAGAATTGACAGAAATAAATCATGAAAGGGAAATTGATGATGTAAATGATGTATGGCTTGCATTTTTTTTATATCTACTACTGTAGGGACTACCATGTTTTCTAATTTTACGTTTTATTTTTGTAGAATGAAGAAGGATCAACATATCACATGGAAAAATTAAGACAATATCAATTAAATAGATTAAAGTATTATTATGCTGTTGTTGATTGTGATTCAGCTGAAACTGCAAATAAAATTTACACAGAATGTGATGGTACAGAGTATGAATCCACAGCCACAAAGTTGGATCTAAGATATATACCAGATGATATGAAGTTTGATCAGGTATGATAGTTAATCTTTAAGCTTATAAAATATATTCACTGCATATGACCTCAGATGTCTGCTTTAAGCCTCCTAAAGAAGTTTGTAACGAGGTACCACAATCTTCAAAATACCAACCAAGGCAATTTACAACTACTGCTCTGCAACAAGTTAAAGTGGAGTTAACATGGGATGAGACGAATCCAGAAAGATTGGAGATTACACAAAAGTTAAATTCTGGAAAAGTTGATCAAGTTAATAAGAATGATTTACAAGCTTATTTGGCTACTGATTCAAGCAGTGATGAGTCAGGTATTTTTTGTAGCCTTTGTTATTTGATATTCACCAAGACTTATTATTATATTTTTGTATTTTTATATTAATAGAGGAGAAAGAAGAAAAGAAAGAATTTCAGAAAAATAAAAGTGACTCTGAAACAGAAACAAATGCAGATCCAGTTGAAAAGTATAGAGCTTTATTGAAGGAAATAGAAGAACAAGAAGAAGCAAAGCAAAATAAAGAAATTGGATTGGAATTCACGTGGGGTATAGGAACAAAAGAGAAAGCTGAAAAACTCGTAAAAGAAAGAATGAAGAAAGATGAAAACTTAACGCCATTTGAACAATACTTGGAAAAACGTAAAGAAAAGAAGAAAGCTAAACGTGAAGAGCGAAAGAATCGTCAAAACGCAGATAAAGATGCATCTACAAACTCTGAAGGTTCTGAAATGTCCGATTCAAGTGCAATTGATACTGATAGAAAAAACACAAATAATAAGTCATCTACAAAGAAAAATACTAATTTGGTTTCATCAGACGATGAAGAAGAAACACGACGTAAAGCCGAGTTAGAACTTCTTCTAATGGATGAAGATGAAGGTAATGGTAAACAACATTTTAATATGAAAAAGATAGAAGAAAACGCCACAATGACAAAATCTAAACGAAAGCGACTCAGTAAAAAGAAGAATGGACAAGATCAGATAGTAGATGATAATTTTGAAGTGAATGTAGAAGATTCAAGGTTCAATGCATTGTTCACATCACATCATTTCAATATCGATCCAGCGGATCCACATTACAGAAGAACAAAGGGTACCGAAGCCCTAATCAAAGAAAAATTAAAAAGGAGAATCGATGATACTACCATTAATGTAAGTAGACCTCATTCTATACTATATTGTATAATCAATTCAATATATTAGGTGTATTTAAATATCAATTTCGTAACAATTTTAGGAAAGCCAAGTTAAGCAACCGAAGTTAAAGTCTAATGCAGAACTACAAACATTAGTTAAATCAGTGAAGAGGAATACAAAAAATATTTTACGACCAATAAAGTGATTGTTCTTATACATAATTTTTCATTTAACATATATATATTTTTAATTGCTAAAAAATAATTATAAAAACTTTGTAAATATAAGTCTAAAAATGCACATATAATATTTAAATTGAATTCTACAAACTCAAAAACCATTTTAGTTATATATTCCTGTATTATAACTCGTGTTCATAAATATTTACTGTCTTAGAAGTCAATGATCCCTGTATGATGTTAATTTTCCTACACCCTTAAAATAACACTTCGTTAGGGATGGCAGCACTGCGAACACTTCATATCAAATATAAACATACACACAGAGAGATTCGTTAATTCGTTCCGTTTGAGGGGAACACGGCACGCCAAACGTTTCCCTTTCTCATTCTCGCAAGCTTCTAGTTGTCATATAAATGAATACTAGATGGCGTTTAGGTTTTATAATAGCGTTTGTCAAAGTATATTTAGCGACATCAAAAGTTAATGTTTTAATAAAAATTAAATTAAGTTAACTTAATTTCTCGGTGTTTCTCCTTATTTCACTCCCTTCAAAATGTCAGGGATACGTAGAATTGTGATATATTTCCAAAAAATTCTTTGAATTGAAATTTTTGAGATATTAAAAAAAGTTTCTTAATTCATGAATTACATAACTTTGAAAAATTTAGAAGACATGATTGCAGGAAAGGGAAAGATGTATATAACTAACAAACATTTAAAATACTTTGAATTTTATATTGTTTATTTTCCTTTGGTGATTTAGTTGAATACAGTTTCTAGAATGTAAACTTAACGAAGAATTCACTCCAAAAACATTGTTAGTTTACGATGTCAGTATTTCTATTTCTCATGATCTATGTTATATTTCATTTATGATTCTAATTGGTAACAAAATAATCAATTCCCGTCATATTTAGTTTTAATTCTGTCGCCTAATAGCGCTGAAATTTGATTCCAATATGAATCGATAATGTTGAAAGTGGCACAGAAATGGTAAGGCATGCAGTATAAAAGAGCAGGCCTAAAAGGCACTGCCTAAACAATCTCTAAGGCAGTTTTTTTCTTTTGCATTCTTTATGGACTGTTAAATATCCCTCTAATTATATAATATATTTATAAAACAGAGTGATACATATTTAATAAATGATAAACTTTCATTGAACCTATTATAAAGCTTAAATAACGCCATCTAGAATTTCAGCCGTGCAACAACTAGAAACTTGTAAAAGAGAAGGAGATGCGTTTGCCATGCTATATTCCCCTCAAATGGCAAGATTTTATGAACACGTTTATATGTAACACACGAAGCGGACTCTTAGAAGGAAAGTGGGGGGGGCTATCGTCTGGGCATCCGGATATCTAAGCGTCGTTTCAAGGAACGTCGAATTTGACAAAATGTATTTTGAAACCTGTGAAAAATTGGCAAGGCTATAGGTTAGGTTAGCGCAAACAGCATCCATTGCAAAGTAAAGCGTTCTCTGGACTAATTTGCGCGCTCAATTTCTGAAAATCGATATAAGGCCGCTCTGGAGGGAAGTTTTGGTTATGTGTGCATTTCAGTGGAAAATAAATAAACTTGAATGCTGCAATGTATAAAAAGTGCATGGGACGATGATACCGTGCCAATGGGCGAGACACAGGGGCCAGGAAGTTGTGAAGAATAAGATCCGCATGAATGTCAGTGGATTTTGTCCTCCCATGGCTAAACACGGTAAAAAAGAAGCACGGCCGCGAACGCAGATTTAACGCGCCCCGCGTCGAATATCAAAACAATGTCCGAAAGTCCTAAGATGGGCCTCTTTGGCTCCAAAGACGAGACAAACGAAACAAAAAAAGAAGCCAAGGACGACTCACCCGACCGTTATGCTCCTTATTGTATTGACAGCGATTCAGAAACTTATGACACAGAAGCTCTGAGCATCATGGATATCAACGATATTATTGGTGTTCAGTCAGAACCAGTTAGCGATTCCACCCTGGAAAGTGAAATTGCAGCACTTTCTCAAATTATCACAGAATCAAAGACAGATGGAAGTCAGAACTTAACTGATGACAAATTTGAGGAGGAAGAGAAAGATGTAACTAAAGACCGAGTAACCTGCAAAATTGAAAACATCAATGCTACTCAAATTTCTGACACAAACGAGTGTTTGAAATCTACGTTGGAGGAACTGGAAAATGTTTGTGCTACAGAAGCAACTTGTGTTAGTGATGTAGATCAACTAAGTGAAGAAAACTCACAGCTTAGCAATGAGAATACTTCATCTGAGAATTTGAAATTGAACAATCAACAGAAGAACAATGATACAAATGACAATCGTGAAACAAGTGTATTAACAGACTCTATAGCTGTTATTGATGTTAAAGATAATGAAAATGTTAGTGTTACAAACAAAACAGATATTGTATTTGATCAATCTTCAGGTGATTGTACTTTAGTAACTTCAGAGGTGGCAAAAGAAGAAGAAAGTGTAAATATATCTGATGGAACTCAACAAAATAACAATGTTGAAATAAGTATAGTAAATAATGAAGTAACAACTGTAAAAAATGAAAATGGTATTCGTGGAAGCTTACAGCTTATTGGTGAAGCATATAGTTCAGAAGATTCTCAAGAAATGAATATAAATGATATTGAACCAAATATAGCAGAATCATCAGTTTCTAATGAAAGCTGTTCAATTCTTAATGAAGAAAAGAAGGAATCAAATAACTCTTGTAAACTACCAGATAATGTAAATACTGTTACTGAAATGCCTGATATTGTAGATTCAAGTAAGGCATGTATAAATAAAGATATTCTTGTTGAAACTGCAGAGAATGAAGTACACAATATGGAAGTTGATACATCTAATTCTTCTATAGAATGTAAACATGCAGAAGAAGTACCTAGTATTTTAGAAGAAGCAAACATTGTTCACAATGAATGCTTAAATAGTTATAAAAATAATGTTTTAGAATCTAAAAAAGAAGAAACTGATGTAGATCTTGCTGAAACAGATGACATAAAGATAGAGGTATTGCAACAAGAAAAAGATAATGTAGAACAAGTTGACGAAAATGAAACAATGGAATGCTCTGTTATGGAAGTAAATGAAAAGACTGGGGAATCTATAGATCATATGTGTATTTCAAGAGATGAAAAAGATAAAACAGAAGTTGTAGAAGAAAACATAGAAATGGAAAAAAATGAAACAGAAATTATGGAAGAAATCACAGAAATGGAGCAACATAAAGAAATTATAGAACAAAATATAGAAATGGAAAAACATGAAACAGAAATTGTAGAAGAAAACATGGAAATGGAAACACATGAGAGTTTAGAAAAAAACATAGAAGTGGAAAAACATGAGGAAAGTTTAGAATATATCAATACAGAAGAAGAAAAAAGACATGATAATAAAGAATGTATATATGAAGAAAAAATAACAAGTCAAGAAAATGAAGAACACATGAATAATTTAAATGCTGAAAACAATGTTGACGATACGGACACATTATTAAATACAAAATTAAATGATAAAGTAGATACAAGTAATGACATAGAACTTACCCAAAAAGAAAACGAATTAGAAACAGAGTCTGCACAATGTCAACCAGAAAATATAGATGATTCTGATAAAGTCAGTGAATGCCAACACTCGGATTCACAGCATACAAAGGATAATTTAGAAGTATCAGAGAGTAAGATTGATGTATTAGAGCTGCCACAAGAAATAGAAGGAACAGATAGTGAAAAATTGGAAAATATAGTGGAAATGCAAGAGGATTTTGTGAAGCCATCGACTAGTGCATCATCTCCTAAAACAAATGATCCTGTAACTTCTGAGGAAAATTCTGCATCAGACTCACAAATCATTGAAGAATTGTCCATACAAACTGAAAATTTACTTAATAATACAGAAAATGTTTGTGAAAATTTAGAAATCAACAAAGATATACAAATTGAAGATAGTGAAAGCCAAAATCCTGTGTTATCTGAAACTGAAGATAGTGAAAGCCAGAATCTTGTGCCATCTGAAATTGAGGATAGTGCAAACAAAAATCCTATACCATCTGAAACTGAGGATAATGAAAGCCAAAATCCTGTACCATCTAAAACTGAAACAAAGGAAGCTGCTGATGAACTGGTGGAAGCAATGGAATTATCCGAAGAAAAACTTAAGGATGAATTAGAAATATCTACGTCAGTAATTCCTGATATAACTTTCAAGTGTGAAACTCCAATGGAAATAGAATTAAATTTAGACTCTGCAGCTCCTGTAATAGATACAGTGGCAGTCTCAAATATTACAATTCCTACAAATACTTGTATTACAGAAGACAATTTTGAAAGAAAAATTGATTCTCTGGAGGAAAATAGTAATAGAACAGAAGCTGAAATGGAAATTATAAGTACAGAATCATTAAAAATTGATGAATGTATTTCTGGAGAGCAAATTCAAGATACTATGATTGAAAAAACAGAAATTGAAGAAACTTCAAATGCAGTTGATATTATTGAGCAGCATACAGAATTAAAAGATACAGAAATTCCTGGAACACAGGAAGATGTACATCTTAATCTTTCGGAAGAAAAACAAAGTGATAGACAATTAGATATAGAGAAACAAGAAAGTTTTCACTCTGAAATTCTTGTACAACAAGAACAATCAACTGAAACTGAAACAAGTGAATTAAAGGAACATGAAGATATTTCTAGGATTGATGAAGAAGAAGATCCTGAACAGTCAGTAGAAAATGATACAAAAACTTTAATACAAAGTGAAGTAGTTGTGAAAGTAGAAGAAACTAAAGATTCTGTCAATAATGAAGATCAAATTCTTGCTTTAAAGTCTGTTATGAAAGATGCATTTTTGCCACCAGATTGTACTGAAGTTTTAGTAACTGAAGAAGATGCAGAAGAGGAAGATACAGAAGAAGAATTAAATTTAACTTTAGAGCCTGAGGAAACTGAATTGCAGCCAGAAATGGATCAAAATAATTCTGAGCAAACATTAGAAGAAGAAAATATGCTAGAAAATATTGAAGAAACCTCTAAAGAAGATGAGCCATCTGTTCCTGATATAGAAATGGATGATATTAATGCAGATTCATTGAATATAGAAAAACTAGATATTCCTGATATAAATATAGAAGAAACCATGAATTTGAATAACACTGAAGATTCAATGATAACAGAAGATATAAACAAAAATCAAGAGTTATCAAGCAAACAACAATTAGAAGATAGTGATTCAAAAAGTGATGTAGATGGAAATAATTTAAACATTTTAGAAACCAGTAATAATGTAGAAGACATGTTTACTGGAGAACAGAGCCAAAATACAGAGGACATTGTCACAAGTATTCTGGATGATGTTGGAAGTGCAACCGACTTTAAAAACATTTTAACAACAGAAGCAGTTGTGGTAAATGAAATAGAAAATGTTCTTCAGCAGTCTACAGATTTACCATTAGTAGAGACTGAAATGGAGGAGTTGACTGAAAAACTGCCGCAGGATTCAGAAGACATTCTGAACAAAGATATGGAGGATACCATTTCAACGCAAAATATGGATTCTTTGGAAGGTTTGCTAGGTTTAGATTTAATGCCAGAAAGTGAGGATCCTGCATTAAAAACAGTGGAATCAGGGGAGCAAACTCAGGAAGAAGTGGCATCACCGAAGGATGTGGATATGAGCCTGTTATTGGAGCAGTCAAATGATGCCCCTGATGTGACACAAACTTCAGATTATATAACAGACGTTATTAGCAGTTGTTTAACAGATAGCAATACCCTATCTCTGGAAGATAATACAGAAAAAACTGACACGACTGAGACTATAGATGATAAAGCTGAAGAACCAGAGGCAAGTAACGTATTAAAAGTCAATGACATTTTAATTTCCGAGTCCATGAGTAAGCATGACAATGTAGAGGATTTGCAGAAGGAATTAGATACGGATACCGGTTTACCAGAGAACGAACTGGACATGGACTTTGAAGAAACCCCATTAGAATCTGTGGATGATCTGGAGGAAACGGAATCCAAGCTGGAATTGGCTTCAGATATACTGCTGTCGAATGTAGAACAAAGTGAAAACTTGAACGATACATCGACTTGCGTGGAAACATCACAGCCCAGTTCTGAAATATCCGAATTGGAATCAGCTGTTAAATTTCTTCAAGAGTCTGAAGAGCAAGCTATTGATTCTCCGTTGGTGCTCTCACCTAAACTGGTAGAGAGCGTCGTAGACGACATAACAAAACAGGCAGATGCCTCTCTCTTTGTACCTGACGAAGATATGTGCGAAGACACGTCAGAGCTGGTGGTAGAACTTGAAAATATCGCGACAGACTCGATTTCGATTTCCGAGGCTGAAATCATATCGGAAGCTGCGAAACTAGAGAGCGAGAGAAAGCTTGCAGAGCAAGTTAAAATCGACACCTCGGTGGAAAAGTTCGAAACAAAGGAAGACGAGGTAGCCACAAACGAAGAAGAAAAGATCGAAATACCCGAGACTGAAGTTAAACAAGACACCACGTGCTCTTTGCAGAACCTGGAAGTGCAACAACCGCCAAATTTTGACAACGAGAAGGTAACCGAAGTGGTGTTAACATTGCCCCAAAAAATCCTTAAGGTATCCGAGGCTATCCCGAAGGTTTCGATCTTGGAGGAACGTCTGAAAGAGCCCCCAAAAATCGAAATTCCATCCACGGATGTGACGAAGGTTGCGATCTCCCCGACAACTTCCAAGGACTGTCTACTCATTCCAAAGGACGCGAAATTGGTCACCTATCAAAAGATGTTGGAGTCGCCCAAGTTGTCGGAGAAGTCGGAACCGAAGATCACGGAAACCCCACGAAAGGATTCCGAGAAGCACGACTTCGAAAACGTTGGCTCGCCAAGGATTATCTTAAAGATCGCCAAGTCAGCGATCACTGACTGTGGCGAGCCCAGATCGCCCAAGAGTCCGAAGATCAGATCAGCGACTAACTCGCCGAACCCCGAAGATAGTCCGGGTCAGAAATTGGGAAAGATCAAGTTGAAACTGTCAAAGAGTGGTCATCCTTCGATAATATCCAACGAGAACGTCGACGAGGTGGGACAGTGGTACTCGGAAGGCTCTATGTCATTGTCACCGATCGGGATGAAGATCAAATTGTCAAAGTCCGGGGATGGATCCATAGTCACCTCTGAGAAACACGAGACCGACGATTCGAAGGAGACGAAGCACAAATTTGAGGAAGCCAAGAGGACCGAATCGCCAATTGGAATGAAGATCAAGCTCTCGAAGACCGGCGATGCTTCCATAGTGCAACAGGACGCAAAGGATAAACACAAGGAGAAGCTGGACATAGTTCAGGGTAGTCCCAAGAGAACGGAGTCACCGATTGGAATGAAGATCAAGTTATCGAAAAGTGGTGACGCGTCGATAATACAACTGGAGAGGCAAGATCCTTCGGAGGAGCACAGAGAGACACAGTTGAGACCTAAGGAGAAATTGGAGACATCCTACGACTCGCCCAAGAGAACGGACTCTCCTATCGGGATGAAGATCAAGTTATCCAAGACTGGTGACGCCACGATCGTTTCTCCGGACGTGCCAGACGAGAGCAAAGAAACGACCAAAGCGAAGGACAAGGTGGACAATTCGTCCCCCGAGATTCCAAAGAGGACCGAGTCTCCCATTGGAATGAAAATTAAACTGGCCAGGACGAAAGGCGGAGCTTCTATAATTTCGATGGAGAATACGGAGGACACGAAAGAGAAACTGGAGATTCCTGACGCACCGAAGCGTACCGAATCGCCGCTCGGGATGAAGATCAAGTTGTCCAAGAGCGGAGATGCGTCTATCGTTCATTCGGAAATTTTGGACGAAGTTAAGGATACCAAACAGAAGGAGAAGCTAGAGATTAAGGAGAAACTGGACGTACAACAGGACACGATGAAAGTATCGGACACACCTTCTGTGATGAAAATAAAAGTGATAAAGTCAGGAGAGACGTCGATGGTCGCGCAAGAGTCGGTAAAAGATACAGAAACCGCGCAGGAAGCTCCGCAGAAGATCGAGTCGCCAATTGGCATGAAGATCAAACTTTCCAAATTTGGAGATCCGTCCATAGTACCCACGGAGAAACAAGAGCAACCAGAGGAGTCCCGACTTCATCAAGAGACACCTAAGCGAACGGAGTCTCCAATCGGAATGAAGATAAAATTGTCAAAAACAGGCGATGCTTCCATCATACAGTCGGAAGTGTCCGAGGATACAAATAAAACGACGCGTGCCGATGCGGAACACTCGACGAAACTCTCCGACGCTACTTTAGGGATGAAAATCAAATTGTTGAAAACAGGCGATGCCTCTATAGTTGATACAGAGAAGAAAGAAAGACAACAGAAACGTCGAGACACCGAATCGCCCTTAGAGATGAAGATTAAGTTGTCCAAGACGGGACATCCGACGATAGTAGCTTGCGATAGTCACGGGGAACCCGCATACAGGGCAAAAGAGGTATCAGACCAGTCGCACAGTTTCGTTCAAAGGTACAAAGAACCGGCGCAATCTATTCATAAAGAACCAGCCCTGAAGATCCTTAAAACTGGACACTCGACCATTCTGCAGAGTAATCGATCAGAATTGACAATCGAACCAGTGCAGATGTCGGGAAAGAAACCCGACAGTGTCATCGACATATCCCCTAAACGCAAAGAGATCACAATCGCACCAATAGAGTCAAAGAAGTCCAAACTAGAGACTCAGCTCACACAAATCTTGCCTGAAGTCACTATTCAGCCTGTTACGTCTAGGGATCAGAAGCAGTTCTTGTTCGATCCGAAAACAAGCGCGATCAGTCTTCAACAAATGAACGTGATCAGCCAAGAGATCAGTATTACTCAGGTCAGACCGTCGAAACCATCGGATACATCAATGAGCGAGAAACTTAAAGATATTTTGGCAAAGAACACAACCGGTTCCCCGATGAATTCCGACTGCGAGATCATCGAACATCGACCGGAATTGATTATAGTGAACGAGAACTCGAATTCTAGCCAGGACGTTGTGATAATAGAGGAAGTTTCGCCTGCTAGAATACCAGAGGTAAAGGTACCTAAGAAGAGGGGTAGACCTAGAAGAAATCCGCTGGCTCAAGCGGCTATGCGTCCCCCGCCTCACATGTTGATGCCTAGAGATCCGTTATCTTTGGACGAGGCACATCAAATGCAACAACCACAAGTTCCACATTTCGAATCTAGGGAGAACGAGAGACCTAAAAGAACTTGTAGAAGTCAAAAAAGCTATGCACCGCCTAGAAGAGGTAGAGGACGAGGTTTGTATCTTTTACAGAATGACTTAAATATTGTCCAAAAAATGGTATTGTCTATTTGAATATCACCTTTTTTTTTTTTTAATACACTTTTCTGTATTTCGTAGGTCGAGGAAAGCGAAAATTGGATACCGTAGATCTTCAGATGATAAAGAAGCCTAGATTGGAGCAAGATTTAAACGCAATAGAAGCTTCGACGACGGCTGTAATAACGATAGACGGCCCTTTAATGCAGCAACAGTCTTTTGGAAAGTCACCAGAATTGTACAAAGTACTTAAACAACCAGCGATGGACGCTAAAGTCAATACTACAGTCAGAGTTGAAAAGAAAACTGTAGGTCAAAAAAATGATGTACCCAAGAGTTCAAATGTAGCAAATAGTACACTTCCAGACTCTACGACTATGCAGGTAGAAGTAACCAAAATATCGGAAGTACGATTGGAATCTTCCAAGACAATGCCTAAACCGATGACGAATGACTCTAAAGATAGCATTAAAGATAAGAAGTTGACGGAAGTAATTCCTGAAAAAATTCAAAAAACTGCATTGAAGCAATCTGTTGAAGAAAAGTCTGATAAGACAACGGAGATTGCAAAGCCGGAAAATAAAGAAACATTAGTACCTCCAGAGCATCCGAACTGGTTGACACCAACTTCAAAACGACCGGCAGACGGTGCTGGAAAACACGAAAATGTATCTACAGTACAGGTGATTGACGAAGAAACAAGAATGAGCGCGGAATCGGGCTCGAGATCACAAACTCCAGCTAGAAATATTTCTGCACCAGGTATTGAATTAGTCATTGTATATATTATTCGTATATTCTTTAACCTTGCTTTTATATACACTTTAAACTGATATGTGTTGAATTACACTTCTTCATGTATCTTTTATATTCATTTTTAGCATTACAAATAATACCATCATAATCTTATATTCTGTTCGACCGTATTTAACACTCGCATTATTTATACTAAATTTAGAACATAAAAAGATATAATGATGTACATTACTGTTTATATTTACATAGTATTATATACTAACTCTAGGTACGAAATACTTTTTGTTGTATTTCTTAAAACAGTAACTTGTTCAGAGAAAGAACATACTGCTGCATGGTAACAAATAGGAAGTATAAGCCATAGTCATCATATGACTAAAGTAAATCAAAAGATAAATGTATTGGTAGACCTCCAAGCAAGGTATCTATAAATAGATCTTTTCTTGTGTCCTAACATCTCTCAGGTACCTAAATGTGAAATAGTTGTATTTAAATCAAACACAAAATGTACTGTTACTTTGAATCATAATGGATGTTAATGTGCATAGAATTCCAAAACCATGATGGTCAGTATTATATCTTTCAACAATGTATAGTTTCCTATAAATATTATATCTTTGAAAACAGAAACATTTATGTTAAGTGTTAATCTTAACTGTGAATTAATTAATATCTCCCACTAATTTGTCACTTATTTTAATTAAGGCATAATATTTTTACATCTAATATCTTCTTTTATTGTGATTTTAAGTTTTAATTAAAATTACAATACATTATAACATTGTAGTTGGTTATGTCTTCGTATTCAACAAATTATGCTTTAATAATAACTATTGCAGCTTCTGAAACTATAGTAAATGAAGAGTCTCAGGGAAGTGTACTTAGTACTGCAACTACAGAATCAGAAAAGGTGAAGGTCAAGAATCGAAGGATGGAAATTAATTTTGATCCAGACGAAGGACCATTTACTGTCGACAAGATTGCTGAGTACGAATGGCCACTTGATCGTAAAGGTGAAACCTTTATGATACAGGAGCAAATATCTCAGTATCTTGGTGTAAAGTCTTTTAAGAGAAAATATCCAGACTTAAAGCGTAGAGTGGTGGATATGGAAGAAAGAAATTATTTGAGGGAAAATGGATTGGTTAGCGAGGCAATGTGTGATATGGGTAAGAAATTGTTCTTTTTTTTTTAACTGTATACAAATAATTGTGCTTCTTGGTTAATGATATCCATATTATGAATATAGAACAGCTATAACACTTAACATTTTTTAATATTATTTCAGGTTTAACTGCTATATGTAGTTCAGAAGTATTGGACGTAATGTGTAGTGATTTTCCTGATCAGTATGAAGAATATAGAAAACATATGCGTGAGAAACAGGTGAAGGAACATTCCAAAAAACAGAAAGAATTAACAGCAGCTGCAAATGCAGAAAAAAATAGAATTGATTTAGCAGAAATGGCAGTTCAATCTGCACTGTCCTGGAATATTAGTTTAAATAAAGCTCGCAGAGAGAATAGAAAGTGTAGTTTAGATTTACAGACCTTTACAATACACGTGCCAAAGAAACAACAAAAAGTTGAAACGGAACGTAAAGTCGGTCATTATCCTGTTGCTTTAATACCGGGACAGTATACAGATTATTATCGTGAATATACGCCAGCCGAATTGCGATATTACCCTTTGAATACCGTCCTATATGGTCCCATGAGACCAAATGAACGTAAATTTGATAGTCAATCGGAAGGATCTCAGAGTGACAGCGACAGTGATTCATCATCGGACGATTCAAGGTTCGTATCGTAATTTTAAATGATTAACATCTTAGTATTTCTTGTGAAAAGATAGTTGTCTATTGTTTATATAGTTCATCTTCTAGCGAGGGAACACAAGATACCGAAGGTTCTCAATCCACAATGGACGAAGTGGATATGGAGATAGTGAATCAGAAGGATGAAGTAAAATTAAAATGCAAAATGTGTTTGAAAACGTTAAATAAACACAGTAAAAATGAAATATTAATTCAATGTGGCACGTGTAATGGACATGGTAATAATCTTATGTTATAGTTTAATTTTATGTTCACATTCTCTAACGAATTTGTTATAATAATTGTAACGTTCTTGTTACGCAGTTCATCCGTCGTGTATAGATTTAACGTTAGATATGGTTCCTCACATTCAATCGTATGCATGGCAGTGCACTGACTGTAAAACTTGCGCCCAATGCCATGATCCTGCGGACGAAGATAAAATGCTCTTCTGTGATATGTGTGACCGGGGGTACGCTTCCTTATAAAAAGTACAACATATAAATATATAAACACGATTACATGATGTTCAATATTCTTCAGATATCATATATACTGTGTCGGACTACGACGAGTACCACAAGGAAGATGGCACTGCCAAGAATGTGCCGTTTGTGCGAATTGTAGCTCAAGAGAGCCTGGAGGTGTGAACTCTGACAGAAACAGTGTTGCTCAATGGCAACACGAATATAAAAAGGGTGATAAAAATACTCGTGTCTATGTTTCAACGCTGTGCGTTCCGTGCTCAAAGTAAGTAAACGCTGAGCTTGCCGTTTTGTGGTGTAATGTTCGAGTGAATATGTAATTCAAAACACACATACTAAAATGCAAGTCTTCAAGTTTTCACGGGGCTTCATTTTTGCTTCACGATTTCCTTGATCCACACTAAACTCTTCTTTCATAGAGATGTTTAAACTAATTTCACGTGCTTACAGTATTAAAATATCTGAATCCTTGGCTTTTGAAAATGACATGTAATGCAATTTATATTATAATACATTTATACTGTTCTCATTCATATTTAATTACTAATGCAAACATGTATAAGATAACCCGCCCAGGATTCAGAATATCATATTAGTTATCTCGTGCTAAATTGGCATTACAATGAGCCCTTATCCATCCATGTTCACTAACCCCATGATCTTTATGCAATAACAAGGCTATGGCGAAAGGGTCGCTATTGCCCGCACTGCAGTCGCTGTCATACTGCCCCAAGACTCGACCTGGAAGCGAATCTAGTGCATTGCAGCGCATGTGACAAATATCTGCACTTAGGTATTGACACAAATTCCATATAATTCTGCTATTTACTTTTCATTGCATGTCATCGCATTTTGCATGTTTCATTGAATATTTAATTTTTCTTTTTTTTTTTTAACTGTTTGAGCATTTGAAATATGTATAAACATTTTCAGGTAGGGTAAAGTCTTAGAAATGGAAAATATGTTCAGTATTAACATGAATATATAAAACTTATTGTGAATAAAGCAAATTTTGCTGATGTCAATTTACAGGATGCGTGGAGACCAAGGGAATGCCATTAGACAGGAAAAATTATCTGTGTGATTTCTGCGCACCAAATCGTCAACAAGTGGTGAAACCATTAGTATCGAAAACATTGAAAACGTAAAAAACTGCAAATTGTACATTTTTTTTTAAATCTGAAAACCAAGAACTGTATAAAATGTGAAACGTGCGGGTAGAGAAATCAGTAAAATAGCGAATTTTTATTTGTTTGAACAGTGAATGTATTGTGAAGATTCAAGTGCTTCAGTTATCATGGAACATTTTTTAAGAATCTCTGTGTGGAAGAGACGTGGCTGTACATAATTGTATGATTATAAATAATTTGAAAAATTGAAATTTTGTTACAAAACGATGGCTATTATTAGCTGCGTATAAAGCTTAAAATATAAAAAGTCTCACATTGAATGTTATTGTAACATTTAATGACAATTTTAGAAAATTTTAGTTCTTTTTTATAATTTTGATTCCTCTGTTATTTTCAACTTTTACTGTCTTGTCTTCCCATATGGATCAAAAATGAAAAAAGATCCGCATTTTACTTTTCAAAAAAAAAAACAACGAATTGTATTCGTGAAAAATGAAGTTTTTGACCCTACTTTATTATCGATCAATTGTGAATCATAATAAGAAACAAATGATTGAAAAGACTGCTCTACAGAATTATATAAATTTTATAATAATCTTTAACATATCTTTTTAAGTGTACATAATAAGGTGCTGTTGTCTTTAAATATTTCCATTTAACTTGCTTAAATTAATAACGTTTTGCGAATAATTTTAACTTACAAAAAGATTAACAATCCTACAATTTGTTAGTTGTAAACTTTAAAAAAAATCTATAGGTCAATACATATATATGTATAAGGTAAGAAGGGAATGTAATCAAATACAAAACGAAGTAGCAATTTCTTAAAAATATATATCACTTTCTTTATTTTTCTTTTGCAATATAATCCTCGGAATAGTATTTTGTTGCGAGAGTTGGATGCTTGCAAATATCTTTTTTTTTTTTTTTTTTTTTTTTTTTTTATACATATTTATAGTAACGCAGTATCCACGTCGTAAACAGTATGCTCCGTTATTCCTCGTACCATTAGAAATTCATATCATTCCTTTGTATTCACACGTAACCGATAACCAATTGCCTTGTTTCAAACTAATTATATTTTACAATACATTGCAAGAATGTTTTACATTGTTTAGCAATATATGTACAGAAAAAAGAGGATGACAGTATTGAAATTGTTTAAATAATGGCCAAGTTGCAAAATACGAACTTTGGCATATCGTTGCATGAATGTTATACTGTCAAAAATATTCTAATGTAATGCGTATCGTTTTTTTTTCTTTTTTTTTTTGTACAAGATGTATCCCTAAAGCATAGATTAGTTATATAGAATATAATTACCGAGGACTTGCACAATACTTTTGCGAAATAGATAATTTTTTTGTACATTTTTGTATAGCTACGTATCTGCCAGTACGATACAAAGTTTGAATGACAACGGAATAATATCGGCAGCATTTCAAAAGTGAAAAAGGACAATTTGCTGAGGAATGCGCATCTCGAATTTTCACGTATTGTTTAATCGTTTTACTAAGATTAAAAAGGACATAAATTAGATATGCTTTTCATACCAATGATAAAATTTGCAGCTTCCCCTAATACGTTTGATACGTGGTAACACCTTCATTTTCCTTTAAATTCAGTTTACCTTTGAGCGCTACTATAAAAATGGCTGTGCACGCTTTCAAATTCTTTCATAAAATCACACGCTTAACACTCCGCACGTGTCGTGAAATATGTGAAAAATAAAAAATAGCTTGAGCAAAAAACGAGGCGTAGCATACAGTACATGTTATGAACGACATAACGTGCTTTACATTACGTAGAACACTTACACTAACGGGACAAAAAACGATTTAAAATCCACGTCAATGTCCCGTTGACTAGCCGAATATAAATACACTATGGACAAGTGTCAAGTGAATTTCTGAGCAAACCCAATAAGCGCGACCAGTAGAAAAGGTGAAAATAACGTTTACATTCGAGCACCGATACTACTAAATAATTATCATTTAGAAAAAAATATATATATTATACATATTACATATTATAATTATATATTATATATAATATATATTTTATATATATGTATATACATACATATATATATATATACATATATATGTGTGTATATATATATATGTATATATATGTATATATATATATATAAAGTTCTACAACCGTGATCAACTTTCATATAGCCGTTAAATGATTTTTGTATACGTATTAAAATCGATTTGTCATTGGCTCGTATCCATTGATTGAAATAATTTAAACGGCAAATAAAATCCCTTTTAATTCTTTAGCGACGCAATAATTTTTTTGTTTTTATAAATAATTGACAACGTAAACATCGATGTTAGGCTTTACTCATGTCTAATACCACATATGGATAAAAAGGTACTGAAATTATGTAAGTGCGTCGCCGGTACAATAGTGGTAACTAAATTCCGCGTAGAAAATTTCGAAAGCACGTCCTGGACGAAATTCGGTCCTGGCGAACTACCGACCTTGTAGAAGATCCGTAAATTACAGGTCGGATTCTCGATTTGCGATCCTTTTGTAAGTTTGCACAGTACATACTCGAATGCCTCTGTCAGTTCGCTTACAGTCAGTTCTGTAGAGGACAAATTTGTTTCCGTGGCTAAATTACCAGTCGAATTAGACGAACCTATTCAAAACACATTCTTCCTTATTTGTCTACAAAGAAAACAAGTAGATGCATATTTATACAAAAATATGTACCAGTAGACATGTAACACACAATCGCTGAAACATTATTTTCATAGTTCCATCTACGCCTTATTGCTACTTTGAAATTACCTACGCATTTTCCAGTCTCTTCATCTGTAAAAAAAATGAAAACATTTTTTTAAGATATTTGTCCGATAAATTCGTTATATCTTTCTCTTGCTTCTTTAATCTATACTTACATTCAAACCTATTATTATCTCTATGAGCCCAAACGCACCATTCAACCTGAGCACCACGTGGAAGGTTCGGTACAACAATGTAGTCCACAATGGCGTTATTTGTTCGTTTTTCCCATTCCTTTCGTGCGTCTGGTATGTAAGTAGAGTGAGTCAAAAAACAGATACCTTGTACAATGTCCCTGAGTTGCGTATTTGAGTCCATAGCTTTAACGATACGATCTATATGCCTCAATGTCAGACGACATTGTCTTTTAATGTTCAAGTCCAGAATAGTCATACTACCAGGCACCAAAGGTATTTGTCCAGCGACTGAGATAATATCACCCACCTGACAAATAATTGTTTATACCATTACAGTAACTCTTAGTTTAACAATAATCATTGTTATAGTAAAGTTAAACAATCTGTCATTATATATTTAAGCACAAGTTAAAAATGTGCACAAATGATTAGTAAACCTTGCTTGTACGTTCATTTATATTATTAATTAAGCTCTTAATCTCTTAGTGTCATTCTAGAAAACTTTTATTTTGTTTACCTCACTATTGTGTTTCTTTTGTAAACCAGATGTGTGTGCGTGCGCGTACAAATGCGCACATACACACATTTTGTCTACACATATACACACAGAGACGCGCACGCAAATTCTTTTTTAACGGTAGTACACTCACACGAACAGCTTGAGAGTAAGGACCAATGTTCGCTGGTGCCCAGTGACTTATGCTCTGAACATGCATTGTGTGTCGTTTATGAACTTTCTTATCACCACAGTCTTGAGTTTCTTTATAGGCTATAGCGTCAAGCACAACGTGCACATTTAACGGACATTCCACACATACACGGACTGGTGGATTTATTTTGCTCAGATACGAGATGTAAGCTTCATTTATAGATACGTAATTCGACATGTCTTTTATATACAATGTTACGGCAACGATGTCCGATATTTGAAGATTCTCCTTCTTGACTAGACCTAGACAGCCAATACGAATGTCTTATTAATCTACATTGAGTAGAGCGTGTATCGTTATTACATGAAGAAAGAAAAGCTTAACTCAAAGGTGGTTTAAAAAACTCAAAGTTTACCTACTGCTTAATTTCTCCAATGCTTCTCGCATCGCGGATTTCGCATCCGGATGTTTTCCAGCGACACCGCCAAACCAGAACCAGCCGGTTTGATTCTTATTTACTACTGATATATCAGGATAATCTTCTTCCTCATATAAAATTTCCATAGGACTTGGTGGGTTAAATTGACCTGCATTATTTTTGTACATTCCATTAATCTTCTACATGGGAAACCAAACCACTATCGTATTATTTAAAATTAATACCAGAATTCGATGTTTTTAGATTACTATCTGTACAATCGTGTTCATCATTCTCGTCTTCCGATAGATTACAGCCATCGTGCAATTCTGGACCAATAATTTCTGCGATGTAATCAGATGGGATTTTAATAGGAACATTTTTTAATCTCTCTTGCAACGTTAATATTTCTAAGCCATCCTAAAAAATGTTTCCTTCGATTATTTACAAATTCATTCAAGATTCTTAGCAGAACAAAATAATATGTTAACTAACATTCTTATCTTGTACGTGTATTTTTTTAAAGTTCAGATATCCGACGGGTGCTATGTTGTCGTTCGAATGTACTACACTTTCATATTCGTCTCTAAAATGGAAAAGTATTCATAGGAAAAATTTACCTCATTTTGCATACAAGTTTATAGTAAATCTTCCGACTTACATTACAATACTTTTACTAAACAATGGACAATCTAACGTGAACGTTTCATATTCTCCTCCTTCTCCACATACGTTTACACCATACTTTTCTTTCTGTAAAAAAAATGTTAAACAATTGCTATAAGTTACAACTATACCTTTGTGTTACTGAATAATGTACTTCATGTATATAAAATTCATTTGCACATATTTCTTAAGAGTCCATTGATACTTGGAACACTGCCAATCTTGGGTTAAATTGAAGGAAGTACTCAAACAAGTTAATGTTTTATGTCAAATTAATCACCAAGACGTTTTACTTACTATCTTGGCAAGATGGGATTGCATTTCAGAGATCGATTTACCCAAATGCCTTGGTTCAAGGCCTAAAGCTGCCACCTTAATTAAAACTGCATTTACAGAACTCTCTATCATTTCTTTTAACAATTCATCCTGTTCTCGTCTCCATAAATATGATAAAGAAATAAGACCTAAACGACTACATCTGCAAATAAACTTTTACTATTAGATATTTTTGTTGACAAATAATTTTTTGGCGTGTAATTTTGATATTTTTCACTTTACGGTCATTAATTTTCCTTAAAATTTAATATTAAAAAATTTGCATTAAATATTTACACATTTTCCACACGAATTCGTTGATAATCACTCAGAATAGCTCCTGATGAAACAGCTTCTATATTCTCTTTTTCCTGAAATAATGAAAAAGAATTACTTTAAATTTACTATCTGCATGCTTAACATGAAACAATTGTATTAAAACACATTTACCTTCACTTTACTTAACAGCCTAAAGAGATCTTCAACTTCATCATTCTCTGTTGGATAATAACATTTCTTTCGCATTTTTGATCTACCAAATGTTGGTTCACGATACATTGGCAAGCCTATAGCTTCTGCAATATATTCAACACCCTGATATCCAACAGTTTGAAACATAAATGAATCTAACTCATCTAAAAAATATTTGATTTCTTTATCATTTCTTATCAATTATCAATGAACAATATTAAAATAAATTAGCATATTCTATTATATAATACAGGAAATATTTTTTAATAAAGATACAGGATACATTATTAAAGGAGCAGGCTAGATTTTTACATCTATAATATATAAAAATAGCTTGATATATAACTATAAATATATCCATTATTTTACCCTTTCCAACAGGATATAAATTAGCTAAAGCCACAATATCATGGCCTGCAGCTATACATTGCATCATATTAAAGCAAGAGTCTTTACCACCACTGACTAGTGCAACAACCCTCATGTTTCTGTTTTATACTCAAAATCTCTTGAAATATTTATCAGGAGCTTTGAGTACAGATAAGTCTGAATGTATTCTTTCAGACAATCATCTGCAATAGAATTATTAAAAAATCAGTTGAAAATAAAAATAGTTTGATTATTATATCAATGATAAATAAAATCTTTTAAATTTATTATCACACAATGTATGAAATTATAAACTATCCTTCAGATGCCACATATATAAGTACATATGAGTGATTGAACAAATTATATGATTATGTCTATATCATATCTAAATATGTATGTGTATAAAAATTAATAACTAAGAGAAACATATTTACAATGATCAATTCTTTCATTCTAAATATTTATATCATAGCAAATTATAAATACCAATTAGCAAATATTTGCATCAAAGATGGAGAAACAAGTAAAATAAAAACAATATAATTATAGGAGTGTGTGGACATATTTAGGATTACATATGTATACATTCCTAGCGAATATACATTAAGCCAAAATTAAATTTACGAAATACATACGCACGTGTGTTTCTTGTAAGGTCTAACTTATAAATAAGACAATTTAGGCGGTAACTAATTTCCCTAAGGAAATTTAAAGAAAGCTGACTTCTTCGTTCTCCCTTTACTTAACATGTTTTAGAAAAAACAAAATCATGAACTGTTATTTTAAATAAAGTTGCATAGGAGACAAAGACAAAAAGAATATTGAATATTCATTTTAAATTATTAATACGTGTAACAATTGGCTGGTGAACAAAAATTAATCACTGTACTATCCTACACAGTAAATGTCACGAAATCCGGAAACGATCTCGATAGAATCTAGATTTTTCTTTGGAATGTCACGAAGCTGTTTGAGGCGAAACATAAAATTTAAGTTTAACGAAATGTTAGAAAAAAGATCAGCGATTATTAAAGAAAAAAAGAATACCTACGGAGAGATTTTTTGGTTATCGCCGATCTCAGCTAGATGAGAAATATTACGGAATGACGCCGGGCAACGAATTGCACAGGGAACGTGAACGATAATTTAGGGCTTATGTACGCTAAAATAAACTCTAAATTCTCAACAAATGTAATATTTACATTAACTAGGCGATGAAAGTTCCTTACACGGCAAAGTCTATCAGAGACTGCGACTGCTTGATAGTGGCGCCTCTCGGCGATACAGCATTAACATAAAACGTAGAATTGAGGTTATGACTTATTTTAAGTCTAGTATTGTTCATAATATCTATTAATAAAATTTATTTGAGGATTCAACTTTATCGAAAATTATGTTGTTCACTACTATAACTTTCTATTCAAAATTTTACAAATATTTTATAAAAACTAGTATCGTTTGTGAGAGATTCTCAAGTGAATCTCGTACAACCATACCTCGTGACATCATCAATGTATAAGATATATCGATGTCTCGTTATTTCAATCTACTTCTACGCTACATTTTAGCGATCATGATACAACTTGAGCCAAATTATAATCATAAAGTTGTCTATTGTATATTAATAATTTATTACTCTTTTTATACTGTTATGTATGTCACAAAATAAAAGTATAATCTATCGCAAAGATAAAGTACAGTGTCAAGTATCAAGCATGTATTTGGTAAAATTAATTTGAAATACTTTTCAAATTCGTGCTTTTTCCAATTACATAACTTTGAGTCGTTTGTTTATTAACATCAACGTCACTTGTTTAGGATGTTGGTTTGCGCATTATAACTGTAGTTATAGAAATATGTCATTGAGCCAAATGCATATATTTTTTATTCCGATATGATAAAATAATTATAATACTCGTATATTTTTGTCAATGTGGCCTTTGACTTAGAAATAATATCATTCATGTTACAACGATGAAAAAGGATTTCGTAGATGATCCAAACTATTGTAAATTATTCTACAAAATTACTTACTATTAACATACTATTACTTACTATTAACTTTTATTACTTTAATATATAATGTTTCGTACATCTTTGTCTAAACAATTTGATGCTTTGGAATGGAAAAACACATTCATGAGGGTGCAAAGGGATTAACGAAAAACTGGTTCCCCCAGATACAATTAATTTCGAAATACATTGAAAATATACGTCACCATCTTTAATTGGTAAATCGTTGGCCAATCGGATCACTTTCAATAAGCGGCCATTTTACTTTCGCTACGGTCGCACGAAGCGCGAGTCAGACTCTACGGAGCACCGTGTAACCGCAAGCTATCGCTTGCATCGCAGGTTTCGTGAGTATTCCGTGCGAAAGAGGCTTTACTAGTGTAATAATTCGATAGAACATTCACCGAACAAAAGTTGGAACATGGTTTTGGCGGAAAGGAACTCGGAAAATGTTAGAAATGGGCGCAGATCGAGGGGCCCCAGCCCCAATGGACAGTCCGAATCCTCGAGCGAAGAAGACGGAGGTACCAATTTCATATTGCAATTGAATTATCTTTATAATTAATTCAATCCTTTCGAACGATGGTTTAATTGATGTATTGTAAATATATGGAACCCCCAAGACTAAATTTTTATTTGCACGCCTATATATTTTTCTATTGATCGTACGCGAAAATCCGTAAGGATCTTCAAACAGCGCGCCCCACTTTTCCTCTTTTTAAGTTATTCACATTTTCAACCAGGTCCTGCAGATATTATTATGAAACGAATTTGAATAATTTTTTTATGAGATTATTTAACTTTTATCCTTATATATTTTAGTAAATGTAATTTTTATTTTTAATTGAAATATACAAAATACAATTGAATATTTGATGCATTAATATGTTTAAATTATTCGTAAATGTTGCAGTATACTATATGATGTATATATAATATATTATAGTACATTATATATACATTTAATATATGTATGTATATAAAGTACAAATAAAGGTAGCTTGCTTCTTCTCAAATTGAACTAATCTTAGATTCTTGTAAAATGAGTACACATTTTTTATGTTAATCTTGAAATAATAATGATATTTTCATAAGAATTAAAAATTATTATTTTTGAAGTTCCAGCAGAGAAAATACGTGTTGGAAGGGACTATCAAGTTATTGTTCCAGAATTTGTTCCAGTTAGTGGTATGTTGCTGAAATATAATTAAATATTCAATAATTAGTAAAAATTTCATTATACTCAGACCATAACTTTCCATAGAAAGATTAAATATATTAAAAAATATGTGACTCTAGAATAAAAATTTAAATATAATTTATAATATAATCTGTGCCATTATAAAATGTGAAAATAATTTATATCCCACTTAGCATAGGCATAAAGCTTTGTGAAGAATTATTTTTAAATGTATTCCAACTTTTATAATTATAGATTTTATATTTTAGAACGCAGATTAGATCAATGTCCAGATAGAGCATTGCTTGTTTGGTCTCCTACTACTGATATACCTGACCAAAAATGTAAGTACTAAATTATTTATTATTCATTTGATTTACATCTCAAGTATTACAATATATTAGTCACTGAAGAAAATAATTTTCTGTTACAGTGGATGAGTATATTATATTGGCAAAAGAAAAATATGGTTATAATGGAGAACAAGCATTGGGAATGTTATTTTGGCACAAGCATAATTTAGAACGTGCCGTATTGGATTTAGCTAACTTTACACCATTCCCGGATGAATGGACGGTTGAAGACAAAGTACTTTTCGAACAAGCTTTTCAATTTCATGGAAAAAGTTTCCATCGTATTCGACAAATGGTAGGGTCTATTGTCTAGAAACTAAATTCAAGTATAGTAGCAAAGTTATATTCCTTCATTATTTTATATTATTTTTATTTGAAAAAGTAATATTCCCATATGTATCATATGTTTCTAGTTACCTGATAAATCTATAGCCAGTCTGGTCAAATACTATTATAGCTGGAAGAAAACACGAACTAGAACATCATTAATGGATAGGCAAGCAAGAAAATTAACAAGCGGTGGAAAAGAAGGAGAAAATGGTAGCGAGAATGGAAGTGAATTAGGTTCCAATACAGACAGCGAATCAGAAGAAAAAGTAAGATATTTTTTCAAAATATCTAACAAATGCATGCACTAGATCTCCATAAAATATCAGTTTCTCTCTCTCTCTCTTAGTACAATAATAGTTAAACTCATAAAGTGTTACAAAGCATCCATAAAAATTGTTATTCACTAGGACAGAATAACGAATTCGTTTTAGTCGCTTGTTTAATTTTTTATAAACCTTAGAGCTTTATGTTTCCATTTTTGTTTTGCTACTTCTCCATGGAATTACTTTATTTTAAGTGAATTAACATTTATGCTGTTGCGTGTGGTAGTGTTCTCCTTTTGCTGCATCTTAATGCCATGGCACTGGCTTAAAGACACACATGTATAATGTGCAAATAGTTATATGCGTTTAAAAAAATGTATCCACACGGTAACGTATTCCATGCGTTGAATGAAATAAATATAACAAGGCCACTGATCTACAATTGGTAAAAATCATTAGAACCGAAAATAAAAAATTAAATATAAAATGAATTCGTCTATGTAACAATATTCGAACTCGAAAAATATTAAGCTGACATATTAACTTCGTTTCTTAATACTTCGTGCGTACATGTATTTCGTAATATGATGCGTACAAATAGTTTCTGAACTGTTCAAAAACAAGTCTACTTCGCATCAATCATGCGAAACTAAAGTTATTTGCGTTATCGTTGTATCGTGTGTGAACGTATATGTGGAACGTTCCAGAAATGGACGATCCACCGCGGAATACGTCGTGGAAAGAACCAAGCTGTGCCAGGAAGCCAAGGCACTGACGCCAAAGCCCCGTCCGACTCGGAAAACGCCCCTCAGGTTCAGGTACTCAGCCTAAACCTTACCCAGTTGCATATGCTTATTATATTTTGCTATTTTGTGTCTCATATTTATTTCTCTCTCTCTCTCTGTCGTATAAATTCTTTTGCTTTAATAAGAAGACAGTGAAGAAACGAGAAAGTACGAAAATCCTGCGCAGGCAATCCATGTATTAGCAGATTCGATAGGCTGAAACCTTACTGAGGAAAAAATATTGAAGCGCTATCTAAAGAAAGAATATCTAATACTAGGAAGATAGACCGCATCTCGCGAAATTATTAACTTGAAGAGAGATTGGCTTTCTATCGCTTGAAAAAGTTTAATGAAACTATACAAATAGAGAAATTTAGTGCCTCTGATTTTGTATGGCAGGTCGAATTAACGCATACGGATAGAGTTTCAAATAATACGCTTATGTACATACTTCAATATTTTTGTTTTGTAAAAAGTCACTCCTAGAGATTAGTTTAGTTACATGTTGAAGAATTCAAATGGAGGGAGAGGGTGGGGGGTTTGTCGGACTTTATTTTAAAAAGGGTATTATGTGTTGTAGGGCTCGTGTAGCAACTGTGGCGTTGCTTGTCATAGTGTTCGTGCGACGCCGAAAGGACACGCGTGTCACAGCTGCTATCTGCACTGGAGGTCAGTGAGTGCAAGTCAAATTAAATATCAGTAATTAAACAATCATCAGACCTTTCCTCATAGTAAGAATGCTCATACAAGCATTTTATTATATATTCTAAAAGCACAAAACTTGATCTCTAGATATTTCTAAATGTAGCAATATCACACTGAAATTACTCGTACGTAATTTTTGTGAAAATATATGAGCATTCTTATCAGTGCACCAGCTAATATTTTCGCAGAACCTTCATTTCATGTATACCTGTCCTTTCTTATGAAATCAAAGTATATTGTAGATCAGACCCATCCTTCAGTAAAACAGTCAAATACATTGCAAACTTATTCAAATGATTTAGGCGAACTGGTGTAGCAAGACCATTAAGTTCCATGCCAGGTCGTACAAATAAAAGAAAACCACCCCGCGGCCTGGTCGTTAATCACGATGATTTAGCAGCATTGGCTGGTCAACCGAATCAAGCAAACAACAGTTTACAAGCAATCGACACTGAAATTGTTAGCCTAAAACGCCAAGTACGTTTTAAACAAGATTAATGCATTTACAACAACAAACGTGTGGATACATTTTTAACAAAAATTCGAATAATTTACGTATCTTAATGCTCGATAATGAAATCTGTATTTACTATGTAAACTGTTTTTCTTTCAACGCACAGATACAGTCGAACAAACAACAAGTAAGTGCATTAAAACGTAAAACGACTGATGGTATTGATGATTTGCGACCACCAGAAGTATCAAGTCGTATAAATGCTCGCTGGACAAACGACGAGTTACTGTTGGCTGTTCAAGGCGTAAGAAAGTATGGAAAAGACTTCTCCGCAATTGCCGATGTAATTGGAACAAAAACAGAAGCCCATTTACGATCGTTTTTTGTAAACTATCGACGAAGGTATAACTTAGATGCGGTTTTAAAAGAATACGAGGCTGAAAACGGCCCAATATTGATCGACGATGAAAAGGAAGAGAAGGTAAAATATCTTTAATTTAATCAATTTAAAGTATTACATGGGATAAATTATTCAGTTCCCGTATATATCTATTTTAGATGGATGTCGATCAGCCAAATGAAACAGCAGAGTCATCTCAAAAGACGAAATCATCCGCGGGCCTTGGACAGGCAGCTAAATAACAAATGAGTATATTGTTGAGTACCAAACGTGAAAAAAATAATCACAGGCACTTTGATAATCGATAATGTCGTAAAGAAAAAGGTATTTGTCCATAATTCAGTTTGCAATTTACATTTCTTTTAATTTTCGTTGTATCGCTTTGTTTTATGATGGTACAATTTTGCATTAGAAATATTAAGTACAAGAAACAATTTTTATTGAACTTGTGCGTGGATACAGAGATCCATATAATGAATATATGGATGATTTAATATGGAACAAAGTGTGTGAATTTATTGAGCTAGCATTATGTTTAGTATAATATCTTTTGTATGTGTCTGAAATGGGATTTTTATTAAGTAATCTACAAAATGCGTGGTTTCATTAAAGACATTTAGCGTTCCATTCTAAGAAAACATAAATTTCGTTAAGTTAATGCATCCAAATACAAGTATAAGCATTTTCAATAACATACATTGTACGTAATCTCGGATGCACATTAGTTATTTCTTTGGTGAGTAAATTAATTGTATTTTAGCACATAATATTTCTAGGTATACATAAGGGATGTAAAAAGTCCCATTTTGACTAATGAAAGTAATTTAAACAAAAAAAAATTACTTGTTTCAAATGAGGGAGGATTCATTAATAATGGATGAAGAATTAATAAGATTGTAAAAATATTTTTAAACAAATTGATAATTTTCATCGTTAAGAAACTCATGTATTGCTTGGTAACAATTATAAACAAAACAATTTATATACCAGAGAATTAAAATGACAGTTTCATATGCGGATAATCAAGGTATCTTGTTACTATTTCATTACTCGAACGATTTTTTACCCATGCTCAAATATTAACTAGACATTGTTGTAAAGTTTTGCTGCTGTAATATTGCTACGTTTGTATCGATTTCGAGTTTTGCATGCATTTTGTGACAATTTATTCCTTCTATATTTGCTTGTTTATAGAGCGTTTCTAAAAAATTTAAATGATTTATGTTATGGAATTTAAAATATATGGATAAGAAAAAAAGTATAAATGAAACAACCACTATTTACATTTAATTTATATAGAACATCGTCAAAACAATTTTAATACTTTTTTCGTAGTTACATAAGATTTTGGTGCCGGATGAAAATTCTTGTATTTGTGCCTATGCATTTCTGGGCGTACAAAAGAAGTTTAAGGAATACAAGGTTGTAAGTTAAAGAGATATTTTTCATTTTTCTCCTCATATCTCTTTACATGAAATTGCCATGTGTACACTTAAACTATAGTAACATTAAAATTTGCCGTGAATCAGACAATCTTCCATTCTATACAGAAATGAAAAGACAAGGAGGGAAGAGAAGTTTCTATACGCCTGTCGATTTTTAAGTGGTTGAAATTACTGGTTATGATTACATGAAACAGAAGGTATTTGGCAAAGATAGGTTTAACACATTCGTTGACAAATTATTTTATTTAAAATATGAAACTGCAACGATTGCGTTAAACAAGTTATTTGCTAAAGAAATAATGCTCAACGAAAAGGTACAGTTTCATTCAAATTTTAACAAAATAATATGTAATATTTTATTATGATACATCACAGTGCGAATTTCTTTTACAAATTTTATAGAATAACAAATTTGAGGGGTTGAAAATCGTACTACAAAAAAAATATCAGATTAAGGAAAATAAATATATTTTTGTGGCTTGCCGCTACGTACTCGATCCAGTTGTATAAAAAGATAATGGTTCCTGAATATTTCTATTGTATTATTCCAAATTATGTAACGAAGGCACATATATATTAAAATTGACCGTATTACAAAATGACGGTGCTTCTATAGTAACAAGCACAAGTTTTTGTACTCCAATATAGAGGAGTTCCTTATCTATAATAGAAAAATATATCGAATAATTTTAATGGGGCAAGTCTCCTCAAACGTACAAGAGAAAAAATACTTTGAAAAAAATTTTCCAAAATGGATCACTGTTCTTACAATGTTAAATGTTTGAACGAATATAAAACATATATGTCTGCTTAAATCTTGATATAATTATAATTTTAGAATGATAAAAAAAATTCTTAATAAATCTATTTTCAAGTAATTATTTAATCGCGTCAATTGTTCTAAAAGTTCAGACTTCATATTAAAGTGTATAATAGATAAATAACTATTTCTATTCATCTTTATGATTAAAGTCAACGTGAATATAATTGTATATGAAACAATTTTTAACAAATTATTGTGAAACTTAGAGTTTGATTAGTGAATGAAATAATTTTTTCAAGAACCATTGACTTCCAATAATGTTCACTGCTTCATGACAGAATGTTAAACCTCAAATATGTATAACTTTTAATTATTGTTTCTCATGTACATTAACCTTTACTATGAATAGTAATAGTAGTAACACATACCGTTAGTTTAATGTTTGTCTAGGTAGTATCGATTACTTAATGTTATCAAAAAAAAAAACAGAAACACCCGTAAGCGTGTATGCACTATTTCTTTCTCAGAAAGATGTTATTCCTTGAAAATGATTGTCAGATTAGGCACTCCCTAGCAATTATTATATAAACATACTTTGATGTAAATAGAAATGATCACCAAAGAAATTTAATGTAATTGTTAGCGACATATCACAAATACGGATCAAATAGTCGCTAGGACTATATGGCCGGACGAGTAGTTTGCAAACTCAAACGCGAAAATATATTGCGATCAGAAGCGGATGTTAAATTATTCGGATATTTTCTTTTAACGTAAAACATTTTATTTGAATGATAACTTAACATTGTACAAAATTTGAATAGTTAATGAACTGTACCTACATGTAGAAAATCATTTGCTTTTATATCTTAATATGATATAACTTAGAAGTGTTCAATGCAATGTAATCTGTTATGCTCTGATCCATTTTCATTACATTCTTCGTTAAATCATAAATTTAGTACGTGCAATTATTTCACACAAGAAGGCACGTCATAGTGTTCAATTACATTTTTAGATATAAGATTTTCGATAGCTTAAGATTGAAGAACGAAGCTGCTTTTGAATACTTTGTTGCATAGCTACTTTTTTCACAGTAAAATGCCATCTTCTTTCTTCAATTGTTATTTAATTACAAATGCATTTAAGCGAGGAACGATGCGCAGTTAGCAAATAAAAGTTTTTTCAAATAGACAAATCTGCTTAATACCTGAATACTTTTGAAACTGAAGTTTTGTAATTTTATACGTCGTTGATATTTTTTTTCTATAATGTTTGAGCAACGTCTCGCCAAACTCATCAATGCCACACGATAGTTTTAATTCGCATGATTCGCTCAACAATTAAAGAAACGTAATTTCTTGAAAGATGTCAACAACAAATTTACTAGATAACAAATTTACTAGATTATATTTAATATCGCGCAACGGTGCAAACTGTAGATACGATGGAAAGAACGAGAATTTCGCAATGTGTAATATATTCTATGATCGTTCAAAGTTTTCTAATATTCTGATACAATTAATGTAGTATAATGTAAATATAAAGTTATAAGCTTTGTGAATGTGTACACATTCGTATGTTCTTAAGGTGTACAGATGTATTTATTCAGGACTATTAAATATCTCTTGTGTACTTTGACGGGTTACGAACCATTTATTTTGGGATTCCTTGACAAGAATTACTAGTTTTTAATTATAAAATGCATCATAATTGCTTATTGTTTATTTAGTTACAATTGTACATTATGTTTATTGTTAGCTGTACTCCTGTATTACAATTCTTTGTTTCCTTAATAAATAATCTACGTATTTAGTATTTAAGACAACTTCTAAATTAGTAGAATCAAGACATTTTTCGTGAAGTTGATATTTTGTTTCAATCTTACTCAAGATATTTTTTACACCCTCCCCATTGTATTCTGCGGTATTTTCTGTAGAGAACTTGTCAAAGCTGTACTTATTTCGTTGTATGTAATAAAAACAAAGATTTAAAAACTTCGACTCTTCCCTATAAGATGGATTGTCATCATGATAAAAAGGATTTTCAATTGTCGCGTTGACGTCGAAGTTTTTAATACAGTGCGTAAACAGTTTTACAAAAAGTACATTCATATTCTTGTCGATGAAAAATTTCGATCGATTAAACATAATATCGAATAATAATCTTTGATATATATGTTCAATGTGTTCAAAAGAAATACATTCGGTACTAATAGTTTGTAAAACATATGTTCTCATACTCTCCGCAATAGCTTCACGTATTTCTGAAATTTCGTCCTTCAACAAAATTAAACAACAATACAAAATTGTTAATTTATTTTTATTTGTTAGTTCAGCAAAGCGACGGACTGAAAACTGCATTATTTCAACTGCCATTTGTCTCACGTGTTCTTCTTCATGAACACATAAATTAAAAGCATGAGATAATATCTCATTTATAATTGTCTCATTTTTAGAAAGCATTACTACTAATATATACTTTAAGTGCCAGAAATTAGAATATGTTGCACTTTCTTTTATTTGAAAGGATAAATGATCTAATAACGTTTCAATATGTAATTCCTTCATATCTGACAGTGATAGATGTTTTAAAGTTCTCAGAACATAGTTTACCATTGCATTGAGAAACAATTCGTTGCAATCATCATGTCTATTCAATAATAAATGTTCAAGAACATACTTTAGCACTGGTATACAATACCCTAAATAATTTAGAAAAGATGTACTTTGATCAATGCAACAAGAATCTAAAATTTTATGTAGAATAACGCTACTAATTTTATTTGTACGTTTAACATAATCTGCGTATAATTTTATAGAAAGATCGATAAATTGAAAAAATCCTGGTTTTATCTTCTCGGAAGATAATACAGACATATTTTGATCAAAAAGAAATATATCTGTGGAACATATTTTATCAGAAATAGATTCTGATAATTGTAAAAATAACGTTTCTAACATATAACATATTTGTGAATTACTTTCTTGTTTAGGCATATTATTCCAAATTCGTAATATTTTCCGAAATCGTAATAATTCTATACACTGTTCCGATTCATGATTCTTATATTGTATAAAATTTGACTCTAAATTGATATTGTCAACTTCAATTGATAGTTTTTCTTTCAAATATTTCATTGTTAATAAATAGCCATGGATTAAATTAGCATTTCGACTTGAAGAGACGTCGTGTTTTAATTCCGTAATCTCGGATTTGATGCTTAAAAAATCTGTCAATGCTGCATACGCCTTTGCAGCTAATAATCTGACATATAAAACGGGATTTTTAAATAAAGTACGAAGTAAATGCTTTGCCTTTGATACAAACTCCTGTGAAGAATAGTCAATCAAGCTACAATTGCTGCTTGAAAACTTTGAGAGAAGTATAAGTATGTGCACAATATTCGAATGTAAATATAACGCGGTAGAAAAATTTATGAAAGTGGATGAGAAAGTATGCAATTCTTTCATAACGTAATCCGCAAGTACAGGATAATGAGTGACAAAATGATTAATGGGGTAACCATTTCCAAAGTCAAAAGCCTCCCCATAACTTTGACCTACTAATCTTGGAACAATTGCACCAAACAATTGTAAACTTGCATTTCTAAAAATATTTTTAATTTTTATATTTATTTTAATTTGGTTTTAGTTAATTTAGTTTACCTGTTTAAAATCTTTCAATATTACCTTATCATCCATACTTCAGATTCCAAGTATTTAAAACAAATTAATGAAATCCTTTGCATGTATGGAATTAATTGTGTATGTATTTGTTTATCAGCCACTAAATTATGCAAAAAGTGCAAACGTCTTGCCCATGGAGAATCGTGTTGAAATTCTACACTTTTTATGGAAGAATCTGAGAAATTATCCAAGAAGTCTAACAATTTTTGTACCGCAAAATGTAAAAGAGGTCTGTTTCTTCGATTATCACTAATGATAATTTTATGAAACATTATCGATAATCCTGCACCTCTTCTGGTAATATTTAAAGAATGCATAGCATCATTTTCCAGGATACGCAATATGTGCATTTTGGGCAAATCACAGTACTTAGTTTCTTTGCATAAACATCTACAATTTTTAATTATCCATAATTATAACATAATTTAAATTCTAATTCAATGTAAATAATACCTGGTTAAATGACCTATTGCTGTACCAGCAGCCTCCACTACACCTTTGTGTCTACACCTGAGTAATACAGTAACAATAATATCAGTAGAACACTTGACGGTTTCATCTGAATACATTAATGTTCCTATTTCACAAGCTATTTCACAAGATACCTGAATAAGAAATAAATTTTGGTAATTTTAATTCTTTCAATTAGGACTACATAAAAAAAATCAGGACTTTACCTTTAAGGACATCCAAATACAAGAAATGAGAACTTGATGTGCAGGAGACAAATTTAACTCATCAAAATTAATGTTGTTTAGTTTGCTATTTTTAATTGTTTCGTCAATTGCTAGTCCCATTTCTGCAAACGAAGATGAATATTCTGCAAATTAAATTACACTTTAATAAAGATGAAATACTTTCTATACATTTTATGACTGTTCTCAATTCTTGAAATAATGTAAGATATACCTCTATTTTTTGATTTTGAAGACAATACAGATAAAAAGAAATTAGTAGCATCCTTTAATAGATGTAATATTTTTTCAACAAAGTCTAAAGATAAGTAACAATTTTCCGGACCATTTTGAAAGGCAATATTCCATAAAGCAGTCAATACACCATAAAATGGTTTATTCTGAACAATTGCCTTTAGTATATCTTCCTTTATCTGTATTAATTGACTTGCAGCTTCATTAAGCAAAAAGTCTGAATATCTCGAATAATTATTGCAACTTTTGAGTTTGTTTTTATCACATATTGCAAGAGTATTTTGCAAAACATCCATAGGTAACCAATTTGCTAAAATTAATGTCAAAGCAGCACCACTTTCAATTTCATAGAATTTAGATGAATTGCAATGCTTCAGTGCCACTTTGTACAGCACCTAAATAAATATTCTGTTGTTAATTACGTTTTGTTTCAAAGAAAAAAAAAGTGCAAAAAAAGATTTAAATGTTAAATCAAAGTGAATATCTTACTTGCTTCTCGAAATTAGTTAAATCATTTTTGTCAAAATAATCAAGAATAATAGCAGTACTTAGTTGCTTGACATCAAGTGCAGAGTCTAATACAAGTTTCAATAAAGCAAATAAGCTTTGTTTATTTGTAAAGTTCCAGTTTCCTGTTGCCTTCAAATGTTTTTGCAATAACAAGGTACAAGATATATTTTCAATGTTGTTGGATTTATTCAATCCATTTCCATTGCTAAAAGATAGTATGATTTTATATAAATTTAAACCAAGTATTTTTCGTTGATAACAGGAGCCAATTTCAAAGCAATCCAATAAAAATTCATGCAACCAATGTGTAATGTAATATACATCATCTATGTAATCTGGTTTAATGTTACACATCTTTAATACATTGGCATAAAATATTTTAAAATTTTTGACAATTGCATCTCTCATATACACTGTTGTAGCATTCGCATTATGCCACAAAAAACTTCTTATTGTAAAGAACTGATCTCTGCGTTCATCATACAAATTGTTTACTTGATAACAATTTATTGCAAAACCATTTAATCTCACAATTTCATTGTTATGATTTATATAGCATTCAATTCTTAGTTGTTGTGGAAGTTCAATATGCATTTCGCTAGCCATTCTTTGAAGATATGAACGAAGAAAAAGTCCATTTATGTCCCTGATTAATTCCCATAAATATGGTAAAATATTCCTGTACTTTTTAACAACTGGTTCAAGCCAATGTTTACAAAGTAATTGAAGAGCATTGTGATTTACACTGTAAGTGGTTCAAAATTTATATTTAAATTCTAATTTCTTATATTATCAATATACATAAATCTACAATTAAACTCACTTTTCTATTGTTTCCCAATGATGAAAGAGATAATTCATTATGCATCCAAATGTTTTCTTCCACTCATCTTCATTTAATTTTTTTACAATAGCAATATAAACCTTTGTGCCTGCTGAGCGCAAATAATATTTCGTCAAACTTGTAGATATGGAAAGTAAAAAATCATAAGATGTCATAATTCTAACATTGTCCCAAACTTCACAAATTTCTGCAAGTATATCATACTTTATTTCATTCTGCCAAGAGATTTTATCAATACAGTAGTTAAATACAAATTCCAGGTATCCATTGTATTTCTTTTCCATTATTTTCAGGTACATATTAAAAATGGATTCTGAGTTTTGTTTACTTATTTCACTGATAGCGTTACACCAATTCGAAAAAATAATTGCCTCCAACTGTTGTTCTATTACTGCATCACATGTATTCCAAAAATTTGTATCCATAGTTCTGTGCAACCACAAGTACAATATTTTGAATGCAAAATAAGAATGTTTAGTATATTTTATACAATGTTCATATGTAACATTGAAGATGAGGAAACAAATATCATTGGAATATATTTCTTTATAATTCACTTGTAAATATCCATAAGCACAAATTAATTTAAATAAATCTGGTTCAATAGTATCATATGTTTTATCCAAAAAACACAGCTCATTAGAATTACATTTTAAAAAATAATTAAAAGTGTTCTTCAATAAAACCAAAGTAGGTTGCATTGATAGTAAAGCAAAAAATGTGTGAGAAGCTAACAAAGTTCTTTCTCTTCTTATTTCTGTGTTTGGAATAAAGGTTTGTACAATGTATATAAGAATTGGTTGCCACTGTTTCAAATTTTCATTAGTCCACGATTGTTTGTGTGATGAAGCATAATTTATTAATTTCTGAAAGGGCAAAGGTACAAAATTTTATAATTATAAAAGGAATGGACATTAATTATTGCATATAAAATTAAAAATTTATTGTATTGAAAAATACTGACTCTGAAAATAACAGTGTCCTCTTTACATGTATTCAGCTCTCTGACTAAATGATTCAATTCCATATTTTTTGTACACATTTTGTTATGATAATTCAGGGACAGGAGTTTTTGTTTGATAATTGTGGTTTTACACCATTTATATTTTATTTGAGTGGAGCAACTTATTGTTCCCTAATCGTATGAATTGGTATTTGTTGTTTGAAAATCAAAAGTAGCTTTTGTAGAAACTTGTGCCGGTGCATCAGGCTTTTCTATTTTACTTCCATCAAGGCTACATGTCCTGCAATTAACAGGTAATAATATTATTTTGTTTAAATTTAATTTCTTAATAATTATAAAAATAATCATAATATAATTAATTCTTGCGAAGCCATAAATGAACTTAAAAAGTTCAGAAGATGATGCATTATTGGTTTAAATATAAACAAGCATATTATTTAGCAGCCATCAAACCTTTAGCCTTTGGTTGAAAATTTTCTATATACTTGAAACACAAAAAAATGAACTCTGTCTAATGGAATAGATTAAGGATTTTCATATAATTTAATAAAACGGTATCATGTTACTTTTAAGCATTTGTTTTATTATAATAAAAATAAGAAAACTTAATTTGAAAACAGTTCAATAACTATTAGTTTGAATATGCTAACTTATAAATTGTAATCACTAAATTAGTTTTATGCTGGATTTGACTGTCCAGGAACATACCCCCCTTGCTCTATTTGCTCTTTGAATTTCAAGTACTCTCGCTTACGATCAAAGTGTTTTACCTGGTAAAAAGTTGTAAAAATAAAGATTCAATTACAGACAGAAAAGCATTATATACAGCAGAATTAGAGATTATATCTTATTATCACATGTTACTATTATTGGAATGAAAATACAGGTACTAATATTCTTCAATATATACGACAAAAATAATTGTGTAATGTTTAGAACTTACCCATAATGCAGGACAAAACTTTTCATATTGTTCTCTAAATTTCTTACATTCTAAATCTGATTTACCATCATCAAGACATTTCCAATATTCATCCCTATAGTTCCAACATTTTGTACGTTCATCTTTACTTGGAAAAGACATTCTAAAATAATTTAATTTCAGGATTAAATGTTTTTTAATATTCTTTTATTCACAGATTTGACATTTAACATAATACATGTTTTAATTAAATTGAATATATTACTAACATGCTTTCTTTTTGTATTCTCTAAGTTTTGTCATTCAAATACATTTTTTAATAAAGAAAGGGATAAACTATAAAAAAAATTGGAAAAGATAATACATATATACTTACCTATAACAGGTATTTCGTGATTGAAAGTCTACAGTGAATGTATAAATTTTCACTGATGAATTCGAAATGTATTATAAGCACTTATTTTTATAGAATCAAAAATAAGATCCTTAAAATAAAACGAATAGGATTACATAATCTTGTAGTATTATATGTCACCTACACGTTGAATACGATCAAATGAAGAAAAACTAAATTTATTAATAAGCATTAAGGAGTTTTTTAAAAATGTAATGGAGAGTCATTCGTCTTTCATTATTTTTCACACGTTATGTATTATTTATGTTCTAGGTTAATTATTTCGATGAATATTTTCTTAAAGAAACATTGCAATTTCTAAGAGCAAAAATATGTGTATATATATGTACAAAATACTAGAAAATATGAAGTAACTTTAAATTTAATATATACCTATGTTTACATTATATAAATTATAAGAAGTTTATAACTACAGTAGCATGGAAAGAACTGCAACTAACCTGTTTATTCTCTTCATTAAAAGAAACCATAAAATATTACAGCGGGCGATATTAATGTTTACAATATTTATAACGTTCGTAATAAATTCTATAAACTAAATAAATATCGCATTCTCATTTTTTAATTTATTATAAAATGCAGAAAATATCTAACACCTCATGGTGTTTCCTTACAGATACAAAATGATCTTAGCAAAACGCATGTGAAAAGTATTGGTTTTTTTTATTAAACATGAATAATAAAATTTTAAAATATATAAATATGCGATCATATGAGTTTTCTATGATGCATTATACTTCTTGATTAATAAAATTAAATTAAACTAAAGTTAGTGTTGCCAACATACAAATAAATTACAATGCAATTTTTAAAAGTACCTTATTATTTAATATATTACTTGCGATACGAAATAAATTTGCTATTTAAAAGGTAGAATAATGTTCTTTATGTTTTATTATGTACAAAAAATACAAGTACTTTAACATACAATAAGTAACATTTACAAATTTCCAAGAAGCATCCAATATTATTAAATAGTTTAAATATGTTAAATCCTCTTGCAATGTAAAAAGAAATATAGTACACTTTATATAACTTTAGAAGAGATACTCATTTGTTATACATCAACAAGAGGGACACCTTAATTAAATCACTGTTAATTGTATCATCCTATACATATTTGAAAATGAAAGATTGTTTCTATCTAAGGTAAATTATAACTAACATCATAACAATACATGTAAATATCATTCCACCAACTAAAAGAAATCCGTCTTGCTTTGCTCTTTTCTCGATTAGTCTCATTGTGGTGTTTGAAAGGCCTAATGTATTTCCAATATCTATTAAGCGCTTATGAGCCCCTTTTAAAGATATTTTTTGGGTTCTTAAATTATCTAAAATAGTGCTTCCACTTTGAAGAAGATCATCCACTCCATGAATTGCATTTTGTAAACTGGAATTATGTTGCATATTATGATCTATCATAATATCAACATGATCATTTGGAGTAAATGTTGTAGACAACAATGCTTCTCTTTCAGCTTCCTCTCTTTGCTTTCTTATAATTTTATTACGCCAAGTATTTAAGGCAGCTGCAAGGTGGCGGCTATCATATTTCAATTGGTCAACTCGCATCTTAGCATTCTGCCTTTGAAATATAGGACCTTTCAGGCAGAGTACATCTAACCTTTCACAATTACTAAAAAAATAAATGCATAAAATGAATATGGTTTAAGAATTATTAATTGTTATTTTTTGTTACATGAATACATGTATGTTTTAAATAAATAATACATAAATCTGTGAATCTATAACATTATTTAGGCATCTGAATTAAAAATTTGTTAGTTAATTACCTATTGATAAGGTTTATTTTTGATTCTATGGTATTTTCTACTTCCTTAATGTCTAGGTTAGATGATTTTTTCTCAAGTTGTGAGAAAAGATGTTGGGTTTCCTGAAGTAATTTGTTTGTCTGATGATACAACGTTTCCATACTGTTTAATAAATATTTCCATTCGTCCTTTATCACCCACAATAGTTATGACGTGTACATATGCTTGTACAATGCAAACACTACTGTCAAATCGGGCATCTGGAACAGTGGTTATCAAAATTTGTCCGGTAAAACATTTCAAAGTTTTTTATAAGATAAACAATATGGCATGCGAGAAGCTCTGGGCTAGGAAACGTTTATGAGGCATTGAAATGTAATAAATATCTTCACAATAATTTTTAAGAAAATATAAAATATTTTTTTAAACTTTCGTAATTAATAGCAAAGCAGTACTTTCCATTTCAATGAAAGAGAAGCTACTGACATCTTTACGTTTGATTCAGTATATACAGAACATTTTTTTTTAATGACACAAATATTAGGTTGGCAAATATAATTAAGCAATTTATTGTAGTGTTAATTATTTTCAATGGCTTTTATTATTTTCATCTGTTTTCAGTGATTTGTCATTTACAATAATGAACCGTACTGAGCGAGGCTAACAATTGGATCGAATAATTGTACTTAATTTGTTTATAGAAAAACATTACTTATCTTTGCAAATGGATATCGGTGAATTACTTTCATACAAAGTATGTTTGTGGTAAATATTATTTAAGAAATGTTCCAAAGTTTATTATAATCGAAAATTTTCAATTTAGCCTAACTAACCTTATAAAATTCGTAATTTTTATAGCCACCAAATACGCCGAAAAGACCAGTGGCGGGAGAAGAAGACGACGAGGATGAATGGGAAAATGCTAAAAAACCAAAAAGAGTTATTAAAACTCCATATCATGCACGTCAAAGACAAACAAGAGAGATTGAAGTCACTCCAATAAGGAGTAGCGAACCTCCCACACCCATTAGAGCTGCATTACCTTCACCAGCAAATGATGTGGTTGAACCACAGTTAACAGAAAAAGAAAAACAAGATATTTTAAAATATGTAGAAACTGAGGCTCCAGAGGTGGAAGCATTGGATGAGGCGACACTTAAAAGAATGGTGCTCTTATTTGAAAAAAGAGCACTTAGAAATCAAGAAATGAGAGTAAAATTTCCAGATCAACCAGAAAAGTATGTTACCTTTAAAACATTATGTGTGAAATATTAAGTTTGAAATTCACACAATTTTATCTTTAATAGATTTATGGAATCAGAAGTTGAATTGCATGAGACTCTTCAAGAACTTCATGTTGTTGCTACTAATCCAGATCTATATCCATTAATGGTAGAATTAGGCGCTGTACCTTCTTTACTCGAATTGTTATCACACGAAAATACAGACATAGCAGTTGGTGTTGTGGACCTTTTGCAAGAGCTAACAGATGTAGATATTTTACACGAAAGTCAGGAGGGTGCCGATACACTTATCGATGCTTTGTTAGAACAACAAGTTTGTGCTCTTCTTGTTCAAAATTTAGAAAGACTAGATGAAATAGTAAAAGAGGAAAGTGATGGAGTCTATAACACTTTGGGTAATTGTATTCAAGACGTACTATATTTATAAATTTAATAAGTTAATAGTAATGTGCTCTCTTTTCAGCTATTTTTGAAAATTTGTTAGAGTTCAGGCCTGACTTGTGTGCTGATGCAGGAAAACAAGGATTAATGCAATGGCTGTTACGAAGAATTAAAGCCAAAGCACCGTTCGATGCCAATAAACTTTATGCTAGTGAACTTTTATCCATTCTTTTACAAAGTACACCTGAAAACAGGCTTCTTCTTGGTGAACTTGACGGTATTGATGTACTATTACAACAATTAGCAGTATGTATAATTTTACTTTTCATCCTTTTTTATTTATTTCATATTGTTTACCAATTTATATTACTTTTAGTATTACAAACGACACGATCCTCAAACGGCCGAGGAGCAAGAAATGATGGAAAATTTATTTAATGTACTGTGCTCAAGTCTAATGGCAACTGTAAATAGAGATAGATTTTTAAGAGGAGAGGGTTTACAACTTATGAATTTAATGTTACGAGAAAAAAAAATGTCTAGAAACGGTTCTCTTAAGGTAACAATTGAATAGAAGTGAGTTTTAGAGTTTTAATAATCATCAATCTTAATAATGTATTCCAGGTATTAGATCATGCAATGAATGGTCCAGATGGTAAAGATAACTGTAGTAAATTTGTAGACATTCTTGGATTAAGAACCATATTTCCTTTATTCATGAAAACTCCCACCAAGAATAGAAAGAAAATGCTTACTGCGGAAGAACACGAAGGTAATTAAAATAAGTAAGTGATACTTTGTTCGTGAAGTTTTAGAATGTTACAATGAATATTTTTTCTTATTGCAGAACATGTAGTGTCAATCATAGCAAGTATGTTAAGAAATTGTAAAGGACAACAGCGTCAGAGATTATTAAGCAAATTCACGGAAAACGATTATGAAAAAGTTGATAGACTAATGGAGCTTCATTTCAAGTATCTTGAGAAAGTGGAAGAAGTCGAAAAAAATACAAAGGCTAGTAATTCAACAGGAGTTTTTATTTAAGAATATATTAATTTCTACCATAATTATTAGGAAGATGAAGACGAAGAGGAATCGTACCTGAGAAGATTGGATGGTGGACTATTCATTTTGCAGTTAGTAGATTATGTACTGTTAGAGGCTTGCACCGGTTGTCCACCAGCAGTCAAACAACGAGTTACACGAATTTTAGCTCAGAGAAGAGCATCCCTTAAAACCATTAGGCACATTATGAGAGGTATGATTTTTATTATAAGCCACTAATTATAAGTGTAATATATGCAACTTTTTTTCCGGTTAGAATATGCTGGGAATCTTGGCGATGCTGGCGACTCAGAGTGGAGAGAAGCAGAGCAACAACATATATTGCAATTAATTGACAAGTTTTGATGTACACTTTTTAATGAAGAATTTAAATTTTGGACATCTTCGCTGTATTCAAATTGCTATCAAAAGTAATAGCCCTATCCTCCGTTAACATCTAATATATCTATGAAATATATACGAAATATTCTTTTTTATACATAGAAACGAAAATCAGTTTGTAAAAAATTAAATGTGTGTGTCGTACACATTAACGCATTTTTATTTCGTATACGAATAACTGTTTGAAATTCGCGCCATATCGATTTGTACGTGATTAGTCGATAAATTCGTTGTTTTTTTTTCACGATGCAATGCTGTGTCAATCTGTTAATATTAGGCCATATGATTTGATAAGTGTATAGTGCACGAAAACGTAAAAGTTGTGTATTCAAAATTTATAATTAATTACAGTTTACCATCAGTGAAGTATTTTTCACCCATTAATGAAATATTTTGGAACGATATCGTAGGTGCACGTTAATAAAATGGGTGAGAATAAAGTAGGGGTTACAAGCTGTTGTCCTTTGTATCATGTCAATTTTGAACAAGTTAATTGCAAATCTGAACGACACTATTCGTCCATTCGAATCGGAAGACACCATTTATAATTTGCAAAATTACTACGGCGAAATATTATTATCGGACTACTTGTGGAAGAGCTACTATCTTCGAAAACGATTTAGCCTTTATGAAAAATTTATCGTCAACAGCGGCTACGTGAAGTACTGTCACACATACACCGACAGTGGCGATGTATTTCACTATCAGAAATACTTTTCTTATCTGGAACTTATACGCCAAGTAAGCAAAAATTCTTTTCAAATTTCTTGTACGGTTTTTGAAAAAGACCCGGGTCAGTAATTCGTAACGTGAACATTGTGATCATACTAAGAGATTTTCGTTGTCTAATTCTGTTTTCATTTATCGCTTAACGCTATCTGAAAAGCGATGCTCCTAGCTGAAAGCTCGTAACGCATTTATTATTTAAGAGTCATAAGTCATAAGTGTATACCGCAAAAAGTTGCGCGCGTTTTTTCTTAGACTCACTGTAACCATGGTGATCCACGTGGACGCATGCGCCTTCACCCGGCACGCTCGATCGTGTCACCAGGTCTTCTCACTTCCATAGCAACCTAGTCGTGCGTATGCTCGCTGAGGAACCGAGAAGACACGTTCGATTAATCGGGTTTTCAAGTTTATTTTCGATCGCGTGCGCGGTACGCTCGATGCACGCTCGCGGTATGCCAGCTTTCCACCCTTCGACGCGATGCCAAACAGAAACGTTGTGTTATGATACGGGTAGTGGGGAGGGGGGTCAACGCTCGGTGAACGATCGATCGCGATTGGCTTAGCCGCGCGTCCCGCGACCAATTGGAGCGCGCGCTGCGCCCTTGCGCGAAAGTTTGCTGCACGAGAAATGCCAGTTTGCTGCTGCAAGCTTTAGAGGCGCGGTTGTTGGTCGTGTCAGCCGGTTCGCGGTGTTTTCGCTGCCCTTTATTTCGCGTTTTTCACGGCATGTAAATTGAAGACAGTCAACGCGAACGTGTCGAAACGAAAAGGAATCCGTGCGTGTTGCGTGTGTTCATTTTTGTGCTTTTCTTCTTCTTCTTGTGCTGCGATTCATCACCGATCGAATTTGAAGGAGACCGCAGCGAGGGAGCTCCGATCTCTCGGAGAAGCAACCACGGTATGTCACCTGTCAATTTCATCCCTTGTTCCGCGATTAATTCATGGTTGTTATTGATTGATATCGTGCTCTGGATCGGAGCGTGCGTACGTACGTGCATAAACACGAACACGGACATGTAATTTTGATTCATAAAGTCGAAACGGAGTGTCGACTAGGTTTTTTGGAATAACCAATATTACATGTTTAGGAAACGATACAATACGGATGGTTCTTTCATTGAACGTGATGTATTCATTTATTTAGAATATTGTTAGATTATTGATCTACGGCTACAGCCATTTATAAAATTTTCATCCGTTTCTAATTAGCTCTTATCAAAAATTTGTGGCGTACCATTGCTATTATCAATTTGTACAATATTTCGATACCGAGACGTAACTGAAATTACATGTGTCCTAGTCGACTGGCCTTGTATCGAAGACTGTTCACATTTGGTCCTTTCGACCAGAAACGCGTTGCTCGCGTCGGATTCCATAAATATCTGTTTTATTTTACGGCATCATTAAAATTCACGGTAGTTTCCTTTCGCCTCCAAATGATTTCATTCTTTTACCGCAAAAAAGAAAACGCAATACAGAATGATCATAGTTTTTTTTTTTTTTTGTATATATATATATATTAATCCGATCTTTCGGTAAACACGTTCGACAGTGGAATTAGCGTGGCCCGAGTGATTAAGTCGCGCTAAAATTAGAACGTCTCGGGATTTATCTACGAAGCTGTTGTTTATGCGATTATAATCGGTGCAGTCCGGATTCCTACAACAATTTCGACGATAAACGCGTGGATCGCGCAACGTAATGCTTCGAAGGTTGGAGTGTTTTATAGAAGTAGGGTTTCCCGTGTAATTCCAGTCGAGAGACGTCTTTACAGCGTAAAGCCAATTTTGCTATTGCGTACCTACATATGCGATGACGTAACGTTTGTCCCTTCCAATTTGTTGTTACGCGCGGTCGTTACGGGGCAATGTTTTTCACGTGATCGAAACGCTGGGGCTTTGAGAACTTAAATCACCTCGACGGTTTTATAAAGACGAAGGTGTACGTAATTTTACGCGTTCGTTGATTTTGTTATTCTTAACCATTCAGCTACCAGATTGCGTTGATACGAAACGATTGATGCGTCGATCTAAAATAATTTTCTTTTAAGAACCACTTTTATGAAAAGAATCTTTCGTCGATGGACATTTTCCCTTTTTGATAATATAATAGTCGGTACACTGCGGTCAACCGACACGAGCATATAATTTAGAGGAACAATTACTTCATCCCTCGAGGAAAGAAGTAGCTCGACGCCGAGATAACTAGTTCCAATTTAATTTACGGACTGTCCTCGCGCTAATACTTGTACTTTGGAGTTATCTGAAATTTGTTAACACCATATTAGGACCGTTTACGTCCATCGAGCGACGTAACGTTCCCAAGAATAATATACATCCGGTGTGTTGAATTTGTAAACGAATTTGATCTTACACCGCGTGGTGTACCATATACGGTACATATCAGTTTTTGTATTTTGATTCGCAACCTTCGCGGTTAAGAAAAAAAAAAAGAATAGTACACGTTCGAGTACACGTAGATACGTTGCGCTTAAGCGTTAATATTATCTTTGAATTGTTATCGTTAATTTTTTGCAGTCCAATCTTGCGGTTTTGTTTTTCCATCGTAAAATCTCTTAAATCTTCATACTTTGTTACGTACAGATTAACATCCACGTGGTTTGTCCATTCGTATTATTATTAACGTTAGATCGTCTTTATTAAGAACAATGTAAATTTTTGTTCTCGAATATGAACGAATTTAGACTGCTTTACCGACAACAAAAAAAAAAAAAAAAGGTAACTACGATGGCCAAATTGGATAAGACCCGTCGCGTAGTTTTGAAATGTGTACAAACGGAAATGAGAATCAATTTTTTTTATTCGCGTTTCTCCCCCAATTTTCGCGACACTTTTTGCCTAACACGCTCTCTCCGTGGAAAATAATTTCACACCGCGTAAAGGTTAAAGCTGGCGCTAAAGGTCAATTTAATTAATATCTTGTTAGTATCGCGCGAATGTTGTGCACGATCCTCTAAATAAATTAATCCGCGCGAGGATAATACTAATAATTGATCCTGCGGCCGATCGACTGCACCTACACCGAGATTAAACTTTAATTGCTCGACGTGCGAACATAATTCTTCGATCGTTAAGGGGATTTTAAACACCCCTCATCGTTCCACTTAACGGTGAAGAATATTCTCAAAACGAAAGGAAATTTCGAAAAGTAAACCGAAACGTTCCGGCACGGATCTTCTAATTATTTCCGGTGGATACTCTAATTGCCCGATCGATCCGTACGTACGCGGGCACGTCGATTGTACACACATAAACCCCGCTGGAGGGCTTAGTATGGAAAATTGGCGGGCGAAAATTTCGCGGTTGAGATGTGCAGGAGGCTCTTTAATCCCTTTGCCGTGGTTTATCGATTCTCGTCGGCGCAGAATGCACGCCGAGTGCATCGCTATGAATGCTGCAGACGACGTGTGACCTTGAACGAGTAGGTCGCGTAGTCCAAATAGAGCCCGGGCAAACAAAATCCCTCTCCCCCCACCATTACCACCACCACCACCGCCACCACCCCCACCTAGTATTTTCGAAAGCGTAATTCACCGTTATTTAACCGTCGAGCACCGTCGCGAATGTTTCGCGCCGAACTTCGATTCCGTAGCGCTTACGAGGGAGAGGGGGGGTGAGGGGGCGCGCGGATCCTCGAATTCTCGTTTCGGATCGAAAGAAAGGATCGCGAACGAGAGCCCATCGCGTTTCATCGGCCCCGATAAAGGGACGTACGTACAGAAAAGTTGTCCGTTGAATCGTCCAATCAGATTATTGTTAATTCGATCGCACACGTCGATTCCGCAGCCGTTGCTCGTTAATGCCCCGTTAATCGTTCCGCGCCTTTGAATTTCTCGGTCTTTCAAAGGATCCACGGTACGTTTTCGCGGCTCCTCCTCGCAAAAGGCCCGTGGTCGTCGTGCCGTGCAACTGGCGCGTTGCGGATAAATTGAAATACTTATTTAAGGGGGATCCAATTAGGCTGCCATTCCTGGAATCGCCGCGGCCAGGTTTACGCCATTATCGATCAAACTGTCCCAGATTCGCGAATTCTTCGTCGCTGAAGCATTCGTGCACGAGGGTAACCGGGTGGGGTATCCTGCGCGTTCGTAGCCGACCTTTGTTGCCTCGAGTTCGAGCAATTAGTTCGGGAAATTATTTATCCTTATTATTCGAACTGGTTTCTTTTTCTTTTTTTTTTGTTTTCTTTTCTTTTGTTTTTTTCTGCACGCCCACGGGACTTCGACGTACGTATCTCTCTCGGTCGATTCGCGAGCGTTCCTCGGGCGGTGGGTAATTGTACGATTTTGTAAACGTTGATCGGCGAATGGAGTCCGGGGACGGGTCGCTTTTGACCCGTAGGTCAAAGACCCATTTAGATTGGTTCTGGTACGGTTCTTTCGTTCGAAAAATTTACGAGACATCGCGACAATGGTTCTTCCGGTTCTTGTGGAGGAATTCGAGTTTTGTGTGTTAAATACACGGAATAGAGAGACGTTTACTCGGGACTAGTCGAAGATCGATTGGGGCCTTGGTCGTTTACCTTTTAGAGGTACCTAATGTAGGTATTGAAAGGAAATTTTTGTTTTAGTGTGTAATAACTAATATTTGTGGAAAGAGGTGCGACATTGGGTACCTTTGTGCCAAAATTATTAGTGTTACCAAATCGTGAATTTATCATGGGGAATGTCGAATTTTCGAATGATTTTCTTTTATGTAAATTCGAGGCACTTGTAAATGCTCGGTTCCTGCGATAAGAGGACTGTGTTTATTTATATTACAAATACAGAGCGTATACAGGTTTATTTGAAGTTACAGATAACAATAGGGGCCTGGATTACTTTTAAAAGTCCTCGAATTTGTTTAGAAGTCCCCAATATGTTAAAAAATATGTTCTCATCGAATAAGTAATATTTATAGCGCAAGAAACAATATTATTAGGTTTTTCTGAAAGTCATTTCGTTTTCCAAAATGGAGAATATATAATTTAATGAAACGTTTATACGCTCTAAAAAAATCATATTTCATTTTCACCCAGAAAAAACGACCATTAAATCTTGCCATAAAATTTACTAGTGTTGCCAGATTGCAAACCGATCGTGCGATAAGAGTCTACACATATTCGTATCACATTTTGTTCCATCAGTATATACTCTAACCACGACTATTTTCGTCATCTACAGCCAAAACTCGTACAGATCGAACGATGAAATAATATCTTTCGAATTTGATATACTCTGGACAAACGTGTCCCGTAGAATGTATCGTGTTTTCCGGCACTAAATTCCGAGCTCGTAGGGCTGAACGCGAACCATTTAGCCCTCGGGAGGGTTAGAAGAACGATCGACCACTCTTCGCGACTTTGGTCGTTTAGGTTCGCTTCGTGGAAAAAGTTGCTCGACTTCTGAAGTCGTCTCAATCGGTCCGAAACTCTTGGAAATCAGTGTCGAAGGACTCTTCTTACGCGTCGTGTCATTTTTTCCCCCCTCGCGTTCGCGCAGATTACCACAGAACTTGTTTACGGCTGTTTTTATGGCTCTTGAAGCCGACAAGGTCGGAGGAGTGAGTTCCTTTCACGTCTCTTCCCCGTAGCCATCGGCTCCTTGACATTAGTTTTTTGGTTCACGCCGTTGCTAAACGCGGCTCGGAGTCTCGAGGGTGTCTGAGGAATTTGGAAAAGCTCGTTGGCCCGCCGCTCGAAACGAAATCGAGGCTTAAAGAGTCTGGAGTCGACTCAATTAGCCATAAGTGGCTGGAAATCGGGGAAGTTGAGAAATCGTTCTCTCTCTCTACCTCCTCTCTCTCTCTCCCGCTCGCTGGTTCGCTCTCTTACTTACAAGTGACTTTTTTCACTCCATCCAACCCTGGTGTTCGCATAGATTTTTTTCTCACGAGGCTCTCGTCGGCCGGGTGCTCACCGAAAAACTTCCTCTGAAAGCCTCGTGTGCACCAGCGCGCACGCGCACGCCCCGCTACTCGACTCGCGAAAACGCTGAGCGAGCTACTCGAGAGCGAGTTGCAAGCGCGGTTGCCTGGAACGCGCAAGCCGCTTTCCTCAGATTTTTACGCTAATTTTTAGGTCAGATCCGCGGCGAACCGTCCGGTCGGTTATCGAGAGCCACCCGTGGATGATCTCTCATCACGGAACGATCCGCGCGTTATACTCTTTTCACACGGATCGGATTTGCATGGAAGTATCGTTGAAAAGAAAAAAATTTTACCCTCCCGATGGGGGGAGGTAAAATCTTACATACCTTCATCGAGTTTCACGGCTCCGAGTTGTCCAAAGGTGAAGTCGAACGATGGTGGTTCTTCCCTCGTTTCGAGATCGAGAATCGTCGGTTTCCTCTAACCGAGGCTCGGTGGAGAAAATTTTCTTTCTCGTTACTCGAACTCGAACAATAAACCGAGCAGAGAGTAAACGGATTTGGACATCGGTACGACATCGATGCAAGTTACAGTATTCTATAATTTTTAAGATACAGTCGACGAACTTTCAATCGCTTCCTAAATTGCATTTAGTCTTCTTTTTACGGTTGAGAGAGACCCATGACGCTTCCACGAAGACAGAACGGGAAACGTAAAAGTTTGTAATTCACGTTACCGGTTGCGTCGCATTGAAGTTCGAAGGTGAGGCAGGGTTGGGGTTGTACAAATCCTACGTACTTCCGAAGAATCCCAATTTATACGAATCGTTCCTGAAACAGTTTCAGCTACGTGCAATTAAAATACCTAATCCGAGTAAGGTCGCGTACGGACTTGTTTGACAAGCTCGGCGAACTCGGAAACAATACTCCCAGGGTGGATGGAACACACGGTGGTTTTTAATTCGCGTTAGTGGTTGTATCGCTTTGACGTTCGCCCAGCGGGTTCTTAATTCCAGACTCGGCGGGTCACTCGTACCGAAGAAACGCAAACAACGTCGGTGGGACACAGTTTCTCGTATCCCCGCGTTGAAATTCTATCTTTAAGCGAGGTATTTACCGCGCTGTTATTCCAACGGTTGCATCACCCGTCCGTTCCTCGTATTATGCGTCCGCGACGTAACATTTTTCCCCGGTTTTGCAACAATCGTACGCGTTGCGTTAATCGTACGCCGATGGGACGCGGAGGCACGCGTTTTTTCTTCTTCTTTTTTTTTCTTTTTCTAGGCAGAGCCGAGCGACCGAACAACAGCGGCGCGTAATTTGCATGCACGCGGCCAATCGATTGTGTCATCCACGCCGACAATCTTATCTTCGGTGAGGCGCTTCCTTTCGAGCCGTGTCCCCTCTTCCAACGACCGATGTTTCTTTTTTCTTTTTTTTTTCTTTTTTCGATTTACCCTCCAGGTGTTCTCCAGCTCGGGCGGATTGGTAGCCTCGAGCACGGGGAAAATTCAGCCGACCGATATCGATGATACCCGCTCGCTCGACCGAGATAAGAAACGCACGTTCACGCGCGGAACGACCCGATGATTCCCGCGTTCCGCGCGACGAGAAAGAGAGAATCGCCGTAGAAATCGCGAAAGTGAACGGTTCTGCTCGAGTTCCCCTCGGACTTTCTAGATCAAAGAGGCCCGCCGATTCGCGCTGTTTTGCATGCGTGCGCAGCCGTGTCGTCGGTCCCCGCGAAACGAGAAAACAGCCTTCTCCGAACGCGCGGCGTTCTCGTTCGGAACGCCACCGAAGTCGTTGTTCGGTGCGATCCTCGGGTTTCGATCGTTGCTTTAATTACGCGCAAGTACACATGCGAATTACCAAGATAATTGGCCGACGACGTTTAACCCTCGACGTACTGCACGGGACGGACACTGCGCAGGGTCATTTCGATTCGCACAATGGGATCTGCATCGTGCAGGAGTCTCGGGGAGGAATTGCGAATAAATGTTTCCATACCGAGTGTTCCCCAGAGTGTAGTACCGACGAGCAGTGGATAATTCTATGTAAAGATGTGAATCGAAAACGAAGAATAAAATTGTTCGATGTGTCGCTTCGTTTTCGAGAAAATCGATTCGCGAAAGATCGTCTTCGTTTTTGACAAAATCGATTCTCGAAAGATTGTCTTCATTTTCGAGAAAATCGATTCTCCAAAGATTGTCTTCATTTTCGAGAAAATCGATTCGTGAAAGATTGTCTTCATTTTCGAGAAAATCGATTCGCGAAAGATTGTCTTCGTTCTCGAGAAAATCGATTCTCGAAAGATTATCTTCGTTTTCGAACAGATAGTCTTCGTTTTCGATTCGCTATTTCGCGTGGAATTATCTACTCGATATTATTGCACTTCGAGGGACGCTCTGTGTGTAAAGTATTTTTAATTTTGTATATAAGTAGAGATATTGAAAGGTAATTTTTTTGTAGAAATATATAGGTAAATATGTATATACAATTGAACGATTTGTTTTCGTAAATGTACGCGCGTTTGACCGAAAAATATTGAGTGGGTCAAAATAACCTTGTGTTCGGCGCGCGAGGGTGAAAGAGATCGCGTCGAGTACCTTTGTTCGCCCTACTATGGGTACAAAGAGATATAACACGAGCGGTGGTTTTAGTACATCGCAGAGACGAAGGCTAACAGCTGCTCCGACGTTTCGCTCCGATCTAGATAATTTGTTTGGATAATCGATAATAGTTGCAAACTTGTTTGTTTGCGGAGAACGTTTATAGGGTGTGGAATGAAAATGTGGGTTTTGAGGGAAGGGAAGCGATAATTTAGAGGCAAGGTCGGACGTTCGCGTGAACTTTTTCTCGTCAGAATTCAGGACGATGTGATGCTCGTTGAACGAGAAACATCTTGTCTAGCGACCCAAAACCTTGAAGAAATATTTAAAAAATTTTTCCTAGAGGAGTATCAGATTGGGACAATTTTTGGGGACGAAAATATCGTAACGAATAAATATTAGGGCGGTAACAATTAACATTTCTCGTTCAAGAGAACAATTTTCAAAGAGTGCTCACAGAAATGAACGAAATATTTTTCTCTGAAAAAAAAAACAACTTTGCCTCCTCTGCGTGAAATTCAGGTCGCTCCATCGATTATGGATAAAACAGTTTTCGCATCATAAATTTCAGGCATTTTTCGTGCCACGCAGAACGAGCACAAAGTCATCAAATACACGTACCGTAGTAGAAAGAGGAGGAGCCTTTCGGAGACATCGAAATGCAGTATCGCAATGAGTACGGTCTGATTGATGGACTTGGACACGCAACTAAACGATTAGAACCTCCGTAGACAAACATCGTATCACATAAAATTCTACCGTTCGTCTGGGTCGACAACCCCGAGTGTGTAAGCATAGCATTGTGATCACGACATCGGATAAAGTGGCAGTGAGCATAGCTCATAATCGTCGGGACCGACGGTCGACTTTTAAGGTCTTCGCTCCACGGAACGCGAGATGTTCAACCATAAGACCATCTCGCCACCGTGTTCGATGGTCCTCGATGTTTGCACGCGGATTTCGCGTGTTCAAGTATCGTCGAACAATCGTCCGAGTGTTAATTTCTCAGTCTTTAGCGATTCATGCACCACTGTCGAGATCCACGAACGAGGTATCCACCTCTTATATTTTTATATAATCGAATGCTTGTCTACGGACGATCGTGTTACTTCCAGTTTCAAGATTCGATTTCAAGTTTCCGGATACGTAAATATCGCAGAACCGTGTCCGCGCGATTTGAAGCAGGAAATCTTGAAACGTATATAAAACAAAAGAAAAACTCCAGTAGAGGAACAAAAGTCCACGTTTAGCTGACCTTTCGCTCATATTAGTACCTAAGTACCAAGAGCACCTTTGTTCCCGATTCAAAGGTGGTCTCGTGCAGCGTTACACAAAGAAAGGGAAGATCCTCCATGCTAGGCCGAGTATTGAGTTTAATCAGTATATAGTCAGCAGACTGTAATTTCGCTGCCTTCAGCAACTCGCGTTTTCCCTGGCCGATCCATAAACGAGGGAGTCTCGTGTTCTCCCGGTAGCTGGATTTTTATCTCCAAGACGTTCGCGTTACTTTTCACGGTTCGAGACTCGAAGTTCCAGGCTCGTTGTATATCCTCGGCAACCGAACCGTGTTTAAACATGGTGGTCCTGTATCAGCTTCGAAAGCGAACCGATCTCTATTACCGCGAAAAATCTCTAGAATCTGTACCGAAAGTCCACGTTCTAACTTTTAACTGTCGCGTTAGCTAAAGTTACCAAAGTACATCTTTGTTTTTCTGTTCGAAGTCTCTCGTAGGGTCGTACGAAGAAAACGAAGTTTCTCTATGCTAGGCTGCGTATTGAGTTTAATTCGCTGACTGGTGTACAGTCAGCGGAGTGTTAATTTCACCGCTTGGCAACTTACGACAAAACGTGGCAGTCTCGTGCTTTTCGTTAGTTGGATTATTATCTCCGATATGGTCGCGTTACTCGTCGCAGATTTCACTTAAAGCTAGATTAAATACTCCAAGAGAGCGTCCGAACAGTTTGAACCGAGAGTAGATTACGTTGGAAAATCTCTCGAACTGGAACGTAAGCTCATCGGTGAGATTAGCAAAGCACACCTTTGTTCTCGACTCACAATCTTCTCTAAAGTGACACGTAGAAAACGAAGATCCTCCATGCTGAACTATATATTAACTTCAATCTACCGATTAGGGTACAACGAGAGTGTTAATTCCGTCCAACTTGTGGCTTAACGAGGAACTCTCGTGCTTTCTGGCAGTTGGATGGTTATCTCCAAAATGGTCGCGTTACTTTTTACGGATTCTGCTCGAAGCTTCTCGTTAAATAACCCAGGAAAGCGTTCGAACCGGAACGAGACTAGGATGGAGAGTCTGTAGAACTGGATATAAGTTCATCGGTGAGATTAGCAAAGCACACCTTTGTTCTCGACTAACAATCTTCTCTAAGGTTACACGTAGAAAACGAAGATCCTCCATGCTGAACTGTATATTAACTTCAATCTACCGATTAGGGTACAACGAGAGTGTTAATTCCGTCCAACTTGTGGCTTAACGAGGAACTCTCGTGCTTTCTGGCAGTTGGATGGTTATCTCGAAAATGGTCGCGTTACTTTTCACGGATTCTGCTCGAAGCTTCTCGTTAAATAACCCAAGAAAGCGTTCGAACCGGAACGAGACCAGGATGTAGAATGAGTAGAAATGGAACGTAAGTCCATCCAGTGAGTCAGCAAAGTGCATCTTTGTTCTCGAGTGTTCCGTAGGTCTACGTTAAGAAAGGGAAGCTCCTCTATCCGGGGGTATTGAATTTAGCCGGTAAACACTCTGACGTAGCGTTACCCGTTTCGTCTTTCGGTGTTCCCGTTTTGTTTCCCTCGGTCGAATTCTCGAAGCTCCGTGCCATTTACTAATTGGATTCTTCCATACCGGAGGCCTTCGAAAGACCCCTTTGAAGTTTACTGGCGTGCAATTCCGATTCTTGGTCAACGATCGGCGTACATATTATTAAACCGTTTGTTCAACGACTCGGGGAAGCTCCCGTTGACGTCTCGCAATTTGCCAAATTACAGTACGCGTACGTGGAAACGGTAATCCCGAAGATCGACGTACGCCTGACATTTTGGCCCGCGAATCTGACGGTGTTTTGGCGATGGCGCCCGGTGCGTCGAGACGGTTTCATCGATCCATTCACTCTCACCGGCGTTTATGCGGCCCCAGACCTCTCTCGCTTCCTCGTCTCGTCTCGTCTCGCTCCCGTTTCTCTACCTTGCCACGGCAACCTGCTATCCTCTACACCTTACTACCCGGTGCCCTGTTCGTCCCACGCGAGACTTTATTTCCGTGTTCGGAGTAGTTTTCCTTCTCGTTTTCTTTTTCTCTCCTATCTCTTCTATTCGTTTTTTCCCTACGTTTTCGGTCAGCACCCCCCGCGAAAAGGAACACACCCTTTACGAAACGCGGCGCCGGATCAAAGGGCAGAGATTTCAACGACGATGGGGATCCGCGAAGCGTTTCGAAAATGTTTGACCCAATTCGAGGCTCGATGCTCGTTTCGAAGTCCGCGTAGTCGTCGAAGATATTAAGAACGACCTCCTCCGAGCCCTGTATCGCGTACATCGTTGCTCCCGTGGATTACAATGGAAATTGAACACACGGAAACGCAAACACCGTGGAAATCCTCGGTTAAAGTTCTTCAGAGTGGCTTGTACGCGTGTGTGTGGAAGTTCGAACGAACTGGGGCATTTTTATGGTATAATAATAGTACCGCGCGTCAGAGTTGCGCGCAAAATGAAACGAACTGTCGAGTAAAAACGGAAAGTATGGAAGCGAGGATAAGTACAGGTTACGGTACAAAGCCGGGCGTACGCTGTTATTAACCTAACTTGGAGAACGCAATAAGAATACAATAATAATGTATAATGAGAATAGGAGAAGAGAAGAAAAGATATACGTGCGTACGCGCGTATTCGTGATCTTTGAATCGATGATTGAGGTGAACGGTACAAACATCGCAACAGTGTAACAAATGTATTAGCATAATAACGGAGGAAGAAGAATGAGATTTCGTTAATAGGAGGAGAGCAAGAGAATAATTCTACCGGTAAAAAGATTGCTACGGATACGGATTCAAATATTATTAGTTTCGGTGTTTACAAGACGTTCTCAACCGTGAGCCCGTAGCTACGTGAAAGACTTTGTTACGTGTCTACCTACGACTTATCGTGTGAGTCCTTAGGTCGTGCAAAGTAAACACAGTACACACCGGGGTACTACGTAGTTGTAGATAACCGATGTCGTTCAGCAACCGTAACAGAGCGACTATTGTACTTTGTCAATTTATAAGTATAGAGTTACTCCTTCTTGTACTTTACGCTCTTTAAACAATGCTTCGTATCATCACCGATAAAAACCTCTCGTAACTCTAAACCCGACGATACTTAGATCCGTGTTCATACCGACTGTATCAACGAGTACACGCTCCCGATGATCGATCCAAACTCTTCGATGCGTCCTATGCGCAACGAGGGAACGTGCAACAACGTACCAGTTCGTTTAATCGAATTAAATTGGAAGACGTCGGACGTTACCGTACAGAGAAGAAGAAAATATTGCACGAATAGCGCGCTTACATAAAAATAGTGTCGCGCGAAATATAAAGGTCGAAGTCGTACGAGTGAAATTAATAGGGTTAAGAAAAGTTACGATGACGTACAAATAACACTGGATCGTAACTGTACCGTACGAGGTGGGGGACTTAATCCTCGTAGCGGAGAAGATTCATATAGCTTCTCGAGGAATGGTTTCCCTTTCGTTGCCGAACAGATTCCACGGAGTTGTTTCAGCTCTCTCCTGTTTTCCCGAATATCAGAAATAATGACCAGAGATACCGAGAAGGTGGTCGTATGGTTCGTGACACGTACGGTAATCCCAAGAAACCGAAATTCATCGCGGTTAGTTACCGGCAATGTTTCAGCTCACTGGTTTCGCGAACGACGATCAAGTTGTCGTTCGAGCGATTACGGTGGAGGAAGCAAGACTCATCTCTATAATTCTCGATGAGAACTACTTCGTTCGGAAAGGAGACGAGCCGGCCACGGGAGGAAAAGCCGCGCCTTTCCACGGAAAGTCGACCAACGAGCGAACAGCACCGAAGGTCACCGGTGTCTAATAAAATTGCAACCTCGTTTCGATAAATCATCCAGCGATCAGCACTCAAGGCATTCACCACACCCTTCCGACCTGACCCAGAAATCGAAAGGTGGGCGCGCCAGCCCTACGCGGGCTTATCCTTTGAACTTTAAGGGGTTGCGCAACCTTGACGACGATGAAACAGGGAGAGTATAATATTCCTATTCGAATATTTTTACAGCAACTTCGTGCCTCTGATGGATATTAATCCTTTTTTTTTTTTAGTGAAAATTAAATGTATCAAATTCTAAATGAATATTTTTTTGTATTTGGAACATGGGCGAAGAAAATGGTAGGTCGTCTTGAAAATTCAAGTTCGAGTAATATTATCTTCGGATTTATTTATCGTGCGATGTTTGGAACTTTTTAAGTTTAAAGAATCGTAGGAAATATTGTTTCATACTCGTAAAAATATATTTACAAGTGTCTTTTGATAGATTTTACGCAGTGTATAGATTCAGATTCATCGAAGCTCGATGATGTTATTGTAATACTTGTTACTTCAACGAGTATTTTCCTTTTGTGAAATTTGTCGCGACAGGAAAATTGTATTACTACGAAAACACACTCTGTTAGTCATATTAGGAGATATTGGGAGATTATTTACACACGAACCGTGTAATTTTTCAAAAAAATGTTTCTCCACTGCTTTGGAACAGTGGTCGAGCAAAAAAATGAACTTAATGAGGAACTCTTGGAGGACTCTTTCAGGTAGGGGCCCGTAGCTTCATTAGTTTCATGGTCGATCCGCCCCTGATTGTACAGATTTACAAACGGGGCGAAGGTTGTATTATTTATGAACTCGTGTCGTACTTTTGTCAGTGGTGCGATTTCTTCAATCGAGGATTCTGTTTTTCGTATTAATTTAAAAAAAAAATTCCAAGCATCGTAAAAAAAAAAAGAAATATTTTCAAGCGTTCTTCGTTGGAATTGCGATCGTTTAAGATTCGATTTGTCATCAGCGAGCGCGGTTCCCTCGATCCAGAAACGGTTTCTCAGGTTCGTCGTTCCGCATGCAATTCGGTGCATCTACGGGGCCGTTGGATGCTGCAATGTCGCGAACGAATCCGAAAATAACGCGAGTTTCTGGCGTCTCTTCAGCGGTTGATTCGTGTCCGGTCGTCGTTATTAAATATTGCTCGAAGTTTCGGAATTGCTCGCTCGTTGTTTCGCAAGCGAGATCCTCTTCTTCTTCCGACTTATTCGCGCCTTGTTAAGGGTGGACATTCGCGAGAAAATTAGTTAACAGTTTTCGAGATACAATTTGTGGAAACGACGTCTCTAAAATTACATCTTACTCTGTCGTTGGGAATGCTGTGAAATATCAAGTGCATCGTTGAATTACGTTTCTATTTTTCGTAGTACAATTCGAAGAAATATCGAGTACACTCGTAGACGTCGAGGACTGAAAATAAACGTATCAGTTTTTGAGATACAATTTTCTAAAAAGATACTTTTCAATATTATACTTTGAGAAGAACTTGGTAAATTAATTTTTAAGTGAATATTCTCTTCGAATACACCTACTGCCATTTTATTTTTTCATTATCAAGTGCATCGTTTAATTACGTTTCTATTTTTCCTAATACAATTGCAAGAAATATCAAGTACACTCGTAGACATCGAGAACAGACTTTACGTGTAAATAAACGTATCAGTTTTTGAGATACAATTTTTTAAAAAGATACTTTTCAATATCGTACTTTAAGAAGAATTTGGTAAATTAATTTTTAAGCGAATATTCTCTTCGAATACACCTATCGCCATTTTATTTTTTTCATGTCTGGAGGTATTCTCGTTATTCGTTCGAATCGTAGCGCGAAAAATAAAAGTATATAGTAGTTCGCTCGATACTTTCGTAGCTTACTTCCACCGACAGAGTAACGTTTACGTAAAAGTTCACGAGCATTTTAGAGTCGGTTCCCAGAAATGGGCGATGGTTCCCGTGGAAACTCACGCGTCACCCAGATACGGCTGACATTCCAATCAACGCGTTAAAACGATCGAAGTTGTTATATTTGAAAGCGTCACCTATTGATTGGGCAAGGCGGTCGTCTACCTGAAACTTTGGGTGAACAGAACCGACGAAAATAGCGAAGGTAAATTTATTCTTCCTCGGCAGTTATTTTTAATTGTCTTTGCAGAGTTTAACCGACCTCGTCGTTTCGATAGCGCAAAGATGATTGAGTTAGACGTTCGTTGCGAATAATGAACGAACAAATCGAAATGAAATTTTACCTATCGATCCTACCTAAACGCAGCTAACAATTTCCTTTATTTTATTCAACCATCGAGACCGGTGAAATTTTATAACTCACAGAAACGATTCCACGATCGATTTCCCTTTATTTTATTCAGTGGGATTAAATTTGATTAGAAACTCGATGCTCCTTGCGAATAATAAATTCGAGCGGATATTAAATCTAAGGAAATAGGAAACAATTCCACGATTAATTTCCCTTATTTCGTCCAAATACCAAGAGAGATCGAATCTGATCGGAAATCTATCGCCCGTTGGGAATAATACGATCGAGGCATATTTTAAATCCAAGGGAACAATTCCATCGATTAATTTCCCCTTATTGTATCCAACTATCGAGAGAGATCGAATTTTATTTGAAACCGAACGCTCCTTACCGATAATAAATTCGAGGTAGATTTCGAACGCCAGAAAATAATCCAACGATTAAATTTCCTCGTTGTATCCAACTCTGGGGTGATATTAAATTTTATTAGAAACTTAATGCCCCTTGCGAATAGATAAATTCGAAGCAAATAATTCGAGCACGTGAGTAAATAATCCAAAGATTAAACTTCCTTTAATGAAATCCAACGAGAGATCTAATTCTCAATTGAATCCTTACGAACAATAAATTCGTGCCAGATTTTAAACGCGAGTAAACAATTCTACGACGAACGTCCCTTAATTTCTCTTAATCGAATCCCAAGAGAAACTTATCGCTCCTTACGGACAGTAAATTCGAAACGGATTTTAAACGGCGAGAAAACAATTCCACGATTAACTTTCCTTTTTTTTTGTTTTTTTCTCCACCGAGTTCCACGCGAGGGAGATGAATTCCGTAGCTACGATTTAAATGTAAAATAAAACGTAATGTAAAACGGTAGAGGCGCGTGTAAAGTCGTACTTGCAGGGTTGTTGCACAAATTCCTCGGTGAGTTACAAGAGGAGAGGGTAGACAGAGGGCGGGTAACCAAGTCGTTTAATTAAAATATTGATTCAACGGGCGCGAACGCAGCGAGAGAAAATATTGGTCCTTTCCCTTAACTGTTGTACGAACCCTTTTTTCCCCATTTTATCTCTTCTTTTCTTTTTTTTTTGACACTTCTCCGTTCGTCGGTTTCGGATCGAAAATCGAAGCGATTTCGTTTCTTGTTTGCTCGACTCGCGAGCTCGACGACGATGCACGAGTGTTCGATCTGTTCTTATCCGCGTAGCGGTTCTCCAGTTCGAGATTCTAGCGCTTGTTTCTCGCGTGGAACAGCGCGCAGCACGCGTTGTGACATAATCGCGATCGCCGATGTCGAGGACGAATCTCGCCGATGAAAATAATTGGTGTCGTTCATTGACCCGTTCTTTCCCGCTTCTCGCGTTTCTTCCACGGTTCTATTGTCACGAACGCATCGAGGAGTCACTCTTGTATGGATACAAAGGCACGGATACGACAAAGGCAGCCGCGTTTCGTCGTTCTTTTTTTTTTTTTCGTCTTTTTACATCCCCGTTTTCTCCTCGTCCTTGTACCCGTTACGAGGACTATCGGGTCTGTTTCTAGGTTGGCGGGAATTTCTGAAAAAAAATAAAAAGAACTTGAACCGTTTTCCTATCGAAAGAGACGCCCTCGTTTAGCGCGGAGCACACGTTTCTACCTTTACCCGGTTTCAAGTTACAGAAACTTGGTCGAGAGCGCAACAAAGTCTATAATGCAATCCAGTCGCGCAACACGATGAAGAATGGAGCGAAGTTACGCGTAACAAGTGGTGCACCAAGTTTAGTTCCAAGTCGATACGGGTCTCGAACGAACGTTCGTACGTTCTACACCTATACGGGGTGTTCTATTTAAAATAGGCCATGGAATCGTGTACAATTTATTTTTAACGCGACGGTGGAACATTTCGGGCACAATTCGAGCGGTTCTGATCGGTTGACTCGTTGCTGGACGAGTATTCTTTTCGAAGTGGCTTTCTTAGAAACGTTCAAGGTCACCGATAATTCTACACGGTGTATCGTATCGGATTTTTCTCTCGTCTCTATTAGCCTATATACTCGTAGATCGTGTTTCGAGAGAGAGAGAACTCCAAAACAGCGTTTGGAAGATAAATTTACTCTTCGAGTTTACTCTTTGTACTGGATTCTACATTACCCGAAAAAATGTTCTTTTCGATGTTATTGGAGAATAACAAAAGGTGTTTTGGAGTTACTAACACGTTGACCGCCATGCTAGTTTTACATACTTGAAGATATCCATAAAAAATAGAAATATTCAAGAATTTGTCGATGTACCCGTTATTCTATAGTATTACTATTTGGAATAGTAATACTATTGAAAAATTTACAAGTATCAGAGTTCGTGTCTAAAAAGTACGAACATTCAATGACGTACTTGTTACTTTGCAGTTAGTTTACATTTCTAAAATCACCAATGACCACCGTGGCGTTCGACGTGTTGATGAGGCGATGAGTTTCGATCCGGACACCTTGTATGTTATGGTTATCGTGGAAACGATCGTATAATGTAGGTTGTCGCTGATATTAGTAATAAAATGCACGTAGTTGCAACGGTGCGACTCTATATGCGCGTTCCGATGGCGTCGGGTGAACAATTTCTCGATGCATCGCGAGGTTGATTCTGTAATTGCATTCGAATCGTTCGGTAACGTCGCCTCTGTCGCTCCCTGCACGTCGACGTTCCTCTCCGAGAGGCTCTCGAAGTCTTCCTCCGGTTCGATCGCCGTCTTAGAAGACGGAGCGGTCCGCTCGGTCGGCTCCGGCGAGTGTCGTACGCGCTCGAGCAGTGCTAAGAATACCGCGGCCAGCCATATTTGGCAATGAGACCGCGTGGCCGCGCCACGCCGCGCCGCGCCGCGCCGCTCGCGGGAACACGAAAGGGAGAACCGCTTCTCTTTTTCGGGTGGAAAATCGCCACGACCGAGAGGGATCGCGAGACGATCGGGGGAGACCCCGACGTGTACTGGCCCACACGTGACACGTGACACGGGTCCTTTGGGCTCTGTAAATTCTTCAGGATTTTCTCTAAATTAGAGAAAATTGAAGTTGATCGATTTTTGGTCATTTTTAACGAATTTGAGATACATAGGTGTGTCATGGGTTATTTCGGAGTATGCTTTGCAAATTGTTGGGAATTGTTCTTAGTGTGAGTGTAGATCGATTTTTGGTAATTTTGAAACAATTTGAGATATGTAGATGTGTCACCGGTCATTTCGGAGTATACTTTGTAAATTCTTAAGGATTTTCTCTTTTCTTAGAGAAAATTGAAATTGATCGATTTTTGGTCATTTTTAACGAATTTGAGATATATAGGTGTGTCATGGGTTATTTCGGAGTACGCTTTGCAAATTGTTGGGAATTGTTCTTAGTGTGAGTGTAGATCGATTTTTGGTAATTTTGAAAAAATTTGAGATATGTAGATGTGTCACCGGTCATTTCGGAGTATACTTTGTAAATTCTTAAGGATTTTCTCTTTTCTTAGAGAAAATTGAAATTGATCGATTTTTGGTCATTTTTAACGAATTTGAGATATATAGGTGTGTCATGGGTTATTTCGGAGTACGCTTTGCAAATTGTTGGGAATTGTTCTTAGTGTGAGCGTAGATCGATTTTTGGTAATTTTGAAACAATTTGAGATATGTAGATGTGTCACCGATCATTTCGGAGTACGCTTTGCAAACTGTTGAGAATTGTTTTTAGATAATGTCAGTGTAGTTCGATTTTTGGTAATTTTGAAACAATTTGAGAAATATAGATCTGTCACCGGTCATTTCGGAGTGTACTTTGCAAATTGTTGGGGATTATTTTTAAAAAATGGCAATGTATGGTCCTTTCGAAGTAAATTTTCTGAATTGTTGAGGATTTTTTTTTTGAGGTAGTCACTTGTAACTTGATTTAGAATTTTTGGAGTAGATCACTGTAGCTTGATTTTCAGTAATTTTTTTAGAAATTGAGGAAGAGTTTTTGATACTATAGGTGTAGTATGAACGTTAGACACTTGGAGAAGGGATTATTTTGCAACAAATTTTGCGAATTTCTCCCATAATTTTCACTCAAAACTTCATTTCGAGTAATTTTGTTGGATTTCACAATGATAGGATTTTTTAATATCTTAGATGTGGTATCGAACTCCTGATAAAGGATTTTAATTTTGTGTACTTTAGTTGGACTTGAAAAATAAGTTCAGTAAGTTAAATGTTTACAGTTGTGTCTGGACTTAATTCCTATGATTGAATACAAGTAATTGATCACGATATAGATTTCGCGAATTTCTTTTGCGGGAAATTCTGTGAAGCTCGACTTTACGCGATATCGTTGGTATTGGTAAATACGGATTTAGACGCTGAACATCCAAGATTAAATGTAACGAGTCTGCTCGATGTTGAACATTTGCTGTTTCGCGAATGGGAACGATGCTTCGAGCGCTTTTTGCGTTGCAAGCTAGAGCGTCGAGAAAGACGGTTGGTAATTACATAGCACATGTCTGGCCCATGTACACTGTTACGTTTAATATGCTAAATGTTGAACATACAACGTTTAGTCTTTTCAAATATGTTACGTTGCCCGAACCACGGTAATTACGTCCGTATTTTATCAAATTCGGTTATGACAATCGAATCCACGTCTCTACCTTTCATGGGATTCTGCCGTTTAATACTAGAGATCAGTATAAGCTTAAGTTGTGCTATAGGTATTCACAAGCTTCCTCCGTAAATAGATTTAACCCTTCGTACACACACACAGGGTCTTCTAAGGAACAGTCGATTGTTCGTTATTGAATTTCCTGGGTATTTCAAAGACTAACTCAGACTGATGGAATGACCCAGACTCACAGACTTATAGACTCACAGACTTATGGACTCATAGACTCATAGATGCATAAATTCATAAACTCATAGACATAGATTTATAGACTCATAAATTTAGGGATTCGAAAATTCAAATATTCAAATATTCAAATATTCAAATATTCAAATATTCAAATATTCAAATATTCAAATATTCAAATATTCAAATATTCAAATATTCAAAAATTCAAATATTCAAATATTCAGATATTCAAAAATTCAAATATTCAAATATTCAAATATTCAAATATTCAAATATTCAAAAATTCAAATATTCAAATATTCAAATATTCAAACATTCAAACATTCAAACATTCAAACATTCAAACATTCAAACATTCAAACATTCAAACATTCACAAGCACCTCGAAACTTGAGACTCTCCACAAGGAACCTCGAATCTTCCGGAATCGTTCTTGGCACACGCGTGAAATTCGCCGAGCGTTTGAATTTCGACTTCGAACCTCTATCTGTTCGCGAGAAAAGGCAACGGATTGCATCGATCCGGTTAAGCTGGAAAATTGCAGCGTGTCCTCGCGGATCGAACCCACGACCAACCATCTACCTGGTTACGGGGCACGGTTGCCGAAAATCGGCGGAAATCGCGAATACATACAACGATAACGCGGAAAACGCGCGTAATATTTCTACGCAGGCTGCGTGGATGTTTCACGTTAACGACTTAGGGGGACACGTCGCCGGTCGCTTACAGCGTTACAGGTTTATCGCGACGATACCGGCGCTTCAACGCCAATTAGGCGGTAATTAATTGATCGTCGGGAACAGCCAACGAGGTTATTAGGGTCACCGAGAGCGGTGGTCGACGCACGATCTCGCTGTAACGTGGGGCCCCAACGAGCGAGTTTTCGCGTCGTCGCGGCGACGATCTTCGAGAGACTTCTCTCTCTCCCTATCCCTCTCTCTCTCTCTCTCTCTCTCTCTCTCTCTCTCTCTCTCTCTCTCACCTCGACTATGTCTTATTTTCTCTCTCCGTCTTTCGCGAAACACTTAGCGTTTTCGCGGATCGCGTCGATACGTCCATATAAGCCGAGGCGTCGCGGGTCCATTCCTCTGTGCCGTATGACGCGAACGCGTGTTGCAACGCGCCGAGACCCCGTGAACATTGTTTTCGTGCCATTTTGGACGGAACACGAGCCGGTAACGCGTGTTTTCATTCAACGATTTGCATACAATGCCCTCCTCCGATGTACCGGAACAACGGTTTTTCCGACACGTTTCTGCGCGCGACGCGAGCAAACTGGAACCACCGAGTTATTTTCCACGCGCGAGCCAATTTTCGCGCAGATTCTTCGTTCGTTGTCCAGTGTGAACTGTGCGTCCCTTTGCGGCGACCTGAATAGTGCACGGGAGAACGAAATTCGGCTTGGAAGTCGAAGAGGGGAATTTTATTGTTCGCGTGTACAGATAATAACACTTTGGTACGTATTTATTAATTTTATAGGGAGGGTTGTCTCTGGGTTGCTTTGGAATACGTGGAATAATAACGAACAATATTGTTTTTCGAATGGATTTTATTTTTTTGTTTTTGTCACGATTTTTTTTTCGTTAATTACCAAGTTTGTTGAAAGTGGGTACAATTGTACGACTTTGAGTCATTGAAATTGAGATATTTTCTAAGGTAATGGCTCCTTGGTGTAAATAGTTTATATAGGTCGAGCTGGATCGATCGGTGTATTCGAAAAAATGTTATTTGGGAAATTAATTTGACCTTCGTGTGTCCTTTGAGCGTTCGCCAACGAGAAAAACCGATAACGTTAAATGGTATCTATCTTGAAACCCTGCAACAGTCGTGTGTATCGATTTTCATTATAATTATAAGCCACGGAGTTCTAGTTACGTGTCTCATATTGTATACAAGGTGTCACAGTATTTTACGACCGAACTGTGTCAATATAATTTCTCTGTTGAAATAAAAAGAAAACGTATAAAAATGGACTGCTAAATACTTCGTTAAAAAATTATAACGAATCTTATGAAATGCGTAGGAGCGATAGCGAAAAGTGTGTTACTTTTGTTATTGTACGGTTAAGAATAAACAAACGATATTTATCTAATCTGTTTAAACGAGTTGTATTTACTACTTGAAATCATTGGAAGCAATCGATCTAGTATTAAATTAATTACTCGTTTTTAAAATATTCCATTTTGTAGTGTCGCTCGATCTTGACATTACAAATAAATTTCCTGTCGAATTTGTTTCTTGTCAGCAAATACAATTTGAATTCATTGCATTGATACTTTACGGGAACAAAATTTGGACGAACATCGTCTATCGTCGTTTTTTTTTGGTGAAAATGAAACACGATTTTTTTAGAGTGTACAAACATTTGATTAAATTATATACTCTCCATTTTGGAAAAAGAAATCACTTTCCGAACACCCAATATTTTTAGTCAGTACCGTGAGAGCACTTTCGTTATTATTTCCGTTGGTAATTCAAATCTTTGTTACGATTCTTCAACGATATTCGTGGTTGTGCTACATTGTTTCTTATGTTTCAATGGACAACAATATGGCAGAGTTCGGTTGGAAAATCCTGGGACACTCTGTATACGTACACAAGTATGAATAATTGATAAGGAAAAAGAAAGGCAAAAAGAGAAAGAAACGGAACAATAGCAAAGTTAGTCGCGATTTACAGGTGTACGTATTGTTCGTTAAGAGTTAACTCCTTCTGCTTGAAGGAGGGAAAGAAAGAGCGGAAAAAAAATTCCGCTCGAAAGTGGTACTTGTTGCCAAAAAATTGCACGAACGGTTCGGACAATCGTCGCGACCGCACGGAGTGCCCTGAAATTGGACGAAAAAAATTTCAGACCTGCTCAAAGATGTAGGTGGAATAACGAGTCCAAGTCTAGACGGTATTTCGGAGCAACGGATAAAATCGCCAGTGCAAGTTGTACGTGACTGAAATAATGCACAGGATGGGACACCTGGCACTGCACCCAAAGAGTCTTCGTTGCTTTCGGGCTAGCGAATGAAACGTTCTCGTGAAGAAATTATTTCCATCGAAAGATCGAGTATCGAATAATTACATTTCGAAGGATCGTATCACCCTTTCGAATGATCAAAATTTTGGAAAATTTCAAGGCTAACGATACAATTACGAATCATCTTCCGCGTGGACTTTGAAACGTTCGACTCGTCGGACTTCGGAGTTGTGCAGTGAATTTAAACGGGACGAAATTATTTCCATCGAAAGATCGAGTATCGAATAATTACATTTCGAAGGATCGTATCACCCTTTCGAATGATCAAAATTTTGGAAAATTTCAAGGCTAACGATACTATTACGAATCATCTTCCGCGTGGACTTTGAAACGTTCGACTCGTCGGACTTCGGAGTTGTGCAGTGAATTTAAACGGGAAGAAATTGTTTCCATCGAAAGATCGAGTATCGAATAATTACATTTCGAAGGATTGTATCACCCTTTCGAATGATCAAAATTTTGGAAAATTTCAAGGCTAACGATACTATTACGAATCATCTTCCGCGTGGACTTTGAAACGTTCGACTCGTCGGACTTTAGAGTTACGCAGCGAATTTAAACGGGAAGAAATTACTTCCAAAGAGGACGAATGTCACGAATAAGTAGGTTACGTTTAAAATTATCATATTTTTCCAGATCCCGAGTGTAACGATGCAATTTTACATCGTCCTGTACTTAAACTTTTAAACGTTTGACTCGATGGACTTCGAGCTTGTACGGAGAATTTTAACGAGAAGAAATTGCTTCTAAAAGAGGAGAAGAGGGAGGAGGTGTGGATATTATTAATGTACGAATTACTTCTCGAAACATATTTTTCGAGATTTCCAGATTAACGCTACATTTTTCAATCTTTCTACGGACTCTCGAACCGTTTTCCACGGTAAACTTCGGAATTACTCGGGGAATTTCAATCGTATTTTTATCGAAAGGTTGAACATTATCGATGTCACCGTTCGAGGTGAAACATATTTCACGAGATATCCGGTGGTAACGACGCCCTTTCGATCGTTCTCCACTCGTGTCTTTAAATGCCCGACCTGTTGGACTGCACGGTTGCGCGGTGAATTTAAATCGTCGTATCCCGCCACACGCGGTGATTGGTTTCTTTGGAAATACTTCGGCGTGCTCGATACGGTTCGAAATCGGGCTGAAAAAAAAAATCATCGTCGACGTAGCGGCACAAGGAAAGCATTCAAGACCGGCGCAAAAACGATGCAACAAGAGGGAAAGCTAATAACCGGCAGGGATTCAAGCCTACGATTAATTCACCTCCGAACGACACGCCGTCTTGATTGCAGATGTAATCGCGTGCAAAGCGAACCGGATGTAACGGGTCTCTCTCGGCAGTAGCTTCGGAGGGATCGATTCGAAAATGCAGGCACGTGCAATTGTACGCGTTTTGCAAGCGTAACGTAACGAGCCGTTGCGGTGCGCGTGGGTCGTGGGTGAACGCACGGGGTTTGCGCAACGATTATCGACGATTTTTCGCAAGAAACCGAGCTACGAGTCGCGTCGAGCCGCTACGGTCGACGAACTCCCCAATTTCGTACGCGAACCTACCGAGTTGTTTTTTTTTTTATTTTTTTTTTTTTTTTTTTGGAAACTTAACGATCCACATCTATAGAATTCCTTTGCTTTTCCCGGTGCAATGCATTACGAAGACTTCGGTGTGCGCACAGGTGCTCAGGAAACGAGTAGTAGGGGGTACTACCCTTCAGCTTGTCGACGCCTATAAAATTATCCTTTTCTGTGGAAATGCATCGTGAGGGATTTTATGTGCATAGAGTATTCAAGAAGTGAAGAGTATAGAATACTATCCTTTGAGTGTCAACGCCTATAAAATTACCCCTTTCTATGCAATATATTGTGAGGGATTTGATATGCACAAGATATTCAAGAAGTGAAGAGTATAAAGTACTATTTGTTAGGTTCTTAACGCCTATAAAATTATTCTTTTCTATGCAAATGCACCGTAAGAGATTTGATATGCACAGGAGTATTCGAAAAGTGAAGAGTATAGGATACTACTCTTCAGGTTGTCAACGCCAATGAAATTATCCCTTTCTATTTAATATATTGTGAGGGATTTGATATGCACAAGATATTCAAGAAGTGAAGAGTATAAAGTACTATTTGTTAAGTTCTTAACGCCTATAAAATTATAATATAATTAAATATGAAAAGTGAAGAGTATAGAATACTACTCTTCAGGTTGTCAACGCCAATAAAATTATCCCTCTATGTAATCTATTGCGAGGGATTTGGTATGCACCGAATGTTCAAGAAGTGAAGAGCATAGAATACTATCCGTTAGGTTGTCAACGGCTATAAAATTACCCCTTTCTGTGAAAAGGATTTGGTATGCACAGAATGTTCAAGAAGTGAAGAGTATAGAATACTATTCGTTAGGTTGTAAACACCTGTAAAATTACCCCTTTCTGTGCAACATATCGTGAGTGATTTGGTATGCACAGGATGTTCAAGAGGCGAAGAGTATAGAATACTACCCTTTAGGTTGTCAACGCCTATAAAATTACCCCTTTCGGTCCAAAGGATTTGGTATGCACAAAATGTTCAAGAAGCGAAGAGTATAGAATACTATCCGTTAGGTTGTCAACGCCTATAAAATTATCTGTTTCGATGAAATGCATCGCAAACACTGGTATGCACAAGATGCTCAAGAAGTGAAGAGTACAGAATACTAGCCTTTGGGTTGTCAACGCCTATAAAATTACCTCTCTCTGTGCAACGAACGACGAAGACGTGCATGTACGTGGTATTCTAGAAGTGAACGGTGCACCGTCTCTCGGATTGTCACAATCGTCCTCAATACTGTTGATCACACGCAGAACCGTTCTGGTAATTGTATCGAGCTACAGTTTTCAACTAAAAGTACAAAATATCACGGAGGAGAATTTTCTCCAAGCGCATCGATGCACTTCGTTTACGATGCATCGCAGGTCATCCGCGTAAATATTTCGTATTATTACGCACAACGCACTTCGCTCCAGCGTTTAATATTTTCCGACCTTTGCATCGATATCGTGTTTTCTTAATGCCACGTTCGACGTTTCTAATCTTCTTGTTATTATGCATCGTTCACGTGCGATACTCGAACGTTGGTCACGTTCGGTTAATAACCATTTAGTCTTGACGAGTGTGTCGGATCAATGGCTTTCCCAAATGTCAATAAAATCGATTCGTTTATCGTGTAGATTAAATGTGATAAAAAAAAAAAAAGAAAAAATTGGTAGCCGCTGCGGGAACGTATCGCAACGAATACTATATTCGAAATGGGCGTAATCGCAGCGAACGTATAGAGGAAAAATAGAAAAGAATTTAAGATAGGTATAGAAAATCAGTGGTGCAGAATGGAGATATTACTGTACGAGCATTGGCATACGCGGAGTTTCGATACCGTTGCTCTCACGAAAGAAACAGCAATAATACGTGCCCGTTATCGACCAAAATTTTGCATCCACGGCTTTATAAAATTCCCCAAAAATTCTAGCCCGTTACTCGAACGCAGACATTTCTTACGTTAGGTATATTTTACTTTTTTTTTTTTTTTTTTTTTTTTTTTTTAATTCATTTTCTAAGAAGAAAGCTCAGTTGGGACAATTTTCCAGACTAACGAGTACATCGTCGCGAACAATGGGACGTTTAATCGACATAACGAGCACATGTGGTGTACAGAAAACCTTATCTCGAGAGGAGTACAAACAATCAGTTAAGATATAGCATCAACGCGCGATGTAAAATTCCCGATATACATACGCGCAGTGTTATCGGTGCGTATACATTATCCCGTTTAACGCGTTAAACAGCGAACAGTATCCGCGATTCTCGAAGTATGTATCCCAGCTGGATGATGTTCCGTTAGACGCGAGGCGTAATTTGAAGAATCACCAATGAGACGAAGCACTGGCTCGCGACGAGATATTTATCAGAAACGTACGGAGAAAAATGGTTCGGTGTACAGAGTCGGACACCGTGGCTACCTCGTTCGCGTGATTTAAATCCACTCGACTTTTTCCCTGCACGATCCTCGGAACGATAAAATGTATTTCCGCTCTTTTGTCTCGGTAGACGATTTAAGGAAAAAGGAATAAAACGGGCTCGAATAATTGGAAAACAATGCGATGAAAAATGTACGGAAACGCGCACGAAGTGTATTAATGAAACATCTTTTAAAGTGTTACGTTCTCGATTACCATTTGCGCGCAAAATGACTCGAAGAATCGATGTGCGCGGTAAAATCGAACCGTTGGAAAACAATGCAATTGCAAGCGATAGGATTTGTCGTATCGTAGGGTAAATGGAAACTTTCGAAGTGTATAAAATATTCCTTCACTTCGTTCCAAGGGAGGATGTCTCTGGGTGAAATTCAAATTTAACGATTTAAATTTTAGGAAAGATTCAACGCAATTTGTAGGACGAAAAGACGATATTTTCTTGCAAAAAAAAAAAAAGAATTCTTCAGTGTACACGTGTGTAGATACACGACTCGAGTCAGTTGGAAAGAACTTCTCTTCCTGTCAGGTGGTCGCGGCTCGAATCCGTTTCTGCGACACTTGGTGAAACAGCGACTGGGAAAACGTAAATTGGAAAATTAACCTTGGGCGAAACGAGGTTTCCCGTTCTGAAAATATCAATGACACGTAGCCACCGTGTGCGAGCCGTGTTACCCGATACACGCAGTTCCTCATTAGCATGAGCTCATCTGGGATCCCGAAACCCGTATTTCCGTAATTTTAACGCCACCGTGCAACGAGGGCCACGCGGGAGAACGCGATAATCCCTGTCCCGGATTGCAAATTAAATTCCACGGAAAATTGTGCCAGTTTCCATTTCACGAGTCGTTTGAGAAGATGGCTCCTCCTCGTGATTCCCGCCTTAAACGTAACCGTGAATCAGCCTCGTCAACAAGTTATTCGCTAATGTCCTACGTCATTTCGACCTGTTACAATTTACCTACCGCCTGATTATTCAATAGAGGACGATAAAAAATGACCGTTACTGGCCCCGTCCGAACACGAGAGATTCGTATAAGAATCGTTAAGAGCATTCCCCCCCCCCCCCCCCCCCAGAGAAATGAGAAATGATTTCGTTTTCATCGTTTCGAGACACGATGGGAAACTTGTTGGAAATTAATTCGAACGTATAATAGCGATCGAACTCACGTATACGTTCTTGTTGATGTAATTTCATTTACGACTTATTAAACTTGCAGTTAGTTCGTGGTAGGTTGTTCGATTAGTTTTGTCGTTTCTCGTATTGTAAAAAAATACTACACTTCAATTTTGAGTGTTAGATTTACACGAAATTTTATATATGTTCATCAAATAGTAGTACCATGTTTAGGAAAGTAAAACAACGAACCTAATAACAACGATTTTATGATACATCGGTTTTATTTCGTTGATTTCAATCTTTGGTTGAGTTTCACATCAGTTCTTTCGAAGATGGTTTCATATCCGAAGAAGAAGATAATGAAATACAACGCTTAGTTAAGTTTGATTGCTATTGCATTCACGTGTTTGGAACTCATTTTGAACAATTTTCCTATCGTCTTTCGGTGAAAAGATAAACACATTTTTATCAGTACATCTAACCGTTTGTTTCTAAGTGTGACCAAAAATGAACACTTTTTAACCCTTTCCACTCGAGAGGCGATGCTCGATCGCCATTTAATTCGGTGTACTTTCTCCAATTCGAAAAATCATCGCGATTTGGAATTGAAATTAAAATTCAATTACTACTTTCTTGTAAGATGTAAACATATGTATATGAAACGTTAAAATGAAAATGTTCCGTTTGAAATTATTTGAAGGATTTCATCAAGATGCTAGTTTCTGGTAGCAGAAGAGCTTCGAGTGCAAAGGGTTAACATTCTCTTTTCTGGAACAATTAACCAACTACTCCGCACAATCACCAAACAGGTCTTCCGTTAGGATTTCTCGATCTCGAGATTCGGTTCGGTTAGAATCTGCGTTAATTTATTCCGAAAATTGGATAACGTTTCACGCGATGGAAGTGTCCTAATCCACGCGTACGAATCCGGTGCTCCTCGTTCCACTCTGACCTGTTAATTGGAGGTTCCGTTCATTTACTCTCGGCGGATATTGGCCGTGTCTGATTTCGTCCCTCTTGGTCGCAACCTTTGACCTTTGTGTCATTCTGGACGATTTAAATACGGGATCAAAGTGTCGCGATTGTTGCTACGAAATCGCAGTCCCGTCGCGAGCAGAAGACCAAAGAGGGGATGAAAGACTGGTCCCGGGATTTAACATTGAACCTTTCGCGGCGCGACTGTTCTAGGATTCGAGCTATCCAGACCGTTGCCAGATTCTTTCTCCGGGAGACCAAGGTTCCCCAAGGTTCTTCTAGCGGGCTAAAATCGATACAAGAGAGTGTCGCGTACGGTTGGATTCGAGGGAGAACGATCCGCGCGCCTCTCTCTCTCTCTCTTTTTCTCTCTTAGACTCTCTGGTACACACACACACTCTCTCTCTCTCTCTTTCTTTTTTTCTGGCTCTCTCGTACCACTTCTCTCTAATTCTTTCCAATCCTCTCTGACTCTTTCACATTCTTTCTCTTTAATTCTCTCTGGTTCATAGATACATCTCTCTCTTTCTTTCTGACTCTCTCACATACTCTCACATACTCTCACATACTCTCAAATTCTTTTTTTCTAATTCTCTTTGTTCTTACAAATGCATCTCTCTCTTTTTGTTTCTGACCCTCTCGTATACTCTCACATTCTTTCTCTTTAATTCTCTTTGGTTCTCACATATACACTACAATCTCTCTTTCTTTCTGACTCTCTCACATACTCTCACATTCTTTCTCTTTAATTCTCTTTGGTTCTCACATATACACTACACTCTCTCTCTTTCTTTCTGAATTTCTCACATACACTCTCTTTTTTCTGGCTTTCTCGCATTATTTTTCTTTAATTCTTTCTAATTCTCTCTGACTCTCTCACATTTTTTTTAATTCTCTCTGACTCTCTCACATTTTTTTTAATTCTCTCTGACTCTCTCACATTCTTTCTCTCTAATTCTCTGTAGTTCTCACACACACACATACACTCTATACTCTCTCTCTTTATCTCTGATTCTCTCTCTCTCTCTCTCTCTCTCTCTCACTCACTCTCTCTCTTTCTTTCTATTTTTTCATACACTCTCTCTTTCTATCTTTCTCTCCAGTTTTTCACACACGCTCTCTCTTTTCCTCTCTGGCTCTCTCTCTCTCTCTCTCTCTAGTTTTTCACACACTCCCTCTTTCCCTCTAGTTTTTCACATACACACACTCTCTCTCTCTCTCTCTCTCTCTCTCTCTGCCTCTCTAGTTTTTCACACTCCCTCTCTCTCTCCTCCCCTCTCTCTTTCTCCTTTCTCTCTAGCTCTCACACGTACTCTCTCTCTCTCTCTCTCTCTCTCTTTCTCTCCTTCCGTTTCTCTGCCCATCTCGAGGGCGTCCGGGGCTGAAGTTGCAAATAGAGATTCTCGGAAATTCTAATAAAACATCCTATGGCATCGCTCCACGCGGTTGCTACTAGACCGCTGATGAAGAACCGCTCGCGGCGGTATCTATTTGCGCCGGTGTGGCTGGCCCCCTTCAATTTGCCGGGGTCTACTCTTTTTCCGCCCGGCGGTGCTCGCATTCACCGGTGATGATATTCTCTCTCCGTTTCGCTGTCTGAATGGACGACTGAAGAGCTCTTTTCATCCTCGGTTTAGCGTCCCGTGACCGTGAACGCGCGAGATTAGACGCGCCTCTCTTTCTTTCCGGTTAACCCCCCTACCCTACCCCCCACACGGGGGGAATCGTAGGTGGTCCCTCCTCGTCAAGGGAGCAACATCGGTGATTACGAGGACTCGATCGTGAAAAATTCTCCTCTCTGTGACGACGACAGTCTGTACATCCTCAACGATCGAATCTGGATTTATGGGAGGGGGCAGGGTGGAGTTCAACCCCTTTGCTTTACGATTTACGTTTCCATAACGAGTGTCGTGATCAACATTTGCGTCAGTCGTACAATTCTCAATGTGTTCACGTTCGTTCTTCTTCGTGAACGTTAAATTTCCTTTCAATATTTTCAAGAAAGTATATTTCAACGCACGAATGTGGACAAGATTTACTCACGGTTCTTGTGTTTGGCCTAGTTTCCTTATCATCGGCCTTGTACGATATTGTGGGCGAAGGGGTTAATCCCAACGAGAGATTAAAAGGTGTACAAGAGATCTTATTCATTGACAAACTCCCTTTGCATAGATTTACTTCAAATTTTGTACATTTCCTGTATCTATATATCTTCAATATTCGTTTTAAAATTTCTCCTGTGTCTGTATAAGGAAGGATTGAACGTGTCGACTGACAAAAATTAAATTAAATTAATAATTTTGAAAGCATTAAATATACTATGCTTAATAATATTTAAATGATACTTGAAAGGAAAAATAGCGTAAAAATGCTGGTCTCTGCAACAGTGTATGCACTCGTGATGGAAGGATCTGAATTTATCAGATTTAGAGTCTGAAGCTTAATTGCATCGAGAGACTGAAATGTATACAAGAGATTTTATTCGTTGATAAACTCCCTCTGTATAGATTTGCTTCAAATTCGGTAGATTTGACAAATTTATACAATTATCTTCGATATTCGTCTTAAAATTTCCACTATGTCTATGTAAGGAAGGATCGAAAGTGTCCCCTGGAGAAAATGAAAATAAATTGCTAATTTCGAGAGAATTGAAGATACTTTAACCCTCTTGTGTACACTTCTGATAAATGGTACGTGCCCGTGGTATACCCGTTCACCAAATTGGGCACTAAGAGCATTGTGGACGTGGTTACACAAAGTATAAAGTAAAGTATTCAGCGTCGGGACGTGCCACAAGTAGTAAAGTGTACCGTGTGCACGCGACGCTCTCGAAACTATGCAGCAACGAAAGGGTTAATGGTACTTTGACCGAAAAAACAGCAAAAGGTTACTTGCTTTCAAACGACACAATTTCGAAGATCCCAGCCTCGCCACGAATGAACCAAGTGGACGAGTTCGGACCATCGAGTCATAATTGAGGACTGTATCATAGTCAACGAGTGTCCAAGGCTATGGAAGAAACGTCGAACCGTGGTCCAGGGATGTTATTTTAACTTGTTGAACCGTACGAGACCAAACCCTTGGCAAAAAGCATGCGGTGGAATGGATCGATGCGACTACAGCAGAAATTATTTACGCCATTAGTGTCGGAAAATGCTGGCGGTACGTACGCGAGAGGGAATGGTATTTAATTTTTAATAAATACGTTCGTTCATTGACGACGTTAGCTCCAGACGTGTGGTATTATTATCGGTGAACAATTTGCGGTCGTCTCCGCGACCACCGGATAATATTGATCTGTATTCGACGTGAAAAACCAGAAGAAAAATGAAACGTGTTCGAGTGTGTGAGAAAAAAAATTAGATACTTGGAAAAAATTGTACAATAAAACACGTGTGTACAATAGATAAAAACAAATGTACGCTCGACACGCTCGCCTTGAAAAACATGTAAATTATTCACTCGTGTACAAGATCGTTGTGCAGAAAAGTTACATAGTTTCGAGGGTGGTATCGCACAGGGTGTACATTTTCTTTTTTTTTTTATAGAAGAAAGCGTTACGAAGATTTCGATGGTTAATTTCGTTTCAACGATTGGAATGTCGTATTCTTCGTGGCAAAAATTTCTAAACTGTGTCAAATATACCAATCTTTACAGGCCCTGTACCTTTAAACAGGTGCGAGTCATTCAGCTCGAGATTCTCAGCGATTTGCAACGCGTAATAGCAAATGGAAAATCAATGTCAACAAATATTTCAATAATAAGACAGTTGCGATATCTACGATAGTAAATCACCTATACGTAGACTCGACACGATAAACACTGCCCAGATAAATACCACCGTTTCGTTGAAATCTTTGATGATACTGAATCACCGAGCTGACGTTACGCGAAGCAAACTGTCTGAAAGAATCTCGTTAACCGTTAGACTCGAATAAAAGTTGTTAATGTTGGAATAAATGCAACGATGACTTAGATGGTGCCACATGTCGGCGAGGAACGGTCTGTTGTTGAATTTTGTTAATACTGTGTTCGTTTTGTCGAAAGGTTCGTTCACTGTTCGATCAACGGTTTGACCGTTATTTTCTTTCTTCGAGATTCGTGAAAAACACACGACACTGTTCGTCATTCGCGTAAATCACTATGGTCGTTCAATAAGTCTTGTCGTTCGAGAAAAATGATTGAACAGTACTAGGTTGTTCGAGAAGAATTATTGAACAATACTAGGTTATTCAATAAGTTTTGGCGTTTGCAAAAATTTATTGAACAGTACTAGGTTGTTCAATGAGTCTTGTCGTTCGAGAAAAATTATTGAACAGTATTAGTTTGTTCAATAGGTCTTGTCGTTCGATAGAACTTATTGAACAGTACTAGTTGTTCAATAACTTATTGACCTTATTGAATTTATTGAACAGTAAATAAATTATTGTTGTTCAATAAATCTTGTCATTCGAGAAAAATTATTGAACAGTACTAAGTTGTTCAATAAGTTTTGTCGTTTGCTAAAACTTATTGAATAGTACTAGGTTGTTCAATAAATCTTGTCGTTCGAGAAAAATTATTGAACAGTACTAGGTTGTTCAATAAATCTTGTCATTCGAGAAAAATTATTGAACAGTACTAAGTTGTTCAATAAGTTTTGTCATTTGCTAAAACTTATCGAACAGTACTAAGTTGTTCAATTAGTCTTGTCGTTCGAGAAGAATTATTGAACAATATTAGTTTGTTCAATAAGTCTTATTGTTTGCTAAAACTTATTGAACAACCTAGTACTATACTGTTGAATAAGTTTTATGGAACGATAAAACTTATCGAACAACCTATTATTACTAAATACGCGAGATCCCTGCGTATTATAATAAACCAAACATTAAAATCCGAACTGTTGCAACAGTTAATGTCTACACGTAACGTACGACATTTCGTGCGAAGAGAAAAAAAAGAAACGAGCAAAATTGACCTTGAAACGTCGAGTCCGTCTCCAGCTAGTAAAAATGTGCATACGCTACGCGATACCTCCCTCAAAACCATACAACTCTTGTGTACAACGATTTTTCACGCAACGTATAAATTACACGTTATTCAAGGTGAGCGTGTCTAACCGGCCTGCACCGTACAAGTCACAAAGAAACTTAGTTCGTCCGCGTTTCGATTGATCTATTAATCGGTAAATTATAAACTACATTTCTAATCTACGATCGTGAATCAATTTCTAATCGTTCGATGAAAGACGATTACTTCGATCATTGATAGACGTCTTTCCGATTTTCTATTATTAACTTTTTCGTTCGGTCGCGAGCAATAACCGCGATTAACGAGTACCGTCGTGTCGGGCGATCGTTTCGATCGTTCCACGTTGCTCGTGATCATCGGCTCGGTTCGGTAATCGGGATCGTTGATCGTTGACTCGATTATCCACGGTAATCGTAAAATCGTTAGACGTTAATGAGATTATGTTTTTCTCGATTCCGCGACCGTTCCAATTACCACGGTGCGGTATCAAGCGTTGTTCGTCTACTTGGTGAACACCCAGTGTATCCGTGTACACGAACACGGAAGGAGTAGACACCAAAGTGCTCGTTCGTACGCAAACGAGACGAAACGATTGTGTTGCGTTCGCGCGAGATATATTCAGCCGGAACGGGCTCTGAAGTATCCTACGTAAACGTCCAACCTTCCTTAACGATTTTCTTTCTTTCTCTCTCTTTTTTTTTTTTTTTTAATGTCTCGACGTCGTTAAAGCGTCATCATCGCGGATGATAAACGACGCAAAAACAGGCAGGTTTTTAGCTCCTAAGACCCGAACACACCCACGTGGGATTAATTGATGATCGCCGCGGCCTCGTCGCATCCTAATTGGGTAAACTCGACGAGGCGATGCCTCGGGGTGCTTCGATGAAAATTATAAATTCGACATTTTTCGAATATTTCGGCCCACGGCGAACCGCAACTCGATCGAGTCCGATTCTACGGGGTGTCCCGATCGTCGCCGGTCGATTTCAATTTCGCGTTATTTCTCAAACGTCGAACCGATTTACTCGAAACTTGACATGTGTCATCTAGAGGGACGGGAGATTAATCGCGGGAAAGTACACGGTGACGGAACGCGTGTAAATTATTTTAGGGAATTACGAAAAATCGCGATCCGTAACGCCGACTATTCGGGAACTTTGTAATCGTTTCACTCGAAATCGTGTAAATAATAATCGTTAAAAATAATTGTGAATAAACAAAATTGTCGCATATGGGGCTTGGAAAATCCACGACAGATTGAACAATTGTCAATGCATCCTAAACGAGTCACCGTTTGGTTTTTGGGAAAAGGCGCTATTTTTCTTCGAAAATGATAATGTCGAAGTGGTTACTGTGAATGAGAAACGATGTCGCGACGCGTTGACTGACTATTTCTGGCATCAATTGAAAGACCTTGACTTGATTGATATTTGGTTTTAGCAAGATGGTGCTCTTTGCCAGACAGCGAACGAAACAATGATATTTTTGCAAACAAAATTTCTGCTACGTGGAATTTCTCGAAGAGGTGATGTCGATTGATCACCAAGATCATGCGATTTGACACCATTGGACTTTTTTATTTGGAGTCGTGTCAAAGATAAGATTTATACCGACAATTTAGAGACTATTCCAGAGCTGAAAGCTCGATCCGAGTTCGTGCGAAAACGTCGTGAAAAATTTGGGAAAGAATCGGTGGTCTGTAAAAAAAACCGAGACGGCCATTTGGAAAATATCTTACTTTATTATTAACTCCCAAGTTTATACTTTTAAATAAAAGAACAAGCATCGAGTTTACTTGAACCGTTTGAGTGTTATTCAAAAAATAAATCGACCGGTGATGATTGGGACACCGTATACACGAACGTGAGAATCTCAACACGTGATATCGTAATTTTCGATTTCGCGAAATCGATCCTCCTCGCGCGCATTTTTTTCAATTTGAACATTTTACGAGCACCGTGTTAAAATCTTACGGCGAGACGAGGATATAACATTTTTAAAGCGTTCCTTAAACTTCAAACAAGATTTCCTCGAAATTGTTTTTCAAACTAACGGATAATTTTTCTAGGAAAATATTTATTCTACCGATTCGAAATTTGAACCGTGTACATTGTAACAGCGTTGAATTTCTGGATTTTTTCTTGGTTTCTGGATACATTTAGAGAACATTTCAGAAACTCTCGATTTTGATCAGGAAAATGATTATTTCTTTTTTAAAGCTTGTCGTTTTCAAACCGATCTATATTTTTCAAAATCGTAGTACATAATTGTTACAATATTCGTCTAGTTTCTAGAGATTCAAATTTTATTCGATTTCGACCATCGAGATGGAAGAAATCCACTCCTCGGTGAGACTAGGAAATTTCGACAGCGTAATACAAGAACACTGTTATCGTCCGTGTGCGTTAACAATTTTTTACGAAAATTAGCTCAAAAATTGTTCGAAGTATGTTCTTTCGATACACATATTAAAGATTTGTATTTGATGTTGCGTACCGTCGGAATAAATTTTCAAACATCCATATACGTTACGGTCCGAATCGCGGTGTTGTTCGCCCTTCGTGGAAGTTCTCCAAGATTAGGCCTCTTTCCACGATTTAGGTGCATTCTCTGGTGAGTGCACTTGGTTGTTTATCACGCGGCTGACCCACGGCGCGCTGAGAATGCAACTACACGATAATTTGTAAGAAATTTACACAGTTCCGGGAGATTCGATAAGAAACGTCGATTTATTTGCTCGGTTCAAGTATTATTTGAGAAAGATACTCTTCTTGGATCAACGATATCGAACAGTTACAAAGACAGTTAGAGCAACGACGATGAGTTTGAGGAAATTAAATGCCAAACAAACCAATCGTGAACGAATAGTAAAGTTACGAGTACGATACGATAAATACTCGTCTTACGCGAAAGAAACGCATTCTTTTCCCTTCTCTTTTTATTTACAATCCAACACACTCTCCTTTCAACTCGATGCACCAAATCCAGTAAAATTCAAACTTCTTTCGAACGATGATTCGAAACTTCGACTCAGTTCGCGTTCTCAGCTGTGAAAAAAGGCTACTTATCGTGCACACCTTGCGTCTGTCACACGACTGGAGAAACGGACCGGTTGAAAATAAACATTAGAAAGATTCCTCCGTGTTTGTCGTTGCATCGATGATCGATGATTACCGTCGCGTTCGATTTTCGTCGCTTTCACCGCTGGAACCGGTGCGTTGCTCCGCTATCGTTGTTATTTTCTCGCCCCGGCCGGTAATTAACTCGGATGATTAGACGATCCGGTATGTGGGTTAGGCGATCGCGAGACCCGAGCTAAACTCGCGAAGGCACGTTTGTTTGCTTTCTTGAGCGTATCGCGAGCAAACCGCGGACTATGATATACGATGCGGGCGTAATATATGGGGGACGTTTCGAAAATAGTAACCCGAGAAATGGAAACGGTAGGAATGGCGCGCGTTTCGTGCGAGGAGACACCGTTTTCGACGACCCGTTCTCTTCTTTCTTTTTTTTCGTTCACGAGGAACACGACCGGATGAAATTTCTTCGTAAATTGAATCGCGAATTACCCACGTGCCGAACGAACCGTAATTTGTTTATTCTATTCCGTGAAAGTGGATCGGAGTAATCTGTTACTCGGTCACGTGACATTTGTATCGCGTTCCTTGCCTCGACGACGACCCTACCCCTGATAAAGATCCCTGGTTGCGTAGTCTGGGTCATGATTCGCGGCTTACGTAACGCGAACGGTGTTGCGTCACCGTTCAGATAAGCTTCGACTTCTCGGTATTATTGAATCGGTGAAAAAGAGCACGCGATCCACCAGTAAAAGAAGCCACGGTGCTCGCGTGCCAGGGACCGATGATCGCTTCGCTGAAACCGAGACGATCGTTCGTAGACGCGCGCAGAGGACGTTCGGGGATTAGTGAAAAAGCATACACGAGAGAAGTGGATCGATCGTAGCCCCTTAGCCATCGATCTCTGCAAACACGGGTTCCACGTATCGCGATCGTTTCGACAAAGTCTCGCGAACGGGCGAAGAATGCACGTTACACGTTCGTACGTATTGTTTTGGAATAACGAAGGGAAAGAGAGAGAGAAAAAAACAAAAAAAAACGGTAATAGGATTGCACAACTTTTTAACGGGTTTCAGAGCGAACGTCGAATGCACTAAACTCTGGCAATTACCCAATGACCAAGTTTTTCTTCCACCGGTCTCTTCTTTCGTTTTTTTTCTTCTTCTTCTACTTCTACTTCTTTTTCTTCTGTTTGTTTTTCAATCTTTCCGCACCGTCGAGAATATTGCATTCAAACTTTACGGTTTATCGTTTGAAATTCATAGTTCGGGATAGATCACGTATTTTTCGGGATAGGAAACGCTTCCGGTGGTAAGTTTTTTTTTTCTTTTCTTGAGAAAGGCTATGAATAATGCTAAAGTGTATCGTGCCAGGTACGTGGTTCAATTGTATCGTATTGGATTGTTCGGAAAGTCATTTCGCTTTCTAAAATGGATATAATTTGACAAAATGTTTGTACACTTTGAGAAAATCGTGTTTCATTTTCGTCAAAGAAAAACGAACAAAACAACCCGATATTATATTTCGATTACGTTCAGTGTGTTCCGGAAAGTCGAGGTCAAACTTGAGGAGTGTGCGGTGCTCACCGATACGAGTGAAAAAGTCCGGTTAAACGGTGTTGTGAGACGTTTCCATCGATGAAATATAAACTAATGTTTAAGAAACGTAGAAGTAAACCGAGAGGTAACTCTAGACGCGCACCGACGACGCTATAATACAAAACTAACAAAGTAGTTCTACCATTACTGTTACCGAATGACACGGGTTATCTACGACTACGCGGTACCAATGCGTATTATGTTTACCTTGCTCGACCCAACGACTTACTCGATAAGTCGTAGGTAGACACGCAACATAGTCTTCTGTGCTGTTGCAGCCACGCGGTTGAAAACTGTCTTGTAACTTCGGGACTAATGACATTTGGAACCGTGTTTATTCAGACGTCTTCGCTCCTTTCGACCAGTGCTACGTACTCGTGAAATTTCACTCGAATTATCTGGGCAACTCTGTACAAGGGAATCAATTTCGCTTAATTATTCCGATGATAAGATGTGCAATCTGTCCTTGAAGAATTTGTCTGTAAATATCGGTTTATTTGCACAGAGCTTTGCACGGATCGAATGTACAACTGAGAGAGTTGTACGCTCTTAGTAACGAGTACAGTGTTCTTCGGTAGCAATTGTAGCTCAGTCTTGGTTACTTTCAATTTTTCAAAGTCTCGTACAGTTAGTGGTGTTCACATTCGTCGAATAATTAGAATTCTTAATTTTAAAATTCATTTTCCTTTAATTTTGTGGTTTATCGTGTATTCATTTTCGATTGGTTTGTATCAGAAGCTCGAGATCGTTAGCAGGCTTCGAAGTATCTTGCTTAACCAATATTCATCTAGGAAAATTTTGTTCTCTTCTGTGACGTAGACGAATTTAAAAGAATTCTAATCGAAGCTTACTCGAGAAGACTGTACACATTTGGATTATCACAATTTTCCACTAGTTACCAGATCTCGAAGATATCGTCCGCACGTTCTTGTGGAACTATTCATAATCGACCCATAATTTTGATGAAACAAACTACAGTTTTTTTGTTATTGTATGTATGTATTTGAACGCGAAAAAATGTGAAATTTTACCCAATCCTCGAAATGTATAATTTTCCTATTAAATTCATAAAAGCGTGAATTGACGGGGACAAAAAGAAATCTATTGTCATCTGTCAATAGGATTGGAAATGCAAGAAAAATTGACCTTGAATTCTAATGAAAAAACTCACAATCTTTTTGTTATTATGTGTGTGTTCCTAAGTATGAAAAAATGTAAAATTCTTCCAATCCTCGAAGCCCCATTAAATTCATAAAAGCGCGAATAGAATTGGAAATGCAAGAAAAATTGACCTTGAATTTAGATGAAAAATTCCACTATTTTTTTATTAATCTATTTTGATGGTTCTAAATTCAAGATCAATTTTTCTTGCATTTCCAAACCTATTTCTTCTTTTCTTCAGAATCTAGATTTAGAACCATTTAGAATTTAGATGAAAAATCCCACCATTTTCTTATTAACGTATGTGTGTTCCTGAACGCGAGAAAGTGTACAATTTTCCCAATCCACGAAGCTCGATTAAATTTGTGAAATTACGAACTGAAGGGGCAGAAGGAAATAGGATTAGAAGTATAAGAAAAAGTCGATCTTGAATTCAGATGAAAAATTCCACGATCGTTTTATTGCTACATGTGTGTTCTCGAACGCTGGAAAATGTACAATTTTCCCAATCCACGAAGCTCGATTAAATTCGTGAAATTACGAACTGAAGGGGCAGAAGGAAATAGGATTAGAAATATAAGAAAAAGTCGATCTTGAATTCAGATGAAAAATTCCACGATCGTTTTATTGCTACATGTGTGTTCTCGAACGCTGGAAAATGTACAATTTTCCCAATCCACGAAGCTCGATTAAATTCGTGAAAGCGCGAACCGAACGGTGCAGGAGGAAATAGGATTGGAAATGCAAGAAAAAACCGGGTGACCATTTTCGGGCAGAAATCCCGCCCGGAAATAGGAAATATCGCGATGCGGAAGTGGAAAAGCGGAGCATTCGACTTGGCGGGTATCGACGTAGCCCGGAGGAGAGGAATTCTTCCCGGTCCGTGGAAGGATCGTTAACGAGTTCCCGGAGAAACCTCGCGGTCTTGAAATCCCACCGAGAGTAATAATAACGAGCAAACGGGCAAGTAGATCGCGAGGTCAGGACATTTGCTTCGATTAATAGCGGATTAGTCGGCTAACTCTGTCCGGCAACAAGAGCAGCTGGTCTTGAACGACGACGGAGCGGAATGAGAATAGGAAAGGGCAGCAACGACTGAGGGGGAGGGGGAGGCCGTAACGGAGTGAAAACAGGAGAAGGGAGAGGAAGGGAAAATAAAAAAAAAAAGAAAAAAAAAAGGAGGGAATGTCGAGCCGCTTCTGCCGTCCAGAAATATATTTGGCTCGGGTTCTTTTTCTTCTTCCGTTCGTAGCACGCGCGCGTGTGCGCCCCCTGTCGGAAAACTCAAAGCGCTTACCTTCGTGGAATAATTAAATCGGCTCGCGGAGAGAGAGAGAGAGAAACGGGCCGAGCGGGGGACGGGGGGTGCAAGGAACCCTCTAGGGAATGGCAAAAGGGCGGACAAGACGCCACACACCGCGCATCGTGGGCCGAACGCGTGCAAAATTTACTCGACTTTCGACCTCCTCGAGTTTCTCGCTTTGACGCGCAACTCGGTTCTCCGTTCGTCTCAAGGTGGATTCGCACGGAACGAACAATGCCGCACGAATCAGACGGAACTTGAAGAGAATTTCAGCGATGTACGGTAATTGCCCGCCATCGAGCGGGAACATCGGGATAGTTTGCACGAAACCGGGCTAACGATTTTCGGATTTCCGATACCGTACAAGGGGACGAGTCACGAGCGACCGAGATCGGATAACAGCGAACCAGTTGCGTCGATTATCAACGAGGAATCAAATTTTGCGTAATTTCTTCGCGGGAGTATCATCGATGAATCGGTTAGGATTCGCCGGTGAGAACGAGTCCAAACACGACCCACTTCGGACGACTTTGATCGTACTCGAAAAAATTTTTGAAAAATTTTTTGAATCGCTCGCGATCGAAAATTGTCCGAATACCCTCGTGTTTGGGCTCATTCTCATCGGGAGAACTTGACAAGTTTAAAGATAATGTTCTCGCGAAGATACGGTGACATTGGATTTTTCTTTGCATAAGCCAATGTTTTATTTCCTTCGAGTATTAAGGAAGTGATATTCCTGATTGCAATATATTTATCGTTAAATATCTCGTGTACTGGTAATGCACACCAATGATCGAGTACACGTTGAATATGTATATATATGTCCGTTTCACCGACCATCTCGATCAAAATTCCACGCGTTACGTTTTATGGGGTTCCTTTGGCAGCCCTCCTCGGTTTTTCTCCTCAGCCTCTATTTTCCCCGGCGCGTTGCTTCGTCCATCAGAATTGCATAGATGCGAGCAAATTGCACACGCGCCGGTACCGGTTCCTCGGAACGATTTTAACCCTCTTGTCACTGGAAGTGACCATAGGTTGTTTACGAGCAGCCGGTTATAGTGACAAGCTCGCAGGGCGAGGCGCACACGATGATCTCCTTAATGACTTCTAAATTACACGTTACACATAAGACATTTTTCTACCACGTTGCACGGCACCTAGACGCGCACGATGTTTTCTTTTTTTCAATTTTTTTTTCTTCTTGGGGGTCCGCACGAGTTAAATTTTTTTTCACGATACACACGAAAGAGAGAGAGAGAGAAAGAGAGAAAATACTTCCGAGAGTAAAACGAAACCTGGACAACCTATGACACGTTTTACTTTCGTACGTGAAAGTATCGATGCGATTAACCAGAGAGACCAGTTATAGACAGAATCGTACAATAATTCTATATAACTGTCTATAATTACCAAACGATTTAAATCTTATTTCATTTGTGGGTCGTGCAACTCGAAACGTATCGAGTTCTTCGTATTTATATTTTTCGAAACTCAACTTCGTTTGTGGGTCGTGCATCTCGAAACGTATCGAGTTCTTTGTATTTACATTTTCCAAAACTCAATTTCATTTTTTGGGTCGTGCATTTCGAAACGTATCGAGTTCTTCGTATTTGTATTATTTGAAACTCAACTTCATTTGTGGATCGTGCACCTCGAAATATATCGAGTTCTTCATATTTGTATTATTTGAAACTCAACTTCATTTGTGGATCGTGCACCTCGAAATATATCGAGTTCTTTATATTTACATTTTCCAAAACTCAATTTCATTTGTGGGTCGTGCACTTCAAAATATATCGAGTTCTTCATATTTACATTTTCCAAAATTCAATTTCATTTGTGGGTCGTGCACTTCGAAACGTATCGAGTTCTTCGTATTTGTATTATTTGAAACTTAACTTCATTTGTGGATCGTGCACCTCGAAATATATCGAGTTCTTCATATGTGTATTATTTGAAACTCAACTTCATTTGTGGATCGTGCACCTCGAAATATATCGAGTTCTTCATATGTGTATTATTTGAAACTCAACTTCATTTGTGGATCGTGCACCTCGAAATATATCGAGTTCTTTATATTTACATTTTCCAAAACTCAATGTCATTTGTGGGTCGTGCACTTCGAAATATATCGAGTTCTTCGTATTTACATTTAAAAAAAAAAACAAACAAAACAAATAACTCCAACGCATCGAAAGCCAGCGTGCTCGAATCCGGAATGGACATAGAAAAGGCGAACGACGGACCAATTTCGAATCGACCCCGTAGCGATGACGGATACTGACGTCTGTTCCCTATTGTCATAATTTAGTCGTTCCGTCTAATCGTCACGTGGGAGTGACGCTGCCAGGAGGGGACCAGTTCATTGAAATTACGGTCACAAGAGGAGGAGACACGTACAGCCGCGAATTAAATCTCATCGTTGAGAGGAGGAACGAGAAAAAGGTATAGCTTGACCCAGTGACACGAGGGTATAGCTTGACCTAGCCGTCGAACAAAAAAGAGCAGACAATGGCGAATTTCAATGGCCTCGAAGGAAAGTCATCGTGCAGGGTGGTCCTTCGCTCTCGGTTCGACGCGGAGAAATTCTCGGCGTCGCGACGTCGACCGCTCTCGAATCTCTTTTCTAGGTACGACGTTACCCCAACTTTCGTCTCCGTTCGGATTCATAAGTTTCACGGTGTTTCGGTGAGTTTATAAATTGCTAGGTGGCCCCTAATTAACATAGATATCGAACGGTGTATAAATTACGCTTTTGTGACGCTCGTCTCGCGGGATCACGCGTATATATTCGTGTGTGTGTGTATGTATGTGTATAAGTGTGCGTCGGTGCGTTCTCACGTTGATTTACGTAAGTAGTGTGAATTACATCGCCACGGGCTGTGCCGGGACAGTTAATCGTTGCACGCCTACTTGGATAATAAAATATTCGAGACCCGACTTCGAGAAATCGGCTCGACGCTGCTGACGCTTATTCGCGACACTGGCACGTGCGTGCTCGGCCCGAATAACTGGAGTTTCAAGCTAGAATCGTTTTACTATTGGAATAATATTTCGCTGTTCCGCTGTCGGGTCGTTGGAGAATTTCGAATCGGGTATCGATACCTTCGTCGCACGTTGGAACCGACGTGCGCGGTGATCCCTTTTCAGAATCTCAGTTTCTGTTTTCGTCGTGTGTTCTCAGTGGCCCAAAATCACACTCGTCTGGTAAATCGTACGTGATCAGAAAGAGAACGTCGCGCGTTTGAACACTCGTTAATTCTGACTCGAATTTAAATCGATGAAAGTGTTCAGCTCGGTGTTTCTCTTTTCAAGAACCCCCTTTCAATGGTGAATCACCAAAGTAGAATTCAATTATCATTTTTTAAGTATATTTTAAAAATGTTTTTCTTTTCTTCTGAAATCTACGCGAAACTTTCATTTCGATTTCAAAGATTTTGTATATTTTAATTCGAATTTTTCACACACTGAGAAAATATGAAAAGGACTCAGTGGAGTGTTTTTAAGATTCTTTTGGTAACGAGTTAACTATTCTTTATCGGAGAGTATTGAAAAATCCTTGGTACTTAGCTTTCCGTGTTTATTGTACAATAAATATTCATATTCATTTATTTTTCAGCTCGTTTTAAATAATTCCACCACCGACGAGGAAAAAACATTTATCGAGTGTTTCGAAATTATGCAAAACGTTTTTCATTCTTCCACATAGATAGTTACTTTGTGCGCCTCTTCTTTCGAGGTTTATTGTACAACAAATTTCAAATTTTCTATTTTCCACTTCGTTTTAAATAATTCCACCACCGACGCGGAAAAACCTTTCGTCGAGTGTTTCGAAATTATGCAAAACATTTTTCATTCTTCCACATAGATAGTTACTTTGTGCGCCTCTCCTCTCCAGGTTTATTGTGCAACAAATTTCAAATTTTCTATTTTTCACATCGTTTTAAATAATTCCATCACCGACGCGGAAAAACCTTTCGTCGAGTGTTTCGAAATTATGCAAAACATTTTTCATTCTTCCACATAGATAGTTACTTTGTGCGCCTCTCCTCTCCAGGTTTATTGTGCAACAAATTTCAAATTTTCTATTTTTCACATCGTTTTAAATAATTCCATCACCGACGCGGAAAAACCTTTCGTCGAGTGTTTCGAAATTATGCAAAACGTTTTTCATTTCTTCACATAGATCGTTACCTCGTGCTCCTCTTCTTGCTTCCCACGGACTATAATAATCAGATTCGTGAACCACAGTTTGAGAGACACTGGTCCAGCGTAACCTATAGCCTGCTGAACGGATCCAGTACGATCTATAATTTCTCAAACTGATGCACCATGAACTATGCCTTCCTGAAATATCTTCGAAAGCGTATTACGATTGCATGTCGAATGCCAATAATTCATACCAATAAGGATCGCGTTTGGACATCTTCCAGTTCGAAATAATCCGCTATTGTTACGACAGGAGGGGATCGATCCTTCAATTTTCGCGTGTTACGGATCGACTTGGCTCTGTTTTGTGAATCGTGTTTCGTTGCAACGGCTCGACTTGGGAAACGAAGCTTATAACGCGAACTTGTTACCCGTCCCGTCGAGCGAGCTCAACCAAGGGTACACAGAGTGTCGCTTTAAAGTCCACTTTTCGTCCGTGACGAGGGCTCAGTCGGTGTCGCGCGATCGAGCGATGCATCTCGCTCGTTCGTTCTCGCCGATGCACCCGGTGCATCTCGAACCTTTCGTCCAAAGTTTAGTCCACAGTTGCGACATTACGGCGAACGTGACACGTTCGTTAAAGCTGCTTTGAAACACTGCACGTTGTTTACCGACACTCACCTCCAGGAGACACAGCAAATCAAAGATTACGGTTCTAATGTTTCGATAACCGAGTATCTTGAAAGCTATTGGGGTTCTGGCATAGATGTAGAGGGTGTCCCAATCGTCACCGGTCGATTTACTTGTATTCTTCGATCGTTATTAGCGTTGAAGATCGCGATTTTTCGTAATGTCTTTGAATAATTTCCATGTGTTCTTTCACCGTGGTACTCTTCCACGATTAATTTCCCATTTGTCTAAATAACGTATGTTAAGTTTTAGTTTGATCGGTTGGATGTTTTAAAAGTAGCGCGAAATTCAAATCGACCGCTGATGATTGGGACACGCTGTGCTTGAATATTTTTCGAAAGAAACTCTTTTATCTTTGTTCGCTCTTGCGACGATCCAAGACGAGTAAAATTATAATTAATTTCGATCCACAATAGAGTACGATCCTCTTCGGTTGTGATAAATAATATCGATTTTTCATTGACATAAATTCAAAGACTGCATAAAATATGATTTAAATTTAATAACGACACTCACCTGTACAGGACTAAATCAATCAAGAGCGATATATTAAACTTGGCTCGCACCGATCTAAATTATATGGACAGAGAACAGTACCGGTTCCGTGTGATTCTACCGTAGTAGACTCCCCTCGAAGTTAACAACGAGGATATTAAAGCGGTTTGTTTAAGGTCGAAAAGAAAATCTTCGTGGAAATTAAAATTTAATTTACTTTACAATTACCGATAACGTGGCATCTTCTTCTTCGATCACATTCTCCTATTGGCGAGTATTTTTAGTAAATTTGAAGAAACATCATTTGAAGAATGATTTTTTTTGCAAACTTACAGAACACCTCGTATTTTCACCGAGCAGAAGTCTGCTTTTTAAATCGATACGACGTCGAATCTAAAACCAATGACGCGAAATAAATTGTAGGAGTTAGAGGTAGAAAATGGACTGTTTTTCGAGCGATTTGATGCCTCGAGTTTCACGCATGGAAATTCGACTCAAGATTGGTCTCGTGCAAGGGACACGATGCAGTAACCTGGTGCTCGAACTGCAGAGCTGCAGCATCCCTTTGATGCAACGGTCGAATACCGACGTCGTATCGTACAGGCCTGAACACTCCAATGCGTTCAATTTTTATCACGTTCCTAACGTCCAAGGTCCCTTTCACGGGTAGCATATCACGGTTCAATGTTTGGTCAGAACTAGTCTGAACGCTTGAACGCGTCCGAAACTTGCTTCATCGCGCGTTACAAAGTCCTACATCGCTCGAAATCGGTGTTCTCTACGATGTACCGTTTCGAGTGCGGACCAAGCTTAACCCTATCATTATTCGGCTGGTTTGACTCTCACGCTCCAAAATTTTTATACAAGCAACACGTTAAACATTCCAGATGGTTTTTCAGGAATTTGACCCCACCTTATCGTTACCAAATAAACAATTTACACTCCCCGTTTCTTTTCACCAGTCGTATTTTCATTCGAAAAAATAAGATATCACTTTTTACATTCTACGACGAAATTGATACATAAAAGTATATTTAAAAATAACTCCTCTGTACAGTCGAGGATAATTCTATCTTTATTTTATTCTTTTATCTTCGCGTCGATAACTCGAATAAAATTTATTAACCTCCACACGAGCGCGTTACAGTTGGAAAAGTAAAGCGAAATTCGGGTTCGTTTCATTCCTCCAGCTTCCTGCTCTAACACCAATATTTAATTTTAATATCAACTTCTTATTTTCCACTTCAACATTGAGTTGTAATTGTCAATATCGAGAGATTATATTAAAAATTCAAATCAAACCTTCGATCCTGCACTCGAGAAGATACGCTCCAGTTGTATAATTTAAAAAAAAAGAAATATACTTCTTAACTTTCGTGGACTGTTGCAAATTACATTGTACAATGATATTGTACAGTTTGTTTCTTCGTTAAAAAATTTTGCATACATCTACAAGTGTAATTAACGCGAATTGTAAAGTTAAGCAGAGAGATTCTCTATCGATCGAACGAGAGAAAAAATGTATAAATTAATACCATTCGTTTTGGCTCACGGAGACGCTACAGGGTTAACTTCTCGTCTCTCCGTTTCAAGTCGCGGCGTGTTCGGCTCGGAATTTCGGTGCTTCACCCTCGACGGAGTGCTTTCGGAATTAGAATTCGTCCGGGACACGCTGCGGGCCGAAAAATCCCGAGTGCGATGCAACGACTTCTATGCAGTCTGTACGCGCGCGTTCCGTGATTAACTCTTTGAGTCATAACGCGTTAAGAAATGTCCCACCTTTTCAATATCCTTATGTCGACGAAGGGATATTATTCAATCCACCGTGAAAAATTAAAATAACTATAAACTGTATAGTAAGATTGTTGATATTCCACCTCGTAATTAAATATCCAAATAATCAATTTTTTTAGTTATTTCGAAGGGATATTCGACTGTTGATATTCCATCTCGTAATTAAATATCCAAATAATCAATTGTTTTAGTTATTTCGTACAATTTCACACGTTTAATAAGCTTTTCAATACCCTGATATCGACGAAGGGATATTCGACTGTTGATACTTCATCTCGTAATTAAATATCCAAATAATCAATTTTTATAGTTATTTCGTACCATTTCACACATTTAGCAAACTTATATCCACAGAGGGATATTTTTCAATCCACAGTGAAAAATTGAAACAACTACAATGACTACACGGTGAGACGGTTGATATTCCATTGTAATTAAATATCCAAATAATCAATTTTTAAAATTATATCGTACCATTTTTGTAATTATTTCACACGTTTAGCAATCTTCCCAATACCCCGATATCCACGAAGAGATATTTTCCAATCCACCGTGAAAGATTAAAATAACTACCACAACAGCACGGTGAGACTGTTGGTATTTCACCTCGTAATTAAGTATCCAATTGATCAATTCTTTTTTCTACTTATTTTGTACCATTTCACGCGTTCGGGAACCGTGCCCCAACGAGTTAAATTCGAACAACGAAAAAGGTTTACGTTGGTCAAAAGACGAAAGAGCGGTGTTCACGACGATGGTTCCTCTTCCTCTCTCGCTCGCTCTCTCTCCCGATGTGTATAAATATATATTCTCTCCTCGCTTTATAAATTCCGCGGGGCCTCGGGCATGGAAGACGGGACTTTAGAAAAGTGGAAGTCGAGTACCTCGACTTTATTTTTAACCCTTTGATACGTGTAGCTTGAATGAGAGACTCCTGTCACGTAACGGGGGTACTTTATTGTATTTGAACGTGGCTCGCGCCGCGTTCCCTCGTTTCAGTCGGACGGATAACGCGGATAACGTTGGAAACGGGGCACGTTGAAATTGAATAATATTCGAAGGGACGAATACGGTTTCGCGGGGATACGGATCTACTTTGAACCTGGCGCCTGTTTCATTCACCCGCTAATGAATAACCGCTGTCTTCGATTTTATTTACTCGCGTTGTAAATACTTTACGAGCACCGGCGAAACCATTTATTTCGAGAGCTCGGGAATTGAAAATGGAGGTGCTCTCGATTGTACGGTATCTAGCAGGACGTTGTATACGACCGTGGTGTTCAATGATGATGATAATAATAATAATAATAATAATAATAATAGTAACACGCGTATCTATCGAAGACGAGATTGCGTATGTACATTGCAAAGCGAATAAGTCGAGTGGAAGAAACCGAAAAAAAAAAAGAAAAAAGAGAAGGAAAGAAGAGAGGGATAATAAGAAATTAACGCGCAGAGATAGCACACGTTCAGAGACCAGAGTGCGATTACACGCTGCTCTGAAGCTAATCTCGAGAGCAATGTAATAAGAAAATAATATCGATCGAGGGAAAAGGTGAAAGAGAAAAATTAAGTATAAGTATAATATAAATAAATAAATATATATATATATATATATGTATGTATTGTGTGTAAGTGTATTTTATATTTACGCGAGAGTGATTGCATAATAGTGTGAAACGAAAGTTTCGACACGCGTAAAAGAGCAAGACGGACATTATTAACGCATTTTCACGACGGAGGATAACTTTCGTACGGAGTGTGTCAAATTTTCATACAAGCTGCGAGAGAATGCAAGTAACTTCGATCAGAGATGATTCTAACGAGTAGTGTGTTGGAACGAACGATGATGTTCAGGCGCGTTGGACATCGTTAGCCAATGGCTGACGTCAGTTTGAAGGATTGCCATTGTATCGATACCCGAAGAGTCGTTTGTTGCACGGTGAAGGGTTTGACTATTTTTTAGGTTCTTCAGTTCCAAGCTTAGAGTCATAAAGGGCGCACGATACCATCGTCGTGTACATTAAGTTGCATTACTGTGCATCTCTTCGTATATTTTGATTTTATTCTTGCGTTTGTAATTCGTTGCGTTGGTGTGAATGCAACAATGATCTAAAGAGTGCCAGATGTCGATAGGGAATGGTCGATGTTAGTTTTAATACCTGAACTACCGATGGTGAACGTATTCCTATTTGTATCGGATCGCATCTTCGAAATTGGGTGAGGAAAGAGTAAATTAATTCGATTGAGTAATTTTTAAAAGAAATTTGAAACAAGTAAAATTGAAATAGCTCTAGTGTTAAGGACTGTCTTCATATTGTAGCAAAATGGTCGTCCACTTCGTGGTTAACAATTTGGTTATTTTTCTTTCGGGTTTTTCTTTTCACTTCCAAGTCGAAAGTCACAAAGAGCACACAAGTTATATTGCTGTATATTTCTTTAATCCGATTTTATATTCTTGTATGTACAATCACTATACTACTGGTTACACGAGATCTTTGGATATTATAACAAACTGTACATTATAATCTGAACTTACAACGCGTGGTATTGGTTAGAGATCCTTGGATATTATAATAATTTGTATATTATAATTTGAACTTACAACGAGTTGTATTACTAGATACAAAAGATCCTTGAATATTAAAGTAAACTATATATTATAATCTGAACTTTACAACGCGTTGTACTACAAAATCCAACAAAATTTGGATATTAAACTAAACTATATATTATAATTTGAATTTTACAACGCGTTGTACTACTGAATACGACAAAATTTCAATATTAAACTAAACTATATATTACAATCTGAATTTTACAACGCGTTGTACTACTGGATACGACAAAATTTCAATATTAAACTAAACTATATATTACAATCTGAATTTTACAACGCGTTGTACTACTGGATACGACAAAATTTCAATATTAAACTAAACTATATATTACAATCTGAATTTTACAACGCGTTGTACTACTGGATACGACAAAATTTCATTATTAAACTAAACTATATATTATAATCTGAATTTTACAACGCGTCGTACTACTGGATACGAGAGATTCTTAGATATTATAATAATTTGTGTATCACAATCTGAATTTACAACCTACTGTCTTCCACGAGAGAGTAATGGAAGCGTTATTGTGGTAAAAGTTCTGGCAAAGAATTTGATTTGGTCGAGCCGGGTCGTTCGCCGAGCTACGGTTTTAGAAACGGAAAGAAATTCGCCATGCACGTGTCTTGAAGCGAGATTCACCGACTCGATTCACGAATTCCCGCTCCGGGCGCGCGAGTTCAATTTCGCGTACGAGGGAATTCGCGTCCAGAAATACACTTGACCGTAAGTTAGCCAGTATTTCGGCGTCGACGACCAAAATGTTCGAATATCGAACAGCGTAACACCGGCGTGCGCACGTTTTCCGTGCCACGTTGCCCGTGCATTCGTAAATCCGGTCTCTCGTCGTCGCGAAACGATCTTCGTGAAACGCTAGAAAATTATTGTCCGCCATTATGGTCTATTGAAGCGTAACGAGGACTCCGGAGTTCGTTCGAGAGTTACAACACTTCGGTTTAATATTCGGACGATTTCGTCTTATTCGGTGTGAATGGCCCGACTAACGAACGAACGAATTTCTTTAAATAATTTCCATCTTGGAAAGTCAAATTTTTCGAGTCTCAGGGAATTGTTTCTCGATCGCGTCGATCCGCGAAGAAACTTCAATCGTGGATAGAATCTTGTAGAAATATTACGGTGATAGTGTAATTCGGTGTTATTATTTATTTATTACACTTGGAAATATTACGAAGAAATTTTTAAACCAATATTCGTTAGTAGACGTTCGAAGTGAGTCGAAAATGATCGATAGTTACTTCTGATTATTAAAGTACATACTCGTGACGTATTTTCCATCGAACAATAATATTCTTTCTTCCTCGAGAAATGTTTCCTTCTGTTTTAATTTTTCGTTAATTCCAATTTTTATTCAACGAGGTTGTCTTTCATTCTTTATTCGATACCTTTGAACAAGATTCAAACTTTGACTCTCCGGGTAGAAATGGTTTATAGAAAAATTGTTATTTATTCACGATTGCGTGATATTCTTTATTATATTCGAATGGAAAAACCCCCGACTCGTAGACAATCGAAAGAAAAGCAAACTCGATCGTAAGCGACGAATTTCGATCTCAGTTATCGCCACGGACCTTTGCACCGCGTCTAATATTACAAGACGAACCGAAATAAACTGCAGTCGGATGCATACGAAGCGCACCTATCGTACCCAGCGTACACACACACGGGCAAATTTGCATGGAAAAGCAAACTACCATGAACACTGTACCGCTTACGCGCGCTCGTTACACGCGACAGTATTTTTTGCTTATTTGCATAACCGCGACTCGTTGATCGGAGTTATAGCGACTGTTGACAATAGGTCGACGTGTTGTTTTCTTACCTTCCGGTTGGAATTGTTCGTGGCGAAACGCTCGTTCTTAACGCGTTCAACGGTTACAGTGTGTAATAACTCGAGAAGAAAAAATTATTTCGCCTATTGTTCTTAGCGTAGATATGAAAAATCAGTCTACGACGTTCTGGAGTGCATTGATCCTTATTATTATCGGGTAGAGTTAATTAACAGGTAGAATTAAAACTTTGAGAATATTTCTTTCGTGAGATTTTCGAACTCTTGGAAATGCTTTCTAAGAGTTTTCAAATATTTTCGGAGATTAGAATGATCGAAATTGGAAAAATTGCCAATGTTGTAGAAAGTTCGATAGGATTCATCGAAAGTTGGTTTTCTCTCGATGGAATATTCGAACCGATAAACGCGTACGTGTCTTTTACTTCTGTTCGAGATTTAGAAAACTTTGCGAATCTTTCTCGGGTCGATGCAGCGACGATTCGAGCGAGAACAGTGATTTCAATGCACGATTACGTAGCTCTTGAATCGCGGACCAATACGATTGTACCCTGGATTTCCGTTTGCGACGATGAAATGAGAAAATAAGTGTGGGCAACTTTCTACCAGAAATCTTCCACGGATAAAAAACCACAACATATGTTCTGTCCTCCAGGCGATATGAGCTGGTGCAAGTGGCTCCAAGCCGAAGCCATCGGTACCTACTCTCACCGATTTTACTCATTTATCACCTCTTGATCTCGGAGTTCAAGAAATTGTAGAACCCATCTATGAAGATTCAACGACAAAAGACGTAATAAATTCCATCCTCTGGACTTTCCTTCGAAAACGTATTCACACGGTGCTCGAAAAGTGTTCGAATATGCCGATCATTTAGCAAATTTGTGTATTCAACGAAGGCTACGTAAACGTGCCGAAAGTTACGTCATTGATGGGGCTCAAGATTGAAAAATCAACCCTGCAAGACTTTTTTAAGGAAGAAGAGGGTACGTTCTATGGTCCCGTCATAGACGATTAAGCTAAGTGTCATCTTATATACCTTTAAACTGCACGTCAAATTTTCGAATCGTTCTTTTTTTTTCCCTCGAAATAACGTTCTTCGAATTTAGAGCCACGATGTCCTGAGACGTGGTCGAACGATTTAAACGTACTACACCACTCTGTCGTGTGATCTAGGATTAATTTGTTATCGTTATATCTTTAAAACAATTACCCTTTCTTCTTTGCAAGGGCTGCAATCCCGTTGCAAATAATTTTGATTATATTTAAAAAATTCTAATTCACACAACAGTCACAATCTCGCAGAATAAAACTCTATTTGATTCTTTCTCAATTCCGATGATCACAACTGCTTGAATTACGAACACCGTCGAGTAATTTATTACTCCGCGCCTTTCGGCACAATAACACAGTACTCGAGGACGAAGAACGCTTGAAAAAATTCATACGAGTGCTCGAGGTACGCACGAACGTCTATACAAAATTTTAAATCGACAGATGCGATACTTTTTTCGTAATTAATTCCCAAAGAGTGCCCGAATCACTGCCCTGTTGAACGCTGGATCGATCGGTGCGGGCCGTGCGGTGAACGCCGATAGGCGTTCGTTGCGCATGCACTTGGAACGCGAGCGTCGCATTCCCGCACAGCGGGGGCTCGGTGAGTTCGAACTCGTTCGCCACGGGGATGAAAAAATTCAATGGCGTCCACGCGAACGGTTCTCATTCCGTTCGAAACGTTTCGGTAGTCGTGAATTACGTTCGCCGTGGTCCCCCACCGTCGAGTTCTGTTATTCCAGTTAGTTTTCACGAGCCATTTAAACGACCGAAAATACACGAAACTTTTAGGATCGCCCCCGCGGGCTTTTAAGTCGCTCTTAGCAGCGGAGACTTTCGACGTTTCTGAAACTCTTCGAGACGTCGAAGTCTTGTCGGGTTATATTGGAAAGTTCCCCTCACGATGAATTCGAAACTACTCGGACTCTCTCGTCTTCTTGTCATCGGTAATCGTATCGATCGCCGCCCTTTTCCTTTATTTATCTCGGCCAACCGATGACGAGCGGAAGTCCAAGACGACCTGGCAGAACGGGAACGAGCGAACGAGATAATTTCACAGGAGTCGAGAGTATTCGATCCTCGTGGACGATAATTAATATTAAAGCGACTTGGCGAACCTTTCGAGACAGCTTCCACCGGGTACTCGCCTATCTCGAGTGGCGAATCTTTCGAGCTGGGAATACGCTCGTATCGAATAACTCGCCGCTCTCTTCCGCGCAAATTGATATAATTGCATGCGAGAACTTTTCAAAAATTTCGCGCGACAAACGCAGAGCAATTTCGTCGATCACTCTTAACGGATAGTTTCATTAACGAGTATATCTCTCGCATAGCGACGAAATTTATTCTTGCTTGTATCAGAGTGTTACTCGAATGGAATTTTATTTCTACGATACGTGGAATTTAAATTGATATAATTGCATTGGAGAAGTTTTCAAAAATTTCGCGCGACAAACGCAAAGTAATTTCGTCGATCACTCTTAACGGATAGTTTCATTAACGAGTATATCTCTCGCATAGCGACGAAACTTATTCTTGCTTGTATCAGAGTGTTACTCGAATGGAATTTTATTTCTACGGTACGTGGAATTTAAATTAATATAATTGCATTGGAGAAATTTTCAAAAATTTCGCGCGATAAACGTAGCGTACTTTCGTCGATCACTCTTAACGGATAGTTTCATTAACGAGTATATCTCTCGCATAGCGACGAAACTTATTCTTACTTGTATCAGAGTCTTATTCGAATGGAATTTTATTTCTACAATACGTGGAATTTAAATTAATATAATTGCATTGGAGAAGTTTTCAAAAATTTCGCGCGATAAACGTAGTGTACTTTCGTCGATCACTCTTAACGGATAGTTTCATTAACGAATATATCTCTCGCATAGCGACGAAACTTATTCTTACTTGTACCAGAATGTTACTCGAATGGAATTTTATTTCTCTTTTATTGGAATCTTCTCGTTGGAAGATGTGTCTATTAAAATTATTTATTTCTACGGTACGTGGAATTTAAATTAATATAATTGCATTGGAAAAGTTTTGAAAAATTTCGTGCGACAAACGCAGCGAATATAATTTCCTTAGATATAAGCAAATTATTTCCCCCTGTTTCTAATCTATTATCAAAATAAAAATTGATCGCAACTGACTTGATACGATTAATGACCAATTTGTGTTAAACTAAAATTATCCGACTGAACATAAATTGTAACTCGTACACATTCGTCTCGAATCGAAAAAAAAATATTTCGAATCGAACCCCACTATACGTCCCTTCGAAGATCGGCGACGAATTGTTCTCGTACACCGGATGTATTTATTCCTTAAATTCATCGGTCTCCTGGAACATCGGTGAGTTCACGGTCAGATCGTATGGCGATTCCTGCGACAGATTTTGCCACGGTTCGCTCGAAGAGCCTATTTCCAGGCCGGGAACGTAATCCCGTGGCACACGTTTTACATACGATCGCGATTTCGCTCGCGTTCGGATCTCTTCGCGGGAACTAGGAATTCGTGCAACCTTGGAATTAAGTAAACTACTCGCGCTCGTCCACGTAACCGTCGTAATTTCACTTCTTTGCATACGGTGAGCTCGGTTCGGGCAATCGAAGGTCGAAATCTCCGCGTTCGATTAAAAATCGTGATTTTCAGGTCGACGGTGCCCTCGTATCGTCAACGTTGACTGGTAGTGTTCGTTAAGTGAGAAATTTATGCATCGAGGGTGCCACTCGCGCGATCACGGTGCAGAGACACGTTTATTTCGATTTTCCTCCTCGGAAGGGATCGTATCCTTCCGGTGCATCGGATATCGAAATCAACGGATCGTTCTCAGCTCGCTGGAAAATACGCTCATCCTTGGAATACCACTTTTTTTTCTTTCTTCGTTTCGCGTGCAGCATTAAGACACTATTTATAACGTTCACCCTTCTCGTCTCGGATTGTGAAACTGTCTGAACTAATTTCCATCGTGACGGTCTCGCGTCTCGAGATATTTGAATTCTTTCCGGCGCTTTCGTTCGTCAACAAATTAAACGTTCAGTTCGGTGTCGCGGAGCGGACGGTTTTTATTTTTTATACCAATTTTCGCACGACACGAGTTTGCTCCAATTTTCGTTTCAATGTCCACGACTATCAAGGCTACTGATGCATAAATACACTAGGTTGTTTAATAAGTTTCGCGATCACGGACCGGAGACATGTTTATTTCGATTTTCTTCCTACGATAAAACTTATTTAACAGTACTAGGTTGTTCGATAAATTTTGTTGTTCGATAAAACGATATAACTAATATATGTATTATTATAACTATATATTAGATATTATCACATATATATTATTATAATTAATATATGTATAATAAAACTTATTGAACAGTATTCGGTTGTTCAATAAGTTTTATTATATGTATATTAATTATAATAATATATGTGCAATATTATATAATATATAGTTACAATAATATATAATAATATAGAACGACAAAACTTATTGAACAACCTATTATACACACGTACATTGTACAAGGTGATCAGTGAAAGATTGAAGGGTTCGAGAAGGTCTTGACTCGTTAATTTTCAATCTTCTTTATTTGACGGTTATTCTTCACATAGAAAAAAATTCATTAATTATATTTCCAAGTAAATTGATACATTTATTGAAAAAACTCCGCGCTTGCGAAAGTTATTTTCGTTTTGTATCAATTCGGTGTTTCGGTGGCCACCCCGTGTAATCGCGACGGTGTTTATTATTCCTGTGAAGAAATTCAGTATTTTAAAGGTTTCTGTACAGCGGCTACTTAATCAACATTTACTCACAATGTTGCTAAATTTAGCAGCACTCGTAGCTGCCAAACGGGCCGAAGCAGGAACTTGAACCCGCCGCGAAAAATCACGAAATAACTCGACGTGCTCCTCTATGGAAACTAATATAATAAATTGAATCCTTATCTCGGCAAATGGATAATTACCGAGCGAAAAGGGTCGAGCGGGATCAACGACAGGGCGAGTGTCCTCGTTAATGGAAGTTCTTCTGTTAGAAATATCGTTTCAGGAATCGAATCGTACAAGTCGACCGCCGTCGGAGTGTTAATCCGTCTTTATTCTCTTTTAATTACACCCGAAGGGGTGGTTTTTGATCGAGAAATGACCCAATTAGAGGGTTTAACTCCCCACTCGAGCGGCGGCTCTCAGCCGCCACCTTCTACGGTGTAATTTTTCCAATTTGGGCAAATTACGCGGCTCCAGATCGAAATATTGGATCGTTCGGAAAGTAATTTCGTTTTTGGAGATTACATAATTTGATAAAATGTTTATGCGCTCTAAAAAAAAATCGTGTTTCATTTTCACCGAATAAAACGAAATTACTTTCCAAACAATCTAATACTATCACCGGTGAAATATAAAATTCCGAATTAAAATTAATTCGCGTGTCTTAAAACACACTCCAAGATTTCTTTATCGCACGACAATTGCCAGACTCGCTGCTTTGACTATTATAAAAATAACTTAGGTCGATATAAAAATTGTACGTCTCGAGACTAGATTGGATTTCGAGGAAACTTCGTATAAATAATAATACCTCTACCTTTTTCATTCTTTCCATACGTATCCACTATTCCAGCAATTTTCAAGAACATTCTAACCGAGTGTATTCCATTTTGACCAAGTAACCGTGGAATTTTCCCATAAAAGCCTCGTTTCTCCTTTATCTTCTCTAACGGATTAAAAAATTTCCGAATTGTTCAAAACATTTTCACCGACTCTAAAATACCATAACATTTCCCCCTAAAATTCAACCTTCTCTACCAAATGGAACAAATTTCAAAATTTTTCAAAACGTTCTAACCGACTTCAGTCACTCCCCTTTTTTCCTAAATAAAAAATTAAACGCATTCTCTCGCGATCAATTTCACGTTCGGTGGTTACATTTCCCGTAACGAGGAAAATCCGCTTCGCGCGCGAAGTAAGGATTGGAAAAAAAGAAAAAAAAACTAGGGTATATATCCTCGATAAGGGTAGGAGGAATTTTGCGTGCACGCGGAAACACGACGTCGCGCGCGAGTACTCGTCCGATCATGGGATTGACACCGTTTTACGGTCGTGTATCGATATTGGCTCGACGCTATTTTTAGTGGGCCGTATCGTGTTCTAACGATGCAAACCGCAAACGTGACCGAGTTATGCGAGGCGAGAGCCGCGCGCGTACCTAGAACCGACTGCTCGGTTCGACGACTCGCGTGCGCGCGTTTACGCGTTCCAGGTTGACGCCGATCACCGTTGACGATCAACACTGTTCGGGGGGGGAGGAGCTCGAGGCTCGTCAATTACCCCTCCAGCCCTCTACCTGGAACCGTTCCAGGGATCGGTTCCGCGCGAGATCGACGTTCCGAACGGAGGAGTGGGGGAAGGCTCGCGGGTAAGGTTCCTCGCTCGTCTGTTATCGGGCCCGGTCGACTGGAATATCTCCGCGGACCTGCATTCGAAATTCTGTGTCAGTACGGCTTGTGCACTTGAAGGTTTCACCGGCCGGGGATGCAGGAGGGGGTGATTTGCCTACGTTCGAAGATTCGAGAAAGGGGAGCAAACACGGCTAATTTCACGTAGCGTAACTTTATTAGTTCCCCGCGTACAGAGAATGCGAACCAGAGATTTTCCCGAAGTAGTATGGGAAGTGGACTATTGCATCTACGTACGTATTCGTTATTTCTCCGCGGACGGGAAATGCGCCCGAACAAGAAATTTTACCGAAATGGTAATAGAGGCGGACAGTTGTATCTATACGCGTGTTTATTATGTTTTTTGCGAATGGAAAATGCGAACCGGAGATTTTTCCAAAATAGTAAACGAAACAATTTTTCTGTATTAATGTGTATAGACATAGGTATTTATTATTTTTCCGCGAATGGAAAATGCGAACCAGAAATTTTTCCAAAGTAGTAAACAAGACGGACAATTTTTCTGTATTAATATGTATTGACGTACGTATTTGTTACTTTCGCGAATAGAAAATGTAAAATAGTAAAATAGTAAAAAGAAACAAACAATTGTATCTGCATAAGTATTTATTATTTTCCAGCGAATAGAAGATGCATTCGAACCAGAGATTTTTCCAAAATAGTAAAAAGGCGAAAAATTATTCCCTATTAATATGTATCTACATAAATATTTTATTCCCAGAGTCGAACCACCATAAACGTATATTTTTCTTGTATCGTTTCAACTGCGCCACTTATCTCGCTTAATACGCGACACCATTCCTAAATTATAGTTCAAGGAGATTACGCGAACACGTTACTTTGATATTTGTGAATTATTCTTTTCTATCGGAATATTTCGCGAGCATTAAATTCGACCAGAGTCATTCTTCGAGTAATTTCGTAGCATAATCGTTGTGAAAAAGATTCGATCTACCTGAGGTCGATGAAAGCAACGTTATTTTGAATCGATGCATAACGTAACGAGAATATTTTATTTTCGCGAATCACAACCACCGAAACCTGTGGTTCGAAGAATCGATTAACAAATGTTCTTATGTACGTATTAGTTTTTCCCTGCTTGTATCGTGCTTCCCCGAAGTTATTTGTTTCCCCCTCGGTGACGCGTTGTCGCTCGATTGTGTACGTTGTTAATGTGCCAGGAAAAAGTCTTCTGTGAATTATATTTATTTATAACATTGTTACGTAGCTGTTTCGTACGTAAACACGAATACATACTTGTCGTTGTACCATCGTGCATGAAAATCGATGCGTTCGTTCAAGTCGTCCAGTAGAAACCCCTTCGGGTGCATAAACTAAAACGCATGTAGAATATATGCACTTATGCAAAACGAAATATTAATATTATTACAGTTATTTATGGAGTATACTCTGCATACGTTTTGCACGTGTTTTCCGTATTAGCATATCGGCCGTAAATGCATAAAATCATTAATCTAGTAATAACTGAGCAATCTAATATGTTAATCATAAAATAATGACCGAGCTTTCAGGCTCACAGATTTATATCTATACCAAGGCACTGTAATATACTTTCTCGTTGCAAATAGAGTATCCATTAATTCGGTAAACGTTGTATAACGTTTAAAAAATATCAAAAATTTCTGGTATCATTATATTATAATTTCATTGTACCTAACGAAAAAGACTATTACCAAAAGTCCATAAGCTTCGTTACTTCGGCTTACAAATAACAGTGCACAGCGTGCGGATAATTAAGTTGCAAACTTATCGAACGGTATAATATTAAACAAATATAATTAAAGAAAATGGTTGGAAAAATGTTCGTGTCCATTATCAAACGTTAAATATTCAAAAGAATTTCAATTATTCATCCAGAAAAACCATCTGGTACTGTTTTAATAATAACCGAATACAACGTTAACACACGTACATCTGGACAACAAGAACGATATTACTTATTCATTTTCCTAATGAATTTTTAAATAATGTTGGTGACCCAGAAAAGGAGAAGTCTCGTCAACGTATTGTTCAAACGACGATCTATTAATACACAGACCATTTTATCTATTAATATGTGGATAAAATTTTGCAGGTAGACTCGATGTTGTACGCACGGAGAAAGTTTTTCCACGTTGTTGTTTTCGGATCGTTGATAATTTCGCGTTGCGTGAAATAGGCGATTATCTAGTAACCAGAAACCTCGAGGCGTAGTGGTCTTATCGTGAACGAATGATTCATAGATCACTGTGAAACGAGCGTTTTGAAAAATATAACGAAGCAAGGTTGCCTCGCGCGATATCCACGGCATTATTTGCGACCAGTTCAATGGAATTAGTTACACCGACTCGGGAATTATTACAAAACTCTTGCTCCTGAAAACAGGGTCAAACGGAATATACGATTATACGGTCTTCTTTTCTTTTTTTCATTCTTTATCGTGTCCTCAGTCCGCGTCTGAAGCGGTGCCAACACCTCGCGATATAGCGGGCCGTGTATTATAAAGTAAATATTTCTTTACGGTCGTTTGGAAATCTCGCAGGTTGAAATTTTTCAATTTCGAGACAACCGGCGTGTACACTGTTTGGTTGGCGAGGACTGCCTCTTGTGAAAAAAAAAAGGAAAAAAAAAAATATATATATATCTAGACTCTCCGAGTTGCGTCATTCGCCGTGTCCCTAGCGATGGTATATATTTAGAGATCGTGTGCCCTACTACAATTTAAAACCGTGGCGAAGATCGAGGGACGAAGAGGTACGAGAAGTGGAAGGTTGTCACGGGCCAGGAATGTGTAACAGCGGTCCAATACAGCCGCATTGATTCACCGGGTACAGAATGGAGACCACAGAGAACAGTGGTCTCCAATCTCCATCAAGAGATGAATAGACCACGGTAGGGAACGACGAATTCTTATTGCGAGGGAGGCGCGGAAAGTAGAATACTTCAGCAATCTGTACACTCCCCGTTCTCCTTAAATCCGTGATATCGACGTCACCAAGAGGTTTTAACAATCATCAGCGACGATTGTTTCCGTATTCGACGGCAAAATGTACCCAACAAGTGTTGCCTGATCACGACTTCTAACCGAGGCAAAGATCCAGCTACAAAGGAGTCCAGGATGCGGAAGATTGTCTCGGACCAGAGCCACGTGATTGTGGTCGAACTTAAACGCGACACAGCCACCTCGTTTCTCCGACACGATGCAAGGAGACCAACCGGTGACTGACAATCTCCATCAGGAGATGAATAGGCTCCAAGAAAGAGCGAGGAATTCTTATCGGGAGGGTAGCTTAGAAAGTAGAATATTTCGACAGTATACTCCCCGAAATACTCAAATGCACTGCTTGATCTAGACATTACCGAAGGGTTTTCAGAATCGTCAACCACTGCTTCCAATTTGATAACAGAATGTCGCTCAAGTGATCACGGTTCGTAGTCGAGGCGAAGATCCAGGTACGAAGGAGTTCAGTATGAAGAAGATCCTCTTGGACTAAGACCATGTGATTATGGTCGAACTTAAACGCGACACAGCCACCTCGTTTCTCCGACACGATGCAAGGAGACCAACCGGTGACTGACAATCTCCATCAGGAGATGAATAGGCTCCAAGAAAGAGCGAGGAATTCTTATCGGGAGGGTAGCTTAGAAAGTAGAATATTTCGACAGTATACTCCCCGAAATACTCAAATGCACTGCTTGATCTAGACATTACCGAAGGGTTTTCAGAATCGTCAACCACTGCTTCCAATTTGATAACAGAATGTCGCTCAAGTGATCACGGTTCGTAGTCGAGGCGAAGATCCAGGTACGAAGGAGTTCAGTATGAAGAAGATCCTCTTGGACTAAGACCATGTGATTATGGTCGAACTTAAACGCGACACAACCACCTCGTTTCTCCGACACGATGCAAGGAGACCAACCGGTAACTGACAATCTCCATCAGGAGATGAATAGGCTCCAAGAAAGAGCGAGGAATTCTTATTGGGAGGGAAGCTTAGAAAGTAGAATATTTCGACAGTATACTCCCCGAAATACTCAAATGCACTGCTTGATCTAGACATTACCGAAGGGTTTTCAGAATCGTCAACCACTGCTTCCAATTTGATAACAGAATGTCGCTCAAGTGATCACGATTCGTAGTCGAGGCGAAGATCCAGGTACGAAGGAGTTCAGTATGAAGAAGATCCTCTTGGACCAAGACCATGTGATTATGGTCGAACTTAAACGCGACACAACCACCTCGTTTCTCCGACACGATGCAAGGAGACCAACCGGTAACTGACAATCTCCATCAGGAGATGAATAGGCTCCAAGAAAGAGCGAGGGATTCTTATTGGGAGGGAAGCTTAGAAAGTAGAATATTTCGACAGTATACTACCCGAAATACTCAAATGCACTGCTTGATCTAGACATTACCGAAGGGTTTTCAGAATCGTCAACCACTGCTTCCAATTTGATAACAGAATGTCGCTCAAGTGATCACGGTTCGTAGTCGAGGCGAAGATCCAGGTACGAAGGAGTTCAGTATGAAGAAGATCCTCTTGGACCAAGACCATGTGATTATGGTCGAACTTAAACGCGACACAACCACCTCGTTTCTCCGACACGATGCAAGGAGACCAACCGGTGACTGACAATCTCCATCAGGAGATGAATAGGCTCCAAGAAAGAGCGAGGAATTCTTATCGGGAGGGAAGCTTAGAAAGTAGAATATTTCGACAGTATACTACCCGAAATACTCAAATGCACTCCTTGATCTAGACATTACTGAAGGGTTTTCAGAATCGTCAACGACTGTTCCCGATTGAACAAAATGTAACTTGGAACCGAGGCAAAGATCCAGGATGAGGAAGATCCTCTCGAACCAGAATCGTGTGACTATGGTCAAACTTAGCACACTGCCAATTTTCCATGTTTAGAGATTACAGTGTAAAAAATGGAAATACTCGACACTTCGATCGTGTACTGGTGACAGAACCATGTGACTATGGTGAAACTTAGCATACTGCCGATTTTCCATGTTTAGAGATTACAATGTAAAAATTGGAAATACTCGACATTTCGATCGTGTACTGGTGACAGAACCATGTGACTATGGTGAAACTTAGCACACTGCCAATTTTCCATGTTTAGAGATTACAATGTAAAAACTGGAAATACTCGACACTTCGATCGTGTACTGGTAACCAAATCGTGTGACTATGGTCAAACTTAACACACTGCCAATTTTCCATGTTTAGAGATTACAGTGTAAGAAATGGAAATATTCGATTCTTCGATCGTGTACTGGTTCAATTACGGCATTTCCAATACCAAGAAAGTTATTCGCCAGTTTACAATTAATTAGAATTCGTTTATTATAATTAAAATAAGCATTGAAGTAATATAAGTATATAAGAATTGATTTATTATAATTATAAGTATTGAAGACTTTATTGTACTATAAAATGTCGACCACCATGACACGTGTTAAACGCAACGCAATCGTCGCAATACCGTAACCCCGAGCAAACAGACAACGACAAACCGATGCTCGCCAATCTCCATCGTGAGAAGTGGTCCAGACTGGGACGAAGACGGACGCGAGAAATCCGTATCGCGTGTTTTTAGCTAAAAACGTGGAAAGTGGAATAGCACTGGTGTCTCCGAGTCTCGCAGCGCGTCAGAGTCAGTGACTCGAGGACAGCGGTAGAGAATGCGAGAGATTTTAAGAATCATCGTCAACGAAGACGGTTGCTCGTGCACGCGTTGCCAAACGTTCACGGCCAGTCGGAGACAAAGAAAGCTCCATCTTGGAATACAAATTTTTCCGCGGTCTCTGGGCAGCGCGCGGTAGGTGGTTGAAGAGGAGTAGGAGGTTTGGTCGGAGAAGGAAAAAAAAAAGACGGTTCAAGGGGGAGGGAAAAACGTGAGGAACGTGAAACGTGCGCGGCTTCCAACGATACGTGCACGATCGAAGCCGCGCGCGCGCGCACGCACGCTTGGTCACGGCTCGTACGCACGCATTTGCATACGCGTAGCAATGCAGGGTGAAAGTACCGATAGAACGTCGCCTTTTAGGTTGGACAAAAGCCTCTTAGACACGCGTGTGTGCCAGTTCCCTCTTGCGTCGCTGGCACATCCTTATTCTTTCTTCGGGATCGTGATTCGAGATCCTCTTATCGTAGATACGAGACGGTTGGGGGTCCCGTGGAGGTTAATGCCCTGTGGAGGATTTTAAAGGTGGTCTTTAAAGGTGGTTACGTTTAAGTTAATATTTAAACTTTACAGAGCACACGGTACAATATCGACATTTATTCTAGATCTTCTTCAGGAATTCGAGCTAAGATTGCTACGTATTCTCGAGTCGATGCATAAATACAATATTTAGTGTTTAGACAGAAAGTTTATACTTTACGTCGTTAATCGTAATTCTTGAGGATATATAAATATTTGTCAGTTTATTCTTACGTCACAGATATAGTCTTATTCTTTCTTCGGGATCGTGATTCGAGTTCCTCTTATCGTAGAGATACGACTGTTAAAGATTAACGCTCTGTGGAGAGTTTTAAAGGTGGTTTTTAAAGTTACAGTTATATTCCTATTCTTTTTTCGGGCTCGATGTAACGATTCGAGTTCCTCTTATCGTAGAGGCGCGACGATTGAAAGTCCCGTAGAGATCAACGCTCTATGGAGAATTTTAAAGGTGGTTTTTAAGGGTAATTTACATTGGTAAACTTACTTTGAGTTAATATTTAGACTACATCGGATACGAAATAATAAAGTTTTAACGTCGAGGGCATATCGCACGAACCGTGTTTATTTAAACTGTCTAGAGCACACGATACAATATCGAAGTTTACTTTAGGTCCTCTTCAGGAACTGGTTCGAGCTAAAATCGCCACATATTTTGTGTCTATGTACAGATACAACGTTCAGCGAGAATGTAGAAATATTTGCTAATTTATTCTTGCATCACTGGCACATCCTTATAATCTCTCCGGAATCGTGATCCTTTTAACGAAGATTCGCGACGATTGGTGATCCTGTGAGAGTCAAAGTCCTGCGATGAGTTTCAAGGATAGTTTGCCTCGGTTAAATACCAACAATATGTACATAGAGTACGAAATAAAAAAATTCACATGTTTCGTGGGCATATTATCCACGATATAACGAACCGTGTTTATTTAGACCTTCCAGAGCACAAGATGCAACATCGAAATTTACTCCAGGTCCCCTTCAGGGATCGATCCAAGCTGTGACTGCCAGATGTCCTTAAGTCTGCGCACGAACACAAAACTGATGAGCGTTCTAATCGAAACTTTGACTACTTTGCGTCAATGAAAAGTCTACGCAAACGTGTACATAAACGCGTACATAAATGTTCCCTCGGGGATTAAAGTGAGATACGATTACGATTGACCGTCGTTTACCTTACATCCGATGGTAATCGATACACCGAACGATGTCCTAGACTTCGTACACGAACATCCGATTCGAACGGAGAATATCCAGACACGCGATGCAACCGCACAGGCATCCTTTTATTCGGTTAACACGCGGTAACTGAAAATACAGAGATTGTGGCGAAATACGCAGACAGCAAGTCGATGACTGAATGATTCAATGCGGTGTCGATCTAGTCACGAACTGGTAAGGATCCAATGGTTCAACGTCGACGTAGAATCGGCCTGGTAGCGATATAGAGATTGGATGTTCGATATTAGAAGATCACTTAGCAACGGCTTGTAGCTTGTGCGTCGTTTAAACGACGAAACGACCAAGACACAACGATAGAGTGTCGCTTCCGTACGAGTCGTTTAGTCTTTTAAAAGTTTCGGTGTAGGAGTAGTGGTAATGGATTAGGACTCGGTGACGCAAGGTTAGAACAACGTAGAACGATATAGGGCTTGGATGACGCGAGGAAAAGTTCATTCGAAATAGCAATAGTCAGCTAGAAGCGTACACTATAAATATATAATAGATCCCCGTAACTCCAGTCTTGATGGAATATATATTTATATGTTGCAAATGGTATGTCACGTTACCCTGACGCGTTCGCTACCACAGGCTCGGTTGGAAAATCCCCCGCAGATCGCGATAAATTTGCAATAATTTTATTCAACGCGGCGTAGAGTAACCGCGCGCGGATAAAATTAAACTTCCGCGAACCTAATCGTAATTCAGAACCTTACCTGGGTTCTTCGATCGGTCGATTCTTCGAGTCGAACGCTGTTCGAGAAATGTATCGAATATCCCGCGAGTTCCTCCAGGTACCGGAGTACTCGAGATCCTCTCGACGATAGAGAAATAATCCGCTAACGATGAAATCGAGCGTTTCTTCGTAGACCCAGGTCCGTGTCGACACGGACCACGGGAACGTCCCGAGGAATGCGTCACGTGTACAATACGTCACATTACCGCGTGTTCCTGGCGAATCTCACGAGATTCGTGGCGTCAGTGTCGCACACGCGACGCGTACGTGGTAGCGGACGCGTTGAATCGGATCGATTTCGCATTGCACGCTTCTAAACGTAGACACCGCCCCAGTAGATCATCTCTAATTAGGCATAGAGTCGGTCCGCGGGACAAAGGGTGAGATTTATACGAGACGAATCGTACGCCAGTTACGCGCCACCGTACCGCCAGTTTCAGAGCACGTATCACGATCCGAAAATACACGCACGGCGAGATCAAGATCGTGCCGGGATGAAATACTAATTTATATTTATCTTCTTTCAGATCGGTCACGTTCGTCCGTGGTACAACGAAGGAACGCAGCGATGTAGCGCGATCGTCGTTTGCCGCGTGACGCCGAAGAATCGTATACCGTATCGGTGACAGTGGGACAGTTGTAATCGAAGAGGACGTACGAACGTTAACGTTTCACAGTGGAACCGGAGAGTGTTTAACCTCTCTCGTCGCGATCACCGTGCACGAACGGTGTCCACTCGCGTCTATCGTTGATTCGATACCGTCGAATCGTATCCGTCTCGAGCCGTGTCTCGGTTTCGTGATCAAGTACACGTCGAAGGTAACAACAAGAGCCGAGGTATACCGTGACGGGACAGGGTACAATGGGGCGACACCCGGGAGGATCGAGAATCGCGTGGACCGAGGCTAGACTGCCTTCGTGGCCGTGGCGAACGAGGTTCTTGGGCCAGGTGGCCTGAGATATGCCAGCAGTAGCGAGCTCGGTGATAACGGAAACATCGTCATCGAGGCTGAGCGGCGAAACGGCGGGGTCGGGTGGTGGTGTCGGTGGCCGACAGCTGGCGATAGAAATCGAGACGATCGAGCGCCGGGTCTGCGCGACCCGACGCGATCTCTTCGTTCCGGTGACCGTCGATCCGCGACCGAGTCGGGCCGTCCACTGTCCGGACCTGAACGCCTGTCTGGTCAACGAGTCCCGATCCAGCGACGAGCAGGTCGACTGCCAGGCGATCCACTTCGGTTACGCGATCCCGGTGAACGTGGTGCCCGTCGAGGGTAATCCAAATCTGGTGGAACTGGTATTGGACCACACGACCGAGCTGAGCAGACGGGCGGCGAGCTTTTTGCTCGATCATCATCCCCAGTTGCGTCAACAGCAACCGGAGATACAGCAGGAACGTCGTTGGTCTAGGATGGCCGCGACGGCGAAACACGATCTGCGTCGGAAGTTCCCGACGGACACGTCCACCTCCGGCGACGAGGACATCGCCGCGATCGCGAAACAGATCAGCGATCACGCGGAGGCGATCTATCAGACCTGGAAGAGCCGCGGTTTGGCACCCACCGAGATACTCAATTGTCACAGCAACGCGACTGCCGCGGACAAGTTCGGTACAGCGTTGACGCCTACCGCGAACACCGTACCAAACAATACCACCAACGCCGCCACTACCCCCACCACGGGCAAGATCTCGCCCACCGGTGCCTCCTCGACCACCGCGGTGGACATCCTCGCGCAAACACCGAACCTGGACAACGGAAACCTGGAGAAACTGGTGAACAATTTCGTGGTGGAGGACAAGGCGAGGTTGGCCGCGTCTAGGCAACGGTCACCGTCCAAGACGCTACCCTCGTCCATACAGTTCGCGTTGCAGAAGTTCGAGAGGAACTTGACCCAGCAACAACAACAACAACAACAACAGACCTCTCCGTTGAAGAACACCGGACTCGGTGGCCAATCGAAAACCAAACAGACGAGCGTTCTACTCTCGCCGACGTCCCCGTTCGCGAACAAACCCTCGCAGATCGTGAAACCTCAGGTGTCCACGAAGACGCCCGGTGCTCATCACCGGGAGGTCTTCCTGGAGACGATCGAGACCACCTTCCCGGCGGATCTCGCCCCGTCGAAGATCGTGCAACAGAAGAGGCCGACCAGCACCGTGATCGCATCACCGAACTCCTCGAGCATCGAGGACACCGCCACCACGGCGAACTCCGGTCTTACCACGTGGCCGTTGAAGAACAAACTGAACGAGAACAAGAGACCCGCGGACAGCCCCGCGAGGCTGGTCCAGGAGGGTAAATCGGCCACGAGCAAGGAGGAGAAGCGTAACACCGGATCGAATTCCAGCGTTTATCTGGACGAGGTCGCTCGGGAGGAGGAGAGACTGATAAATGCGTTGAAAACGGGCTCGGTGATCACGGAGGAACCCGCGGAGAGGACCGTACCGGCTCTGATACGACAGAAGCCGGCGATCAAGCGGGAGAAACCGAAGGTGGAGCCGGTGAAGCCGATAATCATCGGGCACAATCATCACGGGAGCGGTCTGGTGCCAGCCTCCGCGGCGATGGTCAACAATGTCGTTTCAGCGCCAGCTGGGGCCAACGTTGCCGGTGCAGCCGACGCCAAGTCTCTTAGCAAAGACGATCTGTCGAGCATGTCCGTGGTAGACTACGCGAAGGTGCGGTACAGAGCGGCGCAACAGAACCCGCCTACCCAACAGAGACTGGAGGAACAGAGGACCAGCAGCGTGCCGGCGTTCAATTCCACGGAACAATTGGTGTCGACCACCAGGTCCAAGTTCGAGACGGAGATCAGAAAGGACAAGGAGGCTGGCAAAGAGGACAAGGATCCCGTCACGTCCAGATGGGGACCGAGGATCTACACGCCGAGGCCCCGTATCGAACAGGTACCCCATCCCGAGCTGACCACGCAACAGAAGCAACACATCAGAGCCGCGGCCGCGACCGGGACCGGGAACAATCCCATCAGACCGTTCCTGACCAGGGGATCCGTCGCGGAGAGGGTACTAATTTTCGAGAAATGTCCCAGCGAGTTGTTGCTAGACAAACGGGGACCTAGACAACCGGCCATCAACACTTGGAGGACCGGACACGAGGTCCAGAACAAGGCTCAGGTAAATCGGTGGACGACGATCGTTCCCGTAATTTCTTCTTTAACGTTTGTACTTCTCCGATCGGTGATCACGGTTCGCGGTAACCCTCGCTCGTTGGTTACCCCGTTACCGTGTAATTTTTCACCGGCGATTCGAATTTTTTTTTCGTCACGATGTAAGTCCGCGGGCACCGTTGTTACGCATCGAGTGAGAGATAATGAGCACCGAGTGCCGAGATCATCGAGCTACTTAAAACCCGGAAGACAATTACAGTGGAAACACGGTAATCTTCGGACAACCGAAACGAAATTATCCCCACCGCTGTGTTACCTCGACGCGAGCAAGGTCGACTCGCCGCGGACAACGATCCCGCGCGGGATCCTATCTCGTCCGCTTCGAGGTATTAGTTTGTTCGTTTGTTGTTCACCGTCTTCGCGATGGCACGAACGACGGTAACTCGAGTTCTCGTGTCAAAATTCGACCTACCCGGATAACTGAAATCTCGAGCGACAAATTTCTATCAGTTATCCGGGGACCCGGTTTCAACGCCGTCGAATCGACGATATAAGTTGAACGTGTCGAGAGACGAAACATTTGTGACGATGGTCGGTGAAATTGTTGTTTTATCGCACGATCGTGATCAGAATACGCAAACTTAACCTCTGATCTTACGAGAAGGTTTCTATCAACATTTTTATCGAGACTCGTAGCGAAGTAAGAGGTTAACGAATCGAAGAATCTTTGAAAATCAACGAGGTATTTTCGAACCTCCGTTCGAAGTAACGAAGCGCGTGAATGTACACGAAGTTTTACAAAATACGTCCCTGTGTGCGATGTTCGATCGAAGGAGCACGTTCCAATAAAGCGGATGAGAAAGTTCCGCAATGTCGAACGTTTCGAAGACTTTCGTGGAACTAAGTTAAGAAGGTACAGCGCCGTTGCTGTACCAAAAGACCGATATGTTTTCCCGTTGCGCGTTTCACGAACTTCAACATTTTCTCGAAACAGATTTTTTTCACACCGACGGATAACTTTTCGCGGAAATTACTACGCGCTGGATCGAGCCGAAATCTCTACTTGTATATTTACGGTAACGTTCTCCGTCGTTGCACGTGCGAATTTTTTTGCTCGATACTCTTCGAGAAGACTTCGAGAAAACTTCGAGACCTATCGTCCATTAGCAAATTTACACTTTTGTGTTCTCGAAATACCGTACCGTTTCCCTAAGAACTCGATATCGACGGAACTCTACGTGCAATCGTAGCAACGTTCCTTTAATCTCTAAAGATTCCAATCCTATCCAATTCTCTCGTCGTTCATATCGAAGAAATCCACCGACTATAAAATTCGCGTAACAGGAAATTATTTTCCACGTGAATAAACATCGAGAAAAAATGTTCCCAAGTATCCTTCAAACTGCGTACTTTCCATACACGGTGATATTTACATCGCACGTTTGAGGATTGTAAAAAAGATTCTTCGGCTCCCTGAAAATAAACTGTGTCGTCTCTTGGGTTGCAATACGGATTTTGAACTCGCGCAGGGCACGAAATCGCGCGAAACGCGGATCCGCGAACGCAGCGATTTCCTGGAAGAGGTCTAATTCGGCCCGTGGAAGTCGCGGCCACGACGATCGGGAAGACGTGTCTTCTCGCATGTTCTCGGCTCTCTGGGTGGCTTATATCGGGCCTGTTGGTCGACGTCCAAATTCCTCGTCCCTGGTAGGATGTTCGACCGGTCGACTCCTGTACTTTTGTCCCGAAACGAGTTCAAGATCTCCTCGCGTGGAGGTCGGTTTCTACGTGCCGCGAAGCTTTCCATCCTCGAGACGTCAACCGGGTCGTGTCGATAGACGATCGTTGGGTCTCGTCTGTGGTACGTTCGTCCGGAGTTTGGGTTTACGTTGATCGAGCCACGGGGAACTGAGTCATTCGAATGGGATGTTTTCGATCCCGTGTGTTTTCATCGAACGGTCAAATACCGAGAAACGACGATGGTTTAGCGATCGAACGTTTAAGAAAGAAACGTCGTGGCGTGTTTCGAAGTGGCTCTGGACCCTGGCCAGAAAGAAGAGAGGTGTATAGGGGAGGACTCGCGCCTGCCAAAAGGCGTTATCGCGCCACGTTTTCCTAGTCGAGGACCGATACGCGGTTTGTTACGAGTGCATCGGTCTCCGTGACCCACGATCCCGCTCCACGGTCGACACCGATGACAGTTTACTCGCCATCGTTATCAATAGAACACCGTCCACGGCACCATCGGTTACGCGAACGGTACTCTTGTTTCTTTCGTTGCGTTCACCACGGTTTATTTATTCGTTAACACGTTGAACGCCACGGTGTGGTCACCGGTGACCGACGCTACGAAGTCACGACGATTCTCTGAAGAGATTCGAACGCACGGATTATAATAATTGGAAATTTTTTTAGTAACGTTGCTCTCGTTAGCGATACTGGAAAGTAACGAGTGTATGGAGAAATTGTCGAATATTTCTACTCTTTAGAAGATATGAAGTTTAATGGTTGTAAATTTTTTAGTAACGTTTCTAGTAGCTAAACTTTAGTTAATGATACTAGAAAATAATAAGTACATCGAGAAATTATTGAATATTTCTACTATTTAGAAGATATGAACTTTAATAGTTGTAAATTTTTAGTAGCGTTTCTAATAGCTAAACTCTAGTTAATGATACTAGAAAATAATAAGTACATCGAGAAATTATTGAATATTTCTACTATTTAGAAGATATGAACTTTAATAGTAAATTTTTGAGTAGTATCACTCTCGTCAGTGATGATAGAAAATAACAAGTACATTGACAAATTATTGAATACTTCTACTCTTCACAAGACATGAACTTTAATAGTTGTAAATTTTTTAATAGCATTACTTTCGTCAATGATACTAGAAAATAACAAGAATGACAAATTATCGAATATTTCTACTCTTTACAAGACAAGTAACTCTAATAGTTATATACTTTTAAGTAATATCACTCTCTTTAGTGATACTATAAAATAACAAATGCATCGACAATTTATCGAATATTTCTACTCTTTATCCAACACTGACAACAAACATCGTGTTTATCCTCAATTATGTAAAACTAGCGTGACGATCAACGTGTTAATAGCTCCAAAAAAGTAATAACTTTGAAAAGAACATTTTTTCGTACAATGTATCATAGAATCGAGTTCAAAGAGTAAACTCGAAGAGTAAGTTTACTCTTAGGAAGATGATTCATCTTTCAAACGTTCTCTCGTAGTTCTCTTTCCCCTAGAAGAAACGCAGTTTACGAATACATCGGCTAATAGACGCGCGAGAAAAATACACACCGAATAATTTCTACTCCTTACACTCCGCTTCGAGCAACAAATATACCATAGACATCCTCGAGTATGGAAAACTCTGTCACGGGCGGTCAACGCGTTAACGCCTCAAAGTGTCACCGATCGGTGAACTTACCCTCGAACTTACGCTCCGGTTCGCGTGTTTGTGAGTCGAATATTGATAAATCGAGAGCAGAAGGAGCGCGTAATCTCGATCGGCGGATCCACCACTCGAGATCGTGTCAACCGGCGCGGTACACACCGACGATAAGCCACGATTTCCAACACGTTGCTCAATGTTCGAACAATGCATGTGTCCCGAGGGCTTGGCCGTAGCATTGTTAGTCGGACGGTTATTGCATTCCCATTGTGCTCCGAGGTGAGCTAGCTTTTGCCACCACTTTGTCTAAATATCGTGGAGAGGAAAGAGTGCCGCGGTGACCTACAGGAAATTCGACGAGGAGAGTTTTCAAACGCTAGGAGACTCCACTTAAGAGGGGACGTCGGGTTGGAAAGTATTCCTGGGGAATGTACGTACGCAGGGAGTCACTCGTGTACCGATTGTTTTCCATAAACGTTCCAACGTGTAAGAGTCGTTTGGGTGGAACGCTCCGAAACGCGCGGTGGGAGAATTCGAACAACAGAATTCCACGGATGCCAGGATGCGTCGACGACCACCGGGACCCGTGGAACACGCGGATATTTATGGATGCAACGGGCGCAGAGGCTCCATCGATTCCGTTCTCTTGCTCGAGAACCGCGGCGCTCGCACGCTTGCACAGCGCGGCGCGACTCGGCGCGGTCCCGATGAAACGTGAATAAAACCGAGCACGCTCGACGCACAAGGGCTCGTACGCGAACGCGTGCCAATAAAAATTTACGCGGCCCGCCGGAGTAGAGTGCCGGAGTCCCGCATTAACGCGTCGAGCCTCGTCGCCGAGCACGCAGAACCCGACGCGGTTTGTTGCCTTTTGCGCGGCCCGATTATTTTCTTATCCTTGAGACTTCGAAAGTCGCGCGTTCTCCCCCGTCGGGCAGCACGTTTTCGCCGCTACTTTCCCGCCCCGTTTGCCTTTTGACCTGTCGCCGCTTGCACGGGTAACGCACTCGCCTTCTTCCGACGTTGACCCGCGATGGAATAGAGTAACGAATCGCGTAGGGTAATTTCTGATTCGACGGATCGGATGTATGTTTCTGTATCGAGGTATTTGTAAATCGACCGTAGTCTTTTAACTTGACGTTGAAGTAACTTACGTCTGAGTTACGGTATTGCTCTGGTGAGTCGACCAGGCGACAACTTGATCGTTTAATGAATTGATTGTACGATACTTGATCGCATTATACTTCATCATACAGTACTTGATCGTACAATACTTGAACATACAATACTCGATCGTACAATACTTGAACATACAATACTCGATCATACAATACTCGATCATACAATACTCGATCATACAATACTCGATCATACAATACTCGATCATACAATACTCGATCATACAATACTTGATTATATATTAACTTGATCGTGCAATAGTTGGTCATATATTAACTTGATCATTCAATACTTGATTATGCAATAGTTGATTATGCAATAGTTGATAATATATTAACTTGATCGTACAACACTTGATGATACAACACTTGATCATACATTAACTCGATAGAACACCAGCACGATCATCTATAAACACGAGGAAATACAAATACTAACTTGTTTGTACCTGTGATAACGTATAAAACTTCCTCTTAAACCAACATGTTTCTATATAAACTTGACCTTACGGTATCTCGATCGTTCCCTAGATAGAGAAGGTTCGCTTCGTATAACCGATAACGAATAAAAGCCACGTACAGTAATCTCTTTGCAATATCTATTCGATTCGACGGTAATTCGTGCAAAATTGGTATTCGCCCGACATCGGATGTATAATTTATTCGAATCTTTATTTTTATTAGACAAGTTTCGAATTCACAGTCGTTCGTGTCTTACTCGTTACTCGACATTTTTATGGAGATAAGAATTTTCTCATCTCTGTCCCGCATCAACGTATTCCTACGCTAATGCTCGCTATACCAACGCATTCGTGCAGTAAGTTACACCCACACGAACGTATTCCTGGTCTAATGTCTCTCTACGTTGACTTATTTCTGTACCAACGTATTCTTACAGAAATTGTTTCTAGCCTAACTTATTCCTGTTCCCTTTTCCTCCCCATTTTACTATCTCTTCTGCTTCAGACAGTCTCCGACCCACCTTCTCCCTCGTTGCTCGTATATCTCCGCGCCACATGTTCCCAAGGCTCCTCTTCCTTGCGAACTCTATACACGCTTCCTTTTCCCCGATATCTCTCTCGCGTCGCGTTAACGCGCCGGTCTTGCTTGTCGATTTTATTCCCTTTGAAAAAACAAACATTCCGTAGAATTTTTCTACAAATTCAACGTCGTCCATCGAAATGGAGTCGCAGCCCTTTCGAACCTCGTATTTCTTGCGTTATTCTCGCATCCAGTTGCAAAAACTTTTCCGAGTGCCGGAAAATCCTCGCGGATGCAGCACTCGAGTTCCATCCGGTAGTCGGCGCCACCTGTTCGAACACCCTATAGGTTAGATGTCCCAATTCCTGCTACTTTAAACTTACTTTACGAGTAATTTATCCTGTACATCGTTCCAGATTCGAGCACAACATTGTTTAACGTTTTTTTCACCTGTGACAATATTTTTTTTGACAACAAATACAATGAATCGATTGCTAATCGATCGAAACTTTGCAACCGAGTCTAATGTCCCTACAACTGTCGCTCGAAAAATTGTCACTCGAATGGAAACTATCCCTACGTATCAACGATTCAATTTACACAACAAATACAAAACGAATAATAAAATTATCGCCTTTACTGTATTACGACAGTTTCTATACTTTCCACTTACATTAGTTTCGTTATATACGCTCAAATTGTACACTCCTAATATTTATATTTAAGTATCGACCACGAACCGGTACGTCTACGAATCGTCGCGTAAAAATCAAGCCCAAATTTAACATTAATACCGTTTCGTTCGCGATTCTTCGTGCATTGTTCCGTTATCAAAGAAAATAATTTAAGTGGCAGTTACAGGGACACTGACAGTTACTGGGACATCCAACCTACCCAGCTTTCGCTTTGTCGCTAGTAAAGATCCGCTCCCCCTCCCCCCTCGCCCCCTACACTGTGAAGCTATTCTTGGACGTTAAGCTACGGGACATCTGTCCATTGTATCGTCGTCGTTAGCAACAATAACAACAACAGAGGAGAACGAGACAAACAAGGCCTCCTTGGAGAAAAGACGCAGTATCACGCCGAAGGAGCTTCGTCTCAATTAAGTTAATCGAGGGGGAGAAACAGAGGGGGGTAGAGACGCAGCGTGGCTCGTTGCTCGCTGACTCACGCTCGGTTTTCGTTACGATTAATGTTGTTCGACCTCGAGGAAAGAAATAAAGGGACGCGAGAGGACCACCGTGACCATAAGTGGAAACAGGGGGTCCCGAGGTTCGCCTTATCGTCCCGGCCGGATTAAACGATACGCGAGCCCGTAACGTAACGTTACACTCGACATACTTGTCGTTATTGTTACGCGCGCGCTATGCAGAGTGTCGGCGTGACCGATGAATTTCAAAATCGATTCACTCGTTCTGGCATTGCGCGATACAAATTCCGTGTCCCCACGCGTTTTCAACTTGCCGCGATATCCTCGACGCGACGATACCACCTCGATTATCGATGAAATCTCCTGCTCGGATTCGCGATCGGTAGTCGTAACCAACACTGTCTCTCACCGAGTCGAGCGATCGTTTCCAAGAATATCCTCTTTCGTTGGACCGTTTAGATCCGGGTTAAACGTAATTTCATTTTATAATACGGATTGTAATTTTTATCGAATTCCAATTTACGGACGGTTCTGTCTCCTTTTTGTTCCACGAAGTTTTACCAGCTCTGTTCTATATTGGATCATTCCTACGACAATGTCTCCTATAACAACATTGCCAATTTCCATGCTAAATTATAACAAGGATTTCTATCTTAACTTCGTTCTACGAGCAACGTAATCGCACAGAAAGTGTTTTCGACTTTCGACAAAAAATTCCCTATCCCTGCTTCGCGTATTGATAATCAATGGTTCCTAACTTCTTTCTTCTCAAACTTTTTTGCTTAGTAAAGTAACCTTAGAGAAAGTGTTCCCAACTTCTACAAAAAGTCAACGGTTCTCGTTCGAACTTCTTTTTACCCAAACTTATTTCCATAACAATCTTAGAAGAATTGTTTCCAACTCCTGACAAAAAATTCTCTACACATGCTTCGTGTATTGATAATCAAAGTTCTCTGTCCTAACCTCTTTCTACTCAAACTTATCTCCGTACAAAAGCAATCTTAGAAAAATTATTTTCAGCTCTCAACTCAAACTTATCTCCATACCAACGCAATCTTAGAAAAATTATTTCCATTTTTCGATTCAAACTTATCTCCAAATCGACACAATCATAGAAAAATTGTTTCCAACTCCCGTCAAACAATTCTCTACCCATGCTTCGTGTATTGATAATTAACGTTCTCCATCCTAATCTCTTTGTACTCAAACTTATCTTCATACCGACGCAATCTTAGAAAAATTATTTCCATCTCTCGACTCAAACTTACCTCCAAACCGACGCAATCTTAGCAAAATTATTTCCATCTCTCAACTCAAACTTACCTCCAAACCGACGCAATCTTAGAAAAATTATTTCCACCTTTCGACACAAACTTATCTTCATACCGATACAATCTTAGCAAAATTATTTCCATCTCTCGACTCAAACTTACCTCCATACTAACGCAATCTTAGAAAAATTATTTCCATCTCTCGACTCAAACTTATCTCCAAACCGACACAATCTTGGAAAAATTATTTCCACCTTTCGATACAAACTTATCTTCATACCGATACAATCTTAGCAAAATTATTTCCATCTCTCGACTCAAACTTACCTCAATACTAACGCAATCTTAGAAAAATAGTTTCCACCTCCCGACAAAAAATTCTCAACTCGCGCTTCGCGTATTGATAAATCAACAGTTCCGATTGTTCGTTAGACCGAGCGAGGCGCTGCATCGTCTTAGCGATTCTCTCGAATCGTTAGGCGGCGGTTTACAGAGGCGCCCGATTCAGCTCGCCGGGATACCTTAAGGCGATCACCGTCATCGGCGTTCCAGGTATCGTTAATTAAAATTCTGATTCGATGAAACGCCGACCGCGACGCCGATTCCCATAACGGAGAATGAGAAAATCTCCGGCTCGGATCCAAGTTTCGATCTTCCGATGGAAAATAGGAAAACGTTTCGAGCGCCCTTGGGGTTAACGGCGAGAAATCGTTCCTCGCGGCATATCTGCGCCGACTGACTCATTGTGGCCGTTCCATATTGGATATCGTGCTAGATTTTAAAAGGCCGCCGACTGTCGCCTTGGAACGCGCCTCTATCGCCGCTTATGGTTGAAAAGCGGCTCGAGGAGGAAAGTTCGCGCGGCGTTCTCGCCGAGCGAACCGAGAGTGGTCGTTGGAATAATGGAAACAGGAAGAGTGTATTCCACGAAGATCGTCGTTCACACGGTATCGTGGAATCAACGTGCCACGAAATGTGTAATAGACTATTTGATTCTCCGGGACAACGAGGAAAACGTCGGTTCCGGATGATCGTCGCGATAATTCTTACCACCAGACCGACAGAAGGATTTCCAACGACTCTTATCCTCGTAAAATATCGTCCACTCAAGGTTACCACTTGTACAACACGATGCTAACAACGAATATCGTGTTCGAGGTGGAACCTGGTTGGGTACGCTTTGTGGTGCGTGTTCGGGCGACATTAAAGTCGTGGCATTTAAAGGCACTCTAGTGCGATATTCTTCGTTGTCGTGGCATTTGTCGCTGGGAAAATCGAGCGACTGGTATTTGCGATCCAGAGGAAATTATTCGAACGAAGAGTGAAGAAATTGAAAGAACATGGGAATAGGAGCATCGAGAGAAAGGTTTGGTCCTTATTCTCTGATTTGTTTTTCTTCTTTTTTGTTTTTTACAAGTATGATAGAATGTATACTTCTTTGCACAGGGTTCATCGCATAGAAAAATCAAAGTTGAATGTGTTTCGCGAGTCTGCTTTCATTTTCCACGACACAGGTTCTGACATTCACCGCCACCTCGATAAAAGTCGTGACTTACCGTCACGCGAACTACGTTGCTTCGCCCCGCGAGTTCGCTGCACTCGGTGCGCGGAAAATATTGTCCGTTCAAGGTCACTGCGCGGCTACCCCCTCCACGACTATTTTGCCACTGTGCCATTTCGTTTCTCGTCGTTATTTCGTCGTTGCATTCCGATCTCGCAAAAACTGTAGACTGCCAAGACACTTTTTTAGTTCAGTTTTTGGATACGTATCGGAGTACAATTTTGAAAGATGAATTTTGCGATATTAATTCAACGCGATGGAAAAAGTTGAAGTAGTCCGCTATACTTGTTCTATCGATCGTACGCTCCGCGATAGAGAAGTGTTCACAATACGTAGCGGAGGGGACCTCGTCAATATTAGCTAGCCTTCTTGGCATTCTTTCCACGAGAAAAATATTACTCTCCTATGAATTGCAATCTCGTCAACACGAATAATTTGGAAACTTTCCTGTCGTTATAACCTCTAACACAATTCCTTCCTTGCTCCCTAACGAAAAATTTCGATGGTCTCGCGAGACGATAAAAATTCCTTCGTGCTGCGCTAAGCAGCGTTCTTCTCATATGGAAGATATTTTAAGAATCGTATTTTTAGAATTTTCTTGTATTTTCGGTCACTTTCGTAAAATAAAGAACTTTTAACCATAACTGTGCATGGCACTCTTGTACTTTATTTAATTGTTTCATCCGCGATAAACATAAATGTACACATATTGTGAGACAGTTCTGAAGATTTTTATCTAAAAAACTCAGTTTCGTTAAATTCAGCAATCTCGTTAAATTCGAGGCACGATATCGTTACGAAAAGGTTGAGAAACGCTGCTCCGATATAATTCTTTCCCATCGACGTGACAATTTCGACGGTGGCGCGAGACGATAAAAATTCTTTCGTATCGGCGTTAACCTACGTTCTTCCCATCCAGGAACCATTTTCCTCGCGGGAAGAATGTCAGGTTATGTCCAGTGGCGTAGGACCCCATCTGCGCGTACTTCATCCTGTCCACTCTCCCTCGCGAACTGTCCTCTCGCCAGCGGCCCCTTCCAGGCGGTTCGAAAACTCGTGAAATCGTGATCGATCGGGTTCGCCCGAGACGCTCGTTCGAGCGAAACAAGGACCGAAATTAATTCGAAATGTTCACGGAGTCGTCGACCTGGTCGCCACGAATCGTTGATAGGTACAGGCTTGCACAGATCGAAGCCGTATTTAAACGGAATGAAAATTCTGAAGCCGCATGGAACGACGAAGGTCAAGTATTTAGTATCGCGACGAAGTGGTCCTTGGCCGTTTGGCAGAGCGGAGCTGATCGAGAGGCGCAGTCGAATTCGCAATGTCAATTGGAACGCTGATTGACGGTATCCCGTGTACCGAGCAGTGGACCGTGCCAAACTGAGGCCACAATAATTGAGATGGCCGATCGCGCGCGCGATCCGTTCCGATCGCATGCGACGTAGATTAGATACGTGCGCTCTGGGATGTCGCAACACGGTCCCGACGCGTTAATTTCGATCGACAAAGCTCGGCTGGCTGGCCAGCTAGTACACCACGGACCATTGTTGTCCTTCGTTTACGTTCGTTTAACCAACCGTTGGCGATGATTTTGTTGAAATGTTTCACGGTAAGAGGACCACAGCATGGTGTAACCCGAGCGATCCCACCCGATCCTTGCGCGCATGTTGCTCCCGAGCGTGTGACGTCGAACGACCGCCGATCGGCTCGTCAGTTGCTACGTCAACTCGATCGTGTTCGATTTCGCGGCCGTAGTACGGGAGTCGCTCCGGTCAGTCGCTCTGATCTGTCGTATTTTAGTTCCTCGAACCGATGGCCGATGCATTATTGACGTTCCCGAAACGGTGGATCCTTCTATTAACGATGGCGGCACGGCACCGCTGGCGGCACACTCGCGTCGCACTATTTTTGTTGCTCGTCGACGTTTATACATCGGCTCTATTCTCGTTACCGTTTATTAACGGTGTGCAGTCGTCGAGACTGTCATACCTTTAGCGAATTCTCGTCTCTGGTGAGGGATGGGCGACGGTTTGGGATAGGGGGGAAGGGTTCAGAGTACGGTTTGATTCTTCGAGTGCTATGGACGCGCGGAGTAATTTTTCCAAGGGTATTCTAAGTTTACCGCGGTCACGATTAGCGTAACGTTGTTGTCTAGAGAGACACACACGTACGAGCGAGCGAACGCGCGTGCAACCGTGTCCCGAGGTTGTATAAATAAAACGTAACGCGTTAAAAATGTATTCGAGGTTCGTTCTCTCGGGATGCGATTATTATTCTTTATCGTAGATTTCGAAACGCGCCTATTGGAAATTACGATCGTTTTTCAATTACATTGCACGACTGTTCGTCCAATGGCGCGACGTTACAACCACCGATACGGTAGTTGTGAATATGGAAAGAGATATGCGTGTACAAGTGACGTCGTCACGACGCATCTCGAACGGCGAGTAGCAACGTTTCGTTTTTGCTGTTGTTGGTTGATTTACGAGCGACCACGATATTATACGGACCTCGCGACATCGGGATCGCAGTACCACGAGCGATAAAAATTAGTATACACGCGTTTTGTAGCAGATATGTAATCCTTGGTTCCCGCGACGACACATGGAGTCGTTCGAATGATTACGAGCAGTTCGGCGGATGTCATTGGCGCGTATACGCGTCCTGCTTACGTTTTCATGGCTTATGAAACATACCGTAGATGAAAGATTGAAATAGCGACCCAGTTATACGTTCTATAGCCAATACAATGCGGTACGCTTTGAAGCGCTCTGTACTCAAAGGGTTTGAAGAACCGTGTAACCGTGCCTCCTCAGGTCGCACAAAGAAAGATCCCGCACGCGAAAGTCCGATCGGTCGGTGGGATTTTTTTTTCACAGCGACAGAGCTGAAAATACCAAAACCAGTGATTACGGTTTTACGGGCGTACGATTGATAGTTTACGAGATATTTAACGTTAAAGTTTTGGCGGCCATTTGTCTGCTATAAATGCTCGAGTTAGAACGTAGATTGGTAGGCGCCTGTGTATCGCGTCTGCAAACTTTTTTCATTACAAGACCTAGTATTTATACTCGACGATCAAGTCTGAACTTTTTCTGCGCAATACGTTCAAGATTATTTTGTTATTCCTAATAAACATTTCGATCGTAGTTTTGGATCTTCTTCGACGTAAATTACCTAACCGAAAAGAAAAATTACACTTTATACTTTCATCGAATTAATTGAATTTCGTTTCTTAATTAAATTAATTGAACTTTATTCTACTTTTTAATTAACAATTTCGTCGATGCACTTGTAAGCTGAAATAGTTACGTATTTAGGCTTACGCGACCAAGTGATCGACGATACGAATATTTTGTAAAAATAACGAAACTACGTACTTTGAACGATATTTCTGGCAATTTTCATTGAAAAATGTTAATGTACACACGAGACTTGGAATTTTCTCAAAAAATTCTACGCGACCGAAAATAGATCCACGATAGAGAACGTTATTGCGAGCACACGGTGCAAATTTCAAGTCAATCGGGTAAGTAGTTTCCGAGAAAAGTTACCCACCAGTTTGGAAAAAACCTGTTTCGAGAAAAACGCGTTTAAAGTTTAAGGATCGGGAGCGATTTCGTGGCGGCGAGCGACCGTGGCTCTGCGTCACGCTCCGCGTAAAACGTACCTTCGTTACTATTTCAAATTTCGTTTTAACATTCTAGAACGGTGTTCTCGGAATGTTCGTTTTTTTTTTTTTTAAGAAAATGCGAAAAGAGGGAAATCGCCGTTCGAAATCAGAGTACTGTTCGCCTAGAGCGAAATTTCATTGTAACGTTCTAGAACGGTGTTGTCGAAATCGTTGTTGTTTTAAAAAAATTGCTAAAAACGATATCGCTCTTTCGATAAAATGTTATTCGTGAAATATCGATTTAAAAAAGGAGAAAATGTAAAAAGAAAGACACCACTTTTTTAAATCGAAGAAGTAATGTTCCCCTTGACCGAAATTTCCTTTTGACATACTACTTTGAACGATATTCTCAAAATATCTATATAAAATAAAATGTACAAAAAAGAAGACAGCGTTTTTTGAAATCGAAGTAGTATTTTCCTTGACCGAAATTTCGTTTTGACATATTACTTAGAACGATATTCCCAAAATGTCTATCCAAAAGAAAAATAAACCAAAGAAGACACAACTTTTTGAAATTGAAGAATCGATGTTCCCCTTGACCGAAATGTCAATTTATTAAAACAATTCCCAAAAAAGTATGTCACTCTTTAAAACCGAAGAGCTAGTGTTCCTCTCGACCGAAATTTCGTTTCAACATACTACTTAAAACAACATTTCCGGAAAGTCTATCTAAACAAAAATAAACCAAAAAAGACACAATTCTTCGCAATTGAATAATCAATATCCCCCTTGACCGAAATTTCTATTAAAAAAAATCCCCCAAAAAAATATCACTCTTTAAAACCCAAAAGCTAGTGTTCCTCTTGACCGAAATTTCGTTTTAACATACTACTTAAAACAACATTCCCGAAAAGTCTATCTAAACAAAAATAAACAAAAAAAGACACAATTCTTCGCAATTGAATAATCAGTATTCCCTTGACCGAAATTTCTACTGAAAAAAAATCCCAAAAACAAATATCACTCTCGAAAACCGAAGAGGTAGCGTTCCATTCGACGAAAGTTTCACTTCGTCGTCCTCTATTCCCAAAATGTCTCTTTTCCGAAAAAAAAATCCCCAAACAACCACTCATTCATCGCTCTTCGAGAACCGAAACGGTGGCCGTTCTTCTCGAGCGAAAACTCGAGCAACCTCGAGGACCGACTCGCTCGTTGGTACCGTTCAGCCTGAACACGTGGAAATATTTTCCACGGTCCCGCGTCGCGATGTATCCATCTATCGTTGGTCTAGGAGTAGGCCTGGTGATGTAACCAGAGTTACAGAGGCGAGGTGCGGCGATGTATTAGCCGCGTTGGCCGGCCTCTTTGCATTCTTCGGATCCTTCGCGACGTAGTCGCGTAACAGGATGCCGTGTCCTTGGCGCGCCGACGCGTCGAACACGGAACGTTGGTTTCGAAGGAGCGTAAAATTACCCGCGTACGGGGTACAAGCGATCGATGGAGTGCTCCGTGCGTCCCGTTGCGCGTCCGCGGAGAGAAAACGCGGCGAGCACGCGCGGCCACCGGAAACGTTTCAACGACTCGACGTGGAATCGAGATCGCTCGGTGTTCCCCTTTACGATCTCTTTTGTTCGCCACGGACAAACGAAGGCGCGTTACGCCCCGCGAAATAAACAATGTTCGTTGGTGCTTAACGATCGCGAAACCGATCGGTGTCCATCGATCGCGATACCGGCGGATCTTAATCGAGTTCACGCTTGGTTGTCACAATCCTCGAACGGATTCCATTCAAACGTGAAACGCTCGCGACTTTAACGCGTTGCGTTTCTTTCGACCCATCGTGGCTACCGAATATAAATTTGACACCGTAAAAACGGGGCCAAGATCGCATCCGATGGGATTTCTACGCTTGGTGACACCGTCTACGAACGCGTGCAACGACACTGACCGATCGAGGCTAAGAAACGGATCGATTGGATTTTTAATCGCGCGATGGAACATTAATAATCTTATTGTGCAAGTACCGAGATGTTTTTAATACTCCACCGTGCACCCAAGAGTATAGATACCGGGGGAGATCGGAGTCAAGGATCGTTCTTAACCGGCCTTGGTGATTCGGTAATAACCGAACGACCGAGACTAAAAAATAGATTGGAGCTTTAATCGCGAGATGGGATATCGATAATCTTATTGCACGAGTTCGAGATGTTTTAAGTTTTTACCCTGGCTTGGAGAAGGTTCAACCGAAGAGTCAAAACACTGGGCAAATGCGACCCAAGAGTAAACATACCGATGGAGATCGGAGTCAAGGATCCTCCGTAGTAGACTTTGATGATTCGATAACAGACGAGGGGTCAAACCCCCTGATAGTGGTGAATACTAGGGGGAAGACACTACCATGGTTCCCGATCTCCTGATCGAGTTACAAGCGAAAGCCTTGGAACCCATGGGGGCTACGCACGGGAGCACCACTTAACGTCCAAAAGGGGTATTTTAGTATACTGTAAGAGCAAAGTGTATGGAACAGAGAATAATTTACTTTATTCCAAACGTATTTTATCAAAGATACTTCTTCTGATTTAAAAAAATTTTAAATTTTCCTGTTCGAACAATGTCTTTGTATTTGTAGCAGAAAATAAAGATGTGTCGTTTACTCGATCCTTCGTTCGAATAACACAATGGCTCGTAGATTCGTTGATCGATGGAAAGACTCGACGTTTGTTGCCAAATATACCAAACCTTTGTGTCCTCTATCGCAACCACGTCGTCCATGTTCGATACCAAATATACCAAACCTTTGGTGTCCTCTACTACGTCGTCCATGTTTGATACAAAAATTACCAAAACCTTTGTGTCTTCTATCGTCGTTACGTCGTCCACCAAAACGATCAAAACTTGCACGACGTGGTTCAATATAATACAGACGCAAGGACGAGGAACAATTTCAACGATCGATTATTTTCAGATCGACGAATCTGCTCGAGTCGTCGTGTTTATCGAATCGGTCCGCCGTCTCTGTTTTTCCCCAGCGGTCTCTGTTTTCAACGACGTTTCGTCGATCGATGGTTTTCTCGAACGTTGTTTGTTGCTTCTAGACGTACGCGAAAGACAAGACACAGCAAAAGAATCTACCGCCCCACACGACACTCCAGAGGCACGTGAAAGCGAACAGAAACGTCCACATACCACGGTAAACATCGAATCCAGAATCAATTCCGCGCGTCACTCGTTAAATCGTTGATCACTGATCGTGCAATCCGCTTGGACGTTTCCAGATTTTATTTCCCCGGAGGGAAACCATTGCCTCTGTCGCAGCTGGAGGCGACCATCGCCAGGATCACCGCTGCCTTTCAGGGTCTACCGGATCATCTTGCATCCCGCGCCGAATTTCACGCGATCACCAAGGTAATGGAACAACCAGGCCTCGTTAAAACTTCCCGCGAACAATTTCCCCAATTTGCCGTCTCTTGATTGCCCACACACATACACACACACACATATACACGTGTACCCTTCCACCACTTTGAACATCGATTCGACCTCGACCGCAGTGACGTTTTCCGATGGACTTTTATACGAAGGACAATCGAACCTCTTCGGGAGATGAATTAGTTTGGAGGGAATCGACGAAACTTCACGGCTATCGGGAAAATTTAATCACGAATTTTGTGTTTACTCGGACTTTTTGCCGGTGATTTTGTTCTTTATTGCGCAACACGGACACTGCGCGTCCAGCGCGGGATTTTTGGTAATATTTACTTAATCGAGGGAACGTATCGATAAAAATTTACGTCTTTGGGGAAATTTAATTTAGATTGTTTATTTGAAATTTTTGTTTTTTATTGTACAACGTGGACCTTGTGGGTTCAGCGCGGGATTGTTGGGAATATTTACTTAATCGAGGGAACGTATCGATAAAAATTTACGTCTTTGGGGAAATTTAATTTAGATTATTTATTTGAAATTTTTGTTCTTTATTGCGTAACGCGGACCTTGTGCGTTCAGCGTGGAATTGTTGGTAATATTTACTTATTTAAGGGAATGTATCAATAAAAATTTACGTCTTTCGGGAAATTTAATTTAGATTGTTTATTTGAAATTTTTGCGGGTGGTTTTGTTTTTTATTACGTAACGCGAATCTTGCGCGTCCAGCGCGGGATTGTTGATAATATTTACCTATTTAAAGAAATTTAATAACAAAATTCGACATCTTTGGAGAAATGTAATTAAGATTGTTTGTTCCGAATTTTTATACGTACTTGAGTTCTAGATTATGTAACACGGAGTTTATACTTCCAATATGAAATTGTTGTTAATCGTTTTTTCCAATTTATAAAACTCAAGGAAATGTATTAACAAAAAATCGACGTCTTTGAAAAAATTTAATTACGATTGTTTATTTGGAATTCTTATGCAACCGTGAATGGCAATATTTCTCTCTAACTGATCAAATATGCGAGAATGTATCGTAAACGAATTGATTGAAGATTAAGTCGGTAAAGTTTTGTTAATCCCTCGCAGACTCGTAAGGTGTTAGCTCTAGGAAGGCTGACAAGTTCTTGCGAGTCACGAGTTGTTAAAGAGGGGTCGGGGGAGGGAGGGCTCCTTGAGCCATAATTATCTTTGGAGCACGACCTTTAAAAACATGTATTTTGCGAAGAATGATATTTACGCTAGGAAAGAAATAATACGAAGAGAGAAGAATATATTTCTTCGGTAAATTTTAGTTTATTAACCTCTTTACCATATCGAATGAATTGGACAAAATAATATTATACAAAATTGAAACAATTGTATTGTAATCTATTTATTTTAATCTAATCTACGAAGTTTCGAATCCTTCGTCCGGTCATATTTATTTTGTAAATTAATAATATCTATTTAGAGCAACAATATCAATTAATGTATACTCTTTTCGCGTCAATTTCTACTCTTAACCAATTCCAAAAACATAAGGCGATGGTGAATACAATATTTTGAAGACCTTTCGCACGAAGGAAATATATTCTCTTGATTTTCCGAATGATAAATTCCGTTAGCTGCCATCTTAGTCTTTCCAAGGTTAAAATATCTCAGACGCTGAACTGAACGCGTCCCCGAAGAGGTTCAATTTTATTTTCTAGATGTTCCGTCTGATAGATTCTGTTAGCTTCCATCTTAGTCTTTCCGGGGTTAAAATATCCCAGGCACTAAACTAAACGCGTCCCTGAAGAGGTTCAATTTCATTTTGCTCGAGAAACTGTGTACAAGAGTGATCCATCCTTCCAGGCATGCGACCTACCCCTCTACTGGAAGGTGCCGCTTTTCCTCGCGGCTGGAGGAGACCAGATTGGATACGTCGAGATGAACGCCTTCCTTGACTTCTGGAGAGAGTAAGCATTCCGATTATTACAGATATCGTAAGAATTTAAGACCTTTTGCGGCCCATTCGATTAAGCTATAAACTACACGCGCCAGTGGTTCCCAAACTGAACAATTTCACTTGACAGTGCTGTGATTATTTAAACTATTCGAGGTACAATTTTTGTAACATTATTTTTTCAACGAGAAATCTTCGGGCTACTCGAAATCTTTTTTTCTAAACTATTCGAGATACAATTATTGTAACATTATTTTTTCAACGAGAAATCTTCGGGCTACTCGAAATCATTTTTTCTAAACTATTCGAGATACAATTATTGTAACATTATTTTTTCAACGAGAAATCATCGAGCTACTCCAAATCTCTTTTTTTATATTTTCGGGTGCCCCAAAGAAACAAAAGAGAAACTCAGTTAAATCAAAGATATCTAGCTTGTATATACGGCGGTAAAAGTTCGGTCATGATTCGTGGTGGGGGGAGCGACCTTGAGCGGCCAAATTTTCTGGCCTAGACTCTCGCTACTCCAAATTTCTTTTTCTGAATTACTCGAGATACAATTTTTGTAACATTATTTTTTCAACGAGAAATCTTCGGACTACTCCAAATATTTTTTTTGAAACTAACCGAGATACAATTTTTGTAGTATTATTTTTTAACCGAGAAATCTTCGGGCTACTCCAAATCTCTTTTTTTTACTATCCAAGATACAAGATTTGTAACATTATTTTTTAAATGAGAAATCTTCGGGCTATTCGAAATATTTTTTCTAAACAATCCAAGATATAATTTTTGTAACATTATTTTTTAAACGAGAAATTGTCAAGCTACCCCAAATCTATTTTTTCATATTTTCGGGTGCCCCAAAGAGACAAAAGAGAAACTCAGACAAATCGAAGATATCAATCTCGTATATACGTCGATGAAAGTTCGGTCATGATTCGTAGTGGGGGGAGTGACCTTGAGCGGTCGAAATATCTCGCCTAGACTTCACGTTCCCACATCGTCGTTTCAAATTCCGTACCTTGACTAAAGAAACAAACGTTACGAGCTTACTCGAGTCTCGATTTCCTCGTAACAGAGAAACAAACGCGTTGAAACTAATCCAGATCCACCGTGCATTCGAAACAACACCTCTACCCGTTCATTCATTCACTGTAATTTCATTCGCAGTACGATGCACCGTAAGACGTGTTACGAAAGCGTGAAAGTAACGTTTGCAACGTTGATTTATAAGTAACCGGTAACCTACGATAATTTCACGTGAACGTGAACAACCACGAACGTGATACCATTAATTTGAACTCGTTTCGTCCCACAAGAGATCCGACCGATTTATACCGATACGAATTAAACAACAAACGATCTCCCGGGACAGATAAACGAAGAATCGACCGATACGAGGACGAACGCCGAACGACGAGTTGACTCTTCCAAGCCAAATGGTTAACAAGTTTCAACCAAAACGTCGTCCATTGTTTGCAGGATATCGAACACCCACCACGACGCGGCGAGCAAGTTTATCAGAATCACAACCCGAGGCCTCAGGAACAATATACTCCCCGAGGATTTAATCCCGCTGGTGCAAGACGTGGTCGAGACTCATCCCGGTTTAACTTTTCTGAAAGAGGCTACTGAGTTCCATTCACGCTACGTACACACGGTTCGTATTCGCGCGATAAATATTTGCCAGGTTTCTCTCGATTGCAGGAGAGAAAACCGAGAAATAAAGTCCGCGCGTGTGTGTGTATGAGAGAGAGAGAGAGAGGAAAAGAAAAAAAAAAAAATTCCGTCAGGCTACCGCGGTTTACGCAACGACAATCGTCTTGAATTATTCAAGATGATCGCTCGTCGCCTCCAGCAATTATCACGCGGTCTCGTTCGCCGGGAATAATTGAAAAACTGCCTCCGGTGTCTTCGCGCGATCGACGAGATTTGTTATTCGTAGGAAAAAAAAGAAAGAAAAAAAAAAAAAAAATCACGACTTGTTCCCCGACTTGACCTGGACCTTCGAGAGATCACGTTCGTCGCGACGATGTTTCGCGTTTCGCGTCTTCTGTGATCCCAGGAGAGACTCTTAGAATCGTTCGTAATTTTCCGAATCGATTATCGCGACGATCCTCCAAGCGCTCCTTCGATCAGCTATTATTTTTCTGTTTCCATTGCTGCGATAGATTCTTATCTTGTCTTCTGCGCACCATGCGGTCGGAACTCGTCGAATATTTCTTTGGTGAATATTTTTTTTATACGATATTCGTTTATTTACCACCGTGTCTCTGTAAACGTATCGGTATCAATCTTTTGTAAATTCTGACAATGCCCGTCCCGCTCTTTGTACCGTATATTCAAATTTCGTTCTTTTTTCGTTTCCAGACGAAAATGAACGACCTTGAACGTCCTTAACCATCTGGAACTAAAAACACTACTATATACCGTATCTCTACCGGGACAAATCATATTTTTCAATCTCAAACATTAACGAGCTAAAATCCTAAATAAAAAGAACCGAGTAATCTGAGACAGACCCTGGTCATCCGCAACCAAAGAAAGAAATTGCACAATGTTTTTTTTTTTTTTTCGAGCGAAACACCTTTTGAAACCTTGTTGTTTTTCTTCTTATATTTAAGAGTGAGGAACTTGTTCAAGTGATCCGTCTTGTTAAATATTCCACCTCGCGGATCTGTATGTACATTCGAGGCGTGGAATAATAATTTCGACGAGTAGACACGACGACGCGCGTCTCTCGTCTTCGACTCGGAATCGAACGCCTCGAGGACGTTTGTTCTTCGTTCGAGCGATCGGCTTCCGTATTTGCGCGTCAATCTGTTCCGCGGACATGTAAACATTCGTGGGGTGTCGGTGTTACTTTACGATGGACGTTGATCTCCAGGTGATCGCCAGGATATTTTACTGCGTGAACCGAAGCTGGAGCGGAAGGATCTCCGTGGCCGAACTGAGAAGAAGCAACTTGTTGTCGGTGATCGCGGTCCTCGAGCACGAAGAGGACATCAATCAGGTTACCGCCTACTTCAGCTACGAACACTTCTACGTGATATACTGCAAATTCTGGGAGCTCGATTGGGATCACGATCTCTTCATCGATAAGACGGACCTCACGAAGCACAATGATCATGGTGAGGACAGGTTCCCGTGTAACACTGTTCGGTATCTACCTCTGACGAAGCAACAGGCGAAATTTCTATCTAAATTAAAATTTCAATGACGAAATGAAAGATTTCGTAGCGAACAAATTAAAATTTAACCATCCAGGCAAAAATAAACGTAGAAATAAAATTTTGTTCGTCTCTGGAGAAAATTATCCATCCACTCGTCGTCGGTTGATCAATGTTCGGTTTCAAGGATCAGTTTTCTTAATGGAAAATCGTTGATAGAAATATTCACGCTTCTTAAACATCTGTTTGAGTTTTCTCGATTGTAAATAATTTATAAACAGGAAAGATTGAAAACGTAAATATACCTCGAGAGACTACAACTCTGCTCGTCTACTATTACCTAATAGCAAACAGTTTGGGTGAGATGTATCGGGATACTTCGTCCTGGTCATCGTTTGCAAATAAATTCGAACGGTATCCTCAACGATTAGAGATCGAAACAATGTTTTACCGAGTGTTCGTTCATTCTACTTGAATAATAACAAGGAAACGTTATTGAGAGAAGATTACAAAGTTAAATTCGTAAGTTCGAGAGACATCGACCACGACACTTGGTTACCATTGAAGTAGAAATCCATTCGCGGATACTCGGTCGATGAAAGCTCGTTGAATTTATCGTAGAATTTCCCGAATGATTTTTAACGATCGATCGTCGCGATTTCAGCCTTGTCGAAGCGTATGATCGCGAGAATATTCAGCGGCGCTGTAACAAGAGGCGGTGTGAAGAGTGGTAACGGTGTTCAACAGCCCCAGGACAAGATGAGTTACACGGAGTTCGTGTGGTTCTTGTTGAGCGAGGAGGACAAAAACCATCCGACCGCGATCGAGTATTGGTTCAGGTACGATAGACGATTCCATCGATCGTCACGATATATTCTTAACCAGATGTTACGTTTGCGAATAATCGATAGGTGCATGGACCTCGACGGAGATGGATACCTGTCTATGTACGAGCTGGAGTACTTTTACGAGGAACAATTGCATCGCATGGAGGCGATCGGATTGGAAACGTTGCCGTTCGAGGATTGTCTCTGTCAGGTAATTATAGAATTCGTTACCGATGTTATCGCGAATCGATTGTTCAACGCGAGTCCACGTGCAAGTCCCTTTGTATCACGTAACGAACGGTGTGTTTCGCGCAGATGTTGGACATGATCAAACCGGCGACACCGGGGAAGATATCGCTCAGCGATTTGAAGAAATGCAAGATGATCTCCATCTTCTTCGACACCTTCTTCAACCTCGAGAAGTATCTGGATCACGAGCAGAGGGATCCGTTCGCTTCGGCGAGAGAGCACGATCCTGATGGCCACGAGGTGAGATCGCGAACGTATTTTAACACTTTCGATACTAAAGGTGACTGTAGTCGCTTGTTGTAGTTTACTGTACGTTTCCAGTGACTATAGTCACTCGTCATCGTTTACTGTATCCTGCCTGACCATAGTTACTGGAAACATACAGTAATGGTCAGATAGGATATAGTAAACAGTGACGAGTGACTGTAGTCATTGGAAGTGTACAGTAAACGATGACGAGTGACTATAGTTACTGGAAGTGTACAGTAAATAATGACGAGTGACTGTAGTCACTGAAAGTGTACAGTAAACGATGACGAGTGACTATATTTACTGGAAGTGTACAGTAAATAATGACGAGTGACTGTAGTCACTGAAAGTGTACAGTAAACAATGACGAGTGGCTATAGTTACTGGAAGCATACAGTAAACGATGACGAGTGACTGTAATCACTGAAAGCATATAGTAAACGATGACAAGTGACTATAGTTACTCGTCGATCGTCATCGTTTATTGTATCCTTCCAGTGACTATAGTCACTCATCATCCTTTACCGTATTCTACCGTTGACTAGTTACTCGTCATCGTTTACTGTATCCTACCAGTGACTATAGTCACGTGCTACAAACAAAAGCTAAAATTGCAGTGAACGACGTTAATTTAATCGTAGTCATAACAACAACCTCTGGTGAAATTTTGCCCAGCTCCACAGCGATCGTACGAAATAAGTTAAAATGTAAAAACGCGTTTTCGTTAAAATTTTACATCGATCTGCAATTGTGATCGATCGTAGCTTATCCTCTCTAGGGTTACCAATTTCGAAAAGACAATATCCAAGGGCAAAAGTATATTTTTTTCTTTTCGTTCAAGTTTAATCTCCGCGTTTTAAAGTTCTAATACTGTGAACAGTTCGTTGACATCTGTTGCTGTTCACGATAATAATAATACATACGTGTATCGTGCCAAGATTGTATAGAAAAAAGAAAGAAATATAGAAAATAAGAATGAACGTGTAAGATGAGTTTAACGACACTTTTTCTTATTTTTAACAGTTGTCGGATTGGGACCGATTCGCAGCCGAGGAGTACGAGATGCTAGTCGCCGAAGAGAGTGGTAACGAACAGAACGAACAGATGTAAGTGTCGATTTTGCGCGATGTGCTACGTTCACGGTTCATCTATACTATTCTTGTACCATACGATCGTATCGATTTCTTCCGAGCCTTTGCTATCGCACCTGAACACGTTCCAATTAAGTTGAAACGGAAATCGAAGCTCGAGATACGTACCAAGATTAAATTCATTGAATCTGGAGAACGAAGTTCGAAAAAGAAAATAAAAAAAAAAAAAAACAAACAAAGAGAGAAACTTTCGTGAAACGTCGGTTAGCGAATAGATGAACCGGGCTCTGTTATAATAGGCAAGTTCTGGCTTACAATTTCCTAGCTATGAAACGGAACTCATAGCTTTCGAATTCTGGCATGCTTTGCCGTTAGATAGAACAGTATGCCCCCTCCCGCGGGATCTAACAAAACTCCACCTTATACTGCGACCGTAATGACAATGGTGCGATCTATGCGTTTGTTGCAGGCTGTGTGATGATGAAATGTAACCATCATCTACAGCTCAGTAAGTAAAGAAAACAGAATTGCATGGTATGAGGATGCACGAGGCCCGTGTATGCATAATGCATCGATAGAGAGTGAGCTAACTGCTTCTTCTACTTCACCCTTTATTTTCATTTTTTTTTTCTTTTTTTTTTCTTTTTTGGTTTTCGTTCGATTTTTACTTTCCACGTACACGAAAGTAGCATTCGAATTCAACCGAATACACCGCACGATGAATCGTTCGCAATTCGTTCGATGGAATCGTGACACTTGTGAGATCTCACGATAGTTGCACTCGTTGGTGATCGTTCTAGAATGTTACAAATTTTTTTCGTTACGTAACAATCGACCTCTGTTGTGTCACGAAGAGAGATATTCGCCAGATAGCGAGAATTAAAAAAACCCGATTGAGTCACCGATCGAGATTTCACCAACATACAGCAAAGAAAAGTGAAACTCGAAAATTGAATTTCAAATATTCCCCGTTGCAATTCTTTCGCAAGCCCGTGTGTGTCACGCAAAACCATACACAACCACCCCCACCCTAGCCCAGTTCCGTTCCATTGTTTGCTTTTGTTGCCGCAAACTAAGTATCGTACGCTTCAACTAAATCGTTCGTTCAAACGGAATGTCGTCCTAAGTTGCATCGTTTTCGATCGACTAATCGAGTCCTCGACGCTTCGGGACGAGATAGTATGTTTCCGTTGGTCGAGTCATGAAGCGTCCAGGACGATTTTGCATCGTAGAGTGACGTAGTCGAGTCGTCTGTAGCACCAATCATCTTGCTCTGTAGAGGGTAAAAGAGAATCCGACCAAACTGGTATACGTTTTATCAGTGACACTTGTCGTTTCCCCAGGTCGTTCGATTCCATGTCGGAGGACGTGTTTTCCCCAAATCTGGACATCCTGGACGGTGAATCGGTAGACATGTTGCAGACCACGGACATGCAGCCTCAAGGGTACACCGACGGTCTGTCGACGGCCAATCCATCGGACGCCAATCGTCAACAGTCGAAAAATCAGTACTACGACAGCGGCGACAGCGACGACTACGCCGAGAGCGATAACTGATCCACCTTTCCTTTTCGAAACGCGTGGATAGATCGATGGAACAAGTGGACGCACGGATGGAGCAACGATCGAACGTAGAAACAATCTGGGAATTAAGAGGAAAAGCTTCTCCCCTTCTGAGAGCAACGGTAGTCCGATAGCTGGACGAGACAACGGTGTTACCCGACGAAACAATGAAGAAATTGAGCCACGATGGAACATCGAGCAACAGAGAAGAACAAGGGGGAGAAGTTTCTCTTCCGAGAGCAAGAACAGTCTAAACGTTAACTGAACGGAGCAATGGGAAGATGGTAGAGTATGTCGTGAACAGAAGAAATGGGGAAATGTCTCTTCCGAGAGCAATGGTAGTCCTGAGGCAAAGGACAGCTTGGCAGAGCAACCAGGAGAAACATTAAGGAAAATTCCTTCTTTCCCGAGAGCGAGAGTTCAGGCTCGAAGATGTAGTTGTTCAGCATGTAACAGGAGTGTCGTGTGACGTCGTCTCCACGAACGGGCCGTGTCAACGAGGGTTGGAACGATTTCCTCGGTAGATCTGTGAACGATATTCGGGCGATCCTCCAATGGACGAATCGGATACGAATCCATTCGGTGATCAAGAATCGGGCCAACGTTACGAAGTACGAAGGGTGTTCGTGGACGTTTCGAAGAACTTCGGGGACGTTTTCTACGGGACAATTGCGAGATGTTCTCCCCGAAGACTCGATGTTACCCATGTACAGGGTGTGGTTCTTGTACGGTCCTCGTCTGAAAGAAGAAACGCGAACCCTCCCGAGAACAAGGCACAAGGTTCCAAACGTCACCGAATCGATCTGTGATCCACAAACAGTCTGGGAGAAGGGAGAACGGAGGCCACCGGGTCGACTATGTGATAAGTGTCGTTGTTCAACCTATATACGATCCATACAGACTGTGTACTTCACGTTGTAAATAGACGACAAATCTCGGACCCTTATTTTTACTTAACGTAAGAAGCCACTCTTGAACGCGGGTCTTTCAATTGCTGCAGTCGTTTCTCCGAGGGACTTCGGATCACGAGGATTCATCTCCGTGAGAAAGAGGAGAGAGAGAGAGAGAGAGAGAGAGATAAGGGTGAGGGAGGGGGATCCGTTGCTCTCGGTTCTCCGTATTTCGATGTATTCGCGCGTACCTTTTTCTAGCCCAAAGGAAGTTATTTTTTAGAGAACGAAATTAAGAAAGAGGAGTGAACTTCCGCGAGCACGGTCCAGTATCTCGAGAGAGAGAGAAAGTGGCAGAGAGGAACAGAGATGAGCGAGACAGGAGACTGCAACAACTGGAAATTTGCGGGCGAGAAGATACGTCATCGTCGTCGTCGTCGGGGAACCTCCTTTCCCTCTGTAATTGTCCTGCAAGCTAATAGTATTACACCGCGATCGTATCGTGCACACGAAACTGTTCCGAGGATCGCACCGGGGCGAAGTATTCGTCCACGGGGTCTGGGCGTACTCGGTTGGCCGCTCGAGGTCACCGACCAGCTACCCCCACTCTATTCTTTGTCTTCTCGCGCGAGGTCTGCGCGCGCACGCGCCATCTACCGCCGCGAGGAAGAGGCTCGGTGGCCAACGTAGGAGTCAGCGGGTGAAAGTGGCACGAAGCGATCGGTCGATGTTGCCCCGACCACGATAAAACACCGTAGACTATTAACTCGTTCGTGGATGTCCCCTTTTTTCAATGTTATACAGACTATATATATAATACTATATGTATAATATATACAGGATTATGTATATAATATATACGTCCTGGACTATATATATATAATATATACGTCCTGAACTATATATACAGTATATACGACCTGGACTATGTGTATAATATATATATATATATATATATATATATATATATATATATATATATATATATATATAGTTGTAGGGGTTTCGACGGCCGTTTCGTTTCGACAAGTTTGGACACGATTAACGAAACGATGAACAAGCCAAAGATACAACGTGTTCTGTTGTTTAAAGAACGAAAGTATACAAAGAGATTGAGGGGGGGGACGATCGATGGCGAAACGTAGAAGAACTTACAAGCGATCGTCCTCTCGCGTTCGACTAAACAACGTTCTTTCAATTCGCGATACGGAGGAGAGATTCTCTTCGGTCCCCTTCTCCCTTGAAAATGATCGAACATTGAGTGAAGGTTCTTTTGCATTGTACGTTGAAGTTATTTTGTATCGTTTCACTTCGAGAGAATGCATATTTCGAATATTGGATTCGATCGTAGGGAGTTTTCTTCTTTTTCTTCCTTTTTTTTTTCATTTTTAATTTAACCTCGACGGGGAGAATCGTCGTGAAAAAATTTCGTTTGGATACTGGTGTTACGTTTTAACGATTTATTTTTTCAAGGAGGGGGGAACGCCACAAAGAACGTTCGTTGTATACGACGATTAAAAGAAAATGTGCTTCAAGATTATCTACGTTGAGAACACGTGCCACCACGGCAGAAGGACCGTTGAAATTAACGGTCCGACTTAATTAACGACTTTTAATTAATGACAGGAGACCGAGTTGTACCCTGTTATTTCAACAGTCTCTTGAGATCCCTTAATTGTTACTGTTAAATTGATTGCTCGTGAGATTTTATTTCTGCGTGAATTCTATGTCTTGTTATTATAATTGAATAATAATTCGCTCGAACGATTAAACGATAATCATTATTTCTCATTGCGAACGTACTTTCGAAATAGTACCAGGGTACAATTGTGTATCTGCGTTGATCTGTCTGGAGCCGCCAAGACTGCTGGAATGTGTATATAATATATATTTACTTTCCTCACCGGGATATAATTTTAAACTGCGTATATGAATATTACTCTAGTCGAAATGTGTGCTATAATTCACGTAACGAACGACCACGAGACGGGGGAGTTTATTTTAGATCTGTTTCGTGTTGTTTGTTAGTTAACGAAGGTGAATTGCGAGCGACGGGCTGATCGGACGAAGAGAATTCCTTGTCGCGAAGAACAATATTTAATTCTGGAACACGTGTGTTGACAATATTTAAGTTAAAATAGAAGAAGACGAAGAAAATCGTTTCGCGACCTTGTCCAAATGTTCCCGCGCATAACCTCTACGCTCCTCACCCCTCCCCCCTCACCCACGCCATCTCCATCGAGTTGTTTTCCTTCTCCAAGTAGTTTCACCAAACAATTACCTCAACACTTATATATCAATTGATACGAAATACATATCGAGTGCGTGAACGAAAGAATCGTGGGAGAACACGTGTAATCGTATTCTAAAAAAAAAGAAAAAAAAGAAGAAAAAAAAAAAGTCGATAAGATGGTGTTCCGGAATCAAATATTTATTCAAAAGACGGTGCTCCGGGCCGATGCTTGGGCGAAACGTGTCGACACCGGTGTTGTTCTCGTTGCTGTTTGCGTACCTGTTCGATTAATTACGTGAGCCCATCTGTTGTTTTATATGAACCGTTCTTGAAATTGTTTATCAAGAACCGGTGTTTACCAAGCGTCGGTACCAACAACGAAACACAAAGAAACGCTCCTTCTTTACGTTGACGAATTTGCGAGAGTGATGGGAGTACCCAGAGTTGGTCCCAGCCGACGTTCTTTCACGTAATCGAATTCTATTTAAATCGTAATCGAATTCTATTTAATACGAGATCGAATTTCTACCCGAAACGGTAGCGATTCGACCGTTTATTTGGCGAATTATAAAAAAAAAAAAAAAAAAAAAAAAAAGAACGAGGGAATTTCTTCGATCGAATTGGTGAGAGAATTGAACGAGGAACGAGGGAGAATTCCGAGAGATTTGAGTTTACTATGGGGAGAAGGTGGTGGCATCTCGTGGGTCTCCGAGTAAGAGAGGTTGACGATGTTCATGGTGAAGTTATTTAATTTCTCTAACCGCGTTCTCCGCGGAACCGTTTCGGGGAACCATTTTTCGCGAGTGATCGCTTTTGTTGACTGTCCAAAGATGTAAAACTATTAACACTTTACAGTTGTATCTTTTATATAGCTCGTTACGATATATATTTTTTTTTTCTTTTTTACCATATACGTATGTATATGTATATATATGTGCATATCTCTTCGTAGAGTTTTTCATCGTGAGACGCATCGTACATTTCGAGTTTTCCATGGGACGAAGATCCGGGACTACGTGTGGAAAAAGTTGACGGTAGAGGACGTCTGGTTATTCGTCATTGCATTTGGCCATGTTTTCGATTGTTATATATTTATTCATTATTCTATGATAGGTTTATCACTGTTCTAGCGATCTGTTCGCGCAACATCCGAATCCGAACGTCGTCGCCACGATTTCGTGTGGTCCTTCAACAAGGAGGTACGGATTATTTTTCACGGGGGACAACCGGTAACGATCGAGAATATCGAATTCGTGGCTTAAATTCGCACACGCGTGCTTAGACAGTCTTGATTAAATAGACTCACGTTCACCATTTACCTACATTTTTATTTATATATTTTATCTGTGCATGAGTAGACGAGTAAGGTAATTTTGCAAGTTAATAAAAACGAATGGTAAAAGAGCTACTGTCTGGAGACAATTTTTCATCCTCCTCCTACCTGTTTTCGAAGAATCGGCGCGAATCGAATGTTGCACTCGGGTATAGAAATCGATTTAAGTTACGATCGGAAAGATCCTCGTTAAATGTTTATTTGAGTAACGCATACATCTATAAATCATCATTTCGATTGTACGAGATGCCTCAAAATAGAACGAACCGAACGCATATTCTTCGTGACAAGAAATTGTAACGTTCTCACCACTTTATCTTATTCAGACTCGGGGACTGGTAAACGTGCAGCCATCTAACGGTCGTATGTACGAACTAAAATGCCCCTTGAAATTAGACAACCATCAGTAAGCGGTGTACGCTGCAGGGACGAGATACAGAACAAACGGGAACACGTGAGAAAGTATGGAACTTGGAAAATTTCAACAATGTGAGATCAAACGGAACTTGGAAATTTTAGCAATTTGCCCGAGTACACGAAACGTAGAATTGTTTCAAAGTTACGGCAATCCTGACACCTCGCTGAAACTTTCCAAGTCTCGTCAATTCTCAGACCTTACACGAATATCGTACGTTTCAACGGAGGAATAATAGAACAACACTTTGGAAGTTTAATAGCTTTATCACATAATTTAGGAGAACATCAAGGAAACGGAAGCAGGAGGGAAGAGAAAAGAACAAAGTATATATTCTTACGTTTTAATAAATTATTCAAGGTTCTATAAATTCTTATGCGTTGCAAAAATTTTCCATATCACAATATTATGCTCATTCTGATATCTTAAGATTAGGACGGTATTGACACGAGGAGGTTGCTGCGAGCGAAAATCCTAAGGGAGATTAATGGAACTTCGAATCCATCTATCTTCCTCTACACCTATTACAATCCTGATTACTAAAAAGAAGAGGTAGAAGGAATCAAAGTTCCTTCGATCTCCTCGTTTAGTCCTACCAACTGATTACATTATCGAATTAAATGAGTCATGAATAAAATGAATTCTGTTTCCTTTTACAAGGGGAATATTAGTGTTGATTCTCGCCGATTTTAATTAAATTTTGCAAGCTTATAGGTCCACGTGTATAACAATCATAACCGGAGTTATAGCCGTAGATGATCAGCCACTTATAAAACAAATATTTGGTTGGGTATACTCGAATAGTAGAGCGTACCTAACCCAAACCTATAGGGTACTTGGTCAAAAGTTTCAATGGCTGTGTCTCACCATCGACCCTCGTTATCAGTATTCTACTGGCTTACCAAACTCCCTTTCTTCCGATGTGATGGTTTAGCACCTAACTAAACAGTGAACAAATTTATTGTATTATAATATCAGCAAGAGCGAACGGCGAGATACAAAGTGAAAATTAATCCTTACCTATATTCCCTTCGGTCGATATATTAGCCTAACTAATACGTAACTAAAAAAACCAGAAAATGTAATGTGTAAAATGATTGAAGAAAATATCATTATTCTTCCAAATAATCTTCTTTTGATGATACACCTAGTTAAAATATACAAATTGGAGAAATAATGCGAAAATAAAATATAAGAGAAAAAGATTAAATAAAATGTCTTATTATAAATATTCTTCTTTAATGTTTAGTTAGTCTGTATAAATAAATTTGGATTGATTTCTGAAGTAAAAAGTGGTTACTCAAATGTTTCTTATATAACAAGATTTTAAAACATGAAAAATAATAATTATTTGTTAAAGACACAAAGCATTAATGCTACATTTGTTTAATTTTAATTATTCTCGTGGTATGGACATTGTTTTATATAATTACATAACCTACGTGTTTCGATATAGTATCGTTCCACTAATTCTGAATTCCTAGAAATAATCCGATGTTAATAAAAATATAGAATGATAATGAAGATCGTTGAAAAGAACTGGAGAGAGAAGGTAATATTCTGTGAGATGTATGGAGCATAGTAGCATAAGATTATCAACTTTGCATAAGCATATAAATGCTCCTAATCGATTTATTTCGATGTTAACAATGATAATAGAGTTCCTTTTAAATAAGAACAACTAATTAAAGTGAGAAGGATATCTATATATCCTTGCCTATTTAAATAAATTTACCATCCGGTTGAAAATTAATCAATTTTTTGTTTTCTGCGATCAATTCGTAAACGTCACATAGTTTCACGTATTCGTTTTCCGTCTTGTTGAATGAAATATATATCTTTTCTTTTTACGTACATTAGAATGACATTTTTTATATATCTTTTTCTATTAAATATATTATATTATTATATATTATTATAGTACTATAATACTACTATAATTATGAATGTTTTTGCTGAATCGTCTTTGATAAATATTCTATTCTTAAATATTTTCAAGGTAGGAAATGTTTATCTTGAAAGTTCCTTAAGGTGGCAATTACTAGTAATTAAATTTATCAAGTTGGTAACAGTAAACTATCTTTAGTCGTTACTATTTAATGCCAACGTTATGTTCCACGTTGTAAAATTGACGACTACGCCGCTGGCCTTCCACGTCGCAAGCAGCGATCGTAGGATTTTGTATTATGTCGAAGCGTGTAGTGCGGTGTCGATTCTGAAGTGAGTGATTGAAGTGAAATAAAATCGTATTCATAACAGAAAAGTTAGTTTCAAAACAACGCAACGAAATGAAGATATTTAGCATTTTTTTATTATTATTCGTTTCACCGATTATTCTCACTGTAAACAGAGGTAACGCACAATAAAGAATGTTACTTGAAATACGGTTTTCACTTTATAGTTTGTATTTGTAATATATGTGTACAATATGTAGTGATACGGATAAATTTTCCTTTCTTGTTCTTTGTTTTTCAACACATTTATTTGTAATATGTGCTGAAAGAATACTGTAACTTTCAAATTTGTGATTTCAGCTAAATTGAAAATGAAGTTTTGAATAATTAATTTATAGCTAATTTATTTTGAAAAGCATACTGTTTAAAATAACTTTTTAAAATTAACATTATTGATTGTTAATTTAAAATAATTAATAAGTTTTAAATTAAATATAGTTAATGTTGTCAAATAATTTCTATATTATAGTCTATGCTCAAGAAGATGAAAATATAGATGACATAGTAGATGTCGAAGGAGAAGACAATTCTGTAGTAACAGATGAAGAACCTGAAGAAGAAACAACTAATGCCTCCTCTGATGCCGATACTACTATATTATTTACTAAACCTATTTATAATGGATTGTCGACATTGGGTACATATAAAACTCTTCTATTGTTGCATTATATTTTATTTATTTATAAACTATAATTTCTATAGTTCATTCATTGTTTTTAGAACTACCAGCTGGGAACTTAGTTGAATTACTTGTTGGTTTCACCAATAAAGGTGAATCTGATTTTGTTCTTGAATCTTTGGATGCCTCTTTCCGTTATGCAATGGATTTTAACTTTTATATTCAGAACTTTTCAACTGTTACATATAACAAGATTGTGAAGCCAAAATATGAGGCAACTTTGGCATATTCGTTTATTCCATCAGAGAACCTTGCTGGAAGGCCTTTTGGTTTCAATATTAATTTAAATTACAAAGATGGTGTATGTAATGAATGTAATCTTGAATTTCTTAAATATTAATTTAAAAAATTAATAATATATATTGTTTTACAGAACGGCATCAATTTCAGTGAAGCTGTTTATAATGAAACAGTACAAATTGTTGAATTAGACGATGGTCTTGATGGAGAAACAGTTTTCCTATATGTATTTCTTGCTGCATGTGTAATTTTGACACTTGTTGGAGGACAACAACTTCTTTCATCTCTAGGTCGTAAATCTCGATCTTCTACTACTCGTAAAGTACTCATGGAAGTAGGTACATCCAATCCTAATAATGTAGATTACGATTGGTTACCAAAAGAAACTTTGAATAGAATCAGTAAGTATTATATTAAATATCAATCTAAATACAAAATAGTAATTACAATATTATTTATACGATTTTTTGTTATAGATAAGTCTCCAAGAACTCCAAAACAGAGTCCTAGGCAACGAAGAGCTAAACGGACTGCTGATTCTGATGACTGATTTATGTTAATATGTATGTATATATATTATTTAAAACGGATAGGTAGGAGAAAGGTACGACTCCATATTTGTAACAATTTTCTAGGAAAAATTTTTAAATCATTTTGTCAATGATGAACTAAGCAGAGAACAAACATCCCGTTTCAACTCATTTCCAATGTTTAAGACAAAAATCTTACATTATAGCTCATAATAGAGAGTTATAAAATAAATTTTATAATTTAAGAATAATATTATTAAATACTAATATCAAAGCAAAAGGATATGAATCAGTAAAGTGTTAGAATCACTTTCGGTCGAAATAATTATAGTATTATAAAGCAACCAATTTGTAATTACTTTATGGTATGCTATGATGCAATACGAACATCTAGTATTACATTTGATGTTCTTTTTTTTCCGAATGTAACATTGCATCACGCGATATCTGATCACAATGAGTTAAAATATTCTGTTTGAAAAGTTATGTATCACACAAATAAGAAATTTATCATGAATAAAATTTAAAAGTCTTCATTCATCATCATTATGAATCACGTAAATTTATATGTACGTATTGTAATAAAATTGAAATAACCCTTTTTGTTACTTAATAATAATTTGTGAAAGATTGTAATTTCAATAAATGACAATTTTGTACAAAATGTTTTTGTTCGTGTCTGTAATATAAAAAATATTGAATTATAAATATCTTTATATATACAAATAGAATTGATACTATCATGTGATAGCATGTGTTCAAAAGTTCTATAAAATGTGTTCTACATTTGAAAAAGTTTTCGACGCATATTGTAACATTAATATTTGAAACACGCGTAAATGTTAATAAGAATCACGTATCAGACAATAGTTTAAATAACTATTAACAATATCTTTGTGTAAGTAATGGCTTAAAATATTATTCGTTCGTAAAGCAATTTTTCGGTTAGATCAAAGGTAATCGAACTAATTTAAGCCTATAACCCCGTTATCTTTTTCTACCGATACTCATTTTTTATATATTGTTTTTGCTTTGGGCAATAAATGTTTCTCTCTTATCGTAGCACCTAATAAGTTTCATTCTATTTTAATACTACGTATTGTATTATCTATCGCTTCTTTCATCTTTTTAGTTTTTTGGTTTATAATTTCATTGTTATGGTTAGTTTCATTTTATATGCTACTTATACTTGGTAGTACCTCTATGAATGACTAATTTTTCAAATAATGATACGTCATGTATTTAGTATGTTCTCATTTGATACGGCATCAGGTTTTAAGCGCCTCCTATTTGCAGAGTGTATAAACATTTGTTCCATAAAATGTAAATGGCATATTTTATATTTCCATTTCTTTCCTATTGTTAACTTCATACAGTATGAAAAATGTGCACTAAATACATAAATATATGTCCGATCGAAATTTATTAGCATAGTTGAGATATACTCTTGAATATACACAAATGTAAAGTTTATGAACGGCCATATTGAATTTTAGTCCAAGAAATATTGTATTCGCCTAGATGGCAGTTAAAACATTGTTTCAAAAGTTAGGTGTAGAGTTGCATCCCCCTGATCAGATGTTACATTTATACACTGTCGTAGTGGTTATAATTGATTGTGTGTAAGCTTCTTGCTTTGCTACGTTAAAGACACAAAAATGTCAGATGTGAGAAATTGGTTCAATTCTTTACCAATATTTACAAGATACTGGCTGTTATGTACGGCTGTGTTTACTTTAATCGGCAGATTTGGATTAGTTAATCCGGGCTCTCTGACTCTTTCATACGATCGTTTCATAAATAATTTTGAGATTTGGAGAGCAGCAACTAGTGTCTTCTTTTACCCTCTCAGTCCGGGTACAGGATTCCATTTCTTAATCAATTGTTATTTTTTATATAATTATTCGCTGAGATTAGAACGTGGGGAGTACGATGGACGACCAGCAGATTATTGCTTTTTACTTTTATTCAATTGGATGTGCTGTGTTTTGATAGGACTTATTGCTGATTTATATTTTCTTATGGACCCTATGGTACTCAGTATATTATATGTTTGGTGTCAGTTGAATAAAGATGCTATTGTTAATTTCTGGTTCGGTACGTGCTTTTTTTTAATAACGGGATTAATTGTCATGTATTTTATATTTCTAATTAATTTTTTAATTATATGTTCTAATAAATCAACAGGTACACAATTTAAAGCCATGTACTTGCCATGGGTACTGTTTGCTTTTAATCTGATTATTTCTGGAGGTGGTATGATGGAACTCTTTGGTATTCTAGTGGGACATCTTTATGTATTTTTAAAATTTAAATACCCTCAAGAACTTGGTGGTCCTGAACTCCTGAATACTCCAAAAATTCTTGAATCTTATTTTCCACCTCAAAGAGGTGGAATCGCATGGTTTGGAACTGTTCCTGCGCAAAGATCACAAGCGCAACCTGCTAGAAATATATTTGGTGGTCATAACTGGGGGCGAGGGCATGTTTTGGGACAATAAATTGTTAATTTTTATTGTAAGCAAAATTATTGGTGTAAAATTGTCTCCTGTATTGGTTCGATGACCTTTAGTTAATCATCTACAAGGTGTCAGAATTAATTTCATTTTATCAATATGCTCTAGAAAATTCTTAATAATAAATAAGTTTGATACTTTAGTTAAGAACTTAAGATATATGTAAACTGAGATTCCATGGATAACAAATTTCTTCGATGTGCAAAAACTATCAGTGTATTTGAAATTTTATAATTGAATATTGTAATGTATAAATACATTTTTATTAATAGTATATAAGCAGTTACCGAATATAAGACAAAACTAATTCTTCTTCGCATTTTCTCTTAACATTTGATAACTTAGGAAATATAAAATGAACTCAATTTATTTAACGATTCAAAAATTATCACATGTGTAATGATAGATGGTTATCAATTGTTAAAACCACTATTTTTAAATGCGTGTATATAATTTTATTTAAAGCAGAAAATTTGACTATAAGTATAAGTGTAAAATTTGGAATTTTACTAATTCTTAAATCAATTTATTATCAATTATAACCTATGTAACTGATGTTTTATATGTAAATATATGAAGAAAACAGGAAAAACGACTATAGTCGTATAAAGCAAGTTTTAGTTTTTAAAAAACTAGTTTGTGAACTCCCCTTACTATACATGATTCAAAATTTAATCTTCATATATTTTTTATAATCCCAACTTTAATCGAATGTTATTTTAATAAAAGAGTATGGATCCTTATCATTTTTCCTTAAGTAGCAGGGATTTGTCTAGAATATTGAGAGTGGGAGGACTCGTGTTTCTACTCGTCATGATCGCATAATATTTCTGAAAATTATCTAACTGGATTTTAATCATTCATATATTGAAGAAATGTAATATTAACCATTCTTTCACGAATCCAAGATCTTTTGATCCCTAATTTTTCTGGACTACATTAAATTGTATTTAACCACTTATATAAATATGTTTATTTAATTCTATTCTTTACTTAAAACAGAGAGGAAATGTATATAAAAGTATAACACTCTTAATTTTAAAACTGTTTTATTATGTCCCCTTATTATAAATCTGAAACAATGAAAGTATAAAATTCTCAAACACAAAATATTACACATGTATTATATATAACATGATTTATTATTGAGGTTTTCTCCTCAGTAGCATTATTCCTGATTATGTTATAAACATTATTACATTTAATCAGGTGGATGGGATGCTAACCCCTACCAAGAGCTCAGAGCAAACATTTCTCATCACAATATGAATTTTTCATATTTATATAACTTCTCATTCATAATTAGAATATTATGATGAGAAGTTAGCAATGAGCTCTAAACCTACCATACTAGTCGTCGGTAACTTGTAATTCTCCAGCACTGATGTCATCAATAAGGTCATGTGGTGCTCTACCCTCTACTGTGCATCCAACTGATTGACATGTTCCTAGAATTTCCTTAACAGTACCACTGAGAAATTTTGACATGGACCGTGGTCTCATTGTCCGAGCAATGGCAACAATATCATCGAATGATAAATTTCCATTATGCTTAATATTTTTTTGTCTTTTGCGATCTCTTGGAGGTTCTTTGAGTGCTTTAATAATCAAAGAAGCAGCAGATGGGACTACTGAAATAGTAGCTTGCCTATTTTGAATCGTTAACTGCACTGTAATTTTCAGGCCCTTCCAGTCACTGGTAGCTTTAGCAATATCATCACCAACTTTTTTTGGAGACTGTAAATATTATTATATACATTACTAATATTTAATATGGTTACTACGATATTTTTGAAATTACATTGTATAAATTACTACCAATGAATAATAAAGATTTAACCTTTTAACTGCTACGTTCAATTATATTCAAGCATGCATAATATAATTTTGGATGCTCAAATTAAAGAAAATAAGTCATATTCAATTCTTAACTTCTTTGGACAATTCCATAAGACTTTTTTTTTACTTTTTTATTTAATTTGTATATGTACATAAGTATAATTTTTAAAAAGGAAATTGTGAAATTAATTCTGCACAAAGGTTTTTCCTATTATTGTTTAATTCGGTAATGAAAAGGTTAATAAAATTTAATATAAACTCACCAAACCAAGAGGACCAATTTTTGGAGCAAGAGATGATGTTGCACCTACTTCACCTCCAACGCATCGCAAATAGACTTAAACACACAGATAAATTATAAGTGAATTCTATATTACTTAAATATCGATAAAAATTTCTGAACTTAAAAAATACCTTTTTTAATTTCATTAGGGTCAAATTTAGGGGGCATTTTGCTTGTTAGTGTATAATAACTTCAAAAAATAAATGTGGATTAAACACGATTCGTGATCATATGTTGCAAACAACACGATACGCGTGAGGTTCCGTTTCAAAAAGGCGGAAACGGTTGCCAAGAGTAGATATGTGCAACATGAAGTAACATAAACTATGTAACATAAGAACAAATCATTTTCTTTAATTCATTCCAACGATTGAAACGACATCTCGTAGTCAGTATCATAAGGTTGCGAACAATATATCAATACTTGATTGGTGGGCTCAACGAACTCCCTATCTTTCTTTTTAAGATTAAGACTTTGATCAGTAGTTTGCTAAAAAAATAATAAACATTTTTATAAAAATGTCTTTATTGTTCTAGGAGAAAGTCACTAGCTTCGACACCAACCAAGGTTCCGAATTCCTTACGCAGACGTCTTGATTAACATTTTCTTTTAGAAGGACTAGAATGAATGCTCCACGGCGTATACATATCTAGTAATTTTCTAATAAAGGTTTAAATAATATCATTTAATATTCAATCTTAGAACTAAAAGTTAAAAAAAAAAAGTATATCCCTACAACACAATGTTACTCGTTATCAGCTTAAATCGTATACTCGGTGTATGTGTATATAAATGAAGTTTTTTTCTCAGAAAGGATATATGAAATCATCAATAATAAACCAATACGATATTTTCGCTTGCCCTATTATTAAACTCAGAAATTGTTTTATCAAAAGAAATCTGCTGATAACAAAAATTTATTTAAGAAGTAACCGAATTGAAAAAGAACTACCAAAAATTAATTTTGTCTTTTCATTAGTAGACTTCTAATCATGGTAATATTTTTTTTTAGTGCATTGAGTGCATTTTTTTGTAGAAGCGGAGTTATATTCTCAAAAATCAAGAATCTTATTTTTATTTAATTTAATTTAATTATTAGATTTAACAATAAGTTTTCCTTGTCTTTTTGGCAACCTAATGTTATAAATCCAGGATACTGTTTAAATTAGGATTATTTTTTAAGAAACTATAGTCTTAAAATTAAACATTAATCTGTGGAAGCAATATTATATAAACTTAAAATTAAAAAAAAATAGTACAAAATGCATTGTATAATAATGCATATGATAATTAAAAGTGAATAAATGATAAAAAAATATATATTTAATACAGTATTAAAATTTGTATATGTACGTTCAAATATAACTTCTTAATGTACCACATTTTCATCCAATAATCTTGACTGAAAATATTCAAATTGTTTCTACATCACCAGTAAGTGCAATAACTTCAATTTCAATCTGAGCCCCCTACAATATTTTATAATTAATGTTAACAGATTAAATTTCAAAATATGTAAAACATATATTATTTCATACCATAGGTAACTTTCCAACTTGAAACGTTGATCGGGCTGGATAGTTTTCTGTAAAATCTATATAGAAAATATAAATAAATATTATATATAACACGTCAATAATTTAAAATGCAATATGATTAATTTTAGTCTTACATTCATTGTAAATTGCATTTACAACAGCAAAATCATTGATATTGTTTAATAAAATCGTTGTTTTGACAACTGTAAACAATTTATAAAAGATATTACATTATTATTCATAATTTATATCCTATACTAATAATATTTATTGAGAATATGATTTTTAATAAATGAATTGGAAATTTGTATAATTTATAGTTGTAAAATTTATGTTTCCGCATTATAATAAAATTATAAATTAAATTATGATTCAACTAGTTTAGAATTAAAACTTATACATTCAACATTTCTTTTTGTGTAATATATATTTTTTAAATGTGAATGACCTTTATCATAATTGGATCCAGCTTCTTTTAAAATATGTCCCATATTTCTAAAGACTTGACGCGTTTCAGCGACAACACCTCCTTCAACAAGTTTTTGACTTTCAATATCCATACCGATAACTCCGGATAAATATAAAGTACGATCTACAAGTACTGCTTGGCTGTTGAAATAAAATTTAGTGTACTTTAATGCTTGAGGATTTACTTTGTAATATAAATTTAGTAATTTAATAATAATTGAAAAATTCAATTATATTTGTACACATAAGTTGCACTTCTTACTTGTATGGGCCGATAGGTTGTGGACTCAATGAAGATGATATTATTTTTCGTACAATTTTGTTCGCTGCCATGATTACCTTCGTTTAGATTGTAACGTATTCACTGTTTAGTTTTAACCTAACTGTTCAGTTATTAAATGTATTATTCTTATATACCAACATTTAGTGCCCGATAAACTTTTAACCTTTTATCGGGATAATGCTTATCGTAGATAACTTATCAAATTTAACTTTTTATAACAAAACTTTTTCATATAGTTGTTAATGCAATAATATTAATATATATCTGTTCTATATGTGTATAAGAAAATTGTACATAAATTTATAAACAAACTTTCAATTTGTTTGGAATTGAGGGAAATATATCATTTTTATAATTAATTTGTGTGATAATAAAAATCGTTGTATATTCGAAAAATTCTTTCTATGTGAAATATACAATTTAAATTTTTCAACAACCTTTTCTTGTACAAAATTTCTTGCTAAAATAACTAATTCTGAAAATCATTCACCTGCACTTAATTAAAATACAATATAATAAATCTGATTAAAATCCTTTACTCATGTTTTAATATTCAAACTTAATAAACTAGAACCGACGATGTTGAAGATATTTTTTAAAAGAAGAAATTATTCGAGTATTTAAAATTCAAAGAGAAATCATATTAGTAACAATTTATGGAGTTTTATAGAACATTATCAACAATTTAAAGGTATTGCGATAAAAATTAAGGATCACATTTTTTCTGAAATTCATAGTATTTACTTATTTTATGCAGAAAAATAATAGATAAAAATTTAAAGCAACTCTATTAACCACGTTTAGTAAAGTACATGTATACAAAAGAAAATGATATAAAAAGTATTTATTTTATTTTGTATTTTTTTACAAGGAATCAATTTGTACTGTTCCTTGTACATACTATGATTTTCATAGCGCTTTGTATTACCAAACAATTTTATTCCGAACACTTTCATTAATTAAAAAGTAAATTTTATCAATTTATAAAACTACTTTATTAAAATTGTATGATCAAAGTTATTCACCATAATCAAAGAAAGTTATTTTGAGATAAAAGACTACATTTTTAAAAAGAAATAAATATAGAAATAAGTTTTGTAAAATATTGTTAATGCTTCATATTCGGCACACAAAACTTTACTTACTTTTAAACAATTTAATGTATATGACATATAAAAAAAAGAACAAAAATCTTGTATATTAAATTTTACTTAATAAACCGATGAGAACGAGGTTTTTACAGCACAGTCATTCCTTTTATTATAATATATATATATATATATATAATTATATATATATATATATGTATGTATGTATGTATGTATGTGTGTGTGCATGTGTGGTGTGTTTATATATGTGTGTACTTATGTTTGTATAGAGCGTTTGCACACCTTTTGCAGTCCTTTCTAAGCACAACAAATATTACAGTATGTTTTATTGATGACAATGTCTATGAATCAAGAATGATTTTAACGGGCTTGCGAAATTTCAGTGAACAGCATTATTACGTCGACCGCGTCTCTTGCGACTTCCACCAGTAGGACGGTTTGAAGAGGCCCATTGTTCATAAAAACGTTCCGCTTCTAACCATTCTTGATATTTATACCACCATTCTTCCCACTTTATATAGTCATCTAAAGTGAGGTGTCGAAGATATCCCCTCGCTTTATAATAATCGTATCTAACACGAACATCGTCCCAACATTCTAGACCTCTTGGTCCTTGTGCTAAAAGCGATTCAGGATAATGTCCTGGCGGTGGAGAATCATATCCTAATCTTGCAATTCTTTCTTCACCCTCTATTACAACTTTCATTGCATTTTCTCCATCCTTTGTGATACGCATGTTTTCCATGTCACGGCGATCTACGCTCCATTGTGCCATTTTACCAAAGCTGAAAAATGGTTTCATATTCCTATAAAGTGTTAACTTTTGATCAAAAGATTATTACAAATTGAATATATTATAATACTGCTCCTTTATTAAAAAGATTTATCGAATTAAAAATTTTATTTTATAATTGTATAATTCATCATTGTTTCAAATCATACCGTTCTGATAATGTCATTCTAGGTGGACCAACATGCGATGTAGTGGAAGAACTATCGCTGTCTTCACTAGGTGAGGATTCAGGTGGAGGCCTAATCATTTGAGTTGCTCCATGACTTGAATGAGTTTTTTCTACCTTTACAGGTTTACGCATCTGTACAAGTTTAATAGTTACATATTGGAAACAAAAAGAGGACGTAAATAAGATTAAAAAAGGTGTAAAATATAAATAAAGAAATATACTATTGCACTAAAGAACCATAATTTATAGTTATCTACATGAACAAAGTATGTTTTACCAATGGAATTGGATCTGGGACTCGTGGATCCTCTGGGATTCTAGTATGATGCTTTTCTTTGCGTCGAACTTTAGCTTCCTTTTCTTTAATTGTTTTGTAGTCCTTTTGATGACGTGGTGGAGGTTGTGGTGCAGGTGGAGGTGTGCGTGGACGTGGCAAAGGAGGTGATCGTGGTCTAGTTCGAGTCGGTATTACTCGTGAACTTGACGGTACTACTTCTTTCGGATGTGCTCGAGTCCGAACTGGTGTGAGCGATCTTGAACGCGAACGAGAAGGCTGAGCAATGCGTCGCCGTTCTTTTGGTGAACAGACACTGCATGATCGATCAGAACAAGTACTGCCTGTACTTGGACTGCGTGCAGGTCTTCCTCGGGTATGTGATCTCTCACGAGGTGAACGTGGACTTCTAGTTCGAGGACTGCGGGGTCTTGGACTATGTGGACTCCTAGGTCTAGGACTTCTTGGACTGCGAGGGTGTCCTCTGCTGGGTTCTCCACTTGCTGTGCCTCCAACATACAACTCCTTATATCCACTATGTCTCCATCTGTTTGGGTCTCGCTCCTCTACCTCCAAAAGCTTCTTATTCCAATAACTTGATTGAGACTCACGAGCTTTCCGCATTACACTATCTAATTCTCTCCGCTTTCCAGAATTTTCACCGTGTGGTCTGGGCTGTGATACATTGGTATCCATCCGTAACTTACTAGAGCTGCTACCACTACCGCTACCTCCTCTTCGCCTATCATAGTCCCGTGACATTCCTGGAACATAAAACAATATGCTTTTCTTTAATTATTAACAATTGAAGTTATTCAAACTATGAATATTATCTGAATTTATATTTGAAATGTATATACAGAAACATATTAAACACAACTTTTATTTACCTTACAGAGGTGTTACAATGGAAGACACTGGAGGAGCGAAAACTGGTGATCCGAACTCCTGCGAGAGCAGTGAACACGTTAATTCTCAAAACATGACAGAACGGCCATAAAGATGATAATACGTTGGATTAATCGCCATGAGATCGCTAGAAGAACCAGTACCACTCGTCCTTTGGGTCGACTGGCCTAAGTTAAAAATTCTATATGTCACAAATAGGTATCATCTGTAGTGGTCAAGCAGCGGAAAAGTTAGTATTCCCGATCAAAAGCGTTTCTCAGAATTTGAATTCGCGAAATCCATATGTGGTACTGGACATCACCCGTCGCGATGCCTTACCATCGCCATTCTCCGCATGTCCAGAATTGTAGTACGCTTCGATCCACGATCCATAAATGTTGGTCGCGTGGACTTTCAATGAGTCGAACCAAATTCAGAGATCGCCTTTCAAAGGCGTCGCGCACGCGGAAACCGAAGTCTGTCGTGTCCAAGTTTTCGCGCTTTTTATCGAACCGAATACGGATAGGGTGTGAAGTTTATCTCGGGCATTACCCGGGTAATGCCATACCGGCGGCACTCACGTAGCCGATTACGATACACGATAAAACCGCTCGTCAATGTTACACCGATGGTACACACAGGCGAGAAAATTCAATGAACATCGCGGCAAAGCTTTTTCGCTATTTCGTGACATCTTCGAGGATGTCATACGCGGAACGTCACCTTTTCGGTACGCGGCGGAGGATATCTTGTCGCGTACGACTCATAGCCACACCGAAACGCGACACGGAATTTGTGGCTCGAGTAACGGGTACGTCAAGGTCACGTAAAGGCCCGACTGCGCGATTTCGCGACCGGCGGAACTGTATTTCTCGCGACACCATTTCAGATATTACCCGGGTAACACCTTACTGGTGTCGTAACGGAGACCTCGAGAATCGCGGAATATCTCAAGTACTGCTTGAGGAGATAGAGAGAAAGAGAGAGAGAGTCCGAACCGGTATGTACGCGTATAGCCTCCTTCGCTCCTTTCTTTCATTAAAAGCGAAGGTCGGCTCTTCTCGCTTTTTCCATTTGCTGGTACACACCTTTGCACTATTTTTTTTTAACGTGGCTTCACAAAACTTTTACTCGACAGTATACGAATAGATCTAACTCTGGCAGCGCTGGCTGCTACTCGTACCGAAGCGTCAGAGGCGTTCATTCGCTAGCACCCGACGGTCACTTTGAAAATCAATTGCCCACCCAGTGAGCGCTACTCGTGGAATTTCACGACATTCACCGGGCTCAAGAACCTTTCGAGGTAACGACACTCACTTTTCTCACCGCGGCAACTCGCAAACTTGCATTTTCTGGCACGAATCTCGGTGATTCACTTCCGCGTGACGTTCTACGAATGGAGATTATTAAGAAGACTTTTCTTGAAGAGCCGCACCAAATACAGAGGATGCATTCCAAACAAGGTGGATAGCAGATGTCGCTACGATCACTTGGCACTTCATAAATACTTTATATTACCCATGAATGATTTTTATTCTCAGGCTTCTTTCTAATGATATTATGTATCACATTTAAGATATAGCTTACAATAATTAAATTATTATGTTTTCATTTTAATCAGAATATATTATTTATTTTTTTGGACATGTAGTATGTATGACTGAAAGTGAACGAAATACGATTGTACTGCGCATGTGTCTAAGCTTTCTATTGGATGATTAATTCACCCTAATTCACCAACGTGCCAATAATTATTAAATAATTATAAACGTGTTTTCTCAGTGTCTTTTTAAAGTTAAACAATAAAAAAAAAATGGTAATTGCTATTGGATTTGAAGGTAGTGCGAATAAATTAGGTATCGGAATTATTCAAGATCAAAATGTTTTGTCAAATGTACGACATACCTATATTACACCTCCAGGTGAAGGTAAAAATATAACCTTTTATATTCACTTGTAGTTATTTCGTTTAAATATAAACAAACGTGTATTTGTTGTTTATTAAGATTTAAGAAATTATATATACAATTTTTCAAAGTTTGTTTCGAAAAGGATTTCTACCTCGTGAAACTGCACAACATCACAGAAAACATGTTCTTGACGTTCTACAAAAAGCATTGGATGAAGCTAAAGTAACATTAAAAGATGTAGATGTGATATGTTATACAAAAGGACCAGGAATGGGAGCACCATTAACGGTTGCTGCACTAGTTGCAAGGACAATTGCTCAATTACACGATAAACCAATGGTTGCAGTAAATCATTGTATTGGTCATATAGAAATGGGACGATTAATCACAGGAAGTATAAATCCTACCGTTTTATATGTTTCTGGTGGCAATACACAAATTATTGCATACTCTCGACAAAAGTATCGCATTTTTGGTGAAACAATAGATATTGCTGTTGGAAATTGTTTGGATCGTTTTGCAAGATTGTTAAAACTTTCAAATGATCCAAGCCCTGGTTATAATATAGAACAGTTAGCAAAGAAGTAAGTTGTGTTAACACAGTTAGATTTATTTATCTATATATGTTAATTACATTTTTTTTACAATATAATTTTATGCACATATAGGGGAAAAAAGTTAGCTCAATTACCCTATGTAGTGAAAGGAATGGATGTATCTTTTTCTGGTATCTTAAGCTACATAGAAGAACATCTTCCTACATGGCTTGAATTAAAAGAATTTACTCCAGAAGATTTATGTTTCTCTTTACAAGAAACAGTATTCGCCATGTTAATTGAAATTACAGGTATAGTTGCATATTGTACATATTTAAAATATAACCTAAAGAGGTATTATGTATCCAGTCTAAAAACATTCTAGAACGAGCAATGGCCCATGTAAATTCATCCGAAGTGTTAATTGTTGGTGGAGTAGGATGCAATGTAAGATTACAGAATATGATGGAAATTATGTGCAAAGAAAGAAATGCAACCCTTCATGCTACGGATGAACGATTCTGTATAGATAATGGTGTAATGATTGCTGTGGCAGGATTACTTCAGTATAAAAGCAGTGGATATACTCCCTGGACACAAACAACTTGTGTACAGAGGTATCGGACAGATGATGTGCATGTTTCTTGGAGAGAATAAAATCATTCCAAAGATATTAATTCTTTATTATAATATTTTATAAACTATTTTAAATGTTTAATAAGACAATATATAATATTTTAAATAAGACAATATATAATTTTTTTATAAAACATTATCACGAATTTGTCCTTTTCATTAATCCTTTGCACTGTAATTATTTTCCCAATTAAGGAAATACATTATGGCAGAGGTGACTACGGGTGCAAAGGGTTAACATTGATTTTGCCATGTTTAAGAAAAAACATTTTGGTGTGTGTATTTGTCATATGCAGTATGAGTTATCGAAGATTAGAATTTAAAATATCTCCATTCCATTTATTAAATACGAAAAGATATTTGAAAAAGGAAAAATTTAATTCAAAAGTTTAGACAACACAATAAAAATCATATTTTCAAGATATGCAATTGCACAAATTGCGCCCGACCAGGATCTAAGCATGTAAATTTTTCGTGAATCACACGCATTAACATGGTTTAATATAAACTATTATAACTTCTGTACTATGGCAATTAATAACACGATATTTAAAAAGAAAACATACCATATCTCTTTGACAGTATCAAAACACAAAATTTCTTAAAATTTTATATTATATTTAGCTCTTGACTGTTATAAAAATATCCAGTAATATTTTATTGACTTGGGTTACATAAAAATGTTAAATAATAAGATTATTTTTTGAGAAATTTTACCAATGCTACAGAAAATAATTTGTGACTAATGAAATCATTTATAAATAACTGTTTTATTTAATAATAGGAAAATGTCTCATGGAATACACATGATCGAGTTTCAAAAGAGCGATCTTAAATAAGTATATCCTTCGAAAATGATCTCTAGTGTTTATTAACGTTATCTTTGATTTTAAGTTGTATACAGTTAATATGCAATACATTTATAGTGTTGATTTGTAAGCGTACAATATGATATTGTGTAAAAGGATAGATTTATTCGAACGAATTGATGGAACGGATTTCATAGATTTGAATGGGCCGCGTGGTCTCGTTTAACATACCTAATGCGTTACCTTGCGCGGAGCTACATACACGTACGCGCACGCGCAAATCATCATACAGATTCAAAATTGATATCGAGCTATCAGTTTGTGAAAAGAGGAAAGCGAGCGGCATAGATGGAGGTCAAGTTTTCATCCGACGCGCGATAGACAGAGTTGCTTTTTAGTAATCGTCGACGCAGGCGCATATCTGGCTGTAGTCCAAATAATACCTCTGTCGGCGACAGCAGCAGTTATAATAGCAGTAGAATTCGGATCGTCATTGCTACCGGGTACACAATCGGCACCGTTAGTAGACACTTGTATCGTTTTGAATGACTCGAGTATCTTAAGATAAAAAAAGCTGTCTGAAAAATTCTGGTTTAACACGAAACGACTGCAAAATATTATTAAGCTTTGTAGTATACAATTTTGGATGTTTATTTGACATTGTTTTGTTCGTAAATTTTGATGAAAAGAGATAAACGTGATATTACTCTTGTCTTATATTGCATCTAAACGTACAACTATGTTACATTGTCCGTTTCCTAATCGATAGACGCGCGAACGTCGATTGCAGCGCTTGGTGTGGAACAAGTGGCAGTACGGTACCCTCGTCACTGTTCGTCACTGATCGTCACTATTCGTCACGGTGCATTATTCGTCGCGGTAGCCACGACAAGATGTAGTGCTACACCATGGTGCACAACGTTTTGTCTTCTGGAACAAATGGTGTCCGTGTTTAAAGCAGAGGTAAGTCGCAAAGAATTGTGTGCGACTGGTTTGATTCTACTACCTTACATCTATTTCCGTATAGTAGCTACTTCATTATAGCATCATACCGGCACGCGTCAAATGCTGTCCCCGAATAACGCGGGTACAGACCCAGATAACTTGAATCTCTCAGCTGCTCGCTCTTGAAAGTGTCAAAAATGTTGAAGTCTACGCTCTGGTTTAACTTCTTTTTAGAAATTTAACTATCACTGCTACAAATATGGGTTTCAGATATTTTACGACAAGATCGTGTTAATCGTAAAAATTCGATAGTGATTCTGTGTAAGCTGTTTGTTTGTGATATCAAG